>NC_091821.1:507258959-507976459 GCF_038994185.2 Dermacentor albipictus | reverse complement strand
GGACATAGATCGAACCCAATGCCGAAAGGGTTGACATATGGAAGGAGTAATTTGGCAATGAACTGATAACACATATTTTGAGGGTACATCAACTAAATAAATAAATCATATATTAAACTGAAGAAATAAAGAAAAAAAGTAATAATGGAATGTCCCACGGTCGGTATCCGTGGGACATTTTATTTTATTATTGAGCGTGATTGTCTTAGAGTTGTCTAAATCAGTATTGATCCCATTTCCTGCTAGTCAGAACCTGCAGTTGCCATAGAGCTGTGATTATTTCAGTCGCGCCAAACCTTGTACGAATTATAGTAAAACTTGAAAAAAAAGACGATTAATGTTTTCACGGTTTCTCAGAGATTGCCTTCCAATGTAACACCCACTTGCCCGGCGGCTGTGTGAAAGCATTTATTCAAGTGGCAAGCACGCATACAGGCATGCCTGCATGCCTGTATGCAGGCATGCAGGCAGAGATAACTGACTCGTAATTAGACCAGTACGAATATCGTCTCTTACATGCTCATCTGCATGAAGAAAGTCGATGCTTCTCTCACAGCTTCGGTAACAGCGTTGGTACATTTCCTACTACCTCCCTGTGTATGTGCTATGTTTGTATATATTCTGTATTCGTGTACTTTTTCTCAGTCCATATTTGGCTATGTGTCGTTAAAATACAAAATGCTTGTTGTCATGGACTCAAGGGCAATGCATACGTTTATGGGAAAGGGTACCTAGCACAGTTTTCAACTAGAATTAAAGAAACTTGTTAGCATTCTAAACTCTAACTCTAAGCAAACTCTAAAGCCCGCGATACGAGCACACAAAATCTGTTAAAACCCGCTAAATGCTGAAAACATTCAGAATCACGTTCACAATATTCACACATGTTCTAATTTATGCTTTTTTTTCGGGGAATGCATTGCACCTGCTAGCAACTTAAGTTTATCGCTCAGCGCAAGACGTGCCTGCATGCCTTGGAACTTGCTCGAATGTTATCGTTCATTCTATCTGTTGTTTACGTTCTCGCCGGACATTGTGCGTGCACGACACGAATTGAGCACTACTTCCAAGAAGGCACGCGCGAACCAGCGATTACGTTGGAACCTTCGACGAGTCGTGCATAAAAGCCGGCGCGCTTGTCCCGCTGATCAGATTTCGAAGATCGCCGACTGCGCTCGCCGCTGTCATTGTACTACGAGCGTCACTTGCTTTTGTGGGCACAGGTACGTCCGGCAAAAGGATTCGTTTCCTGATTCACGATTGTGTTCTTCGCCGTCACAAGCGCCTGACATCTCGTGGAGATGCATTTACGTGCATGTACCTCACCTGCAAAGCCGTTATCGAACCCTGAACAGTGAAGACAACATCAGCGTCACCAAGGATCAGCCAGCTATCCGCAGGCTGCAAGAACTGCTACCTGAGTACGGCCCTCTTCCCGAGAAGAAAATAGACATCAAGGCCGTCAACAACCCCAATGGCATTCCCATCGTGCTGCAACAGCCCAGGGAGCCATCGATCTTCTGCCGATCGTTTTTAGAAGACCCGGAAAGCTGGCTGGAAACTTACGACAGGGTCGCTACGCTCAACAACTGTAACTACGGCGACCAGCTGCGCCACGCCTACTTTTCCTTGGAGGCAGCCGTTCGAACATAGTTTGAGAATCAAGAGTCAGCCATGACGACATGGGACCTATTTCGCAGCACCTCTTTGGACACCTTAACGAGCGTCATGAGGAAAGCGAGGGCGAAGTTCTGCTAAAAGCGCAAATGCGGCTATGCAACCGAGACATCACAATTTTCGTAAGAGGAGATGACTCGCCTGTTCAGACACACCGACATGTCAAAAGAGAAAAAAACACCACTTCTTGATGAGGGGTGTGAAGCAAGAGCTCGACGCCGGATTGATACGCAACACGCCCAAGACCGTTGCGGAACTTGTTTCCGAGGCCACAACTATTAAGACACTCGATATGTGGACAAGGCAATATCGCCGCCGAGCGCTAACCGCAAACTACAGGGTTGTTCAAGCATACGGCACCGACGACCTGCCAGAGACCATCAGATCGGTCGTTTGCGAGGAACTGCAGAATCTCTTTGCAATGTCGCAGCCTCGGGTGGCCTCGATCGCTGACATCGTCAAAGAATTTCACCGACAATTTGGATGCTCTGAGGTGCAGCCGGAATCGCCACAGCCAAAGCCGGAAGCGGCGACCGCCGCCAGGGTCCCCTCTGCGTTCGCACCCCTCAACACTGCAAGTCTGTCGTCCGTCGCCACCACGTCCGCCCGTCGCCCATAGCAGCATACCTAGAAACAAAGACGTATGGCGCACTCCAGACCACCGCCTGCTCTGCCATCACTGTAGAGAAGCCAGCCACATGCAACGCCGATGTCATTACCGGGAGATGGGGCTGCGAGGTTTCGCCGTCAACGCGCCGCGCCCACAGCAAGGTGAATGACCTCGGGATATCGAAGACTACCATTGTCACAGAGTTGCATGCCCGCGCCCCTCTCAAGACGGCTGCCATTGCCACAGCAGCAGCAACGCCGCTTGCACGGTGATGGGGAAGAGAGCTTCCCATTGTCCCGAGCTCGCCAGACCGGTTTGGTCACGGGTGTCGCCTAAGCGCGGCGGAGAGACGCGGCGGCTCGGCGAGCGGCAGAGGAGCTTGGAGGACGAAGGAGCGAGGTCGTGCACCGGGGGACAGCTGAAGATGTGGTCGGCAGGCTGGAACCTCCAGGCCGAAGTCTTCGCCGTTTGACCGACAGACGGTTCAAGGCCGTCAGGATCTTCGGCAGCGAGGTTGCAGCAGCCCGACGCTCTTCAGATCGGGACCTCGGCAAGCACGCCCCAGATAAGCCTCGTGTTCCAGGCCGCTCTCAAACTTTCCGCCGGACTCTCTTTTCTAATCGCGTTTAATCTTTCATTTGTCTATCCATCGCGTGTTAATTCTTTTATGTTCTGTTAGTGTAGTGCTTGCCGTATTTATTGTCGCGTGTATTTTTCGTTTGTGTCGCGTATTTCATTTGTATTTCGTGAGTGTTAATGGTTCCCACGTGGCTTAGTGTCGCGCGAGTGGCGTCAGGGCATGTGCTGTGTGACTCACACGCCTTCCGCGAGCTAGGACCCACTACTGGAAGTTTGCATGTTTTTTTTTTTCATTATGTCTCGCGCATGATTTTATTGTATTAAATTGAGTGTGTGTGTTGTACGACGTCACCTCCCGTCTCATGCCTCTGGTTCACGGTCGATCAGGCGTGGACCTTATCACCGGTCAGCAGTCGAACCCTCACTAAACGCACGCGGGGTGGGTTTGTTGTCGCCCCATCCCCTCCTGTTCGGAGAGTGCGAATTGCCCCACCATCAATCTTTGACAACCATTCAGTAAAACCCTCGACGATCGCCCTGTTCGCCGTCACAAAGTCGCTACCTGTCGCTGCGGTGCCGACCGTACACTGGCCCAACCTGTGGGGGGTTCTTTAGCCCTGATCTAGAAAACAAAAAGCAGGAACCGACGGAGGTGCGGTTGCTGTGCGTCGAAATGCCCAGAATCCTCCGCCGCCGGCGATGGCGCTTCAAGATCTCGACGGCGTAGCAACTACACGCCGCTATATCGACGAAGCCTCGAAACCAAGGATCCGCCTACAAAGGAGACCTCAAGGCACGACTTAACACCAGTAAGATAAATCGATGTAGTCGTGATCCGACGCTACAGCCTAACCGCAACGGAAAGCGAAGAACCACCGACCTCGATGTGCTTCCCCAAGGCCATAAGATCACCGCTCTGGTGGACACAGTACAGCTGACTATTTCATCATAAGGGGATCATCGCCGCCGAATTGAAGAAAGCCAAGACTGCATTGTTATCGTCCAAGTCGATAACCATATCCGAAGACCACCACCGGAGAGTTCCTGAGTCACCAAGTCTTGAGTGTGCTCGAAGATGAAGATAGCGTCCCGCCTCGCTCCAGTATCATTACTTGTGTCGGAACCGAAACAGGCGCAGACGAAAATGACCAACATACACTGGTCCAGCGTGAAATTTGCGTCGCAAGAAGGAATCGCTCGACCGCAAGGAGTAAAAGCGACAGTAATGCTGAAACCTATCAGTCAAAGTTTTAAACATCTCAACAAGGGCACCAAAACTACACCCATGGAAGAAGTTACAGTAGTCAGCGATATGTTCTTCTCGGTTTCAGTCGGACTTACAGCGACGGTACGTGTTACTGAACCAGCCTTCGATATTACTCGGAGTCTTCCCAGGAATAAACAAGCACACCTCAAAGGCCTCCTCCAACAATAAAAGCACTGCTTCTCGCCGTAATCAAGGATTCAACAAACACCATTTGCTAAGCATCGCATGATAACTGAAAAATGCGGTCGATCCCGCCATGAGAGCCATTACCCAGTTTCAACGCGCGAACGTGAATCTATAACACTCGACGCAACGCTGGACGACAACATCATCTAGCCGTCGAAGATCCTGCGGGTGTCTCCTGTAGCCTTGGTGAAGAGAGCATTGCGTGAACAAAACCACAAATGAGCACGTATACCCCCTCTTACGTATAGACGATGCGTTGGATGCACTCAGCAAAGCAAAATATATTTCGTCGATGTACCTGAAGATGTGCCACTGGCAAATCGAAGGCGACGAGATGCCCAGAGAAAATATCGCCTTTATCACGCCAGACAACCTCTTCAAGGTCATGCTATTTGGTTTTTGCTCAACACCCGCAACTTTTCAGCATGTAATAGACATTGTATTGGTTGTATTGAATGGCAGACCTGCTTCGTCCACTGCTGCTGCCGCCGCTGCCGCTGCTGCTGCCACTGCTGCTCAAGGTAACGTTTAAGATCAACTCACCACTCTTGTGTTGGACAAAGCGTTGGAGAAATTAAACATCACCATCAACATCACCACTAATTATCCCCGATCAATGCAAACAGCACAGAAAGCTTCGCTTACGTCGATTACCACAGGGCGAGAAATCTGTGTATTTTTGTATTTTTCGTTGCTATAAGTGTTTTAGTTGTCGCTTGCGCATTTGTACCATCGGAACGATGAATATTTTATTAGGTGGCGCTGACACGTGTACGTATTTATCGTTCTTCCAGTGTTTACATTTCACCGCTTAGCAACTCAACGTTAGCTCTCAGCGCAAGCCGCGCCTGCATGATTGCGAACTTACTCCAATGTTATCAATGATTCTATCCGTTGTGCATATTCTCGACGAACTTTGCGTATGCACGACACGAATTGTGTAGTACTTTATGGAAGGCACGCGAGCACCATCAATCACCCTGGAACCTTGGACCAGTCGTGAATGAAAGGCGACGAGCTGGACATCCGATTGCAATGATGGCCGGCTGCGCTCGCCGCCATCGTTGTGCTTTGTGTGCGCACAGGTGGCAGAACACTTGGTGATTCACAGTTTCGCACTGCATTCTTCACCGTCCTACGACCTGACAATAAGCTTTATTGTGTCTTGGTAAAAAAAACAGTTAAAAAACACCCTTCAGATAAGTGTGTGTTTCTTTTATTGAATATTAGAATATAAGCAACAATTTATCTATGTTAACAAGCGTTTTCTTGTGCGACTAACATTGAAGTGCGGAAAAATAGTGCAAGCAGAACTAAAAAAGAGAGAAGAGACGCTTCCCTGAGCTCCAGCCACTGGGTGGAAAACAGCTTGAACTACCGGGTATTGAATAAAATTATATAAAAACGTCCTCTGTTGCATCTTGGTATGGTCATGCGTTCTCTGTCTTCATTTTCTCATCGTGTGCTTCGTTCTAGGCTCGGTGCAATCACTGACCTCGTAGACCTCCATTGTGCCGATATTGCGAACGTACTGGGGCAGCGTGTAGAAGAAGTCGCATTTATTATATCTTTTTGGACCAGTCCGCAGAGTAAGGACTACACTTTTAGTTACAGTAGCCATTCTGTTTCCAAGTTTGAATTTATTCATGTTCAGCTGGCTCATAACAGGCTCAACTTGCGCGCTCAGTCACAGCAGCACTAGTAAAGAAGAAGCAAAATCAGACAACTCGCCGGAGGGGTTTCTGTCAGGAGTATTCCTTTATTTCTTCACCTTGTCCGGTAACGTCGGGACTCCTCTTTTGTCAACGAGTCTCGGCGCTCTGGTTGTCGTAACAATTCCTTCATAAATTTTGGGTGCATTTCACGTGATGCATTTCACGAGGCAAAACACCCAAAAGCGTTATGCGTTACAGTTATGCGTTACACAGGCAGCAATACCGTCGTGGTACGCCATATAGCCTGGTTCCCCAGGAAGCTTTCACCGGCGAGCAATGGTCCGTGGTACTGGTTGATGGAACGACCCACGTCCTTCCTAAGACCCGCATCACATTCTCATCATTTTTATGGGACAGACGCTGGCGAGGTGTATGGAATCGCCTATTTATGATGTAATTCTAGGGAACAATACAGGTTCTACGTGGAAGTTTCCTGGAATAAAGGTACCCGGGGTCTATATCAAGTATACAGTTTTCAGAACAATCTGAACAGCAGGAGGAGGACGTTCTCGCCTTAGCTAAAGGCCCGAAAGGTACGAATATGCTGAAAATTAGCCTTGAGAAGAGGGACGTGACCAGGGAAGTCCTTAAAGAGGCACAAAGGAAGGATGCCAGTCTGCAAACCTTTCAGACCGATAAGCCGAAAAGTCAGCCGGAAATCGAGAAAATAGAAATTTTACCTCTCGAAGGTAGTTTTATATAGGCGAAATAAACTGTCTGGTGGTAGGGGAATTCGAACAAGTAATAGTTCCCTCGGCATTAGGTCAACATATATTAGAGAGAGCGCATGAAAGCGCACTAGGCTGGACACGAAGGCGCGAAACGAACTACTGATAGGATTCTAAAAGCCTTCCATTGGCCTGGAATCCAATGAGATGTCCATAGATTTGTGAGTTCATGTGACGTACGCCAGAGAACCGTGCCAAAGGGCAAGGTAGGAAAAGTGCGGCTGGGCAAAATGCACATTATTCATAAGCCCTTTGAAAGGGTTGCCGTCGAAAATATCGGCCCCTTCACACCACCATCCCTTACTGGTAAGCGATATATCCTGACACTGGTAGACTTCACCACGAGCTATCCGGACGCGGTAGCTCTAGATAAAATTGATTCAGCATCCATTGTGGAGGGCATATTACAGATTTGTTCATGGGTTTTCCACGTGAAATGCTCTCTGATCGAGGTTCGTCATTCACGTCAGGTTTAATGAGAGAGGTCAATAACATTGCCAATCAGACAAATGCGAACGGCTCCATACCAGCCAATAATAATAGGCTGGTCGAACGTTTCAATGACACCCTTAATCAGATGTTAAAGAAGATGGATGGATGAAAAAACTTTATTATTATTATTATTATTATTGTTATTAAGAAGATGGGCCAGGAAAAACCGAAATCCTGGGAGAATTATTCGGCTCCTCTGCTGTTTGCTTATCATGAGGTACCACAGGCTAGCCTGAGCTTCTCGCCTTTCGATTTACTCTACGGGCGTCATGTACGTGGCCCTCTGACCGTGATGAAGGAACTGTGGACGGATTATAACCTCGACAGCGAAGTGAAGACCACCTACAAATATATCTTAGAGTCGAAAAGAACCTGGAGGCGAGAGCAAGGCTTGCTCATGAGAAACTCCAGGAGGCGTAAAAGTGCCAAAAGAAGCACTATCACTTACGCGCTTCACGCCGACAGCTAAAGGTGGGAGACAAGGCATTCATTCTTCTTAAAACAGGCCACGGCAGATTGCTGCTACATTGGAAAGGCCCTTTTCGTGTTGTCGCAAGACAAAATGACGTTGATTATCTGTTGGACCTCGGGCATAAGAAGCAGTTGTTCAACGTGAATATGCTGAAACATACAAAGATGGTGAACCGACACGCGAAATAACTTTTGCAGCTAGCTGTGTGGCTGTCGAAGATTCGGGATTCCCAAACACAATCCGAACATCAGAAGTGACAGGGTGTGGTGATATCGTCGGGATGCCATTGTCGAAAGAATCGACCAGTTCAAAGCAGCAGCAGGTTAACCACTTGCTGCAACAATACCGAGAACTTTTTTCATGCATGCCCGGCGCGACAACTCTGGTGCATTGCAACTTACAATTGACGGCAGCAGTCCCTCTTAGCAATCCGCAATATACCATCCCTTTTGCTTTAAAGGTGGTTATTCAAAAGAAAATACATGAGATTTTAAAACTGGGCGTATACGAATGATCTTCATCTCCATATAATTATCCTCGGGCATTAGTGAAAAAGTCGGATGGCTCACATAGGACGTGCGTCAACTGTCGTCGGTTGAATGACACGCTCATTCCAGATGCAAAGCCAATACCACGAGGTGATAGGGTTTTCGCCGAAGTGAGCCCAAAGCGCTACTTTTCAAAATTTGACCTTGTCAAAGGATGTTGGCAAGTCCCTCTTACTGAGCAGTCGAAGAAAAAAAACGCAATTTTCAACAGTATCAGGCCACTATCAGTTCTGTTTCATGCCTTTTGGCATAAAAACTGCCTCGTCAATTTTCGCTCGTTTAATGTGAAAAGTATTAGAAGGGATTTCAACCATCTAGCGCTATACTGACGATCTTCTAGTGGCGACTGACACGTGAGAGGAGCATATGGTTTCCCTAGAAGTGGTGCTAAAGCGGATCAATGAGGCTGGGCTCACGATAGAACCTGCGAAGTGCCATACCGGTAAGGAAAATTAAATTCCTGGTACACGTGATAGGTTCCGGCATGATTGAACCACTTGCGACAACTCTTCAGAATATAACTGAGGCGGAACGACCTCGCACACATTACCGACTGTGACATCACCCCCGCCGGAGAAAGCACCTTATTGGTGCGGCTCATCGGTCTGAGAAAGGTAGGGCTTGAGGCGGCTGACGTGGATGATGTCAGAGAGAGGTGAATGCACCGTGGCATCCAGCAGAGACACTTCATATGTGGCAAGGGTCACCTGGCGAAGGATGCGCTAAAGTTCTGTGGGGATGCGTTACTCTCACGCCTCCCCTGAGATCTAGTTTTCCCGCATAGCTCGTCTCCTGCAGGGCGGCTTCGCCCGCCGCGAGGCCGGGCGCCCGCGGCGGTCGGAGTGGTTGAAGCGCGGTGCGAGAGACGGCGTGAGTGTCTCGCCGCTGCGGGGGTTACTTGGGCGACGGGAGACAAGGAGTTTTGCTCTTTCCCGGCGGGTCGGCGCACGGCGTGGACGTCCCGCGCGCGCGCGGCGACCCATGCTTCTGCGAGACTGCCTCGCATGGCCGCCTTCGAAGGCACGACCGTTGGCGTGACCGAACACGCGAATGACCAGGCGTTGGGATCCAGCATGGGGCGAACATTTTCGCTCGTTTTCCGGTCACGGTGAGTCGGACTTCTAGATTTGTCGCGCGCCCATTGGCATGTTTTGTAGATAGCAACTCGGCTAGCAGGCATTGATCTATGAAAGGTGCAATAAATGCCCTTGTGATAGTTTTCACTACTGTGCTGTCGTTTCTTTGTCCCAAGAGCACGGGAGGAGAACCCCACATCTCCCACATCTGGCTGCCCAACGTGGGAGTCTTGGGGCATCGGACGATAGTTTTAACAGTTTTGCTTCGTTCGAGACCTTTGTTTGAACCGAAGCGTAGGGCTAGCGCGGATTTTGATCGCTAGCGTTGGCGGCGTGCTTTCTTGAGCGAGGTGACGGTGGCTGTAGTGTGTTTGAACATGTCAACATGCTAAGCCTTTTCGCAAGTGTTTTTTTTTATTTCTAATGGCATTCGTCGGTACGAGAGCCACGTGGTCTGCATCCTGGGAAAGCGAGGCGTAGCGCCCGCGGAGCAGTGGCAAGCCTGAAGCGAGTGAGTACGGAAGCCTCGTGGGTGGTCCGAATTTCTTATGTAAATAGCTTCTTCTATCTCTTTAACTCTGATGAAGTCGCGGCTCTGGGAGCCGGGTGGCCGCGGGCCACGGGTGCAACTACGGGCTGACTGGTATTGCGGCCTGGCACCGGGCGCTCCGACACCGTCTGGGACGGCGGGCGCCGTCAACTAGGATGCTGTGTGCACCGAGCGGAGTAAGACCACCTCACAGAGCTGACGTCTCCTCGCGGCTGCCTGTTTTGCGCTCATTTTCGGTGTTGTTTTTGGATGCCGGTTTTTGTCAGGGTAGCAACGCTTTAGGCCTAAGGCTTTAAAAGCTGCCTGTCGCACGTGGAGGGACACAACCTGGTGGACCGTGGCGTTGGCGTTGAGGTGTTGCAAGTTGCTTCCCTCATTCTATTTGGCCTCGCACGAATTGAAATTACTCGTTCGACTCAAGGAAGCGAGCTTCGTTCACGTGAACTTAGCATCTGAGTAACTACCCGATCTTTTGCTAGCCGAGTTGAACATCGTACCACGTGGTCGATGCGCATGCATAATTCCTCTCCCTTGCACTACTTTAGTGTTTGCCGAGTGTGTTGAGTTTACGCAGCGTGATTGGAGTCACCCCTGTCTTGCTGTCACCTGCACATTGTCTGCGCTGCTGCCCCGGACTATGATCGAGTCACCCCGGGCGATGGTGATGCTGTGGCCAGTCCGGGGCAGCAACTTCGGCGGCCTCCTGTATCCAGCTCGCAACCTTCGGCGGCGGACGAAAGAGCCGGCGGTCACCGACAGCTACGGCGGCTCTTGCCAGCAGGGCGCGTCGGCGCGAGCGACGCTTGCTCGTACCGACTACTGCGTCGTCGTTTCCGGAGTCCTGGCCTGGAATCGTGCCGGCGAGTCTGCAGAGCTGCTGCTGTGACCGGCGGACGCCAGCGGTGTACCCAAGGACAATGTCAGCTCGCATGCTATGGACAACGTGTGGACGTTTCTTCGGCGCGGCCACTGTTGCATGTACTATCTTGTTCGCGAAGCACGGTTTGATGTTAGACCGTGTCACATGTCTCGCCGGAATATGTAGTGATTTAAGGTTGGGGGGATGTGGGGATGCGTGACTCTCACGCCTCCCCTGAGATCTAGTTTTCCCGCATAGCTCGTCTCCTGCAGGGCGGCTTCGCCCGCCGCGAGGCCGGGCGCCCGCGGCGGTCGGAGTGGTTGAAGCGCGGTGCGAGAGACGGCGCGAGTGTCTCGCCGCTGCGGGGGTTACTTGGGCGACGGGAGACAAGGAGTTTTGCTCTTTCCCGGCGGATCGGCGCACGGCGTGGACATCTCGCGCGCGCGCGGCGACCCATGCTTCTGCGAGACCGCCTCGCGTGGCGGCCGTCGAACGCACGACCGTTGGCGTGACCGAACACGCGAACGACCAGGCGTTGGGATCCAGCATGGGGCGAACATATTCGCTCGTTTTCCGGTCGCGGTGAGTCGGACTTCTAGATTTGTCGCGCGCCCATTGGCATGTTTTGTAGATAGCAACTCGGCTAGCAGGCATTGATCTATGAAAGGTGCAATAAATGCCCTTGTGACTGTTTGCACTACTGTGTTGTCGTTTGTTTGTCCCAAGAGTACGGGAGGAGAACCCCACATCTCCCACAGTTCATATTATCGCGAGAGGAATTTCTCCGAAAGACCAACACGCTGAGCTTGATACCAAACTAGCACAAGAGCACCTGGTCCGTAGTCCACGTCGTGATGACGCTGGTCGTAACGGCACTTCTGGCATGTCTGTGAAGCAGGAAGACGAATGCGGACAATCCGGCGTGCATGGGTCGCTGTGGCTATGACATCCCGAGTGTACTCTGTCGGCGAGTCGAGTGTGGGCGAAAGGAGAGTGTCGAAAGGCAAAGTTGGCTAACCGCCGAAGAGGAGATAGAAGGGTGAATAGCCAGCTGTGTCAAGGCGCGAGGAATCGTCGGCGAACGTGGCAAATGGTAGAGCAATGTCCCAGTCGCGATGATCGGAGGTAACATACATTGCTAGCATGTCAGTTATGTGCGGTTCAGGCGTTCGGTAAGACCGTTAGTTTGAGGATAGTAAGCGGCGGTAAGTTTGTGTTTAGTAGCACATGATCGAGGTAGGTCGTCTGTGACTTTGGCAAGAAAGTATCATCCGCGACCTTTGAGAAGTTGACGAGCTGCACCGTGGTGTAAGAAAACGTCGCGAAACAAGAAATCAGCGACGTCTGTAGCGCAGCTGGTCGGTAGTGCTCTAGTAATGGCATAGAAAGTTGTATAGTCCATAGCGACGGCAATGCACCAATTTCCGTCATTTGATATAGGGAATGGTCCGAGAATATCAACGCGAAAGAAAGGGTCGGCTGGTATATCCAAAGGCTGCAGCAGACCGGCAGGAGACACAGCTGATCTTTACCGGCGTTGACACGACTCATCCGCGGCAACATAGCACCGGACGGAGCGGTTGAGATGGGGCCAGAAAAACCGTCGCCGAATTCGGTCATAGGTCCACGTGACGCCAAGGTGTCCAGCGGTGGGAACGTCATGCAGTTGCTGCAAATACAATCTGTCGAAGATGACACGGAATGACGGTTAGGAGCTCGGGCTCGTCGGGGTGCATGTTGTGGCGATACAGGATGCCATTTTGTAGCATGAACATGTTAAGGGATGGCCGTAAGTCGAGTCCGAGGATCAGATTGTGAGGGCAACGTTCGAGCACACTAATCAAAAGGGACGCCTGGCGACCGGCGACACTGACACGAACAGTACGCATTTCAAGCACAGCCGGAGTTCTACCGTCGGCGACCTGGAGCAGTCGAGTCGAAGCAGGAGTAAGTACTTTCTTCAAGCGTGTTCGAAGCTCCGCACTCATGATGGAAATTTGGGCTCCAGTGACGATGAGTGCTGTAACGGGCAAAGCATCCACGTCCACGTACCGAAGGTTCCAATCAGTAGGCAGGGTCAGCAGAGGAATTTTAGGCCGGGGTTCTAGAGCAGCGTCCCCTCTAGGAGCTGCGCCAGTTAGCTTCCCGTCGAAGAGCGGCGACGGTAAGCTCGGGATGGAGAGCGACGCAGCTGGGGCGAACGGGAGCGGCGACTATGTGGTGATGGCGAGCGGCTAGTTACGGTGGCTCGAGCGTTGTCATGTGCATCTTAAACCTCGATGGAGAGTGATGGCGGGCGAGTATTCAGTTGGGAGTGGCGGTAGGCGGGAAAGCTTGGTCGAGAGTGGGCTGGCCAGAAACTTCGACAGTAGCGAGAGATGTGGCCCACATGTCCACAGTAAAAGCAGATGGTTCGGGCGTGTATACACGTGGTATATGTATAACAGCGTTTTTCTTCGCATTCATTATGAACTATTTCTCAATCTACGTAAGAAACCAACCGCACGAAAACCCTTTGCTTGCAATGTAGTCAATGTGCGCCTTCCAAGACAACAAACAGCCGTTTATCACGCCAATATACTTGGCAGTCTCTATAGCTAACACTACGCGTTACTTGAGTTAGAAAGAAATTCGAAGTGTTTATTGTCACACTCATCATTTTCCTTTAACACAGTGCGCCTAAAGTACCAACATAGCATTTATAATCCATGTAGGTTTAAGGGCTTTGATTATGCAACAGTTTACTTCAAGTTGCCTTTCTTCAAGCACTAGCCGAGAAGATGGCCGACCCAAAAACTTCTTTCCTTGCCTGAATGCTGGCTCGCGCTCGCCGCACCTGGTAATCTGGTGGCAATATTCAGTTGCTGCCCAATCAAGCATTACTCTAAGTAAAAAACCGTAATGATTTAAATTTTAATGTCATCGAAAATAAAAAAAGAATCAGGTAGAGACTCCCCTGGTAGTTGTCTAAGTATGCGTAGGCATTGTGCCACTTGCTCATGGCCACGCAGCGCGCTGTCATTATCAATGCTAAGAAACTTGATGAGGTCAGCACTAACGACAGCGCAGTGGCGACACGAGCTGGTGCCAACGGCTGCGCAAAGTACATCGATGGCGCAGTCGAAGTGCTGCAGGTGGCGGCGCCTGGTGGCGTTCCGATGATTATGAGCTGTTATCGCTTTCCAGTGCCTTATCCGTCCGCGTCGAACCATTGCGACCCGCGACCAAACGTACTCGGGCGGCGGCTTCGTACGGCACCGCCGCGCCGGCCGTGATCAGCAGAGTGCCGACAAAGAGTGCCGGTGGTTCATAACTTCGCGCGCTGTGTTCTCGCCTCTTACTTAGCGATGAAAAGAGACGCCCACGCCCGTATGAAAAAAGTGATCTGCGAAAGTGGCAGAGTAAGGCGTGTGCTGAGAGCAGCGTCAGGCGCTGGGTTCTCGCCGCTTCGTTGGCGTTGAAGCGAGAGGCCGCGCAAAGGTGAATTCCCTCGCTGCTGCGTGCGCTATATTGAAAGCGGTCATCTTACGCGACGGACGGCGGGATGGTTTTCTCGATAGGTAAGCATAGAAATGCTTACGCGTTTAAAATACTGCTACGGAACAGCCTCCACAGTTTGGCTGCACTGAGGAGGACGAAGATGACGTGTGTGCCGGCTTGATATAGCGTCGCTATTTTGGCCTCCGTGAGCTTCCCTAAATAAGTTGTAAATAGTATTCGGCTTCAGCTTCACGTAACATTAATTTGGTGGAGTTGCGGGGTATAGCTTTAGTCTGGCCACGTGAACGATGTCACTTGCAGCTGATGATGACGCTGAGAGATCGGCGGAGATGATTCCATCGTGACATCGGTCACTTGTCGTACCACACGGTAAGGGCCAGTGTAGCGCCACAGCAGCTTTTCAGAAAGACCCACACGTCGAACTAGTGACCAGAGAAGCACCAGAGAACCCGGAGAAAAGTGCACGTCACGATGGTGGGAATCATAGAGGCATCTCTGACGCTCCTGTGAGGCCTCGAGACGGGTGCGGGCGAGCTGGTGCTCGCTCGCTTCTCCGTGTGTCTCACTCGCTTCTCACTGTGTCACTGTGTGTGAGCAGGCACACTCGCTTTGTTTATTTTACCTTTTTAACATACTCATTTCTGAATACCTTACACGCCTCCTGGAAGGCATTGGCTAAGGAAGAAATACGGTTACACCAACTTAAAACAAACGTTATTCAACACGGCAAAAAAAGAAAACTCACGTAACAAAAACATTATGTGCATAACGCCATGCACGCAACATAAAACTAAACAAAATGAACCACCATGGGAAGATAACTACTAAATATGACGCGAACATTATTGCTTACAGAGTAGGCGTACAAACGCGAAAATTGCCCTATCACTCGATGAATAGTCGCAATGCAACGTGCAAGGAAAATGAACGAAAGGAACAAAAAGTGGGCAGAGAACAATGAAACTCTGACACCTGCGAGAAGCTACCTGTTCGCAGACAATAGGTGGGGTGAGAACATGCGCAAGGTTAGTTTAGGGAAAAAAATAAACATTATTGCGTAACGTACGTGCAGACTATACATGCTACGAAATCAAAGGCTAAAGATGTAAAAAGTTCATTCATACGAACAATAAATTCTGGCCCTTCGGTTAGCCCCTTTTCTTCTCGTTCATTACATAACGAGGGTCTCGAATCCGGCAACATTGACGTCTTCAGTAGAATGTGTGGGCTCAGTGACCAGTTGGCCTTCACCCACTCGCTACCTGAGGCAGAAAGGATGTTCCACATCCACCGCCAAGGTACATATGTGAGTGGTGGCGCTGGCTAACACTCCCACGGTTACTTCTAGTAGTAACACATGAATACCCCAGGAAGTGGATCGGAGGTCACCGGCGGTAGGTAAATTGGTAGAGCATCGCACGCGTAATACGAAGACGTGGGATCGTTCCCCGCCGGCGGCAAGTTGGTTTTTCAGCCACTTTCAGTTCCAATCAGTGTCTGCAGCAACACCATCGTCACCTTTATGGTGCCTGCACAGACCTGAAATACGCCTTACCATCCCAGGAGTCATGAACAAAGCCAACATGCCATCGTTTGCCCTTATGCAGGCCACATTAGAACTTTTACATGAGGTGCACAGTGGCGGCATACACGTTTACATCGATGGCTCAGTCACATCTGCAAGTGCAGCTGCCGCTGTGGTCATACCAAGACGATCCGTCAAAATACAGCTAAAAACGTCACATGTATCATCAGCGACAGCTGCTGAACTGGTAGCCCTGCGTGCGGCTCTTCATTTCATTCAGGAGGAACCACCCCACGCATGGTCAGTCTTCTGTGATTCCAAGGCAGCACTACATAGTGTACTCTCAGCACTGCGCCATGGATCACATGAGCAGCTCGCCGCAGAGATCAGAGAATTCCACCGTCGACTAGTTGACGAAGAACACGATATAATATATCAGTGGTTGCCTAGTCACTGTGGCATACATGGCAATGATCGAGCAGACGCATCTGCCCGATCTGCTCATGACGGCGTCAACTGCGTTGCCATTCCTCTTTCCAGAGCCAACGCAGCGAAAGAACTTTCCGCACTTGCGCGTATCCTGACATTAGCCCAATGGAATTCATCCGAATTCACAAGTGCACGCCTTCATACTCTGGACCCTAATTTACAGCTCCGTATTCCGCCCGACCTTCCACGACGTGACTGCACCCTCTTAGTTCATCTATGGCATGGAGTAGCATTTTCAAATGCCTACTCTTTCCTTATCGGAATGGCCAACAGCCCACTTTGTGACTTGTGCGGGCGCAACGAAACAATCGAGCATCTTCTTTGTCAGTGCTCTCGTTTTAACCCACAAAGAACAGTCCTCTCAGCCACCCTAGACAAACTGGACAAGCGCCCAATGTCGGAAAACAAGATCCTTGGAAACTGGCCTACGTGAACATCAGCGCGATCTGCTATGAAGGCGCTGCTGCTATACTTGAGAGAGAGAGCGTAAACATTTATTTCAAATCAACAAGATTTGAGTGCGGCGTCTTTTTCGTGGGTCTGGGCACCCGACGCGGACGCGGCTCCGAGACCTTGTCTCGAAGCGGCTTCCTCGGCTCGCTGGACGGCCCAGAGTTGTGCTGTCAGGTCAGAGCTGAGCAGTGCGGTCATCCAGCGTGACTGGAGGCTGGCGGTGGAAGAGAAGGAGGGACTGCCCGACTTGCAAACCTAACAAACAAGTCGGCACTGCCCGACTTGTTTGTTAGGTCCCGACACTCCCATAACATGTGATTTAGTGTGGCAACTTCGCCACACGATGTGCATCTGTTTGTAGTGTGCATGTCTGGATACATGGCGTGCACGAGTCTGGGGTTTCTGTAAGAGTCTGTAACTGTCTGAAGTGTACTGCTTGCGTCCTGTCTAACCTAGCGTGAGGGAATGGGTATATGCGTCTTTGTAATTGGTAGTGTGCCGTGATGTCGTGAAAACTGGTCATACGATCCTCCCATGCCCAGACATTTGCAGTACCCCGCGGGGGCTCTTCCTCCGATGCTGCTCGGTGAGTCAGGCCTCGAGCAACGCCGTGAGCCGCTTCGTTGGGGCTGCTCATTCCGGTGTGTGCCGGGATCCATAGCAAATGCCTTCGGTTATCAACGTCGGCCTCTCCCTGGTGTATGGGATGTCGCTAGGGTATATGATACGCCTCTTGCGAGAAGCGCCCATTTGCAAAATTGCGAATTGCCGTTTGCGAGTCGCAGATCACGTATGTAGCTTTGGTTTGTGTGAGGGCTGGTGCTATGGCCGCTTCCTCTGCCGCTTCGGCATGTGCCGTGTTCACGGTGACGCTCGTGAGGTGGTTGCCTCGGTGGCTAGTAACTGCCGCCACGAAACTCTTCCTGTCTCGATAGCGGGCTGCGTCGGTGAAGACCGCCTCCTTGTCGTTAGAGTAACTTTTGTTCATTTGTTGTGCCCTGGCTTTACGCCTCCCCGTGTGGTGTTGGGGGTGCATGTTGCGAGGCAATGGGGGTACGTATAGTTGCTCGCGTATGGGTCTTAGAATGCCTACTTTGACGCCGTGTTGCGAGAGGTATGTGATGCCGAGATTTTCAAGTACGTGTCCGCCCGGGCGGGACTTGGATAGGCGTTCAAGTTGGGACACTTGTTGCGCCTCCACGAGTTCTTCGAGCGTATTGTGTAGGCCTAGTTCTAAGAGCTTGGTGGTGCTAACTCCAGGCGCAAGTCCCAACGCACATTTGTACGCCTTGCGTATGAGTGCGTTGAGCTTGTTTTTTCCCGCAACCGTCCAGTTGTGAAACACTGCCGTGTACCTTATCTGAGAAATGACGCAGGCTTGTATGAGTCGGATGACGCTGCCTTCGCGCATGCCCGCGTGTTTATTGGTGATGCGTCGAATGAGCTGCATCGTGCTGGTGGCCTTTGCCGTTATCTTGCGAAGTGCTTCGCCATTGCCACCCTCATGCTCTATCATCATTCCTAGTACCCGGATTTTCTCTACTATCGGGATGGGTAGGCCATTTGATGCCGTTAATTGGATCTTTTGCTTTTCCAGGGGGGTGTAGCATTTACGTGGGCGCCCCTTTCTGACTGGTCTATATAGCAGCAGTTCGGATTTTTCGGCCGAGCAGGCGAGTCCCGTGCCCACGAGGTAGTTTTCTACGCATTGGATGGCCTGTTGTAAACGTTGCTCGACCGCTCCGTCGCTGCCCGTTGTCGTCCAGATCGTAATGTCATCCGCGTATAGCGTGTGATGCAGTCCTTCGATTTGAAGCAATCGGTCGGGAAACCCCAGCAGGACGAGGTTGAAGAGCATTGGCGAGATCACCGAGCCCTGCGGGGTGCCCGAGCTGCCGACGTTGATTCGCTCTGACTGTAGTTGCCCCACTCGCATGCGAGCGGTTCTTCCCGTGAGGAAGTCTCGGACGTAGTTGTACGTGCGTAGGCCGAGATTTAGCTTGTCTATTTGTCGCAATATGGCATCGTGGCGAACGTTATCGAAGGCCCTCTTCAGGTCCAGCCCGAGGATGGCTCTTGTCGAACGCCCCGGATTGTCTATGATTTGGTGCTTTAGTTGCAGAAGGGCATCTTGCGTGGAGAAATGTCTTCTGAACCCAATCATGGTGTGTGGAAATAAGTCATTGTCCTCGAGGTAATCCGTGAGTCTATTGAGAAACGCGTGCTCCATTAACTTGCCCACGCAGGACGTGAGGGAGATGGGGCCCAGGTTCTCCAGCTGTAATTTCTTGCCGGGTTTCGGTATCAGTGTGATATTTGCTTCTTTCCGTTGCCGGGGTAGCTTGCCGTGCGCCCAACACTCGTTAATGTATTTTGTTAGTTTCTCGATTGACCTGAAATCGAGATTGCGTAGTGCCCTGTTGGGCATTCGATCGGGGCCAGGGGCCGACTTGGTGTTCAGCTTCACGAGGGCCGCCTGGATTTCGGCAACGGAGAATTCCTCATCTAGGGTGGCGTTGCTTTCTCCTGAGTAGTCTAGATATATTTGTGGCGGCATTTGGGATATGTAAAGGCGTTCCGCATCCCCTAGGAATTGTTCTTCCGTTCCGCCGTAAGCGTGTATGATTTTGTATATGCCTTGCATGTGTGTGGTCTTGGTGTTGGCGGGATCGATCAGGTACCGCAGTATCTGCCAGGTGCAACGTGTGGTGAGTTGACCATCCATCTCCGCGCATTTCTCTTCCCATTGTTGATGTTGCAGGTTAAGCGCGTGCTTTTCTATTTCTTTGTTGAGCTGTGCTATCCGTTTACGCAGTCTCCTATTGTGTCTCTGTTGTTTCCATCGGTGCTGCAGGTGAGTTTTGGCTTCCCACATGTGCAGCCACCGGGAGTCTATTGTCTCGAGCCCAGCTGTCGACAGGATCGTTTGCGTCATGCGCTCGATATCCCACCGCAGTTGGTCGGTCCATTGTTCTATATCTTTGATGTCTTCCATCTGTTGCTCATCACGATGTTTGCGTAGCCGATTCCAGTTGGTGATCTTCATTTGACGACCGGTATTGTGTTCCTGCGGACCGCCTTCTGCTTCTATGGAAATAATGTAGTGATCGCTCCCCAAGTCTTGCATGGTGTTTGTCCAAGTGACTTTGCGTGTGTTGCACGTGAATGTAAGGTCCGGCGTCGTGTCAGTGCTTACGCTGTTGCCCTGCCTTGTTGGTGCCGCGGGGTTGGTGACTAGCTCGAGTCCGGCGTATTGCGCCGTTGCCCATAGATGGGTGCCTTTGGGGTGATCGTGCTTGTAACCCCACGGCGTGTGCGCCGCGTTAAAGTCCCCTCCAATGAACAGCTGTTGCCCCTTGGCGATGTCGATTGCCCATTTGAAGAGGACATGGAAGCGGTGCTGGCGGCATCTGGGACTGCTGTAGACGTTGAGTACGAAGATGCTGTTGCGGGTCTTGCGTGGTGGAATTAATTCTACGAGAACGTTTTCGATGCCTCTGATTTTGGTGTCGTGTTCGATAGCCGTGTGCGTTCGCTTAACCAGTGTGGTGACATTTGGTTTCTCCAACTTGCCTGTTATTGACTGGTACCCCGCGAGTTTGGCGGGACCATTCGTGTCCTGGAGTATGATGACGTCTGGGCGTTCGGGGATCGTTTTCAGGTATTGTTGTAAGTGCGCTCGTTTGTTTTGGTAACTTCTGCAGTTCCACTGCCATATCGTGTTTTTGTTTCGATGAGTGTCGGGCCATGTTTATATCTTGTTACATGTGTTGCGCCGCTTCCCTCTGCGACGGTACGATCGTGCTGTTTGCGGCTTCTAATCTCGACAGTCTGAGGTGAACGCTTTCCAGGCTCCGCTGGATGGTACGCGTGATGGACGCGATGATAGTTTCCTCGAGATTGCTTAAGCGAGCCTCGAGTGCATCTATTCGCGCGTCTCGTATCGCTGGGCGCGTGCGCTTGGCTCGTGTTGCCTCTGTAAGGGTGGGAGTGGGTCTTCGTTTGGTATCGGGGAACTCGACCTCGTCGTCCTCTATGGAAGGTTCCTCTTCTGTTCCCTGCGTGGCCTGAGTGGTCTGTGAGGGAGTGGGTCGGCGTTTAGTGTCGGGGTATACGACTTCGTCGTCCTCTATGGGTTGTTCTTGAGTTGCATGCATGGCCTCTGTATCGGTACCGCTCTTAACGGCATGCTGGAGTTGTTGTATGAGGTCGTCTTTTGCGCGAATCTGTTTCTGCATGTGTTCTATTTGCTTCTGCAGCACTTGTATCGCCTGTGTTAATTTAATTACCTCCGTCTCTGTTTTAGCGGGTGCTTTGTCGCCAGCCTTCGCGGTTGGTGCTCGTTTTCCCGTGACCGCATCTGCCCAGCTCACCTTCTCGGTGGTTTCTGTGTCTCTTGTTGAGGTCCTTCTGGGGGTGCGGCTGCGAGACCGGCGTTGCTGCTGCTGCCGTGGGTTTGGGGTGCGGCTCCGGGACAGGGAGCGGCCTCGGCTGCGGGTCCTGGATCGCGAGCGCGGCTTGCCGGCGGGGCTGGTGGCTTTCGCGGCCGCCTCCGCTTCCTCGGCGGCCGTGTCGTTCCCATTGCCTCTTTGTCACGACGTAGGGGGTCTTGTACCTTGCGCGGCAGTTGCAATCCACCGTCATGTGTGTTCCCCCGCACAGCTTGCAATGTGGGGAGCACTGGTGGTCAGGGCCTGGGTACACCACGGCACACTTTGCCCTAAGGATTGGGGCACACGTCCATGCGGTGACCGAGTCTCCCGCAGCCGTGACACATGTCGATTTGCTTGCGATAGAGGGCGCAGTGAAGGAGGGCGCCGCCGTACCTGACGTAGGAGGGCACTCGCGGTCCTTGAAAGGCCACTATGACCGTCTTGGTATTACTGAGCCGTTTGGCTGCCAGAGCGTGGGGGTTGCGGGCGTGAACGATGTTGGTGTGAATGGACTTGGCGTCCTCCTCCAACGGGATTCCCCTGATGATTCCCTTCACCGTGTAGTCGGGGGCCGTCTCATAGGCACTGACCTCATGGCGGTGGTCACCGATGGTGATGGCTTCTAATTGTCTGAACTTAGCGGCGTGAGTAGCGTGAGGTGTACTCACGACTATGATGTTTTGGCGGTTGTTGGTGCACACCGTGTCCTCCCCTGCTTCTTGCCCCGGTACGTTGTCCGCCCGGTAAATGGCCGATGCGAGGAGCACGGTTCCGGTGGCGGCAACGTCGAGGCCTCCTCTTGGTCGTATCACGACCTTGAAATCACTTCGTGGGAGTAGTGGCATTTTACTGTTCCTGATGACTTGCTGCTTGACGTTACGCTGTCTTTGACGCGAACGCTGTCGGTCGCCGTTCGCTCCCTCGCCGGTGCGGTAGTGGATTCCGTTCTGGGTGTAGCTTTGCGCGGCCTCGCGGTTGAATTGGGTCTTTTATCGAATGGTGCACCAACCGCTGCCTTGGAGAAACTCTTCAGGGGAGATGTCCTCCCCGTTCACTTGAACTTCCATCACTGTCCGGCGAAGCGAGCTCCGGCGAGGGTTAGCGTGGAGCTGGTCAAAAGCCTCTGTGATTGGGAAGGAAGTCGTTTCCCACCTTGAATATGGTGCCAGTAGAATCTTGGTGACTTCCTGCATACGCTGGCGCTACATTCATGAGGTGAATGAGCGATAATCACAGTGAAATTCTTGGAAAACGGAGCTGACGTGAAGTGCGCTCGCTCCCTTCGGCGACTTCTTCTTCCTCCTCTGCTATACTTGAAAGACACGGGACTTTCTGACAGATTGTGACTGTACGCTGTGTGACGTAGAACTGTACGGTGGCACTGCGTAAGACTAGGAACCGCTTTGCGGGCTGCGTGACAGTGCCCATAGAAACAGATCGTGTGTACGTGCGTGTGTGTATGTTTAGGTGTTTCTTTTCCTTTTTTTATCCTTCTCTCTCTCACTTATTGCATCCCCTTGCCCCTCCCCCAGTACAGTGTAGTCAACCGGAGATAATCTCGGTTTAACCTCCCTGTCTTTCCTATGCCTTTCTCTCTCTCTCTCTTTCAATTCCAATAATTTATCATTTATTTAATTATATTAGTAAGTACACGCAATTTCCCCTGTGTTGTCCTTCAGGTCTTTTGACATTACGGTGCATTTGGACTGGACCATGCGCGCAAGAGGGAGACGAAGAAGAAGTGGTGGACTGTCGACTGGAGCTGTGATCTTTGTACCAGCCTGCGCGTTTACCACTAGCCTTTTCTTATGTAATGTGAGCCTTCACGTATCCTGGCAACCTTGTGTCGCATGTTGCGTAGTCGGGAGCTCAGCTTCGTAGCCATGTTCAAAGCGCGTGCACCATCACTGTAATTTTGCTGTGTTCTTTTGCACATCAAACCACATTTATTTTCTTAAACGTTGTGTCCGCATCGTCGAGTCCTGAGTCAAGTCCACAGTTAGCGCAGTCGAAGACGAACCATGCCGACGAACCCAGAGCAACTTCGTCTGAGTTGGTAATTGAAGCTAGCTGCCCACCTTTGCCTGCCTTAGCCTCCTTCGAGCTCATCCTTAGCGTGCTGTTCCTCCATCATGCCACTGATCAATTGGAACGAAGCCACCGGAGAACACATTTATGGTTTCACAAAAGACTATAGTCATCATCGAAAGACGAAATGATCGAACTTGCCGGCATAGCCAGTAACCATCCGCAGTCGAGCGACACTGACTCGTCCGCCCGGAACAGCCATTGGCTCGCACGTGTGCCCAAAGCAGGCAATCTCCTCGGTTGGGTCGGAAGCTCATCGCCAAGAAAGAGTTGGCATCACAAGTTCAAACGTCCACCGAGAGTTACGTCGCCTACATACAAGACGTGCTGGCACTCTGCCGCAAGGCCGACGCTGAAATGCCCGAGTCTGACAAAGTCGGCCATGTCTTAAAATCTATCGTCGATGAAGCCTTCACTCTGCTGATTTGTAAGAACTGCACTTCGGTTAATGATTTTATCACGCAATGCAAATGTTTCGAGCCCGTGAAACGGCGTCATATATACCAGTGATTTGCACAACTTCCCAATACGGCTGCAACATCGTCTTATAGAGACCAACAGGACTCTCCTTCGCGGCAGCAGTAGCATTCAGAGCCACTGACGAAGATTGTGCGCCGTGAGCTGGAAGCCATGTGTCCCGCGGCTCTGTAGCCACCTGTAGGTGAGAGATGCGCTCCTATGGTTCCCCTTGTTTAGGCTATGTGCGCCAAAAACACGTCGGATTTCAATCAATTTTCACAATGGCTAGTTCCCGGCCGACCGAACGTTCTTCGCTCGTGCGTGCACATAATCAGCGGGTCCCTCAAGGTTCTCGCAACATGGCAGAGCGGCGAACACCGGATGGCCGACCTATTTGCTTCAGTTGTCACCGAGTTGGTCATGTCGCCCGCTAAAGTCGCAACCGCTGGTCCTCCATGCCGTTCTCAAACGGCCCTCGTCCAGAGGGCAGTTTTCCCCATTTCCAGCCGCTAGCCGAGCCGAACCTGCACGCCACTGACGGTACGACCGCGTGGCGCCGTCGTTCACCGTCGCCAGGCAGTCCCCAGTCTCATTCGCCACAATGTCGTAGCCCATGGTCCAGGCCACCCCAGTCGCTTCGCCTGTCGCCGTCTACCTGAACTGGGCGCGTTCCTCCGGAAAAGAAAGATGCAGCTCCCGGAGCTGACGCTGCATTGTTGACGTCTCCGCCAAAGCCTCTTACCCTGCCGACCACACGGAATATTGTCGATGTAAAAATTCATGGTGTACATGTCAAAGTGCTTGTTGATACTGCAACCCATATCTTGGTCATGAGCAACCATCTTCATTGCCGCCTGAAGAAAGTCCTTACACCTGCCGCATCCAGTGTTATCAAGGTTACCGATGGAGCAACGCCTATTACCCTTGGCATAAGTACTGCCCGATTAAGTGTTGCTACTTGTTTTATTTGCTGTTCTTGTGTGGTGTTCTCATGACTTGATCTTCGGCGTCTACTTTTTATAAGACTATTTAGCAATGATTGACTGTAGTGCTGGCCTCCTCCATCTCAAGCTGCCTAATTACTGCGGTCCTCAAAAATCAGCTGAGGCTCGTTTATGTTCTGCAGACTTCGTACGGTTGTCGCCTCAAGCCGCCACGTATATGCATTTGCCGTGCTTCCCATCTGTTCCTGGCGGTGACTATGTACTAACACCTAATGTCAATGTTCTCCTGCTACGCACAGTTGCCGTTCCTCATACTATCCGGACTACTGCCCACAACGGCGTATTTCTTCCTATTTTGAACTTTAGTTCATGTATACAAGTTATCGCAGAAGGCATGTCGCCCAGCAACGCTTCTCCGATCGACCATACAGCCATCTGTATTGGATGTTCCGTCCTCGTCTGCAGCCACCTGCTGTCCGATCAGTTTCGTAGCTTAAATGATATTGCGCGACATAAAAAACGACACGGACGTGAAGGAAGACGACACACCAAGCGCAAGCGTCTTCCTTCACGTCCGTGTCGTTTTTTATGTCGCGCAATATCATTTAAGCAATGGATTACCAACTTGCCCAGAATGCTGCTCTCATTAAGTTTCGTAGCGTCCAATCCAGCATATTTTCAAAGATGATCGCTCATGACCTGCTTCTTGAACAGTCTGCGGATCTCTGTTGCGTCCTTGTGTTTAATCGCGACGTCTTCGACTTTGAGGACCGCCCGCTGGGACACACTTCCGTTGTTACCCATAAGATTAAGAGCGCTGATGCTAGTCCTGTCTGCCGACGTGCTTATTGCGTGTCTGACGCAAAACACCGTATTATCCAAGCTGAAATAGACAAGATGCTAACTGTTGCGATGGTTGACGGGTGGAGGCAACGCCCCCTCCCGTAGTGAACGAGGCAGTCGTTCCAGCCGAAGAACGCCGGGTTTATTCACGCTCAGAAATATAAAGAAAAGATAAGGGGAGAGGGAAGGTGTGACAGAAAGAGTGCGCACATGCGCACTGAAGGAAATAGCTTGCTTGACATGTTCATGGGTTACCGCATTTCTTCACCCTTAGTAACCAAAACGCACGACAGGTTTCTTTGATCGTGTGGAGCGACGTAGCTCCTGAGGTTGCGCTTCTGGTACTTTCTCAGGTGTTTCAGAGGTCCTTGGTTCCTTTAATACCGGGGAACCCGTTGTAGGAAGCCTCGACAGGTCGACGGCTGCTGGGGTCTCATCTGTGGTCCGCTTACGAACTTGATCCAAGTGGCGGCGGACAAACCCGTCCGCAGTCTTAACATCCAGGAGGCGAGCGCCGGAAGTAGCTTCCACAGTGCCTGGGGCCTACTTATCGCCGACGCCATAATTTCGCACGTACACATAGTCTCCCGGTGCAAAGTTCCAGCTTGAGTCATTCACAGCTTTAGCAGGGCAGGCTCTGGGAGGAAAAGACATGTCCAGTCTTGTGCGCAACCGGTAACCTAATAGCATCTCTGAAGGAGAAGGGCCTCCTTGGTGTGGTGCGTTTCGATAATTGCACAACAGCCGGGCCAACGACGTTATGATGCAACTGCCTCCTATCTTCTTCAAGCCTTCTTTGACGGTGCGCACGGCTCGCTCGGCTAGGCCATTACTCTGGGGGTGATAGGGGGGTGTCCGAATATGTACTATTCCATTTCGCTTCATAAACTGCTCGAACTCCCATGCTGTGAATGGCGTCCCGTTGTCCGACACGACCGTTCGCGGTATACCGAAACGGCTAAATATTGTCCTGAGGGCATTAATGGTGCTGTGAGCGTTAGCCTGCGACATGGGAACCGCCTCAATCCACTTTGTGTGCGAGTCGACGACTACCAGAATCATTTTCCCTTTGATTGGTCCCGCATAGTCGATATGCAAGCGCGACCACCTTTCGCACGTATCGGGCCAACTTACTGGTTCTTTAGCCTGAGGCATCGGTAACGTTTGCACGCAGTTGTGGCAGGTCGCTGCAATGCGCTCGATGTCGTGGTCTAAGCCGGGCCACCAAAATAAAGACCTGGCTTTTGCCTTCATAGCGGACACGCCTTGGTGGGCTGCATGTAGTAGCTTTAGCAGTTTCCCTCGCGCATTTGTCGGCACTACAAGACGATGACCCCAGTAGAGCACTTCTTCAGTAACAGACAGCTCATGCCGTTTTTTGTAGAACTCTGCCATCTCTTTCGTTTCCATGTCAAAACTGCGCGGCCAACCTTCCCGTGTGTACTTGCGTACCTGTGAGAGTACCTCATCAGCGACGGCGAGTGCTTTGAGTTCCTTTAACGGCACGGCAGGCTGATCCCACTGGTCCAGGGTCAGTACAATTTGGGCCTCATCCTCCTGGTCCGCTTCGTCCTGTGACGGTTGAGGCAGGCGGCTCAGAGCATCGGCATTGCACATGAATTTTCCAGGCTTATGTTGCAATCGATATCGGTAGGCCCCGAGTATGATTGCCCATCGCTGAATGCGGGCAGCGGCCATAACCGGCGCTTGCCTGTCCGCTCTTAGGAGACCCAACAATGGCTGGTGGTCAGTTATTAGTGTGAATTGCCTGCCCAGCAGATAATCTCGGAACCTCGTGACACCGTAGACGAGAGCTAATGCCTCACGCTCGATCTGCGAGTAATTCTTTTCTGCGGCAGTGAGCGTCCGAGATCGGAATCCTAGGGGCTGATACTGTCCTGCAATGCGATGGAATAAAGCCGCTCCCACGCCGTAGGGTGACGCATCAGCCTCCAAAAATAGCTCTTTTGAGGAGTCGAAGTGAGTCAGCACCGGAGCGGAACACAAAACGGCTTTAGCCTTCCGGAATGCCTCATCCTCAGGCCCTTCCCAAGACCATCTCGATTTCTTTTCTAGAAGTCGGTATAAGGGGCTGAGGAGCGTGGACAGATTAGGCAAGAATTTGTTATAAAAAGTGAGCATGCCCAAAAATGACCGAAGCTCCGTAACGTTTCGAGGAGTCGGAGCCAGCTTAATTGCCTCGATGTTCTTTTCTGAGGGGTGCAGCCCTGCGGCATCAATTCTATGTCCTAGATACGTAACGGACGATTCGCCTAGTCGGCACTTGTCCGCCCGGAGCTTGATGCCATATTCCCTGAAACGCTGCAGAACTGCTTGCAGATTCTTATTTGGCTGATCCTTCGCATCTGCTATTAAGACATCATCTAAGTACGCTTGAACCCCTGGAAGACCTTGCAGAACGTACTCAATCGTTCTTTGAAAAATCGCAGGTGCAGACGCGATTCCAAATGGCAGTCGATTATAGCAGAAGAGGGCCCTTGTGTGTATTTATAACAGCGAATTTACGCGAATCTTCATCTAGAAGAATTTGGTTGTAGGCATCGCGTAAATCCAAGATGCTGAACTGCTGTCCCCCGCGAAGCGTAGCGAAAATGTCGTCTACTACGGGTAGAGGATACCTTTCCATTTCACAAACTGGGTTCAATGTTACTTTAATATCTCCACAGATGCGAACTGTCCCATCGCTTTTCAATACAGGAACCACCGGGGTGGCCCATTCTGCATAGGAAACAGGCGAGATAATGCCGGCGGCCACGAGTCGGTCTAACTCGGCGGAGACCTTGTCTAACAGAGCGAACGGAACATTTCTTGCCTTGCAGAACCTTGGTGTTGCTCCGTCTTTTATATGCAGCCGTGCGGGTGGCCCCTTGATGAGTCCCAAGCCCTCCGTGAAGAGGTCAGGGTACTGCTCCATCACGGGTGCTGCTCCTTGGCTCTCCAGCTTCACTTCGGTTGACTGCGACGTGATCTGAAGAAGCGGCGCCCCTTTTATTTCGAGTTTCTGCAGTAAGTCACGGCCACAAAGGCTAGGGCCTTCGCAGTTCAACACTACGAGATTGCAGTCAACTGTCGCAGACTGATAGGAAGCTTGCATTTGCAGAACGCCCAGCACTGGTAGCTTTCCAAGGTAACATGAAAGGGTTAGCGCAGCCTCACAAAACGGTGGCCACTTATGACGATGAGCTTCGTATACTGCTTTAGGCACCACGCAGACAGGCGAACCGGTGTCAATTATCATTTTCAGCGGAATTCCATTCCACGTGACAAGTTTCTGTATGGGCGGAACCAGACTTTCATTACTTTTTACTGACCATATTTGCAACGCATTGCTGCCGCTGTCTTCCATTTCAGCTGAACGTTCGGTTATCGCCAAGGTTCGTTGGGCGGGAACTGTTCGCGAGCATACTCTCGCCAAGTGACCTTGTCGCCCGCATTTGTAACACCGGCGCCTTCGCAGCGAGCACGCAATGGCTTGATGCCCTTGTCTGCCACAGCATCTACATTGTTGCACTGTCATACTCGGTTCATTCCTTGATATTGCGGGTTCCCCTTTCCGCTGAAAGTTGAGCGCATCGATGGCGTCACCTTGACTGCCTATCTGTTGCGAACCTAGCTCTGCGCTTTCTGCTGCTAGAGCAAGTGCTTCGGCTTCCGCGAGAGTCAAATCCTTCTTCGCTAGTAGCTGTTTCTGCAAGCTTTTCGACCGCACTCCGCAAACGATGCGATCCCTCAGCATTCGCTGCAACATCGAAGAGAAATTGCAGTTATGGGCTATTCGACAAATTGCTACGATAAACGCCTGCATAGACTCTCCTTCTTGTTGGCTTCGATGAAAGAACTTCAAACTTTCCGATATCTCGTTAGGAGATGGATCATAGTGCTCATTCAAGGTTGAAACGACTTCTTCATAGCTTAGCGAGCTCGGCTTTCTAGGTGCTACTCTACCGCAAAGAATTTCCACGGTCCTAGATCCTAACGCCGCAACCAACAAGGCTCTCTTCTTCGCGTCGTCTGTAACCTCGTTTGCTTCAAAGTAAGCGTCGACTTTTACGAGGTATGCGTTCCACTTATCTGTGTCCTCAATGAAATCCGGAAGCTTGAGGGCCATGGTCGCGGCTGGGCTGATGGGCGGTTTCGTGTCGAGGCTGGTGCCCGGTCGCTGTTGCGTATCCGTGGGGGTTCTCGTCGCCACTGTTGCGATGGTTGACGGGTGGAGGCAACGCCCCCTCCCGTAGTGAACGAGACAGTCGTTCCAGCCGAAGAACGCCGGGTTTATTCACGCTCAGAAATATAAAGAAAAGATAAGGGGAGAGGGAAGGTGTGACAGAAAGAGTGCGCACATGCGCACTGAAGGAAATAGCTTGCTTGACATGTTCATGGGTTACCGCACTAACCAAAAGTGTAACTTAGCCCTTTAGGAGTCCTTGGGTATCGCCGGTTGTCTTGGTCAAGAAGAAAAATGACAGCTGGCAATTTTGTGTCGACTACCAACAACAGGATCACAAAAAGGATGTATACTCCCTCCCGCGGATTGACGATGCTCTTGACTACCTTCACAGATCCATATAGTACTTTTCTTCAATCCAGCTTCGATCCGGTTATTAGCCGATCGCGGTTGATGAACACGACCGTGAGAATACCGCGTTCATTACACCGGACGGCCTTAACCATATTAAGGTACGCCTTTCAGACTGTGTAATGCCCCAGCAACTTTTGAAAGAATGATCAACTGTCTCCTTCTGGGCTATAAGTGTCCTACCAGCCTGTGTTATATGGAAGATGTCACATATTTCCCCCTACATTTCACAGCAACCTGAGTCGCTTGACCACTATTCTTGGAGTCTTTAGGAAGGCTGTCCTTCAACTTAACTCTTCTAAGTACCACTTTGTACACGGCGCACTCAAAGTTCTTGATCACCTCGTCAGTGCTACCGGTATGCATCCTCAATGAGATAAAATTCATGCAGTCAAGAACTTCCCGCACCCTTCTCAGTAAAAGATGTGCCCAGCTTCGTGGGCTCACACTCTTATTTTCGTAGGTTTATTGAAAACTGCGCGCATATAGCTCGGCCACTGACCGACCTTCTAAGCAAGGGCACTGCGCTCATTTGGGATCGCGAACAAGCTGACGCCTTTAACATTCCTGTCCGCTTATTGACAACGCCTCCCATATTAGGCCACTTTGATCCATCTTCACCAACTCAAGTTCGCACAGACGCCAGTGGCTATGGCATAGGCGCTGTCCTCGCCCAACAGCAAAACGTAGACGAGCGCGTCATTGCCTACGCCAGTCGCCTCTTGTCGCCTTCAGAGCGCTATTTTTGTATCACCGATCATGATTGCCTCGCTCCAGTGTGGGCATTGGCTAAATTTCACCTTTACTTGTTTTGCCGGCCATTTTCTGCCACCACGGGCCACCATGCCTTGTGCTGGCTGTCATCACTGACAGACTCGACTTGCCATGCCTTGTGCAGTCTTTCATCACTGAAAGGCTCGACTGGCCGCCTTTATCTCTAGGCACTCAGAGTCCAGGAATATTCTTTCACTAGAATGTACAAGCCTGGCCACTTGCATCTCGACGCCGACTGCTTGTCTCGTCACCCCGTCGATCCTCCTGACAACGATGAACCGGATTCCGACACTTCCGTTCTGGTAATTTCTGAGTTTCGCGACATGCGCGTATTTACTGAGCAGCTAAAGGGCGACTATGTACGGTCAAAAATAGAGCACTTGACTTCTGACCAATCAGATCGCTGAATCAGAATGTTTGTGCTCCATGGTGACATTCTTTATTGACGCAACATCAGCTCTGATAGACCATATTTACAGCTAGCTGTCCCTCGTCACCTCCGTTCGACTGTTCTTGCTGAGCTCCACGGCGCACCCACTGCCGGACACCTTGACATCTTCCGCACTTACGAGAGTGCGGCGTTGCTTCTTCTGGCCAGGCCTGTACCGCCCTGTGCGACGTAACGTTGCGGCTTGTGGCCACTGCCAGCGGCGAAAAAGGCCACGTGCGCATCCTGCTGGCCACGCTCATCGAACCTATTTTCACAAAGAGCATTTCTTCTGTGTCGGCACAGACCTTCTTGGCCCCTTCCCGACATCCATTAAAGGAAACAAACGGGTAGCCGTTGCAACAGAATATGCGGCCCGCTATGCTACTACACGGGCCCTGCCCACCAGCTGTGTTACAGAGGTAGCATATTTTTTACTTCAGGATGTGAATCTTCACCATAGCGCGCCAAGGTAACTTCTGACAGATCGCGGCCGCTACTTCCTGTCCCAAGTTCTCGAAGACACACTTCGTTCATGCTCCACTGAACACAAGCTCGCAACCGCATGTCACCCACAAACGAACGGATTAACTGAAAAACTAAATCACACCCTTACGGAGATGTCTCCATCATCATCAGCCTGATTACGCCCACTGCAGGGCAAAGGCCTCTCCCATACTTCTCCAACAACCACGGTCATGTACTAATTGTGGCCATGTCGTCCCTGCAAACTTCTTAATTTCATCCGCCCACCTAACTTTCGGCTGCCCCCTGCTACGCTTCCATTCCCTTGGAATCCAGTCCATAACCCTTAATGACCATCGGTTATCTTCCCTCCTCATTATATGTCCTGCCCATGCCCATTTCTTTTTGTAGAAGGATCGACATTTGGGCGAGTTGGTACTGGTTGAACATCTTGAAGGGGCAGCGCAAAAAGACGATGACAGAAGGCAGGAACACAGCGCTGTCCTGTGTGTTCCTGCCTTCTGTCATCGTCTTTTTGCGCTGCCCCTTCAAGATGTCCATTTCTTTTTCTTGATTTCAACTAAGATGTCATTAATTCGCGTTTGCTCCCTCACCCAATCTGCTCTTTTCGTATCCCTTAACGTTACACCCATCATTCTTCTTTCCATAGCTCGTTGCGTCGTCCTCAATTTAATAGAACCCTTTTCGTAAGCCTCCAGCTTTCTGCCCCCTAGGTGAGTACTGGTAAGGCACAGCTATTATACACTTTTCTCTTGAGGGATAATGGCAACCTGCTGTTCGTGATCTGAGAATGCCTGCCAAACGCACCCCAGCCCATTCTTACTCTTCTGATTATTTCCGTCTCATGATCCGGATCCGCCGTCACTACCTGCCCTAAGTAGATGTATTCCCTTACCACTTCCAGTGCCTCGCTACCTATAGTAAACTGCTGTTCTCTTCCGAGACTCTTAAACATTAGTTTAGTTTTCTGCAGATTAATTTTTAGACCCACTCTTCTGCTTTGCCTCTCCAGGTCAGTGAGCATGTTTTGCAATTGGTCCCCTGAGTTACTAAGCAAGGCAGTATCATCAGCGAATCGCAAGTTACTGAAGTATTCTCCATTAACTTTTATCCCCAATTCTTCCCAATCCAGGTCTCTGAATACCTCCTGTAAACACGCGGGGAATGGCATTGGAGAGATCCTATCTCCCTGCCTGACGCCTTCCTTTATTGGGATTTTGTTGCTTTCTTTATGGATGACTACTGTGGCTGTGGAGCCTTTATAGTAATCTTTCAGTATTTTTACATATGGCTTGTCTACACCCTGACTCCATTGTCGACATACGTTTCAGTAAACCATCGTGATTGGGACAGCATATTGCCCTACGTGACATTTGCATACAATTCGTCACGTTAAGGTACCACCGGTTTCTCGCCTTTCTACTTCTTGTTTAGTCGCCATCCCACTTTGCCTTTTGACACCTTGCTCCCTTCGGTGTCACGGCACACCACGGTATACGCTCGTGACGCCACTGGTCGGGCTCGTATGGCTCGCAAGATTGCCTATGATCGAGTTACAGCGCCTCACTCGTCACAAAAGACTCGCAACGACCGTCGCCACCGGAACCTTGAGTTTTTTCTCGGAAATATCGTTGTTCTGTGGACTCCAGTTCGCCATGCCGGCTTGTCGGAAAACTTGCTGTCATGCTATACCAGGCCGTACCAGGTAATAGGACGATTACGTTCGCTGAGGTGTCGGCCGCCGCCTTCAAGCTGCGGACGAACTCGGCGCCGGGTCCAAACCGCGTGACCAACAAGATCTGTGCGCAACCTGGACGAGGCCGCAATGGAGCAGCTCACCGAGTTCATGAACGAATGCTGGAAGACGGGCGTCATCCGGGAAGAGTGGAAGACGTCCACGATCGTCTTTATACCCAAATCAGGCAAACCATTCAATGCAGACAACCTGAGGCTGATTTCACTCGCATCATGCGTCGGCAAACTGATGGAGCACATGGTCCTGGACCGTCTGAATGAACACGTAGAGGACGGGGACGAGTTAGAAAAGCAGGGGATGGAACCCGAAAGTCCGGCGGACGCTCGCCGGTTCCGGTGCCTCCTGGGCCTCGACCTGAAGAAGGCCTTCGACAATGTCGCCCATGCAGCGGTGCTCGAGGACCTGACCCAACTGAGGGTTGGGAACCGAGCATACAAATACGTCCAAAACTTTCTCATCGACCGGAAGTGATGGATCAAAGTCGGCGAAAAATGCAACTGACATTATAGAGCTGAGGAGCCTAGGCACGCCACAGGGATCAGTAATCTCCCCTTTTCTCGTTAACGCGGCAATGTGCGGGCTCCCGGACCTGCCGTGCTCTATCCCTAGACTTCACCACAGCCTCTACGCTGACGGCGTGACATTATGGGTGGCAGCGGATGATCCACAAATTCTTCAAAAGATCACGCAACGCGGCATCGACGCCGTACAAGCTTCTGCGGAGTCAAGGGGCCTGACGTGCTCACCGGAAATATCCGAATACCTCCTTATCAAGCCCGGCAGAAGTAGCTGTACCGGGGGAGGTGCTTCCTTGAACTTCTGGTCGGAGGACTTACCACCCCGGAGCGCCCCAATATCAATATATTGGGGCTAGACTTTCAGAACGCGCTGCGCCGCGGGCTCATGTTAAAGAAACTCCAGAGGGCGAGCAATTACACACTATAGCTCATTCACTGGGTGGCTAATCGGCACCACGGCACCAAGCACCACAGCTGCTTCGATTTGTGCAGGCATACATTACCAGCAGAGCCATGTACTTGACACCATATGTCAATCTCGCAGCCACTGACAACTAAATTAAACGCAATTAACCACAAAGGCAGCCCTAAGCCTTCCGGACCATGCGGCCACTGTAAGGCTAGAGGCCTTGGGCATGGACAACACGATCGAGGAGCTCTGAGACGCTCACCACACAGCCCAAGTCTGTCGTCTGTCGCTAATCCCGGCTGGCCGCACAGTCCTCCGGAAGCTCAGTCTCGACGCCATCCCCGAGGTTACAGAATACATGACGATTCCGCGAAAGGTCAAGGGGCATATTTATGCACCGCCTCTACCCCGCAACCTGGACCCCGAGTTCCTTCAGGGCCGTCGGCAGGCCCGCAGTGAAGCCATTTGGCGACGCTACGGCTCGCAAGAAGGAGTGGCCTACACAGACGCAGCGAGACAGCCTCACGGCAACCTTATGACTGCAGTGGTAGCGGATCTCAACGGAGGACTGATAGAACAGACAACAGTGACGGCTGGCTGACTGGTGGAAGCGGAGGAAACTGCGATTGCCATGGTCATGCATGCGGAAGCAAATACCATCATCAGCGATAGCAAGCAAGCCATCGGCTATTTTTTCCGCGGTAGAATTTCCAAACATGTCCTCACGCGGCGCCCCCTAAGCAGCTTGAAAACCCTCGTGTGGATCCCCGCTCACGCGGCTGTGCCCGCAACGCGTCGGCTCACAGTTTGGCTTGGGATCTCGCGCGCTGAGCCTCGTCCGTGGACGCGGACGGCGTGAAAGAGGAGGAGAGACACGAGGAACGCTGCGAGACTAATCACTAAATAGCCCATAGGCTCGCTTGAGGCGTCGCGCGCTCCCACCACCGGCTGAACAACTAGATAAAACGCAAGCGGTCGCGTCTAGGCGACTCCAGACAAACACATACCCACACCCAAAGTACATTAACAAAATCACAGGGGGCAAGAAAAGCGACCTATGTAGGCTCTGTTCACAAACAGGGACACTCACACATAATGTGGGAATGCACCTCGCTCCCGTTTTCTCATCCCCCCGTCAGCAGCAAAACTGACTGGACAGCCTGGCTCAGTTCTGGGGACGTCGACCGACATCTTCAAATTGTAGAATGGCCGGAGAAGGCCAAGCAGGCCCAGGGCCTTACTTGAGCCCGATCCCTCAGCCACCTCCCCCTTTCCCCTTCGCCTTTTCAATAATGTTTACGCCCAGGTGACATAAACTACGAAATCACCCCTTTTGAAGACACGTCATCGTCATCCCAGCTACGAATTCACGTCGTCCGCGTGTCTCGCTTAAATCCATACTGTTCATCTAGTTCGTTATCATCCTAACAAGTACCAGGACGTGTGCTCCAGCCCCCGGGGTTTACGTTACGGTGCATTCGGACGGGACCATGCGAGCAAGGGGGATACGAAGAGAAAGTGGTAGACTGTCTATTAGAGCTGTGACCTTTGTACCAGCCTGCATGTTTACCACTAGCTTTTTTTCTTTGGTATGTAGTTACGCATACGTTTCTGCGTTGTGCTTCCTCTTCGTAGCTATATGATTAATAAAAATCGCGACCCTCAGTTAACCTGCTTTCTTCTCATTCATTAAAAAACGAGGGTCTCGAATCCAGCAAAATTGACGCCTTCAGCTAGCATGCCTGGACTGATTGACCAGTTGGCTTCACTCGAAAAAAGATCACGTACTCGTGACGCCTGCGGAAGAAAGGATGTTCCACATCCGCCGCCAAGGTATGTGATTGGTGGCGCTGGCTAATACTCCAAGGGTAAGTTTTAGTAGTAACACATAAATAGTCTAGGAAGCGGATGGGTAAACAGCGCCGGGGTAGCTCAATTGGTAGAGAGCATCGCACGCGTAATGTGACGACGTGGGATCGTTCCCCACCGGCGGCAAGTTATTTTTTCATTCACTTTCCATTTCATCTAAATCTAAAAACTGGAGTTTGCCGTCCCTGGATAGCTCATGCGTGAAAGTTAAACCTTTGCCATTGTCATTGAACAGAGTTAAAACGTCAGCTACCGTAACGGAGCATTCATTGTTACTTTGTTTTATCACAAGAAAATCGTCAGCATATCTAAAAATTTGAACCGAGTCATTGCTCAAAGCACTCTTAAGAGCGCGGTCCACAAACGATAAAAAAATATTACAAAGGGCAGGCGCCACACATGAACCAATACACGCACCATTTTTCTGAATAAAAAGCTTATTTTAGAACCAGATAAAAGTTGCACGTAGATAAAATTCAAGAAGGAACATGAAATTTTCATGAAATACGAAATGAAATGCTACCGGGTTGGTCGGATTGCGAAAAGCTAAACTCCAGTTTTTATATTTGCAGCTATCCTTACAAACAGGTCACGCCTACTAGATGTACTCGCAACGTGCACGTAAGGAACCTTTATCTTACGCGTCTGCGCACTCAAAGATTGTGAAACGCGCCATTGCTCTGATGTATCTAAAAGCTTCGTTAATGAAATTTTGTCATCACTCTGCGAACCAGAGTTTCATTGCACAGTTAAATAGGCTGCAGGCTGCGGGTTACACAAGTGTGGTGGTGACGTCAGTCGCAGAGGTATTGCTTCAGAAACTGAAAGGGAAGCGGAACAAAAATAACTGTGTTACACAAAAGAAGAGGCCTGAAGTTGCGCCGTATTGCTATAGAGTGGCTCACAATGTAAGGAATGTCGCCACTAGATACCAAATTTCGATAGTGTTTTGTGCTCCTCAGAAACTGTCAATGTCATGCAGCCGTATTTCTAAAACAAGTAAAAAACCAGATTGTGAAAAGAACCACGCGAAGTTTCTAGATAGCAGCATCGGTGTGGTAAGTAATATATGGGGTTTTACGTGCCAAAACCACTTTCTGATTATGAGGCATGCCGTAGTGGGGGGCTCCGGAAATTTTGACCACCTGGGGTTCTTTAACGTGCACCTAAATCTAAGTACATGGGTGTTTTCGCATTTCGCCCCCATCGAAATGCGGCCACCGTGGCCGGGATTCAATCCCGCGACCTCGCGCTCAGTTATTTTTTCATTCACTTTCCATTTCATCTAAATCTCTATCACTCTATCCGCTACTGAGCAACCACGGCGGGTGCGGTGTGGTATATAAGGGTCTGTTGTCATTAGGCAAAGTGTATTTAGGGCAGTCAAGCCGCTGTGTGAACGAGCGCCTTAGAGAACATGAGCGATCCATACCAACAGGCACAGGTTCCCATTTGGCTCAACATTGTAACGTATGCAAGCGCAAAACCATGTTTCGTGATACCTAGATTTTGAAAAAGGGCCGTGATACCACCGGCCGAGAGATATCGGAAGCACTCTTCATACAGTCATTGGAGTCACAGTGCATTCGTGTGCCTTCTTTAACCTTGTACAGTGCTGAATATGGTTTCTTGGATTCTGTCGCATGAATGCGCTCTTGTGATCGGATATTGGTGGTTCCTGCACATGGTACTCACTACGCATGTTCATCTAGTTTCTGCTGTTTATAAAGGATTGACGCAATACAATGATGTCAGTTGAGAGTAGCGCCTTGTCCTGGTCGTCTTTCTTGTGTCTGTTGTTTTGCGCTAGGCAAAGTATTAAGGGATTTGCACCAACTAGCCCACCAACGCATTGTAATGGGCAAACATTGGCATGATATCAGTATACAATACGTAACTTGTTTTATTTGCAAAATTATTCTGACAGGCCACATTCAATTGAGTGGTTTAAGTAAAAAGCACTAACGCACCAATGAGGCTGTACTACACTATTCCCATGGTTCACATCCGGAAAAACTACCTGTGCATCACTCTATCCAACAATATAAACTTTTTTCTGATGTCCTTGCCTTATTTAAAATACATTGTAACTGTGGGCAAACCTCGTGTTACTGTAACAGCTGCCGCAAAAATTTGAGAGTATGTCTAAAAGAAGTTTTCACTTGTTCTTGTCAAGCTGTCCATTAGCCAACTTTTATCGTAACGTTAGCAGGGCTTGCTGAAGTATTTCTAGACCTCCATGGCTACAAATTGTCTTGATCAAGACAGCTACTAGACTTTTAAATTAGCCGTTCAAGACATCTTTTAGACATGAAATAGCTGCTTGCGGGTTTCGTGGGCAAGGCTGCCTCCACCGGACTCCAGAGCCCTTGGAGATACTAAATACCATATAGATCGTGACACACTAAGAACCCTTGGCTAACAGCCCTACCACGGGGAGGCCGGGCGCGCGTGCCGGATTACACCTATTTGCCGAATGGTTTTTGCTTTGGCTAGCCGAATGGGCCGGCCAAAGCAAAAACTGCCAGCGGGCGCCAATCTCGGAGGCTTTGACAGAGTGAAACGGGTGCCCGTTCATCCCACAGTGCACATCCTGCCGAGAGAAGTTTCCTTTCTTCATTTTAACGGTGGTGGGTTACGCAGTTTAGGTTTTTCCGGTGGAAAGTGCATGCATGTCCAGACAAAAGATACTGGGTATTGTTAGTACTTGGTCGCTACCATGAAAGTTCTTTGCGAGGAGGCATGGCCTCCAAGCTGTGCACCGCGCTGACCATTTCGGAGTCCCTAACAAACGATCGACCGCCGACTAGTCGTTGCGGTTGCCATGGCAATGAGCACGCGTGTTGTGGTTTCTAGTGGCATGCGTAATGGCCGGCCGCCCACCGCCGCTGCCGGCGCCGCGGCTTCGGAGTGCAGCACACGGAGCCGATTCCGACAACGATGACAGCAGCCCAAAAAGCCAGCAAGCAGGCATTCGCCATGACGACTCGACGGAGGCAAGCGAACATGCGATCGAAGCACACGAGCAGCAGCCTTCTGCCGGTGAGTAGAACGGAACCGCTCTATCAGGCAGAATAGATGCGGCATTCTAGTTCACTTTAGCGTTTTGAAGCGAAAGCCGTATATTTCTGACCTTCCGTAGTACTTTCGGGGTCAGGCAACAGAGACGGACTTAGCAATTTTTCTAACAAACCGATACAAAATGGGTTTCATTGTTTGCTCTGTGTGTGATCACGTACGGGTGCAGTGCCGCGGCGCACATGTCCAAATGCGGAACAGATTAGAACGCTCCTCATGAAAAATAGCGTGACGTCAAGATTATCGCAGTATATAAGCAGGAAAGGTATCAGTGCTAAAAACAGCCACGTTGGGGCGGACACGTATAGTGCGGCTCCTAGCTTCGTTAGGAAAAAAATTCTAATTAGAAAATTGCAGAGCGGTTTGCAAAGCGTCCGAATAAACAGTTTCTGTCTTTCTATATATCTATGAGGTATTAGTGTATTGCAGCTTACTGATAATGCCTGCGAAATACAAAACACCAAGTGACATGCCCGCTTGCGCGTCGTGATTGCATTGTGTGATTGCACTTTTCTGTTGCGCTCCTACGCCGCGCAACAGAACTCCCTGGCGGCAGCTGATTCGTTGATGCGGCCCAGTATGGCAACAGCAACAATTTCACGGTAGTGTCAATCAACCACAGGGGTTCGACCGTTAACGCCGCTTCGGTACGAAGCACGTCATCGCATGCGGCCGAGCAAGTGACCCTTGCCTTGGCGCTCCTGGACGACAAACATGCCAACATTTTGTCACTCGAGGGCAGCCATCCGCGCCTTCAGCGTTGGCTCCGTGTGTAAGGAAACCTGTCGCATCCTCGACGGCAAAAGCATCGCCACCCACACTCTCACGTGGTTCCCCGCTCACATGGGATCCATCATGGGAAGCCCCACAAACCTCTACGAGCTGGCCCACTCCAAGGCGCGAGGTATCGCTTTCTGCGTACATGGAGAACTCCAACACCGGCCCGCAGTGGTGGAGAGAGAGAGAGAAAAAAAACATTTATTCGGACCATCGAGGTTGTTGCTCTTGAGGTCGAGTGGGTGGGGTCCTCATTCCAGGACTCCACTGGCCACGGCTGCTCGAAGTATTTGCTGGACGAGAGCTTTTTGTCCCGCCAGGGTATTGCCGGTCAGCTGTACCTCCCGCCACTCAAATGACGTGCTAGGAGTCTTTAAGTGTTGACGTTTGCCCTCGCACCCCCACGATATGTGAAAGAGTGTAGGGCGTGTGTCGCCGCGCCAGGGGCAGATGCCGCGATATGTATGTGGGAACATTTTACTGTATCTGTGTAGGTTTGAAAATGTGTTGGTCTGTTAAAGTCGGAGAGCTACGGCATCTTCAATGCCTAGCTTTTTGTGAGGCGGAGGATAAATCCTGCGGTTGAGTCGCTGGATCTCGAGTCGGCCGCAGTAATTGGATGGCAGGGGCATGAAGGTAAAGGGTGGGGATTGTTGAGACGATTGGTCTTGCCCCGCTCGGTTGATTAGCGCTCGAGCTAGGGCGTTCGCCCTTTCGTTCCCCTCCAGACCCGCGTGACCCGGCGTCCACGTGATTTGATGGTATTCTTGCAGCCTCGGGCCTAGAATCTGAGCCGCCAGCAGCGGTACGTGTTCGTCCGTTCGTAAAGTTACGGCAGGCCTGTTTCGAGTTGGTAACGACATGGACTTCCCTGCCTATCCTGTCTTCTTGTTTTATAACCAGCGCCGCGGCTATGGTTCAGCTATGGTTCTCTCAGTGGTGGAGAATAGAGGTCAACCGACCACATACAACGAAATTGCGCAGCACTTTTATCTCGGCAGGAGAGACTTTCCCCTTCCACACAAGAAGTTAAATAGAGCGCAGGCATGAACCCTCAAATTATTGCAAGCAGGCTCATATCCCAACCCGGCTTTATTCCACAAAATTTATCCCGACACCTATGCCACTAGTTCTTGCAGGCACTGCAATGACATCGCTAGCCTAGACCATATGCTCTGGCGTTGCCCCTCGTTACGAAGCACAGAACAAATCAACGAGGACAAGTGGCTTTCCGCTATCAAGAGCCCCGATGCCGGGTCGCAACTATGGGCTGTCCAGAGGGCCCACGATGCGGCGGTCGGGCAAGGCCTGACTGTCCGAACGTGGGAGCGGCCCGCAGCGCGCCGAGTCGCGTACCTCAGGACCTTATTAAAGTTTTTCATCCATCCATCCATCCATCCATTAGCTTCGTTACTTCAGAAGTTGGTTTAGTAATCATGACTAAAAATCTCATTAAGCAAAATATAAAAATAGCGTGACACACTACATACAAAAGTTAGCAACATGAACTTGGTCGCGTCGTCATTGAGTGCATCGGCATATTTTTTAACTCGGCTAAATTTAGCTTGTATACAGTGACTTTTGCTTAGATACGTAGATTTGTTCGATACTTATACGTATATTTTATGAGCCATTGCTGACAAAGAAGTGCTCATATCAGCTCCGTCGTTAATGCCCGCTTTCGCAGTGCTAAATAGTTTGGATACCAAAGATTTTATTACCACTGTGATCGTGAAGGTATCCGCTATCCTCCGATGCCCGACTTTCCATCAAAGGTGCGTTTTTCATCTATTTATTGGACTTTACCTGCTTCACCGCCAATAGGCATTGCTAGGCCCAAGCGAAGCCAAGGCTTGCTTGTTGCCAACCTCCATGTTGCCACGACAACATGGAGGTTTTCCCCCCAGCTTTGACGCACGGTTACCAGGTTTCCCAAATGTGCGTGCAAGTAGAGGGAGAAGAAATTATGCCCGAGGAATTTCATCACACGCCCGGATGGCTGCACAACGGTGGGCACACGAGCCGAACACGCCTGCATGCAACGCAGGGTGAGTCGAATTCTCGTACCGATACTCCGAGCTCTCAGCAGAAGACTAAATTCAACAAGCACGTGAGGACCGCAGTCATTCGGGCGGCTCGCATGCCCGCAATGCCTGCACAAGAAATTAAGATCGTCGTGCGGCTCCGCGGAGGGCTCGATATTTCCAAGGCGGGAGCTGCATGCGTGGCTACTGCCATCATGGCGGCAGCGGGAATTGAGAAGGCAGATCAAGCTGAGGATAAGGCGTGTCGCAATACCCATCCGAACATTATGGTGCTCAGCACTCCGTGTGAGGAGCGAGCGAAGAAGTATGCTCGAATACAAGCTATCTACGTCCAAGGCAAAATACACGAAGTCAGCGCTTACGGAACGACCACCCACGACACAGTCAAGGGCTTGATCAGGGGCATAGCTCTCGAGGACAGCGAAGCCGAAATAATGCAGCATATCGTTGCAAAGTACCGCCCCCTCGCCGTGGGGGCGAAGCGTATCGGGAACGCGACGACAATAATCGTTGTGTTCAACGGTATCAAGGCTCCCAAGTATGTGCGTTCTGGATCCACGCTCTATCCGTGCAGTTTCTACAGGAAGCAAATAGAAGTTTGCAAAGTATGCGGCAAGGTCGGCCACAGGCGCGACGTGTGTCCCACACCGAAGGTACGTGTTTGTCTTTCATGCGGTGTTTCTAATCCTAGAGAGGGCCACAAGTGTGTCTCCAAGTACAAGCTCTGTGGCGAAGAACACCCCACTGGGGAGCGCCTCTGCAGAGCCAAATACAAGGTTCCGTACGTCATGCGGCGACGGCGATGGGAACGCCATAACGCCGAAGAACAGCGAAAGCAAACACTGTAAAATTGATTAAAAGACTGTAAATTGGATTAAATAGACTGTAAAATTGGATTTAAAATTTCAGAACGTTACTACCGAACAATCTCCATCAGTTATATTTTTGGGGGTGGCATTTCAAGAAAACATTTTATGGACGTCTCAGGCTGATAAGCTCCCAAGTGAGCTGGGGCGAGCTGTTGGAATTTTAAATAAAGTAAGATATTATATCCCGTCTGCGGTGAAAAGGCAGATATACTACGCACTTATTGATTCCTAGTTATGTTACTGTTTCTTAGTATGGTGAACAACGACTAAGGCTAACCTAGAGAGCCTTTCTTCTTTGCAAAAACGAGCGGTGCGTGCAATCGGGTATTTAGAACTTTCGGGAGACACCACACCCTTCTTTAACTCAAATAAAATATTGACTATTCATAAATTACATAAATATACACTGGCCTTAAAAATTTCGCAGCAGTACCGCACAACTAAAACATTCCGAACCAAATATGAAGTGAAACCTGTTCTGCACTACCTACGAAAGAATTTCATACCCAGGCAGTGCTCCCGTACAAAATACGGCGATCAAAAACTAACTTTAAACAAGCCAGATCTACTAAACGAATATCATGAAATAGCTATCATGAAAAATTTTTTCTTAATACAGAATAAAGACAGTGCTGGACTGATTTTAGTTGATTTCCTTTTACTCTGCGAGTCTGCTTTCATTGTGGAAGTCCGATATATGTTTTTTGCCCGGATGACTGCTGCTTCGACATAGCTGTATCATGTACCTGTATGTACCTGTATGTACATGTATTCGCATGTTTTTGATGTCAAAAAAGGCAAAAAAATTATTGATGTCTAAATTTTACTATGGTTCACATTTCCGCATTTCTACTCTATTTCTTTGTCATTGCATTATGTGGTTGTGTGATCGCAGCTGCCAAGGGTGGCGTGGAATTTTGGCAGGAATGTTTTGAATAAATGAATGAAGAAAGAAAGGCACTCGCACTCCTGCTGTCTACTGGCTGCAAAGCGTCTGGCATCACCTCAGCAGCCTGATTTTGTTGCGTTTCCTGCACGCTTGTCATGTTTTGGAGATCTTGGTTGTCCTTAAGTTTCTGGGCGCGTTCGTAGCGGCTTTGCAGTGTCCGTAGCCACCGCGCTCATTTCTTCCACTTCCGTTTCGTCCATTCCGTGCACCAGCACGTCAGACTTCCTTGTTGTTCCTGTCATACTAGAGTACGTTAGTACACGCTGACTTTGGTCGTGCCCAAATCGTTTGCATCGTGAGCCACGGGGAACGCGGCAGTCACGGCGAATATGTGCCTGCGTGTACATGTATTCGCATGTTGTTGATGTCAAAAAAGGCAAAAAAAATTATTGATGACTAAATTTTACCATGGTTCACATTTCCGCATTTCTACTCTATTTTCTACTTTATTTTGGAGCCGGCACGCTGGCAGACATGCAGCTGATTCCCCTGTTATTCACGCAAGTCTTGGAATGACCTTCTGGCTCGGTGCGCTTGTGGGCAGCACAGAATTTCGTGATGGCCAAAACCGAACTTCAGCGGTACCTTCATCTTTGGCGGGTATCACATCCCACGACTTGTTAAGCCACATTGACAATTCAAGGCCCATTATCTTCAGTGCAGTGCTCGGCGCCTGGTGGAATTCGAGCGATTGCCCTCGACCAATCACCGCTGGAAATCGACGCCCACGTGACCAGAGTGGACACTATATAGATGAGCGACGCTTCTGCCTCGTGGGAATTGGAGCCGGCACGCTGGCAGACATGCAGCTGATTCCCCTGTTATTCACGCAGGTTGGTTTGCATTACCCTATTCGTGTCTCACGACTATTGTGTGCTTTGCCGGCTCCTCCCACTATGGTATTTGCTGATGCTTGTTGTCGTAAACGAGCGCGTGCGCCTAGAAGTAGGTCTTTTCTATGTTTGAACGGATTTTTGCACGTGTTCCTGCTTTTGTTGCTTTCCGGCGATATCGAACTTAATCCGGGTCCTTTCGAGATGGAGATATTGCAAAGCCTGCAAAAAGGGCCGACTGCAATCTTGAATAAGCTAGATGCTATTGAATCCAGGATCGCCGTACATGAAGGAATGATAGCGGACATAAAAGGCAGCCTTGAAGCAACTAAGGAACAAGTTCAGGACCTTGGTAGAGCAGTTTCAGAACATAAGGATGAACTTGAGACTCTTCAGAAAGTATTCAGGGATTTGCAGGTTAAGAATATTGACCTAGAGAACAGAGGTCGGAGACAAAACCTTTTGTTTTACGGAGTGGATGACAACAGGGCGGAAACGTGGGACCAATCAGAGGAGTTGATTAAAAAGATCGTTGGCGACAAGCTGGGAATTTAAGTTACATCACTACAAAGAGCACATCGGATTGGTGTATACCGAGAACAAAAAAAGAGGCCAATTATTGCAAACCTCTCTTCGTATAAAGAAAAACAAGAAATTTTGTCCAATGCAAGAAAATTTAAGGGGTCAGAGATCAGAGTTGATCAGGATTATGCGCCAGCTACTCGGGAAGTACGGAAGCGATTATGGGAATACGGTAAGGCACACAAAGGCGAGAAAACAAAAGTTAAACTGAATTTTGATAGGCTTACTCTTGGTGAAAAAATTTACGTATGGGATGACGAAAATTAGGTAGTTGCCCCACTAAAAAGAAAGAAATTATGCTTGCCTGAAAAAAAAATAACACGGCACAACCTGGTCGCCGTTTTAATAAACTGTAGACGTGTAATGAATAAGGCGGAAGAATTGGCAGGACTAATTGAGACGGTGAGAGCTGACGTAGTTATTGGCACGGAATCATGGCTGAACCGTGATTTCGGCGATAGTGAAGTCTTTCCGAGCGAATTTGTCGCGTATCGTAGAGATAGGTGGAGCCATGGGGGCGGTGTATTTTCACTTGTGCGAAGTTCCCTGAAATCTGCCGCCTTAGACATCCCGTGTGATGTCGAATCTGTTTGGTGCACAGTAACCCTAGATGATAATTCTTCGTTCGCCGTAGGTGCATATTACAGACCACCGAACTGTGATTACAATACACTTCAATCGCTGAATGAAATTATCTCGGAAGTTTCAAGCAGACAATTCATTCTTGCTGGTGATTTTAACTTGCCAGATTTAGAATGGCGTGATGGAATATGTGTAAGCAGCACTGGGTGCCGTGTAAACATAGAAATGAAAAATATTATTGACAATTTTGGTCTTATTTAATTTGCTACTTGCCCAATTCGAAATAGTAACGTTCTAGACCTCGTGTTCTCGAATAAACCCAGTTTGGTGAATAATGTCAGTGTTATTCCAGGTATCAGTGACCACATGGCAGTTGTTGCAGACATTAAAAAAGAGAGCAGAAGAACCTTAAGTTGTGCAACTAGAAAGGTTTTTCTATTCAGCAAGGGTGACTACTCAAGCATAGCTCAAAAGCTAGAAGGTTATTTGCCCGTGTTTGAGTGCATTGCTGAAACCGTTGGTGTAAACGATTTATGGCTTAAGGTGAGGGATAAGGTGTTAGCCCTTGTGGATAAGTATATACCTGCGATGCAAGCAGGCAAAGATTAATAAATGCAAGAAGCCATGGATGACGTCAGGTATTTTGAGAGAAATCAGGAGAAGGCGACGAGTTTTCCGTAAATTAAAGAAAACTGGAAGCAGTGAGCACGCGAAAGAATTACAAGCATTAACGGAGCAGTATAAAGCAAGTGTCGAAAAAGCAAAAGAGAGATATTTTGAAGGGCTCAATAATAAAGTGAAAACTAATCCCAAGTCGTTCTGGCATTATTTCAAGGAGTGCAGATCTGATAATGTTGGAGTCAGCGAACTGAATTTTAATGATACGGTTATAGTCGATGAGGAAGCTGAAGCCACATGTTTAAATACGTATTTCCAATCCGTATTTTTACCTAAGCATGACGCTCCTTCCCAACCGCACCCAAGCACGTTTCCACTGATGCCGCCGGTGGAACTGAGTGTTCGTGGTATACGTTCTCTTCTTAAAAGCCAAGACGAATCCAAAGCAGTTGGTCCTGATGGTATCTCTCCTCATGTACTAAAGTGATGTGCTGTGCCCATTTTGCTTTACCTTTACATAATTTACACTAAGTCCCTTTCAACAGGCACTTTACGCGATGATTGAGAAATTTCCCATGTTGTTCTGGTTCATAAGGGTGGCTAAAAAAAGGACTTAACCAATTACCAGCCCATTTTATTAACATTGATATCATGTAAACTCTTTGAACATATCCTATTTAAGCACATATTGACCCATCTTACAGATAATAATGTTCTGATAAATGAGCAGCACGGTTTTCGCAAAGGATTTTCTTGTACCACGCAACTTGTAGAGTTCTTTCATGAGTTGGCTTCCAACGTTGATAAGGGTGGGCGAAGAGATTATGTATTTTTAGATTTTCGAAAGGCCTTCGACACCGTGTCGTACTCCCTTCTCCTCGTAAACTGCAGATTCTAAATTCTGACTAGAATGTACTAACTTGGATGACCAAATACTTGTTCGACAGGCGTCAATGCGTGCTTTTAAATGGGAGGTGTTCATCCCATGTTGGTGTATCGTCAGGCGTGCCACTAGGCTCCGTCCTTGGACCGCTCTTATTCCTCATTTTTGTTAATGAGATTTCTGTGGGTATTTCATCGCGCATGCGTTTATTTGCCGACGACTGTGTTTTATATCGGCAGATTAGGGACGCAAGTGACGGCGTTTCTTTGCAGGACGATTTGGATCGTATTACAAGGTGGTGCCAGAAGTGGCAAATGACGTTGAACCCAAAAACGTGTGTGCACATGCGTGTTTCCAAAAAAAAGAAACAAATTGAAACATCTTACAGCCTGAATATGTATGTGATTGCTACTGAACCGACATGCAAATATCTGGGTGTTGTTTTATCGCATGATTGCTCATGGAATGCTAATGTTGATTATGTTGTTGGTAAAGCAGCAAGGGCTCTTAACTTTATCCAACGGAACCTTAGATGGGCACCCCAGAATTTAAAGAACACAGCCTACCTCACCTGTATTAGGCCGATTTTAGAGTACGCATGCCCTGTATGGGACCCGATGCAGGCCAGGTCTATAGATAAACTTGAAAAAGATTCAGAATAGAGCTGCGCGGTTTGTTTTACGGTGGTACAAGCGGACAGATAGCTGTACCGCTATGAAAACGGAATTGGGTTGGGAATCACTTTCTTTACGCAGAAAAAAACTGCGGTTGAAGTTTTTCTTTTGTATTTTTCATGGTAACACTGGAATTGCTTATAATAACTACTTGTATCAACCCAATTACATATCCAGTAGAAATGATCACCGACACAAAGTGAAAGAGTACCGTGCAAGGACAACTATGTTTTTACAATTCCTTCTTTGTGATGACCATCAAAGATTGGAACCGGCTGCAAGAGCCGCAAGTGTGCTGTATAGATGAAGATGTGTTCTATTTAAGTCTGTAACCCCTTGCTATATATTGCCTTTCTGGCAAAGCGGGGCACTCACTGAATAAAGAATAAAAGAATAAGCTTTCCTTTGGCAGCGCAGGCAATGGTCCACCGACCACCATGAGGAGCGGCTCGCCTGCTATTCCAGTTTTATGGGGCACGTATTCAACGGTGGTTCCAGGCTTTAGCTTCCAGCTAAGGACGCGCATCGCCGGCCCTACATCGGCGACGCCATGAAGCTGCCACCGCGCTCTTTTTGGCAAGACACTTGGCCATACGGCAAAAATGCGGCAGCCACTTCTTCGCCACGGACATTGCGCAGAACCCAGTGCACCCTCACAGGGACTTGGTGCTTGCTAGCATCGACAACGAGGTATCGCCGCCCTTTGACATTGATGTTGCTCATTTCCAACCGCTCCTTCACGGGCACTGAGTTGTTAAACGTGACTACCCACGCATGATTCGCTTGATGCCTCCGGACATTCCGGACTCCACCTGGAAGTCTTCCACTCTATACGGTCGCGTCCGAAGGTCACCGTCCAAAAATACAGTATTAAAAACAATCTGACTTTTCGGAAGCACCACTGGCATCACTTCACATTCCTTCACATGCTGACTGCGGCTGAACTGTGCCACTATTGCTGCCCCATCGGAGCACGTTGGGACGAGTCCGTGCGCCTTCGCGGCCACACGTGGCCACAGCACGTCGGAGGAACGGGAAGCCGGAACGCACTCGCGCTGCAAAGCCGGTTGCGTGGAAAGGTACGCTTCGCCGAGTGCTGATGTGGTTCCTGGTTACATGCACGCTCAAACAAAAGAAAACAAATAATGCGGTGACCAGGATACGAAGCTCGGTTGTGTTGAAAACCAGGAAGCGGAGCCGAAGTAGAGAACGTCTTCTTTAATCGACGCTTGTCAAAAAAACTTTTAATAAATGCAGGCGCGCGCTTGGCTCCACGCTCGCTTCTAACTTCGGCTTCTTCTCATTTTTTTCGGAGCATAATATTTAACAGCTCCCGGCCGAACAATTTGCGTGTGCTTGCTTGTTTCTTTTCAAGACGGAGCTTGTCCAGCAGGTTCTAGGTGGTACAGCATTTGTACCGGTCTCCGCAACGTATTGCCTCTAGAAGTGCGCAATTTGCATGAGCGAACTTTGCCGTCGCTGCCCGGAAATGATTCTGTCATTTGTCCCTTCTTCCACAATTGTCTTGGTGAGTTTAATTCTTTTATCAGTACTGTCTCCAAGCTTCACTGATTCTGAGTGTATATTTTCATTAATGTGAGCTGAACGAAGTTCTTGAAGGTACTCTCGTTGCGACCTGTTCCAGAAATTGTTTAACACATGTTCTCTGTGTTGCCCTCTTCGTTGAAGTAATTCGCGTGACGACGGTTTGTCTTTTGATGCTGTGCTTGTGATGGAACCATTGCTGGCAGGTGTCTCCCTGATGGGAGTAGGTGCCGCAGTGGGAGCCGTCGCAGCCACCACTGCTGACGTGCTGCTGGTGCATGCGTAAGGTGTTATGTGACTGGTCTGCCCTGGCCCCGGCCCAGACAGCATTCCTAGCCCTCCAGGGGTTACAGATGGTGGCTGCTGGGCTGAAGGTAATTCCTTTTCATGGCCTGGCGAGCTGCTGCGGGCGGCCACCCGTACAAAAAAATTATTCAGAAGGCATTGAAATATTGTTGGTCAATGTTAAGTTTTTTATTGAGGAATTATTGAGAGTTTGTTGGAGAATTGTTGAGTTGAGTGTTGAGGACTCTTGAATATTGGCCACTGAAATTTAATTGAAACAAAGTTGGGTGCCTCAATGTTGAATTGTTAGGTTACCATTGAAAGTCCATTGTGCTTAGACGGCCCGTTGTGTTCGTTGTGTTCAATGGTTGTTGAGTTACCATTGATTCTGCGTTGAACTGACGTTGTGGTAGTTCTGTTGACCTGTTGTTGAGTTATTATTGCCACAGCATTGAAAAACACATTGTGGCACTGTTGAGATGCCATTGAGATTTTAGAAGTCGCCATTGAAATATGATTGACGGTTCGTTGGGCTAGTGTATTTTATTCATATATTGAAATTGCTTTGCTGTTCACACTTGCATGCCCTGGTGCCTGCCCATAACTTTCCCAAACACAAACAAAATCAAACGAGATACTGATCAACTTGAAGCACCTAATTTACACTAAAGATGCGTGCACGTGAAACATTATTACAGTGCATAGGGCACCACTACATCGAACCTGGAGACATAGGCTAGTACCTACAGCACTCTAGCACTGTAAATACATCTGAAAGGCCTATACATATGAATCCAATCAAAACGATCATTGTGCTCTTCACTTTCGACTTAAGTTTATGACTAGAAGGCAAAGCGACTCACAAGGCAGGGCTTAAGCATACCCTTGTAACAACCAACTTTGAACACATGAACACTTGAAGCTGCTTGCATGTGAATACACAAAAGACATCTGAATATGTTACATCAAATTGTTGCGCGCACTAACACATCACAGGAAGAGCTACGGCTGACTGTGAGAAGGCAAAATAACAAACTTGAAACAAATAACTTCACGTAAATATATACAAGCTCTAGCACGTCTTTCACCGCGATTAAAATTTAATGAAGTACCAAAGTAGACTTGCCTCAGCTTTGTCTTCGAGATATGTATATTTTCATGTTGCCTAATTATTTCATAAAATAACATCACTCAAATTAGCTATTATTTGACGAGGCATCATTTAGAAAGTTGTCGGGCATGGTGAACACCTGAATAATGTTTCTGACAAGCCAGGATTGCTTTCTTCAGAAATGAACTTGGAAAGCTTTTGTGCAATGAAAGCAGCTTATCTCCCTGGCACAAGTCAAGAACAAACAGTACACCATTTTAATTATGTTAATTTGGAGTACAGAAGAGTTTGTTGGTGGCATATCTTCAATTTAGTGAGCGCATTTTCAGGTAATTTTTCCGGATTTGCACACAGCTAAGTAAAGCACTTTTTGGGGCCTTTTTCCCTATACCCAGCAACTAAGTGGTACCTCAGTCAGTGAAGAGATAAGGAAAGGCTAATGCCTTGAACGATAAGAGAAAAAATAATTATTTAGCACAGAAAATTGGTAGTAACACACGGCTAACACAATTCCAAACAGCCAAATAAATGGTCACCTGCACTTTCAGTATCAAGCACCCCATAAATAGTCATAAAGGATGAGAAAAGGTTCCAATGACTCGACAGCCAGATTGGTGAGACAGTGAAAAACGCAAATAAATGCATATACGAAACACCAATTACCTCAATTTCGCAGATAAAGTGTTAATAAAATAGCACCAGAATTTTGCTGCATAAAATACATAAAGGTTGCATAAAAATTGGGACAAAGCAGTAACTGAAAGACGGAGGAACCTACAGCACCCATGTTGAAAAAAATTAGAAGGAAAATGATATATATGCATATTTAAGCTCACAATTTTCGCTCCAACATATAGAAAAAGAACGCATGCACTTAGAGCATAAAAAGGTTCATGTGCCTGGAGAATGCAGCGCAGTACAAAGAAGCGTCATGAGAACCGAAAAGTAGATCTTACTACGAATGCTTGCAACCTACAATCAGGCATGTGCCATGTCATGCCTTGAATGGATGAAATTCATAAATCTTACACACAAAGGAAGTTACCACCGCTCTTATTGGCTTCCTTAGGGGACTCCTCGAAGTTGAACTAGAAAAATGTACTCAGTGTCGAAAACAAAGAGAAGTAAGGCCCTATAGCGTTCTTCCTGAAACAAACAGCGCAAATAACTTCATGTATCAATTCTATGGGCACTACGCCAATTCATTGTACATTTATATTTGACAACCACCCAAACACAGACGAGAAGGATGAATTAAGGTAGGAACACAATGAACGCTGACTGAACTAGAAGTTTATTCGTGAAGACGAAGATTTTAAACACACTAGCCAACTTCACAAAAAAAAACCATGGATGCGCAGCAGAAACAGCCCAGCACAACAAAAAAGGACCGAAATACGTCCTGTAGAATAAACATGTGCGTCAAAAACATGAAAACTGAAAGGTTTGTCCTGTAAGTGATATTAACGAGAAGTACTGCAGCAATTCTTTCCCACTAAGGGTCACAGAAATCCTGCTTATGAATATTTCTTCGTGATGAATAAATAGTGCTTCCATAAGTCCTCTTGTGTTCTGGTCTTTGAGATGAAACAATCGTTCTTTCTGCTCTATACCGCAACACCAGAGGAGTTCCAGAAGCAATATTTATTGATTACAAACGAAACGAATGCATCACCAAGTTATCTGTTGCCCTTAGTGGGAAAAAGTTGCAGTTCTCAAAAGAGTATTTCTCGTTGGGTAGTATCACTTATCGGACAAATCTTTCGCTTTTTCTAAAGATTTGTCCGATAGTTCTCGTTTTTCACGCACGTTTATTGCACATGACATGGCTTTTTCATATTTTGTTCTTGTCGCACATGGCTGTTCTGCCACGCATGCACGGATTTTTACCTTTGCCAAGTTGACCAGTGTGTTTAATACCTTTGTCATCAAAAGCAAACTTTTAGTAGAGCTTGCGCTCGTGTGTGCTCCTACCTATTTCGTCGTCCGTCGTCCGCCTCTGTTCGTGCTGCTGTTTACAGTACGCACGTATCACTTGGTTAGGTTGGTAAACATTCTCACAAACAAAAGTAAATGCCTCCCCTCAAAAGGTAGCCCATCCTTTACTATTAAACCCCAGAGCAAATCGAAAGTACGCCTTCACAGCGTCCATGCGGCAGCTAGTAAACCACAGAGCAGCACAAAAAGTAGTTGAAAATCCCACTTGATGGAGAGTGGCAACAGAGATGCGAGCTTGCTAGTGAATCAGCCACATATCAACGGGTGTCTCTTGCACGACGCCAAGGTGCTTTTGGTGTAGAACACTTTAGCACCTGGGAATTAGCTGCATACGTAACCTGTGAGAAGGGAATGTGGACAGAAAACGAGATTACGCGGATTAAGAATCTGCCACACACTGCACATAACTACGCACGAAATAGAAGTACACACTATACTGGCAAGTAAAAATTTGCGACTCTTTACGAGTGCCGTCGAGAAAAGGAAGAAATGGGTTTCTACGGTAAATGTTAGCTAAAACACGCACAGCGATGTTTCACAGTGGGGAAAATATTCCCGGCTCTCTCGCAGAACCAAAGACCACATAGCCCATACCAAACAGATATCGAATCTTTGGGTAGAAGTCCAGTGGAAGGAATGACCTAAAGATACGCCGAGAGCGATGCGAGCGTGAGCGTGCCTGTACGAGTGAGCACTGGCAGTACAGAATCTGCGTTGTGTGACCCGTGCTTTCTTGATAACCGGCGGTGGTGACAATTGCAATATCGAACTGGCCTAGCGCCTCGGCAGCGAAGTTCTGCGAACCGCGATGTGGCGTCGCCGTGTCCGACTTTGCTTAACAGACATCGAGGGATGTGCTGCTCGCTGCAAGTCACGTCAATGCAACAGCGTCGACCGCCCACTGTTCAGCGCTGAATGTGTGTTTGGTGTGCTGTGCTTGAAACGAGTGGTGCAGCCGTGTAGCGGCGGTGGCGGAGGAGCAGAGTGGCTTAGGGACTCCGTATGTGCGTTCATAGACATGTGCTCCCGTCTTGGTCTCATTAGCGGCTGTCGCGGGATGGTGGTGTGCTAGCTCCTTGCCTAGTGTGAAGCTTACGACGCTAACACACAGCATGTTCACGTTTTTCCGCGCTATATGTCATTTGCATGACGGCCGAGTTGAAAACGAGACATATCTCCGTGTTCTTTGCGTTTGTGTGTTGTCAATTACTTTCTATTGTGGAAGTTCTGGGAGTCTTATTACGCAAGGAGTGCGAACGTAAACATAAACACAAATGTGTGTCTGAAATATTGAATTACCCATAATACCCTTTACGACTGATAAGTGGGCTACACGGCATGTGTGAATCAGCTACCGTATGTTACGACGCTCTTCCGTGTGGTAGACTGATGTATGGTGCGCGTTTATTTCTGCACTGTTGTAAAAAACATTTGTTTATTCACTCAATACAAATGTACGGCTTCTTCGCCGCAGTACACTTTAGTTACGCGGTGAAGCATACTAAAAGTGGGAGGGGGCCGCTATCCTATGTCTACTATGTCCACTTAGGCGACCTGAGAGGCGGCGGGTGCGCGAGTGTATAATTAAAGAACTCCTATTATGTCCAGTGACAGTGGCCCCTCTTCACTTTTAGTATGCTTCACCGCGAAATATTAGTGTTTTGCGAGAAAGATAATCGTAAAAAGCCTGATTATGCGACGTTTTTTTTTTGTAGCTTGCTACACCGCAATACAGGGGTGTGAATAAGCATTGTGTAGTAAAGCGTACTAAGAGTGGAAAGCGCACATAGGTTTACACTGTGCTCATCATTTTCAATTGTGCCATACTTTGCAAGTGCATCTGTGCTCGTGGTAAGCTTCATCGACTATTCATTGTACATTACAAATTCATATTGCAGGGAAACTTACTAAAGCACATTCGCCATTATGGTACGTGTTATTCACCTTCAATGCAGGAGCACAATGCGGATTCTTGCCCCTGCTTTTGGCTGGACTGCACATACTCTTTGAGAATTGATTCATTGTTGATAAGTGCACTGGTACTTTACTCTAAACTGGAGGGCTCAAGTTAGTATGGAAGCACAATTTTTATTAAGGGGAGATGTTGCCAAGATGGTCGCAGCACAGCTTTTTTTTTCTCCCAGGCACCTTTTCTACTTGAAGCTTCCATTGCAGTGTTTCGAGCCTCTTTGAACCAGCACATAGTGTATATAAAAATTGTACACTGATTGGGAACATCACCTAAGTTTATGCCTATCTATAGTAAAAAGAGGTAGCACGACCACACAAAATAAATGAAGGGGGTGGGCTGTAACAATACTAAGTGTTAAATGGTGCTTTATCCTTTTCCTTGAGTTTTCTGCTTTTGTGCTTTTTATGGATCCTCCGCAGTAACCACGCGAGTGCCGAACTTGAGCTTGTTGGTTTCAAGTCTCATGGTTGTTACTAACAGAAAAGTATGATAAACGAACAATGTATTGGAGGCATCCGTTCAGCTTTCTTGCCCCTTGGTGCTGCTTTATAAGCACCGTAAGCATCCAGGCCAACTAGGAAGGGAGGTTTGTTGCAATTGCTTCTGAACTTTATTGCCACCAAACCAACAGTGCTCTCAATGACAGATTTTGAACAGTAGAATGCTTGCACCCAGCAAAGTCTTAAGAAGGAAGCATTCAGGATGGGGGGGGGGGGCGCAAAATGGGCTTTTGAAGCTGGCAGCATTACTGAAGGAGCTTTGCCCATCTGCCCTTTTTATGGATAAACAAAGATAATTTCCTCTTTAAGAGCGATTGTTTCAGAGGTTGTTACATGGCAACAATGCTGGGTGTTTAGTAGCCTGTCTTTGCCCACTGTTAATAACCTGTTTCTTCTCCAGTGCCCCTGTGAAGTGCCTACTTTTTGGACACAATGTGCTCTCCATGCATGCATGCATTTTTAGCTTGTAAAGACGTCTATTACCCCTTGCCTCAAGCTGGTCGTTGCTGATGTCACCCAAGAAGGCATTGGGGAGTATCGCAATGTACGCTTACAAAACACTGTTGATACCAGTGAAACCAAATTAATGGAGCTGCTGTTGTTTTTTTGTCCACTCCATCCTTGTTAGTTACAATGAGCAATGTCCGAACAGATGGCATATGTAGTTGGTCGTGCATAGCCTGTGCACTAAGACTTGTTGGCATGTTATGACCTTAGCACAGTGTTTATATGTAAAAACCTTCTGATGTGTTGATGACTTCCTTCTGTTTATCATACTTTGCCTGATGGAGCCAGCAAGTAGTGGGTCAACCAGATGTTCAACAGGCTTCCCACTAGTTTCGCCAGAGTCTCCTTTACCAGGGTGCTGCTCATAGATATCTGTTTTCTTGACCTTGCACTGCACTTCAAGCATGGCCACACCAGCTAAACCTATAGCATGCGATCAAAAAAGTGCTATACATCATGTTGCTCCAAACTCGCGACATGTGCTACAAGGCCTTGAGGAACACCCTCATTTATTTACACTCTCATCATACTGTACGAAGCTTCGCATAATAAGTGCAAGAATTAACATCTGCTGGTATTTCAGTGTTGTTCCTGTCCAGCTTGCTGTAAGCTATCCTGAGTGTTTCAAAAGCAAATGACTGCTGCTGGACAAGAAGTGCTTAAAACAAGGGTCGCTATAACCACATATGTCACACGAAATGAAAAAGGCCACTGAGTATACAGGCGGTTTACTTCATATCCAACAAGCTTGGTTCTCCCTTTGCTAATGAGTGAACTCAACTTGCCCCGAATACAAGGCCAGTGACAAACTGTGTGCCAGATGCTGTGTCCCTGCAAAGCTGAAGATGTGTATGAGATCCTGACACCCTGCAGCGGCTTCTACACTGGACAAACAGGCTACTAGAAAAACGACTGGCTTTACTAATATGCTAATAACATGAAAACGGGCAGAAATTTGGCTATTCATTGGACCCAACTGCAGGTGCAAGCCACTCTTCCACCAGATGTGTGTTCACAGAAACTGGAGCGATACAAATACAGATAAAGACAATGATGTTTGAAAGTAGTAGAGTTGAACTATATTCTGCACAAGCAGTGCTACCTGCAGCACTGGTACCTTATAGCCACAATTCATGGCTGCACCACCATGCAAAGGCACTATTGAATTATTAACTTCTATAATAATTATGGTGGCCATATGTTGCAATTACATATCATCCACATTGTGTGCCATATGATTAAATTTCAATTATGATAGCCATTCCTAATCAGAACTGCAACAAAAGAGCAAATATAGGCAACAAATTGCAATTCAAAGAGACAAAAGACAACCAGTGCACAGCGTAAGTGACAGACTTCCTTTCATTGAAAAACAAATGTGACATGTGTCATGCCACCAGCAGTGGGTAGCAATCTTTCAAGCTTGGGTAACAGAGGCGAAACTTGGCAAAATGCTACAATTGCGCTGCAAAATGGCCTTGGACACAAAAAACGCCATTATATTGTACAGAATGAAAGGGCAAGACTCCATCTAAGAACAGTCTATGGCACCACATACTTGAAATGGTGTAAAAAATGTTGACATGCCCTACCCATAAAGAAAAAGCAACAACCACAGAAAGCACGCCTTAAAATACAATGTGCAGAGTCTGAAATCAACAAATAACCCGAGAAAGGTTTCACTAAGTCTTTCAACGATTAAAATTGTCAAACTGTCTCATCACTTCTTAATGAACCTGCACAGCTGAAAAGGAAGAAAAGAACAATAGCAGGGCTGCAGAAAATGCCACTGAATAAATATACTTTGCTTACCAATGGTACCTGTGGTTTAGTTGTGGTCTGTGTATAAACTTTTCTTGTTTAGAATGGTTTAGCGGACAGGGAAAAGATGACCATAAGAGCACCAGGTGTATGCATAGTCTATGCACAAAAAGGCACTGCTTTACTGTTTTTTTCTCGCTACTGCTATTCATGAGTAATTAAGTGCCTTAATAGCACTGCTAACATCCTACTGCAAAACACAAAATTGGGCAACTTGTGGCAGAAAGAAAATTGCAGTTTCACTCATAATGTGAAACAATGATGCAGTAGCTGCTGAAATATGCAGTGTTTGTTGAAGTGAACACTTGCCAATGCAAGTTGGTAACCTCCTTAAAAAGTAAAATAAGTAAGAGTCGTATTTATTTGTGGAGGTTGTGCCTCCCAGTGTTGAAGTAGAAAGACTTGGCTTTTCTTCCTCCTCTTGCATATCCGGACTTGGCCACTGATCTACACTAAAACAACCCTTTAGCTTCTTACTGCTGAATTCGTCTTGGTTTTCTCAAATCTATATTTGGGCTACCAATTGCTAGATCTCGCGCTTTGCTTGAGGAAAACAAGACACCAACAGCTCCATCCAGTAAATCTGAGAAGCCAAGCACTAGGAGAATATTAATGAAGCAGATGCACCCAATCATTGTAATCACATATAAGGAGAAAATTTAACATAAGACTGCCTTCACAAGTGGAAAGGTGATGTGCAAGAACTTGAAGGTGTGGATGCCAGCTCTATATACAGTACGCAGACATTAAGCAGGTGTTAGCCAATCATGGCACCTGTTGGCTAGATCACGCTCTCCGGGATCAGTATTCACCACGACTGTACCTTCAGCAGAGTGGCTGAAATGTAGAATTGTGGACTGCCACTCTTGATCGTATGCTTGAATCCTCGCAGCACAATGAGAACTTTATTTGCAATATTCTAGAAAGAAATTTGGGAATTTCAGTGACAACACCAGTAGACATCAGAACAACCAGGGGAGTTAGCCCATAGCAGCTATTGCTGTAAAAAAGAAGACTGGCATAAGCACAAGAATTGAAATGGGCATACTATATGCCTTTGTTCTGGCAGTGGTCCACTAGTTTGGTGCTACACTTAATGATCTCCACTGTCACTGGACATTACAAGAGTTCTTTAATTATACACTCACGCACCCACCGCCTCTCAGGTCGCCTAAGTGGACATACTACGCTGGCTGATAGCGGCCCCCTCCCATTTTTAGTACGCTTCACCGCGTAACTAAAATGTACTACGGCAAAGAAGCCGTACATTTGTATTGAGTGAATAAACAAATGGTTTTTACAACAGTACAGAAATAAACACGCACCATGCATCATTCTACCATATGAAAGAGCGTCGCAACATACTGTAGCTGATTCACACTTGCCGTGTAGCCCACTTATCAGTCGTAAAGGGTATTGTGGGTAATTCAAAATTTCAGACACACATACGTGTTTATGTTTACGTTCGCACTCCTTGCGTAATAAGACTCCCAGAACTTCCACAATAGAACGTAATTTACAATACACAAACGCAAAGAACACAGAGATATGTCTCGCTTTCAACTCGGGCGTCATGCAAATGACATGTAGCGCAGAAAAACGTGAACATACTGTGTGTTAGCGTCGTAAACTTCATACTAGGCAAGGAGCTAGCACACCACAATCCCGCGTCAGCCGCAAATGAGACAAAAACGGGAGCACATGTCTGTGAACGCGCCAACGGAGAACCTAAGCCACTCTGCTCCTCCACCACCCCCGCTGCACGGCTGCACCACTCGTTTCAAGGACAGCACACCAAACACAGATTCAGCGCTGAACAGTGGGCGGTTGACGCAGTTGCATTTACGTGACTTGCAGCGAGCAGCACATCCCTCGATGCCCGTCAAGCAAAGTCGGACACGGCGATGCCACATCGCGGTTCGCAGAACTGCGCTGTCGAGGCGCTAGGCCACTTCGATATTGCAATTGTCACCACCGCCGGTTCTCAAGAAAGCACGGGTCACACAACGCAGATTCTGTACTGCCGGAGCACACCGAGGCCAAAGCCGCTCTGCCTCACCGCACTACTCACGGCTTTCCACCAAGTAACACAGAACCTACAACCAACACACAAGCAACGCACGCACATTCACATGAGCAATGTTGAACAACGCGCGCTCCGAAGAACGATCGCGCCGAGGACGAACACGCCACGGCGTCGCTCGGCGCCAGCATCGTGCCTTCTCAAAAATCCCTAAACGATGCTGTCCCTAGGCACCTAGGATCAGGTCGCGTGAGTGATTTTTGTACGACAAATAGACGCACGCGTGAACCACCGCACAACTGCAACCGAATAACTGAGTCCGAAAGCCGTTCACAGCTTCACTATCGTATTCAGTTATAAAAACCTTTCAAACACAACATAACGGCACTTAAGAACCGCTAATTAATTAGCAATAATTTTTCATCAACTAACCTTCATAAAGTTTTAAGAATTATCTAATTTGTAGCGTAAACAATAAATACTACGACCAAAAAATGCGACTACGAAACTAGCGGTTACCGTGTGTACTGGTTGCAATAGTGAGCGCAAAGCGAAGCTCGATTGCACCCGCTTGCGCGCACACATACACACCCGAACGCTACCTTAACGTTTGTCATGCCACCTAGAAATAAAGATTACTATTAGTTTTGCTATTTTTACAAAAATAAAGCTCTTAAAATAGTTTGTAGCATCTTTGCAGATGACGAGGTGACAAGTAAGGTACGATAAGAGTCCGTTACCTGTATTTCTTTCATTTCCCTTTGGTGTTCTTAACTGAACATACGAGACCTGCAGGCTTGGGACATGAGAGGACGACAGTCCGACGAGGCTCAAATAAATCGCGTGCTTCTTGCAAGGCGAGAAACGGGAGCAGCCGCAGATACAGCGATTAGCTGTGATACTGTTGCGGCTGTTGCTGAATCCGAAGCTCTTTGAAGTCAATGGTTATAGCGGCTGCGTGCTGCGATCTCAAAGCGCGTTCATTCTTTGATCTCTATTACCACGGACATTGGATAAAAAACTATATTTGCTTTACGGACAGAGGGTACGTCGCAGGAAATTCGAAGACCTCACGCATGTATGTTTGTAGCGTGTACGCGTTTGAATCCTACTGTTCCCACAGTGCGTCCGATGATCGAAGGTAGCGTCGTCGCCTGTCGGCACCTGTCTTATCGCCGGCCGCGCTGCCGCCGTGTCTACTTTTGGGGAACTCCACATGCGCGTAGTCACCATGTTTGCAAGTGAATTTCGCATTCTTCTGCTCCCCGAAACGGGCTCATTTCGGATCGTACCAATGGTTATGTCATCTAGTGTATGTTAAAACGACCATGGCATTTGTACACCGGCGAAGAAATAAATCGTTATGAACTTGAGCGCTCATGAATCTAGTCTAACGTTGCAGTTTTTACGTAGCGAAAATGGCTACGAAAGTGGGGCGGTCCCGGAGATTGGCGCTTCAGAGCGCCAGCTGTAGCAACAGCACCAGGAAGTGCCACGCGGCGCACACGCCAAGCATTTCAGAGCTTACTGGCTTTCGAATGAGAGGAGTATGCGCGCGCTCGTGGCCTATTGGTTAGAGCACCGGGCTCGACGGCCGACGTTCGATTCCACCCCATCGGTCACACATAATTTTCTTTTAATGAAAGCGAGGCGAAAGAAGAACCTACCTGCCGCAAAGTGTCAGGAATGAGGTTGGAACGCATCGCAAAACATGTTTGGAATGTCTTCATGTGCGAGTCCTAATTATTGTATACTGGACTCAACTGCTACACAACAAAAAACAACTAGAAAAATCAACACAAATTACCCACTAAATTGTTTATTGAGAACACTCAACGCTAATATTGTTGTGCAAGGGTTTAGTGAACTCAATTGCTCTTGAAAATTTCTTGAAGTGTGTTGTTTCAACAATTGCCCAACAATATATCAATGGTTCATCAACAGTCATTTTTGTACGGGCGTGGCTTCTGGCTGTCGTGGAAGTGGTATTCGCTTCACCCAGACAACGGGTGCCAGCGTGTGGTTGTTGCGTTTTAGCCTTTCCACCACACTGCTGCGCCTCCTTGACAATGAGGACCCAGATGGAGCCTTTTCTGTTGACCACGGGCGTCCGGCAGGCCCACTCGAGTGTCGCGGGGTGGAAGACGATGACGTTGAAGACGACGATGATGATGACGATGACAAGGAGCCGTGCCCTGACGATTTTCCTTCACCCGCCGGGTGGAGCACGGACGTGTCATCAGTGTGGTCACCCCGATCTGCACACGAGGAGGGCGTGCAAGACTCGATTCTATTCTCAAGAACAGACGCTGCAGCGAAAATTCGTGTGCTTGCAAATGAAGCCATCAAAGCTTTATGGAACACACCAAGCTTAAAGCATACAAGTCTACACCGACTGGACCCATCCCTACGACTTCGACCCTTATCTGGACTCTCTCGACTCGAAACAGCAGTACTTTGCCGACTGTGGCTTGGTGTCGCCTACACAAGATCCTTCGCCTTCAGAGTCGGTATGGACGACAGCACGGCTTGCAGACACTGCGGCGGCAAGGAGACTATCGAACACGTGCTTTGCCACTGTCCTAGATACAGCGCGCACCGGCTGTCACTAGCGACCGCCTTGATGACAGGCCACTTTCAGAACAGTCAGTTTTGGAATGCTGACGTGAACTCTCGTCACAGCAAAAGTCGGTCAAGTCTTTGTTGACTTTTCTACGTGACAGTGGCATATTAGAAAGACTATAACGACCCCACTTCGTCCCTTTTCATATTTTTTTGTCTCACGCTTCTATTTTTGTCACGCTCTTCTTCCCGTCTTTATTTCCCCTTTTCCCTTCCCCTAGTGCAGGGTAGCAAACCGGACATTTTAAGTCTGGTTAACCTCCCTGCCTTTCTCTCATTTGCATCTCTCTCTCTCTCCGACCAAAGGTGTCAATGTTCCCATGCCGCTGCTCCAAGTGATTTCGCACAGCCGGTGGTTTTGTGACTTGGTTACATATGTCACACACAACTAAATAGAAATCCTCTCACGCTAGACAAAATACGAACAGTTTGATATCCTCTTTTCCTAATTTCATGGCACTGCTTGCTCTTTTCGCGGTCTCTGCCTCTGTATCGGCTTCTTCGTTTTCTCGACTCCTGAAGCAGATAGTTTCGGCCCAAGAATTCCATGACTGTCCTTTAGTAGCCGACACACTATTAGTAGCCGCCATTCTGTGAAGATCTTTCAATAGTTTGGCAGTAGAAGGGTATTAGTCTTCTACCAGTTGGAAGTGGTGTCGCAGAGTTGCAGCAAGGAGAAAGGGACTGCCGCAGGCGCCAGAAGGAACACTTGTGATGCGCAGTTCTTCAATATTGGAAGACCCTTCTTCAAACCAGAAGTAACGAAACGCGTTTCGGTTTTGTTCAGCCAGCGATATTTGAAGAAACGCTTTTTCGATGTCAGCGGAAATTCCAATCTTGAAGCTGCGAAACTTCAGCAGTAAGTCGAGGATGTTGGGGTTCAAATTCGGCCCTGTCCACAAGACATCGTTGAGTGAAGGTGAGTCCGAAGCATGAGAAGTGACGTCGAATACCACCCGTACTTTAGTCGTAGTTCTGTCGCGTCGCACTACTGACCGGTGTGGCATATAGTACGTGATATGTTCACTCGTACTCTTTAACGCGACATCTCGGTTATTTTTAAGCTGGTAACAATTGCTGCGTCATGGCAGTTCAACTTGATAGCGACCATTGTTTCTAACAGTTGTTTCCACGAAGTTCTTCAGGACGTGTTCGTCATCTTTCGAAAGTCTGTCTTCGTTAGTCAATCCCGCATGTTCTACTTCCCAGAAAGACCTCAGTTGCTGGGAAACGTTGGCTTCCGTTAGGCATATATTGAAGTTCCTTATGGTATCCGGCTTGTGAACATTAGGTGGACTTTTCGTATCTCCATGAAGTGTCCATCCCGTGATAGTTTCGATGGCTGTCAAGGAGTCGTCCAGTCGATGAATTCTACTACTGACAAGCTGCCAGTAATAGTCTACACCTATAAGGACGCTTATTACAGGCTCAGGCGAGACTTGAACTGCGTTCACCTCAGCCAAACGTAAGTTCTTGCTTTTCAACTTTGCAAGTACATTTGTCTCTGTTAATGCTGACAAGTCATTGCATATTTCGGGAACTTCTATAGCCTCTACTTCAAGTGAGTTTGAGTTGTACTGGCTATGCAGCGTGACTCATACTCTCCGATATTATTTCCGCGGTGCTGAAACGTTTCCAAATACCGAGATGGTGAGCTGCTCTTCGGCTAACACAGTGGCTTTCAGCTTCCTAGACAATTCGTCCGTGATGAAGCTGCGTTGACTGCCTCCATCAATCAACATTCTTACAAAGCATTTGCTTCCAGTGCCCAGAGCCCAAACTTGGGCGGTCTGCAGAAGAACTGTGCAGTTTGGCGAATCTGTTGAGCTGGAAACAGTTGTCTGCGTTTCTGTATTCTTCTGCTTCCATATTGGGTCGCACATTGTGGTGATATGTCGCCCCTTGTATTTCGCACAGCTTAGTCTCTTCCAGTTTCGACATTCCTTCGCTTTGTGAAATTGTCTAGTGCAGCGGAAACAACATCCTAATTTGCGTAGTTTCTCTTTCTTCTCGTCTAATGTTAGTTCCACTGGGCAGACATCCACCGAGTGATCTTTGTCTGTACATAATGTACAACTCTATGAAGTCAGTTTCATGGTTAACATAGATGTAGAACCTTGGAAATGCTCATTAGATTGTCTTTTGGCTGTTGAGGCTTGTTCTCTCTTGTCAGAAGTCATCATTATAGTTTGTTCCCGGCTTCTTACTTCAAGGCTCAAGAAGTCTAGAAGAACAGACATTTCATTTAGCCTGTCATTAGTAACGCCTGTACTTGTCGAAAACAAGATGCGCTGATTATAACGGAGTACCATTTCTTGCGGAAGATTTTGTATTATAGCAGTTTTCAGAAGCACTCCACATTCTTTTTCTTCGACGCCAAGGTTGTGCAGGGATCTCACGCGCGTCTGCACTTCTTCATGCAACCTTTGACGCCCTTCGAAATCTTCGCAAGAACGAACTTTACGTAGGTTTAGAAGACGACGCATGTGGTCGTTAACAATCAGTGACTTCTGACCAAATCTTACATTGAGAAGTTCTATAGCTGTGACATAGCTTTCGTTAGTTGTCGACAGGCCGCTGATGACACCTGCAGCTTTACCCATCAAGCAGCTCCGAAGATATTTCAATTTGGCTACATCTGTGATATAACAGTTCTGGTGAACAGTAGACTCAAACTGATCCCAAAGCTCTGGCCATTTATTGGGGTCACCATGAAACTTCGGTACATCGAGCTTAGGCAGCTCAACGTGCGCGCCTGCTTGATGAAAGTCATCATGAGATGCGTGCGCAGTCGTTGTTTGCTGAGCGGATAAAGTGCGTTCAGGGCGGGATTTCGCGAGGGCGATAGATTCTTGATACTGTCCGACGCTTTGAAGCTCACCCTCAAGGTTATCATCGGTAAGATGCTCTTCTACTTGGTTATCAAGGTCCGTAAGCATAGTTTCCTTTATCTTCAATAGGTTAAGATGATCGGTCAGCTCAGCATATCGCGTTGGTTCCGTTTGCATAAGAGTTGTCATGTCGTTGATGATCCTGGTGACCGCCGCTCGCACGGTAGCACGCTTCCGTCGTAGTCTTTCCATGTCGTCACGTCGGGAATCGGTGGCTTCGTGATGACGCGTTCTTCGATTCTGTCGCAGCGTCGTCGCGTCGGTCGGTCGTCCTCTTCAGGAAGCTCGCTTCATCGCCAGGGTTCTTCAACTGTAGATCTGATATCCTGGTCACGGCACCATATGTTGAAAACCAGGAAGCGGAGGCGAAGTAGAGAATGTCTTCTTTATTCGACGCTTCCTAAAAACAACTAAAAAATATGCAGGCGCGCGCTCGGCTCCACACTCGCTTCTAACTTGGGCTTCTTCTCATCTTTTTCGGAGCATAATATTTAACAGGTTGTTGGGGCCACAGACGTGTGATAATACTCACTAGACGATTGCGGCACACGGACGTATATATTTTAATTCGCAAGAGTAAAAGGTTCAGAAACACAAGAAGAAATTTAAGGTGAGTGAAAGCACTTTCAAAAGCCAGGCAATCACGTATGTGCCTGCATCCAAAATGGACACCCAGTCCGGCGTTCTTTCTCGCGCTGCCTTCTTGCTTCCCGAAACAAGCTTGCCGAAAAGACAACCAAGTGCTTGGTTCTGATTCGGCGTGTCTGCGCACCCGAAGGGCTGGACGTCGGTTGCGCTGCAATAAGCTCTGAGCTTCGCATTCGCCGTCCTCATGTCATGCGTGAAGCCGAATTTACGATCAAATTTTGCGACGTTCAACACAACCTTATGTTTTCCTTAACACCTTACCCCCCCCCCCCCCACCGAAAAGGAAATTACACCATTTTTCATTTTTCCATACAAATGGTTGATGTTCTCCATGACTGTCTTACTTGCAGAAATTCACACATACCGCTACACTGTTCCATTAGCACGTAAACATAGGTGAAATGCTATGTCTTCAAGGTTCACAGTGTTGTTGCTGCGTAACATTGAGGCTCAAATTACATTTCAGCAGACAATGAGTGTATTCGAACATTCGCATGAAAGTATTTTTCGTTTTCGTATCGAACAATATTTTCTAAATAGCTTCCGGAAAACACTGTCTTTATCATTTTTATCAGAAATCTTAAATAATTTTTTTTAAATATGCCTATATTGTTTTTCAATAATGACCATATCAGGCATTTGTAATAGCTTGAGTATTGTGAATATATTTTGCGTTTTTGAATTTTGTTTCTCGCATTTAGTATGGCTGTGTTCTGGAAAATTGAAATGGCCAGTAAATTGGCCCTTTCTCACAGTCAGTCTGTGTCACCAACTGCGATAACAGCCATAGCTTTCCCACAGCTTTCTAGAAGCTATACATGTGCAGGGTATCCCCACTATACTGTACCAAGATTTAAAGATATGAAAATGCCACGTAACTGGACAGAACCGAGGTAATGTGCGCCGCCGCTTTTGCATTCTTGCAAGTATCTTTTGCATTCCGCTTAATTACATAATAGTCATAATTATTTGATTAAATTATCCAACAACATATTAAATATATACGAATACATATAAATTGCAATACATAAACGCGTCTCTCCGGGCGTGAAAGAAGCCCGCGCATACACGCAAAGTGCCTAGAGTGACCAGTCGCGCGTTAATTTTGCGTGCATTCGCGGGCTTCTTACCCGTTCGGACAAAAACACTTGTAAGTAGCGTATGTAGCACGTATTAAGCAACAGAAAGTTGTATCGGGAGTGTTTCATGTTGCTATACAATTTTCGCATTGATACTTTTCATGTAATTATAATATTTGAGATGTTGAATAATTAATTCTGGCTAAGTATGTAAATTAGACGGAATGCAAAAAATACTCTCAGTATCTCCGAGTGACGGCAAACAACATTATCTTTGTTCTGCCCAGCTACATGGCATTCGCGTCGTTTTAAACTCTGGCTAAAGTTAGCTGGGACACCCTCTATATATAAAATAGAATTCCAGATGGCCCAGCATAATACTTGGGTCTGCTGGCTCCGTCACTTTCATGCGCGGCAGCCTGGGTGAAACCGCAAGATTCGTACATTTTGCAAGCGCTTAATTTCCCACAAACATCACATTTGGCGAACGCCGAGTTGTACACAACGCGCCCATCGAATACACGCATCGAAAACATCACGACGATGATGCTTCGTTATGTCCCCAATGCACACTTGCTGACTTAATCCTGAAACTGGCCAGAGCCTCCTCACCATCGAGACGACCTCAAACGTGCAGACTGCAGCCGGGGTGACGCGGCACACGGAGGCCAAGGCCGGAACGGGTATCGGAGGCCGTCACCAACTCGGCGGGTCCCAGACGCCGCCGACGAAGTGCTCCTCAGACCCGGCGAGCTCGCCTGCAAGAAGAGCCAGGGTACCGTGAAGCTCTACGTAGAGGCCGCTCCAGGTATGAAATCTGCTTCGTTCAAATTTCTTCACGAACTGCCATGGCGAGCAATTAGAAGTGCACCGCGGAGAGAAACATTAAAACCCAGGCGTCATTAGTATCTATCGATTTGTTGCGTACATCTGACCGCATTTCTCACGTTTTGTTATCGGCGGCCATCGCTATATCTCTGGCGTGCATGTGCAATGCCGTCATTTTGTATGTGCGTCTTCGCAATAAAATTCCGATTTTCTTTCTCTGTATGTGCGCCTTGCGACGGCAATGTAATCCCATTTCTGCCTAAGGTCTTTGTTGAGAGTGGAAATTACGTGAACATAAATGAAAAAGCTGGAGCTGGTAATCTATTCCTTGAAACATACAACTGCTTTATTTAGTGGAAGATGGCTAATTATAATTCGAGAAAATTAATTCGGAATTGCATGCCTGTTGTTTATATTTTGTTCTTTTGATATTCCCGACGAAACAAAAGCGCGTGATAGGCAGTGTGGCGTCGAAAATTGGAAAGCTCTTTCTCATATTTGAGCCGCTTGGCGCCGGAAAAATTATGAAATTTGCTCTGGGTGCAGTCTTGGGTAACGTTAGGGCTATAATTTAACTGCGATCACAACGAATTCGAAATAATCAGAGTTGTAAAAATTGTGAGCATTGTATGTCCAAAAAACGGCACAAGCACGCGAACATAACTTAAAATTAGGCATGCGACATCCACGTGCCTTGGGCGAGAAATATCGTTGGCGAATAAGACATGGTGAACAAGAATAATAGCGATAAAAATACAGGAGACTTCAGAAATGGAAACGAAGTAAGCTACTCTGGTTTTAGATATTTGATACAGTAGAGAAAACAAAACTAGTCATCCAACCAATGAGTAAAAAAAGCGATATGCAATGTAAGAAACAACACGAAGTTGTTTACGCACACTTTACACACACACACACACACACACACACACACACACACACACACGCACAAACACACACAAGTGCACGCAGCGTGAAATCAGTTAGAAAGAAACTTGGCATAGGACAAACCAAGATGTATGCTCTGAAAGAGAAGCAGGGTAATATCATCAGCAATCTCGAAGATATAGTAGAAGAAGCGGAAGAATTCTGTGCTGACTTGTGCAGTACCCGGAGGAGTCAGGACACCTCCATTCGAAACAGTAATGAACAGGATACAGAAACTCCTCCTATAACTAGCGATGAGGTCAGAAGGAGCTTGCACGACATGAAACGAGCAAGAGTGGCAGGAGAAGATTAAATAACAGTCGATTTAATAAAAAATGAACGAGACATAATGCTTGGAAAAGTGGCGGCTCTTTATACGAAGTGTCTATCGACTGCAAGTGTCCCAGAAAGCTGGAAGAATGCAAACAATATACTAATTCACAACAAGGAGACATTAAAGAATTCAAAAATTATAGGCCCCTTAGCTTACTCCCAGTATTATATGAAATATTTACCAAAATAATCTCCAATATAATAAGGGCAACACTGGACTTTAGTCAACAAGGAACAAGCTGGCTTCAGGAAGGGATACTCTATAATGGATCACACGCATGTTATTAATCAGGTTATCGAGAAATCCACAGAGTACCATAAGCCTCTCTATATTGCTCTTATAGATTACGAAAAGGCATTTGATTCAGTAGAGATAGAAGCAGTCATAGAGGCATTACGTAAACAAAGAGTACAGAACGCTTACGTAAATACCTTGGAAAATATCTACAGAAGTTCTATAGCTACCTTAATTCTACACAAGAAAAGCAGGAAGATACCTATAAAGAAAGGGGCCCGCCAGGGAGCCACACTCTCTCCAATGCCATTCACGGCAGGCATGCTTGGAAGAAGTATTCACGCTAATAAACTGGGAAGGCTTAGGAGCTAAAATCAACGGCAAATATCTCAGCACCCTTCGACTTGCCAATGATATTGTCATGTTCAGCAACACTGGGGACGAGTTACAAAAAATTGAGGACCTTAACAGAGAAAGTGTAAGAGTGGGGTGGAAGACTAATATGCAAACGACAAAGATAATGATGAATAGCCGGGCAAGGTAACAGCAAGAGTTCAAGATCACCAGTCAGCCTCTACAGCCTGGGAAGGAGTACGTTTACCTAGGTCAATTAATCACAGGAAACCCTGATCGTTAGAAGGACATTCATAGAATAAAAATGGGTTGGATTGCATAATGCAGACATTGTCAGCTCCTGACTGCAAGCTTATCATTATCATTGAAATGGAAGGTGTACAATCAGTGCATTTTACCGATGCTGGCATATGTTGCAGATACTTGGATACTGACAAAGAAACTTGAGAACAAGTTAAGGACCACGCAATTAGCGATGGAATGAAGATTGCTAGACATTGGGTTAAGAGAGAGAAAGAGAGCGGTTTCCATCAGATAGCAAACGGATATAGACGATATTCTATTTGACATCAAGAGAAAGAAATGGAGTTGGGCAGGTCATGTAATGCGGCGGTTAGATAACCGTTGGACCATTAGGGTTACAGAATGGGTACCAAGAGAAGGGAGACGCAATCGAGTACGACAGAGGACAAGGTGGAGCGATGAAATTAGGAAACTCGCGGGCGCTAGTTGGAACCGGTTGCCGAAGGACAGGGGTAATTGGAGGTTACAGGGAGAGGCCTTCGCACTGCAGTCGAATAATAAAACGGGCTGACGATGATGATGATGATGAAATAAATTTTAGGGAAATATGAAAGGAAGTTTGATGGCCACATGTTTGATGCCAGTTAGAAGCGAGCTTCAAATGTATATGACAGTGAATTTTTCGTTATAAGTGCTTATTCTGGCTAAAATTATGTAACCCTACCTGGAAATGCTGCGATCTTTGTGTTTCTTGATATTTCAGCGTAGAAGGTGTTCGTGAGCAGGTTAATGTTGCCTGCGATCAGCGAGGCTATTTTTAGTGAAAGAGTATGCAATCGGCAAGATATTAAGGTGGCGCGAGACTTTGAAAGGCGGCATAAAAGAATTGGTATCAGAGTAGTCGTAAACATGGATGTTCTTTTTATCTTTATATGGTGTCAGTTATAGTACAGCTGTGCCTAAAGCTCAGAATCTTTAGAAAAATGCATTTCATTCCTTGCGCTGTTTGTGCATAGCTTCTTTCACGGAACCATTAGTCGCAGAGCTATCGAATTTTGCGAAGTGAAGGTCAGAGGTACGCTACACAAGTTAATTTATGCTTATTTTAATGCATAAAAAAATACTAGCGATTCGTTTTTCATTTTCTTTTTTTGCTTAGTTCAACTGCCGACGTGACATGCTTTATATTAAAGCGAAAGATCCTTTGCCTTCCTCCCTGCTGCCACGGTTGCTGCTGCAGCTACTGCTGTCTCACGCACCGCTTCGGGGGTTGGTGCAGAGCGTACCTAAGCATGACAGGAGCGCGGCAGAGCGCAAAGGCGAAGGAGGTCGACGACTTGCGCGAGCAGTCCCCTCAGCTGCAGATCGTGGTGTGCAAGGCGCCGGAGGTGCCTGTACCTGACAGTCACGTACAAAGAGCCGTTGCGGCTGCTCATGAGGCTATACGGACAATGAGCCTAGAGAAACGTTTCGAGGATGTAGAAGTAAACAGGGAAGTGAGAAGGTGTGGTGGTTTTGAATGAGACAGGATCCACTTCAATCACAGACTTGGACGAGAAGTGGCTGGTGACAAGCTCATCACGCGGTTGCTTTTTTAGGGGGCCCACGGGCGCTCAGGAGGCGAGAGTAGGTAGTAATGAAGAAGGTCCCCTACGGGGACTTCAGAAGAGAATCGCCGTCGATAACAGAAAAAAGGAGGAAAGCAAGAAAAAGAGCTCGCCATGCAATAGGCTACATAAACACGCAGGGCGGCAGAAGAAAGGAAAAGTAGTCAGAGATTGAGGAGCAGTTAAATAGAGAACAAATAGGGCTGTATGCGGCTACAGAAACGCACCTTAGAGACTCAGAAGAGCCGCCAGTTATTGAGAATTATGTTTGGGATGGTGCAACAGAACTAAGTCGGAAAGAAAGGGTGGGGGAGTCGGAACGCTCATCCATCAGGGAGCCAAATGGAAAAGAGTAAATTCAAAATGTAAAAAGCACCTTTGGTTATCAGGTACAATGAGTGGAAGGAAAACTTCGCTGTGCGTAATGCATTTCTGGACCGCGAAAAATTGCACAGACAAGAATCAAGAGTTAGTGGAATGCCAAAGTGCTGATAATAATGCTTTCAGGAATGATGCCGAAATTATCGTATTAGGTGACACGAATGTCCACATAAAGGATCAAGATGGCTATAGCGACAGCAACGGGAAGTCAATGCTAGATCTTTGTGAGCAATATATCCTCGTTATTGTCGGTAACGATGATATGAAATAACGAGAATAACCAGCAATAACAATTAATTACTGTCTCATGACAGAAAGAATTCATAATAAGTTGACAGAAATGCTCGTCCACGAGGAAGGGTATAGTAGCATAGGGAATGACGATAAACGCATCATGTTGAAAACCGGATATGCAGTTGGGAAAGAGAGCAAGAAGTGCAGAACAGTCAGTCCAAATTTTAACGCTGAAAAAATAACAAATATATTCCCTAGAGTCAAGGAAGAACTAGGCAAATGGCCAAGCAGAGAGGGGGAATATAGTGAGCTTCACAGCGTCGGGACGGATGACCGTGGGGTTACGTCCCGGCTTGCCAAGTATGGCTCGGCCCGCTGGGGTACCGGAGAGTCTGAAAAACTGAGAAAACTCTTGGGCTTGAACAATCTCTTCGAACGTGTTGTGAATTGCCTAATTGAGGAAGTCTTTTGTGTGCGTTCAGACGGGAAGGCCGAGGGCAAGCTTGACGACACTTCTGATTAGGGCATTGATTGTTTTGCGCTCCGACACGAGCCAGTTTTGCATAGCCCCTGAATAAGTGAGGTGGCATAGCACGAAGGCGTGGGTAATCCGGATCAGATTGTCCTCCCTGATTCCGCGGTACCTATTGGCGATTCTTCGGATCAGGCCGAGGGCGCTGTCGGTCTTGGAACAAATGCGTTTGGGGGCGGCTTCATTGGCCCCATTCGACTCGTAAACATTCCTAGGACCCTCATAGTGTCTACCCGCGGTACTTCTTACCGGTGAATAGTGTAATGTGGCTCTCCGTTGCTGGCTTCCAGGACCGGTGAGAACTACCTCTGGGCCTCTTCTCGTAGAACAAGAGCTCGGATTTAGCGGACGGAATACGCAGAGAGAAACAACATGTTCGTTGTAAAGGAAAAAAAGAAACCGAAAAGCTGGTGAAACAGGGAGATACGAGAAGCGATCGCCGAATGACAGAAAGCATCCCGAGAGCACAGGCAGGCAAAGAAGGCGCAGATGCCGCAGGATGAAGAAGCCAGAAAATGCACAATATACCGGCAGAAAAAGTATATGGTTCAAATACTGGTGCAAGCAAAATTAAAAGGTGAAAGTGAACGTTGGTTGTCAGAAATACGTGAGAAAAAGAAGGCCGCACCTAGAGTATTTTGGAACCACATAAACTTATGAGACAAGAAGTCTAAAACAATCCAACAACATATGCTAGATGAAGATGAAAACAAACTGGAAGGGGACGCGGCGTTAAGTTACATTCTAAAAATAACAGCCGAGTCTTTCAATGCAATGACGAGGTTGAATTCGAGAAAAAAAAAGAGCATGAAAGAGAACCAGATGAAAAGAGAGCTAGTACTGACAAATTGCAACTGGATGAAAGCCGAAGAGAAAGTTCCTAAGCGCATAGCCACAGCGCTAAACGAGGTTCCCGTTAGGCTAATTTATGAAGTAGGACCAAAAAGTAAAGAAGTCTTGTTGAAGGCAGTAGGAAAAACCTTAAAAGATAGACGAATACCAGACAGTTGGCGAGAAAGTAGAAAGAATTTAATTTATAAAGGTAAGGGGGAGAAAGATAGAATTCACTCGTAGAGAACGTTGGCCATTACATCGGTAAAACACAGGTTAGCAATGCAGGCAATTCAGTTAAAGCTGCAAGCATGGGCAGAGAATAATGGCCATATTGGGAGAAGTTCAAATTGGCTTCAGAATCGATAGGCGCCTGGATGATAACATATTTTTCCTTAGTCATTCTACTGAAATATTCAAAATAGAAAGTACACCGTAATGTGTGGCTTTTTTTAGACATTAGACAGGAGTGTATGACAACGTAGACCGCAACATGTTGTGGGACATTCTGGAAGGGGAAGGCTTAGGTGACGATTGTCTACTACTTTTGAGAGAGATTTACCTAGAAAACGCCGTTTTAGTTGAATGGAAAGGGATGAGGAGCGAGGAGAAAGTTGATATCAACAAGGGACTGAGGCAGGGGTGCCCTTTATCCCTACTGCACATGGTGAGGATGGAGAGTTCGCTAGAAGGTAGTATTATCACGTTTAATCTCTCATACAAACGGGTAGGTACAGTAGTAGAGCAGCAGCTTCCGGGGTGATTTAATGCGGACGACAATGTGTTGCTAGCTAACTAGCTAACAGACAAAGTGGTATGCTACGTGTGGATCATATCTGTGGACAGAAAGGCGAGAATACAGGTCTCAAATTTAGCATGAGAAAATCAGGTATTATGGTATTCAATGAAAACAGGGAACAGAGCAACAGATAGTGTCAATACAAAGCCAGGATATACCTAGGGTAAACGCATATAAATACTTTGGTATATGGACAAACGACGGCAATACATACATGGAAACTCAGGAAAAACAATAACAGCAAAGGGGAAGAGAAATGCAGCCATAGTGAAACAGAGCACTATGTGGATACAATAGGTACGAGGTGCTCCGGAAGTTGCGGAAAAGTGTAATGGTTCCAGGACTTACTTTTGTAAAGGCGGTTGTTTGCTCGAAGTAAGAGGTACAATCAGGACTCGATGTCAGCCGCAGGTCAGTGGGACACCTCGCATTGGGTACTCACGGGAAGACTACAAATGAAGTTATGCAGGGTGACATGGGCTGGACAAGCTTTGAAGGGAGGGAAGCAAAGAAAGATTGATTATGAAAAACGAGTGAGGAGTATGGAAGAAAGTAAATTGGCTGGGAGACTGTCCCAGGTATTTGTACAGGAAAAACATTGATTCACGGTGGATGAAAAGAACTCTAGGAAGCTTACCAGCAAGTATGCAGTCAGCATAGTGAGCAACACAGAAACAAAGAACGTCAGGTGGAAGTCAGAGAGGCTGAGTTTATGTCATGGGTGGCGGCAATGGAAAAGAAACCTGCCATGAGTAAAAAACGAAATGCGGAAAGAAGCAATTTACAATAGCTCAAACGGGAGCTCATTACTTTTCGAAGCGAGGTCACGATGCCTTAGAACACTCACTTATAAAGCGAGATACACACAGGGAGAAGAAGCATGTGCTTGCTGCGGTAAAGCTAGGGATGCGATGGAGTATGCTTTATTAGAATACGAACATGTCAGCCCAGCGGTCAATTTAGGCGCCTCTGGCCTCCTTGAAGCCCTTGGGTTCAAGGAGAGCAGAGGGAAACTAAACATGTCCGCAATAGTGATTAGTAAGAGTGATTGCAAGATTGCTGGAAGAAAAGTAGGGAAACGACAAACAACGGAGGCTTACAGAAAGCAAAGTTCCAAGTAGGGGTTCAGAAAGTTTTGCGATGAGAATTCACGGTGGGTTTTTATTTACTTTTCTTTTTTTTACCATAGTGTTACGCGCGAACCGTTTACCTAAATATGCAAGCCACCTCAAGGGAAACGGCTGGCGTTTATTCCAGGAGTGGTGCAAAGGTAGCCCGCCGAACGTCGTCGTCCTCTTTCTCCACCCCCCGTCCTTTTTTGTCATTCGCTCTCCTCATTGGCAGACGAAGCCCACCGGGCAAGTCAATCAGTCGCTCGTTAATTTTAAGGCTTCAGGCGGGCAATGTGGGGCTTTGGCCGAGTGTCGTCCACTGTTTGTGAGGCGTGCAATGCGATAGTTAGCCTCGCTAAGGCGTTCAAGTATAATGTAAGTTCCAACATAGTGTGCCAAGAAATTCTGGCAGAAGCCGCGCTTCCGTAATGGCGTCCAGAGCCAGGCAAGGTCACCAGGATCGAAATATACATGCAGGCGACGGCCGTCGTAGCGGATCTTTGGGTACGTAGCCGAGCAAGGCGTCGCGCTTCTGCTCGACAGAGGATCTTGGTAATAGAGTCATCGTCATGAGCGAAGTAAGGAAACATGGTGTCGAGCGTGCAGCGAAGTGGCCGAGCATAAAGCAGAAAGAACGCTTAGTAACCGGTGGTCTCATATCTTCCGGTGTTGAATGGATAGGTAACAAAAGGCAAAACACTGTCCCAGTTCTTATGTGCGAAATCGACATACATTAATAGCGTGGTGACAAGCGTTCTGTTTGTACGTTTAACCAGACCATTGATTTGTGGATGGTATGGCGTCGAATGCCGGAAGCTAGCTGAATACAAACGAAGGGTCTCTTCAACTGCGGTAAATTGTCTCCCACGATAGCTAATTATAATTCGAGGAGGCCAGTGTTGGCGAATGATGGAATTTAATAGGAAAAGGCAGACTTCTGCTGCTGTTGCCGGTGGCAGCGCTGCCGTCTCACAATAACTGGTCAGGTGGTCTACAGCCGCAGTAATCCAACGATTGCCGTTGGAGGATCGCGGGAAGGGGCCCAGGAGATCTATACCAACTTGTTCGAAATGGGCGCTGGAAGGCGTAACTGGTTGAAGTCGACCATGTGGTGTGCTTGGAGGTCGCTTGTAACGCTGGCGTTCGGTGCAGCTGGCGACGTACCGTTCGGTATTGCGATACATCTTGGACCAGTAAAACACTCTTGAGTACGGTAGAGCGTTCCTGTAGAGCCAAGAAGATGGCCAGAGGTTGGATCGTCCTAGATGGCGCAGAGTTCTTCACTGCGGAGGCTCTTGGGTACAACCAAAAGGTAGCGCGCGCCAGTGGTCGAGCAGCTCTTCTTATAGAAGACGCCATCACGCAGGCGAAAAGCGGCTATTTCCTGAAGGCTCGTGTGAGGTTGCGAAGAGCGGCTGCAAACTGTCGTCGTCCTTCTGCTGTTCGGATATGAAGGTACCCATATCAGGAAATTCAGGAGATACAAAGGCGATGTATTGATCGAAGTTGTCAGCGTCGCATTCAGTCGTTGGAAGTCGTATCCGAGAGAGGAAATCAGCATCAGCGTGTCGTAGGCTGCTCATGTGCGAAACAACAAAATCGTACTCTTTGTAGACGTGGAGCACAACGCGCAAGTCGACCAGAAGGGTCCCGAAGATTCAAGAGAGAGCACAGTGAGTGATGATCCGTGACCACCATGGAGGGGCGCCCGTACAGGTAAGAACGATATAGTTGCACCGCGAAGATGACCGCCAAGCACTCTTACTCGTTCACTGTATAATTACGCTTGCAGCGACTCATGGAGCTCTAGCGTGCGACATCACGTGTTGACTTCCGTCGATGCGCTGAACAAGCACAGCGCCGATGCCAACACCACTCGCGTCGGTGTGAACCACTGTAGATGCTGAGGGATCGAGGTGGCGAAGAATAAGCTGCGGCGTAAAGAGGAACTTTAATTGACTGAATGAGTTGCACTCTGTCGCCCACTCAAAAGGAACGCCTTTCTGGAGCAGGCACGTAAGAGGATAGACCACGTCAGCAAATCTAGGAATGAATCGGCGAAAGTAGAAGCATAAGCCTAAAAAGCTTCGAAGCTGCTTCACACCGTGAGGTCTCTTAAATGCCTCTACAGCCGCAGTCTTTTGTGGATCTGGTCGTACGCCTTCCTTATCGACGAGATATCCCAGCACAAGAGCTTGTCGTTCACCGAAGTGCCACTTCTTCGAATTCAGGACAAGGTCGGCTTTCTCCAAGCAGTTCAGCACCAACTGCAGGAACTTATTATGCTCACTAAATGTTCGCCCGAAGATCGCAACGTCGTCCAGGTAGCACATGGAAGCTTCCAATTTCAAGCCGCGCAGTATGGTGTCCATGAACCTTTTGAACGTTGCGGGAGCGTTGCACAGTTGGAATGGCGTGACGTTCAATTCAAATAATCCGTCGGGCGTTACAAATGCTCTTTTTTCCTTATCGTCACTGTGCATGGCAATTTGCCAGTAACTTGACTGCAGATCGACAGAACAGAAATAAGAGGTCGCAGAAAGGCAACTGATCGCGTCGTCAATTGGGGGGAGGGGTACACGTCTTTTTCATTAATGGCGTTCAGGCGTCGATAATCAACACAGAATTACAATGTACCGTCTTTCTTTTTCACCGATATCATTGTTGCTGCCCAAGGGCTAGAATATTATTGGATTACTCCTTTACTTAGCATTTCATCGACTTGATGTCTGATTATCTTGCGCTCTGCGGGCGACACACGATAGGGTTTTTGTCGAATCGGTTGGGCCGACCCTGTGTTGATGCGGAAGCAGGGATTGATGGGGGACTGTCGTTCTGCGCGAAGTCGAATGCTGAGGAATGTTTTGCAAGGAGGGCTACCAACGTCTCATGCTTACGGTCACTGAGTGATTTAGCGACCATGCAAAGGATCTTTGAATTCACAGAGCGCATGTTACCAGCTTCTCCTGTGTCCGTATATTCTGTAAGCCCTGCCATGGGTATCGGCGAATATTCTTGAAGTGCGGCAAGCGTTAAGCCTTGAGGCAGCACCGTTGCTTCAGTAGGACAATCTATCATCCACAGCCCTATGCATCAATTCAGCACCGATACCATGCAATGCGGAACCAACGCATTTTTCTTTAGGCAGTTCACATGTACAGAATCCCCTGCGGCATCAAATGGATTGCAAGTTGAACAAACAGAAACACGTACCGTGGATAAAGTGGGCACAACTGTATCCTCGGAAACAGAAAGCACACTTTCTTGGCCAGAGTCGTGACGTTAGCTAGCTTTCCAAATTTGGGTGTAATCCAACGAGTCTCAGGTGTTTCGAAGGTACGGCAGTGCCGTATCAAATCTGATACGGTTTCAAGTTGTCTTTTCCAATGAGGAAGTTATATACGTCTTCCGCGATTCCCTTTAAAGGGTGCCACACCTTATCTTCTTCTGATATTCGAGGATTTACGGTCTTGAACAAATTTACAACTTCCTCGATGAATGTGGTGCATGTCTCTCTGGGGACCTGAGCCCTCTGAGCTAACTTTAATTCCGCTCGTTTCTTAGCATCCCAATCGCCAAAACAATTATTGATCTCCTCAACAAAACAGGCCCACGTAGTTAGTGCGTCCGCATGGTTGTCATACCAGACCATTGCCGTGTCGGTCAAAAAGAAAGCAACGTTCCTTAGTTGGGAGGCAGCATTCCAGTGACTGTACTGGCTTACCCACTCATAATGGGTGAGCCACTCATCGCCATCTTCCCCTGCCTTTGCGGAGAACGTACGTGGCTCTAGGTAGTGCTGAATCGGTGCTTATCCTGCCGATGCAGTACTAAAAGCATCTTCGTCTCGAGGCATGATGGTGGCTGAGGGCAAAAGACCGGCAAGGCGGCGACTTCTACGAAGGCCTTGTACTGGCGGCTCCGTTGTCGGTAGTGTGTGTTACCCCGCACCCCCACCAAATGTTACGCGCGAACCCTTTACTTAAAAATGCAAACCACGTCAAGGCAAGCGTTTGGAGTCTTTCTGGGAGCAGTCCAAATGTAGCCCGCCGAACGTCGTCGTCCTCTTTCTCCGCCTCCGTCCTTCTTTGTCATTCGCGCTCCTTCTGCCCTTTGTCACGAGAGCTCGTGACAATAGATAGGACATAAGGCAATGTAATAACAAAAGCTTGGTGGCGCCACCCACCACCCCCTTCCAAAGGGGACGCTCATAACATTCATGCATCCATCCACCCATCCAACGACGTGATAAACTCGTTTGTACCTTTGCCCCGCGTCGAATGTTCACAATACCCTCTGGAGCTTCCTGGGAGTCAACACATTAGCCTCTTGCCAGCTGTAATTATCCATGACCTCGCGCAAAAGGACTGGAGGAATTTCAGCGCTTACCTTTTCACTGATGTGCAAGTCCAGAGGGAAGCTACATATAATGGTAGAGAGGAGGGGGAGAGGAGACAGAGAATGGGTGGAACTGACGGAGTCGCGAAACGATTGACTAACAGCCTTGCCACTTTTCGCTCGCAGTTGCCATACAAGGAGGGATGGGGAAAAGGTGCCGTGAGAAGGCAAGGAAACGCTACTACTATAGGCACTAGAATGGTTACGGGCAAACGATGCAAATTTAATTTCAAGGTATGGTACGCTACGTTTTTGCTATTTTTTTAAAAATTAACGCTACGCCAAATTCTCAAGCGTGCAACTTGCGCAGGGCGTGCAGAAGCAGAGCCGCATTAAAGTGAACCGTAGGGTCTAGGCAGCACTACTGAAGTGGTTGACCGCCAAATCAACACTTCTGTGCCCGCCGCGGAAGCTTTGCAGCAATGACATTGGTCGAGGTGGCGGGTATAATCCCAACCTTGGCAGCTACGGGGGCGAAATAAAAACACTCGTGCACTTAGATTTAGGGACATGTCACAGAACATCAAGGCATCAAAATTAACCCGGAGTCCGCCACTATGGCGTGCCTCATAATCCTGTTGTGGTTATGGAACGTACACCCAACAATATGTTCGGCCCTTTCAGAGGTTATGAAATATGGTGCAGGATAACTCCTCAGGCAAACATCTCCCCCAGTGTGTCCTGTTTACTACGCCGACAAAAAACAGTGGCGTACGCAAGGCAACGTTTAACAACAACTCACTGCTCTCGTATTGCCTTAAACTCTGAAGAAATTAAGCACTCGCCGTCAACATCACCGCTCACTATAGTCAATCAAAGCAAGCAGCACAGGAACATTCGCATGCATTGATTGCAGAAGGATCGACATTTGGGCGAGTTGGTACTGGTTGAACATCTTGAAGGGGCAGCGCAATAAGACGACTTATTGCGCTGCCCCTTCAAGATGTTCAACCAGTACCAACTCGCCCAAATGTCGATCCTTCTACAGTATATTTCTATTCGTCTTATTGCGCTGCCCCTTCAAGACGCATTGATTGCCCCAGTACGTGGGATTCGCATGATTTTTTATTTCCTCAACTCCAAGTGCCTTGCTAATATTCATTCTATTTTCGAAGTTGCGCTGGGCACTAACTCAAATATATCACAAAATGTCTTTCGCATACGCCCGGCTGTTATTTAGAGTAAGGTAGGAAACTGTTATAAAATCGCATTCTGAGAAAAATTAAAATAGAGCGCTTGTAGAAAAAAAATTGAAGCGCGAGCTAGGAGGCCAAAGAAGAAGAGGCTGCGGGGGGCAATTTCTGTTCCTATTCTTGCTTTCGTGCCAAACAAACCGAAGCCGTATCGGTTCGCGTGTCTTTCGGGTGCTTCCGAAACAGTGCTGTGAGACTGCTAGATTTATCAAAATATCCTCAGAATTACACTCCTTTAATGTGTGGTCAGCTGTGCTGTAGCCTTTCTCTTTTTTTTTTCTTCAATCCTTCCTTTCTTGCTCTCCTTCGGCTTTCAGTTGGAAATCTCTTTTTCTACCTGTCACGAGTCCATTGATTGAGTGCAGAGAGAAACATAGAAGAGTCAAGCAGTGACCCGCACGTCCTTTAGCACCTCTGCGCAGTAGAAGTTGCAGTAAAACTTATGCTTTCGCGATAGCCTTTGCGTTTTCGCATGAGCAACGCCAAAAAAGGCACGAAATAGGACCTTGATGAGCGCGAGGTATTGTACGAAGAGGCCGCGCCAGTAAGAACAAACAAAAGAGCAGCGGACGAGATCCACATAACCTCCCCCTCCCCCACCAGTTATGGTACGATGCACTACATAAAATAGAAAATCTCAGAATCGAAAACCAAAACTTGTGTTGAGCACAAGTTGGTTTCATTCTATGAAAGCTTCAGAAGAAATGAAGTACCAATGACGGGGCACGCCCACTTTCCGGTCAATCGGACAATGAAAATAATTTCGATGAGTATTTTAAAGTCACACATCCCAAAGCGATATGTATTTTTTAAAAGCTGAGGGCATGGGTACTATGGAAAGAACGCAAAATATTAAAATTGATCATTTGGACCGAACAAGAAGTCGGGTAAGCAGATGGATATGAACTGAAAGTTATTATGCGAACGGGTATACGGTTCTGAAGGTAGTACAAGGATGTCAGGGGCGCTAAGTCAGTGCTTTCTTAAGGGGACGGTGCGGAAAAGCGTTGTAGAGAGAGATCAAGATGTGCTGTTCAAAATTGAGAGTGAGCCTTGATTAGCACGCATAACCCAAATGCAATTTTGCGAGTCAGTCTTCTGGTGTGAACAATAAATTTCAATTGTGGTTCCAATACAACATCATGAAATTTTACGCAACATGACCAGGTGATAAGATGAAGCCTTAAGAGCCGCTCACTTGTGCTGTCTGCTTTAGATACGAGTGAAAAAGCATGCATTTAGTTCTCGCCACTTTTACTTCGAGACAATTATTACGGCACCGTGTACAATGGTTCGAATGTCCACGTTCGGTATTACTGTAGGTTTAATAATAATATTATGACATGAATAAATTGTCTTGTCATCGGCGACAAAAATGCAATAGCAGTGTCTGATACAAGTAGGTAAATCTATTACACGCAGTGGAAAAAAAACCTGACCGAATGTAGACATCTAAATAATTGCTACCGGAAACGATAAGCTATCTGCATATTTGGCTACGTGTGCACATTCGATTAAGCAGCTGAGTAGAAGCCTTCCAATTCATAATCGTTCTAGTTTTTTAAAAAGCGTGTGTAATCCTGCCAAATATACTTTCGCTAAATCAACGAAAAAGCCTGCTGCCGAAAGCCCCTTGTCATTATACGTTTTTATTTCGTTCGTGAAGTCTAGTAATGCAAGTTATGTTAAATAAGTGGGGCAAAAATCAAATTGCTCATGTGATGGAGCCTAACTGTCCAAGACAGTTTTTTATTCGATTTTCTAAGAATTTCTAAAATAATTTGCTCAAGAACGGCTGTATAGCTTAGGTCGACAAGAAGCGAAATTATTATGCCGAACCTTTTTAAACATTAAAGCTGCCTTGGCCTTTTGAAATTGTGGAATGACCCCTGTTTTACATGTTTTATTCTTGATCTTGTCGACAACATGTAATATGTCACGAGCTATAACCTTAGCAATAACTGGTTGAACATTATCCATACCTAGCCCCATTTTTATGCGAAGCATATTACCAGAGCTCAACCCAGCTGCTCAGGCGCGGCGGTGTCGCCTTCAATACCACGTGACACCGTGACGTCACGACAGAGGAGAAACGGGGCTCCAACTCGCGCCGTCGCTCGAGAGCTCAACCCAGCTCCTCAGGCACGGCAGTGTCGCCTTCAATACCACGTGACACCGTGACGTCACGACAGAGGAGAAACGGGGCTCCAACTCGCGCCGTCGCCCCCCGCATCGGACGCGGTGAGCGTCGAGCAACGCAGCGTTCGGCGCGACAAAGAAATGTGCGCCTGAGCAAGCGCCGCACGCCTGAGCCGACGCCGACGACACCGGCTTTTCTGCGACTCGAGCTCCTTAACGCTGTCGCGTTAAAATAAAGGCTAGTATGCTTCGCATGCTGGGCTTAACCTTAGCTAAGCCACAGCCATTTTTTTAGCTAGCTTTAATACCTCGTGATACACTTCATCTGGTGTGGTAGCAAAAAAATGGCTGTGGCTTAGCTAAGGTTAAGCCCAGGATGCGAAGCGTACTAGCCTTTATTTTAGTTGTTGAACCACTGTTTAGCCTGGTGAACTGCTGTTGCTTGGCTATATTTGGTTCGGCTAGACGAAGAAACAACTCATGCGTTACTCTGCTTCGCCTTCAAGAGTGGAACGCGACAGCGTTCCCGTCGACCCGCCAGCGACTACGCGCCCCGCATTGGACGCGGTGAGCGTCGAGCAACGCAGCGTTCGGCGCGGCAACGAAATGTGCGCCTGAGCAAGCGACGCCCGCCTGAGCCTTAGAAGCAGCTCGTTTGTAAGGCAACACCGCATTCACTAGAGGCGCTTTTGTACCGCTTTGAAGCATCGTACTCGTGGCTCAGTGTGTCCTCTGTCGTCACTACTTTTTAGCATTTATTTAGAGCCATTTTGTTTAAAGATTATTCAAAATGAGGAAATAAGAGGCTTTCGTATTATGGCTTGTGAAGTCAAAATATTATCTTACGCCGCCGACATAGCTGTTTTCTGTACCGATAGAGAAAGTGTAACAAATGCGATAAAAGATGCCACAGCTTTCTGTCAATACACAGGGAGCAGAATAAACTGGAATAAATGTCAGGGTTTCTGGCATGGTGAATGGGAAAGTGTGCCAGTCACGTACGCCAACATTCAGTGGACGACTACTCCAAGTAAATACCTAGGCGTACCACTACAACACTACAAGGATACACAAGAATACTGGAAAGAACAGACAGACAAGGCTCGAGAGAAAACACAAAACTGGGGAGGACGAGACCTATCAATTTTTTCCCGTGCCACAGTGTGTAACATTTTTATTATTGCTCGAGTATGGTATGTTTTGCAAGCGTTACACATGTCGCGCATGAGTATTCAACGACTGCACAGAGTGTTGGCTGTTTTTGTATGGAACTCATCATGGGAAAGGGTGAGCCGCACAAATTTGTTCCTTCCAGTGCGATCGGGAGGACTGGGTTTGATTCATTTGTTCGTGAGACAAATTGTCTCTAGGTTCGTATATTATCGCAATCAAAGAAATCCTTTTTTAAGAAGTGTTATGCAAGTGAGATTGGCGAACGCATTGCCAGATGTCATTGTGTCATCATGCGCCCATATGCAACGCAATGTCCGCGGATACATGCATGAAATTGTTGCGGCTGTCCAGTTTCTAAAAGTAAGATTTTTAATGGAATATCTCAGTGACGTCAAGAGAAAACGCCTCTACAAAGACCTAATTGATGTGATGATGCCTGTTCCCTTGTATCGAAGGATGTACAATCCTGGGCCAGGCAGCAATGTGTTAAAAAGGGTTAAAAGTATGACTATCCGATCGTCAGTCAAAACTTTCTTTTTCATCCTCCATAGTGGCACACTTTCTACAATACCGTGGCTAAAGGAAAAAGGGTTGTTGGTACCATGGTCGGTTGACTGTGTAATATGCAAAAGGCCTGAAACAATCGAGCACATGTTTCTCGATTGTTGGGATGCCGTATTCTTATGGGACATCTTGCAAAGAACCCTGAAAAAGGAACTGCCGCTTACATTCTACGGCATTCGATTTCTTCCCGTCGAAAGCGAAGGTGTGCCGTACGATATGCTAATGATTTTAGTAATGCACAGTGTTTGGAAAACGAGAATGTCAGTGCGTAATGCGGACGTCAACGCGAGGTCAGCCCGGGACAACTTCAACGAAAGCATCGCATATTTACGAGATGTGTACAAACAGAAGGAAGAAAAGCCAGATTGGTGTGTTTATCTAGACGAACTCCTGACCGTAAAGCGTTTTTTACCCACTTATGCTAGCCAGACAAAAGCTAGCATTTTTAATGTGATGTTATGATGGTGTTTTTCACTGTATTGTGCCAAGTTGGCAATAAAGAAAAAAAAACACTCGTGGCTCAGTGGTAGCGTCTCCGTCTCACACTCCGGAGACCCTGGTTCGATTCCCACCCAGCCCATCTTGCGAGAGTTGAGCGACGCCGCGAGCGACGGCGCGAGTTGGAGCCCCGTTTCTCCTCTTTCGTGACGTCACGGTGTCACGTGGTATGGCATGGGGTCAAAGGTCATTGAAGGCGACACCGCCGCGCCTGAGGAGCTGGGTTGAGCTCTCGTAATATGCTTCGCATAAAAGACAAAGAAGACTGAAGCCGACATCTGGAGAAGAGTCAATGCTTGTCGAAGAGTTACGAAGGAAAATTTTCAACTTGGTGCTTTTGCAAAGCACTTAGTTGGAATCGATTCTCCCTTCTCCATGACGGCCCAGACAGCGAACGTCTATACCGCAGAGAAGAGATAAGATTGGGTATTCGTAAAAAGTTATACATTTTCCGCCGGCAAATTAACTATAGTTTCGAGCAATGAGCGGCAATAAACGTGAAAGAAGTACTGTCACATTTCGTTATTGTAACTAGCTATAATGAATGAACCAAGGGGAAGTAGCGCGCTCAAAGGCATCGGTTAGTCTGACGACGACGACGAGCTCACTACTGGTCTGCCCCGAATCTACGCTGTACCGTTTCCCTTCGAGAATTTATATTTATGGTCGCCCATCTTGCGCCGCTGACTTGGTTTATTCGGAGAGCAATTATATAGGTGTAGGCTCTACGCCAGTAAGCGACGTCACCATCAGCGCCGTCGTCTTCGTGTCGTCCCGTTGTCAACGGCACTTGAGTCGCTCGCTTGCGGTAGCTCAGTGAAGACGCGGAAGCGCCCTCTGGCAGGAAAAACAACCAAGCGAAGTGGAGGTAGTGCCAACTCTCCGACTGATGCCAGATACGGCTGGCAATAACTGGTTGTGCGCACGCATGCTGTGAGAACATTGACGTTGCCGCTGAGCTGCCGTGCGCATGCGCACTGGTCTGGAGGGGACCGGGAAGAAAAGGACGAGCTAAGATTTCGCTTGGCGCTGACTAACGCCATACACCATCCAGGTGCTTCTAAAGGGCATTATCATCACAAGAGACAACCGGCCAGCAGCTCTGGCTATTGGACTTAACCGAACCATGGCGCCTAATAAGACGCATAGTCCACCATCACTCTGGAAGAACGCCACCACACATATTGTCAGCACCCTCCTCGTTTCGCAAGCTTTATACGGCCTCAAAATGGAACGTGACCTCGCAAGTCTTGCTTGCACACTGCCCAGCCTTTCGCTGTTATTTCAGTAGATAAAATTAACTTACATACAAATCTCATTGGAGGTCTATTCGACAGTTTTTGCTTCCGGACCTCCTCGCTATCTTTTCTCGTGCATTTGTTTCTAATGTGATATTATTCAATGGACCGAAACCGAACCCATTTTCTATGCGTAAAGTGGGATTTCTTTGACGCACGTCTTCCTCTTCTACAGGTCACTTTAGGGTTGTGGAGGCAGCCGCGGGTCGGTCGAGCAGTGAACGAACGCTTCTTCGGCACCGCGGCAGCACGGCGACGTTGCAGCGTGGCTGCGCGTGCCTGGGCTACTGGGCTCAGGGACTCTTGGCAGGGCTGGAGCTCTGGCAGACAGCGGCCACCTTGCAGGAGGGCGCCGAGCTGGAGCCGCCAGTGCTCAGCATTCTCGCCTACCTGCTGGGCGCCGTGGGCCTCGTCTCAACGCTGGACAGGTGCGGCAAGGAATTGGTGGCGCATACGGGGCCAGCACTTGTCCTGGGCTACGCTTCTTAGAAGGGCCGGATAGTGCCGCGGTCCAACGGCTCGTTTCCCGTTTTTTTCCCTGGCACCGTGCAGTTTGCTAGGCTATCGGTAAAAATGTTTTGCCTGCCCTGAACACAAGTGGAAATTGTGAGCTCCGAGTGACGCCGAAAGATTCAAGCACACCACTACATTCGTATTCTGCCACCTCTGTTAACATAGACGCGTACGATGGTTCATTACATAAGAACTAAAAAAATTCGGAGGACGCTTATGCTTCGCTTTTAAGAGAGAAACGCGATAGCACTCAAAGATCCCCGAGTGCTTCTCACGCTTCCCGGCCAATGCAGCGTACGTAGCCGTAACGGTTACCGGGAAGCGCTCGCGGCGAACGCTATGCACGAAGGCGGCCTTTCTGGTCGCCCTCTTGCGTGAGCCATAGCGAAAGAAATTTCAACAAGAGCGCACACTCCCATAGAGCCGAATTGACTGTAGCACACCAAGCGGATGTTATTGACTTCTTCCGGTTTCGGTTTTGGACGCGCGCGTTTTGAACACCAGTTGGTACACGCCGCGCCGCCTCCGCTGCTCGGCGCGGCATTCACCTCTTTTTTTTTTTCGCTTCTGCTGAACCTCGCGTGGCCTTGGCGTGGAATCGTTTCATTATTAAGTAGAAACGATTGCGATTGACCTTTACAAGACTGCCCCGACTCTGTCAGGTGCAATTTCATAAAAAAAAACGAAAGACGTCTTCTGAAATGATGAAATGTTTATTTTGCTCTATATAAATGCTCGTTCCGGGCTTCTGCATTCATCCAAAGTTGTGGCACCAGGCAAGCAGCAGTCGTTGCCGTACGATGCTCCACCGGATGCCATCAGCTGAAAGAAAGTAAATTACAAGCATGTATCATTTCGGTATATTGACCTAACAGGAGTATTGCGTGTAGAGGTGAAACGTGCGTAAGTGGTGAATGAGCGGCATTACAGATAAATTCACTTTTACGTACAGTCGCCCACAATATATTGCGGGATGCGCGAGCGCGTGGCGAAGCGACCCTCCTCCCCTTCTAGCGGCGCAGCCCTGGTGTCGAGACCGATGCCTGCACGCATGCGCGTCCCTCCGAGACTGCAAGCGTGCATGTTTCCGCGTTTACTCCTTGCGCGCCGGCGATATCCGAATGTAGCCGTGTGGTGGCCCTCTTGTGATATGCGTTGTGGCGGCTTCGACGGTCGTGTGAAGCGTGCTTAAAAGCGTGAGCTTGCGCGCGCCACTGCGGCCGCTTTTTGTCGAGCCACGAGTGCTGACGCATAGGGCCGGCCTGGTGGCGAACGCAACAAGTCATTTTTTTTTTCTGCGCTGCACCTTTTCATGGCCAATCTTCGTTGTTTCTTTCTTTTTACGAACGGGGAATCTCCCGCAAGAGAGCGTGACAGAAAACTCAAGCTATTGAAGGAGCCAGGGAAGACGAAAATGAACAATTGATTTCTGTTGTATAAATGAAGTTCTGCCCGTCGAAGCTGCCACGGCGCATATCGCAAGAGGTGCACCTCGCGACTACATTCGAATATCGCCGGCGCGCAAGGAGGAAGCGCGGAAACATGCATGCTTGCAGTCTCGGAGGGACGCGCATGCGCGCAAGTGTCGGTCTCGACACCAGTGGTTCACCGCTAGAAGGGGAGGAGGGTCGCTTCGCCACGCGCTCGCGCACCCCGCAATATTTTGTGGGCGAACGTACATTTCGCAGCGAAGACTCCTCCCAAACAATGCCATAAAATCTGAACATCCGACTTTCAAGCACCCCTCCTTTCCCGGGCATTACTTCCTGCACTTTAAGTGCACAAATACACGGGTGACTGTGCGTTTCCAAAACAACTTGGCCTCAGTCGACACGATGGTACGCCAAGTACACAAACGTGGCTACAACACAGGCTCAGCCAGACCGTGTTACACGCTCGCAGAATGCCTTCTAATTGCACTCAAGTCAGACTCGTGGGTGCAAAGCCTGTTTTCAGTCGCTGAGAATACATAAATGTGATGTTCTTGAGCTCCTCCGTGTTATCTTTTACGCGTCCTGCCGGCGCATGCAACACTCCCGTGTTATATCTCTCGGCAATCGCTCGTCGCGTTTTCGACAAGCATGAGTACCAAAATAAGGTGTATGTTGTTGCAGGGCTATAAAATGCGTCACAATCTTGTCCTACTAAAATTCAGTACACGCAAAACTCACTATGACCGGCTTGCTTCTTTGCTAACAGCTTCACAACCCCAGGCGCGGCGAGTATGCCTCAAAATATCCTGAAAGGTTACGAAATGAATCACAATACTTTTTCGGGTCAGAGAACGCGTCACAAACTTCTACCACTAAGATTCAGTACACGCGAAACTAACTGCGGCACACGGCCGAGCTGCTTTTCGATAACTGCGCCACTACGAGCGCGGCCAGTGTGCTTGAAAAGTACCCCAAAAAGTAGCGAAACTAGTTGCAATAATGCCTGGGGTGAGAGAAAGCGCCAAAACTTTTCCCGGTAAGATTCAGTACACGCGAAACTGCGTCAGACCGCCAAAGTGCTTTTCGTCACAAAGCCAGGTGCGGCGAGCGTTCCCAAAAACTACCAAAATAAGTTTTCAAGATGCTTGGGCTCATACAAAGCGTCGCAAGCATCTCCCAGTACGAATAATTCACTGAAATTAACTCAAGTTAAGTAGGCTTAGACGGCGGAGCTCTTTTTCGATAACTGCCTCACTATATAGGTTGTTTTGTGCAGTAAGCCTAAATGTGCTTGAAGTGCGTCACAGACTGCCAAACAAAATTCCTCACCTTTCTGTAGTCCAGTAGTGCAGCTGCGCCGTGTCGAAATGCAGACGGAACACAAAAGAACGCCCGGAGCCGAAAAAACGGGCTACCTCCTAAGAGACGGGTTGCCGAGCACGTGAACTGCACATACACCGGCGGGCAAGCTCACTCCTGCGGCTTGTCTGGCGCATGACGTATGTACGCGCGTCTGGCGTGCCGCTAGCTTGTTGCTAGGCAACGCAACAAAAAGTTGCAAAGTATAAGTTCATTTACACGCAAAACTTTTTTCTCTTTTAGTGGGAAGGAATAAAAAAAAAATAAAACGTAGTCTGGAAGTTTATTTCATATTCTTTTTTTTCTGATGCTCGCGTCACCTAACAGATGGTGTTGCAACTAGGCGTGACGTGTTTCCTGTTGCCAGTTTTTGAAGAGTGTCCCCTCTTGTTAAATTTCTTTCTCTATGCGTGAGCCTCGCTGCGGCGGAGGCGAGCGCCATCTGGTAGTGTTTCAAGGACACGGGCTCCGTGGCTTCCGAGATATTCGCGCGCCGGCGCGCGCAAATAGCGGACTCCGTGATCGATCTACGGATGGCAGAACCTCTAGAAAGATTTGTTTGAGTTATCGCGAAACAGAATTAAGTTTACTCGTATATTCAAATTACAATCCAACGCTATCATTTCTGTAGGTTGTGCCCAGGAAAAACAGGGGGAAGGCGGAAGATGGAAATTTAAGACGATGAGCAAAACGAGAAGAAGGATAAAGCGGGAGCCGAAGTTTCGACAAGTCGACTTGTCTTCGTAAAGGCGACATATGCTTTCTTCGGCACAGTATATATGGGCATGTTTCTTCTAAAGGGGAGATAAAGGGGATAATAAATGAAAGGAAAAAAGAAAGACGATGAAAAAGACGAAAGAAAATAAAGAAATCAAGGAAGAGAAGGAAAAAAACAAAAAACCCTGAGCAACCAAACTAAGCGTTTGGTGGCTTAGTGTTTTGTTTTAGTCTTTTTTTCTCTTTTTCTTTCTTTCGCTTATTCGCCTTTCTTTCCCTTTTATTTATTTAATTCATTTCAGTATTTTCTTTCCTATTTTTGCTTCAAAGTGTTGTTTACACTGCTTACACTGTCTCCTGTCTCGTTGCGATGCGCTTTCGTCAACGCAAACTTTGAGGGAGCAAGAATTAACGAATGTGGCCACTCTTTTGCATAAGCGGAGTTACCCTGAGCATTTTGTCAATGATACGCAGCGCCGCATGCAAAAACCTCGTGAGAGCAAGGCCGAAAGGCCAGCTTCCTTTGTGTGCATTCCATATGTCCGCGGTGTATCAGAAGCAGTGCGCAGGGCTTTACGGCCTTTAGGTGTTCGAACTGTGTTTAAACCCTCGTACACGTTGGCAAACGTGTTCCCGAAGCCAAAGGACCGCACACCTCCGGACGAACAAAGTGGTGTCATCTACAAGGTCAACTGCTCGGACTGTGATGCCAGCTACATTGGCGAGACAGGGCGGCGACGGCGCACCCGTATCAAGGAACATCTAAGAGATGCTACGAAAGCCACCCATGCTACACGTGCCAAGACAGAATTGGTTGATCATTGTTTATCAAAGGGACACATGTTTGATTTTAACAATGTAACCACACTAGCACGGGAACACCGATGGGGCCCAAGAAAGTTCGTAGAATCATGGTTCATCCGTCGTAATCAATCTTCATGTAACTCTAACCGTGGCCCCCTGCCGGATGTTTACGGCACTTTCATAGATCAATAGGATGTATTTCTCATTTGTTGCCATTGTGTACTGACGATGCCACCCGCATAGGTGGCGAAACGTCTATGTTTTTGTTATACTTTGTTGAGTAAAGCCAGTGTAAACAACACTTTGAAGCATGAGTTCCCCTGGCTTTTGGAACATTTTCTCACGTTTCCTATTTTTACAAGCAACGGTTTCTGCCGCTTCTTCTATTATAGTCCTTAATGTTATCGGGATCTTAATGCTATTATTATGGTGCTTAATGTTACTAGTATTGCCCCTAATACCATTAGGCCTCTTATGCTATCGCTCTAAAATCTCAGAGCGGCTAGCAGCAGCTTGATGTTTCCTCTGATATGTTTCGACGTGCCAATCATGAAATGCTCCTCCGCGGTGCGTAGGTACACGGCTGCAGAAATGGAGAGTGTGTGGTCGATTCGTTCTGCCACTTATTAACGCGACAGCGTTAAAGTACGCCCACACTAGCGACAAAAACGCGCCACGACACTCCGCACGCGGCGAGCGCCCGCGCGGCAGACGCGTGCAGGCAAGTCCACAGTCGCGTTTTGCGGCACGCGGCAACGGCCCGTCGAGTCCCGCGTTCTCTCGTTCCATTCGATACTTATCGTTACAACGCGCTCTCCGTTCTGCCCATTTCGTCTTCCATCGGAAGTGTCTGTGTTTTTTTTGCGCCACTGCCGGCCACGCTCAGGCATGTCGGATACGGACGAGGAGCTACTGGTGACTGTGAACACTATAATACTTGTTTATTCTTTACTTGTGCGACACCGACGTGCCAGCAAGCGGACGAGAAAGTTTTGGGTGCGGTACAGGGACACTGAGGGCCAGGCGCACACTCTGTTTCCCCGCCTTCACCAATTACTCACCTGTCATGCCAAACTGCTGTCCATAATGTGCCAGCGGTTGGCGCACAGCTCTTTGTCCGACGCTCGATTCATCGTAGAGGCACGCATGTCCGCGAGCGGTTTCCAAAAACGCCTCCATTGCGAGGCGAATTCTTCGTCGACGCCTCAGGGGCGGTGTGGTAAGGCTTAACAAAAACAGCCCCCTTGACTGGAAATGGCCTCTGAGATTTTACGGCGCGCGTGTCACTGTTCAGTCTCAGAGCCCATAGATTATGGTTCTTTGCTTATGCGACAGGTGGCGCCACAACAGCGCGGCTCGTAAAGCGGCTCGCTTCTGATTGGTGGTCGTTTTGTGTCTGCCGCGAAAAATGGGTCTCGCACCCATTCGCGCGTTCGCCGCGCGTTGCTGCCGCTTTTCGTGAATCGTGCCGCGCGCGGTGTGTCGCGCGCGTTTTTGTCGCTAGTGTGGACGTACCATTAAGGAGCTCGTGTCACAGAAAAGCCGGTGTCGTCGGCGTCAGCGGCGTTGACCGTGAGCGATATATCCCAGAAGGCACTAGATAAATAAAAAAATATCTTCCAAGATGGGCAGGTGGGAATCGAACCAGTGTCTCCGGGGTGTGAGATGGAGACGCTTCCACTCAGCCGCAAGTTCGGTCCTTCAAAACGGGACCAAATCGCCTCCAGTGAATGCGGTGTTACCTTACAAACGTGGCGTAGAAAGTTATACTGCGGTGTATATAGGTAATTATGACCATGTAACTTACAGAAGTCGCAGTTTCACGAGTAGCGAAGTACGTTTCCGCTAAATTTCTTCTGCGCACACGCAGAGCCATCTTGCGGCAAACACAGAAGACCCCCTCCTCGCAATGTACGGCGCTGCCCCGACACGTCGCGCGCCACTCGCCCCATGACCGCGTCCGCCTTCATGGCGCATCGGGGCCCGGCTATCTCTGCCGATCGCGACGTTTGGCTGGCGTAGCGCGTTTGAGTAGGCGGTGCGAACGTGATGCGATAACGCTATCGCGTTCCACTTTTGGATGCGAAGCTTAAGCGTCCTCCAATTTTTCTGTCTTGCGTGTTTCCGTTTGTATTCCCGTAAATTCTATTGTGAGGTCGATACATCTCTCCTTTATGTCTCTTACTTTTGGTGAGCGCGGCGGAAACAGGGACGGCAATTCCTTCTATGCGCGAAGTGTAAAAACCGTGTCTCACTGCTCGCAAACGGCATTGCTGTAGCCTAAATAAGGTATCGCATTCCTGATTTGCCAGCGTATGGGTTTGAAGCATTCCCGGTATGGTAAGGGGCCCGTTCCACCATTTCTTCCTCCTCGATAGCTCTGCAGAGTAGAAGGGCACTGAGATTTTTTTTACAACGTCATCGCGGCACGTACAGATTAACGCCTGCTTCATTTCCGCCGCGGGTCGATCCGGCGTTGCACTATCTTTGGGATCGCCCCACGTATGGGGCGTTCCTTGCTTACCACGCCAACGACACGAAAATTTCCTTGGACGCTGAGGTATACAGCTTCGCTGTAAAAATGGACGACATTCTCTGTTTGTAAGCCTACATAGCTGGAAATTTGTTTACACAGATCTCGCAAGCGTATTCGGGGAACCTAATGCTTGAATAGACGTTAGCACTGTACATTCCATAACATTACAAATGTTTAAGAATTTATCCGCAGCAACTTACGAGGCGTGCAGCCGAAGCGGCCTTTCTTTGAAGATAAGGCTGTAGGGCCCTCTGGGCTGGACTTCTCCGCGATAAGGTAGCCTCGCCGCCTTCAGGATTGTCTGACTGAGCTATGTTGGAGGCTCGCGGTTGCTCGGATGCTCGGATTTCCAGGCTAGGAGTGGCGACTGAGACCGGCAAAAGACGCCAAGAGCCAGTGGGGCTATACTAATCCAGGTACAACCAAATTAGGAATGCCTATAACGCTTCAACAAAAGGCCCTCCCTCACCAGAACAGGAATTGGCCTCCCTGGTGCAGTGTTCGGCCACTACCTCCCAAATGACTCATTCGATCAACCGATGGCCTCAGTCCCCAGCAGCTGCGGAGCCCATGACCAAGATGGCAGCCAGACCTGTAGCACAGAAAAGGGTGCTAAGAATCTCTAGACCCGGACAGGCTGCCAATGGAAACTGACCCTGTCAACCTTTAACAGCCGTACTCTGTCGAGTGAGGCTAGCTTAGCACGACTCTTTGAGGAACTATCAGACATTGTTTGGGATATTATTGGACTTTGTGAGATTAGAAGAACTAGTGAGGCTATATAGTGCTGACTAAAGGCCATGTCCATTCTTACAGAGGTCTTCCAGATAAGAAGCAATACGGGGTAAGGTTCCCCAATACATAAAGACGTAGCCGGCAACATTGACGAATTCCACAGCATTATAGAGAGGGTAGCAGCAGTCGTAATAAATCCTAAAAAAAGGTATAGTTTAAAGGTAGCACAAGCCTACGCTCTAACATCCAGTCACGATGATGAGGAAGTAGATCAGTCTTATGAAAATGTTGAATTAGCGATGACAAAAGTGCAAACTCAGTATACTGTAGTAATGGGTGACTTCAATGCAAAAGCGGTGACAAATCAGGCTGGTTAACAAGCAATTGGAAACTACGGCATCTATTCTAGGAACACTATAGAGAGGAGAGATGCTGGTAGAATTCGTGGAAGGAATAAGCTCCGAATAGTGAATACTTTGTTCAGGAAACGTAGCAGCAGGAAGTGGACCTTTAAAAGCCCTAATGAAGGAACAAGAAATTTCATACCTTCTGCCGATCCCAGCCTAGTGTAGGATGTAGAAGTGTAAGGTAACGTAAAGTGCCGTGATCATAGGTTAGTGAGGGCTAGGATTCACCTCAATTTGAAGAGAGAAAGGGTAAAATTGGTCAAGAAGAAACAGGCCAACCTAGACGCAGTAAAGGTAAAAGCAGACCAATTCAGGCTGGTACTTGCAAAGAAATATGCAGCCTTAGAACAAAGAGATCAAGATGACATAGAGGTGATGAATGAAGAGGTAACTAGGCTGGCTTTAGAAGATGCTATTGAAATGGGAAGGTAAGGCAGCAAGGCAACCAGTAGGCAAGCTCTGCCAAGTAACAAAATACATAATAAAGAAGCGATAAATAATGATACTGTCCAACTCAAAATATCACATACAACTCGCGGAACTGCCAAAACTGATGAACAAGGAGAAGATACGGGATATTCGAAATTATAACGTAAGAAACACCGAGGAAGCAGTAAAAAATTGAACGCAGCATGAAATCGGTGAGAATGAAACTTGGTATAAAGCAAACCAAGACGTATGCACTGAAAAATAAGCAGGGAAATATCATCAGCAATCTAGAAGGTATCGTAAAAGCAGAAGAATTCTATACGGATATGTACAGTAACAGTGCCCAGGGGAGCCACGATAAATCCATTCGAAGCAGTAATGAACCGCTTGCAGAGACTCTTTAACTATCGATGAGGTTAGAAAGGCCTTCAAAGGCATGAAAGGGGGGAAAGCTGCATGAGAAGATGGAAGAACAGTCGATTTATGCAAATATGGAGGAGACAAAATGCTAGAAAAACTGGTGGCTTGCTATACGAACTGTCTATCGATATCAACGATCCCAGAAAACTGAAAGAATGAAAACATTATACTAATCCACAAAAAGGGAAACCTTAAGGATTTGAAAAATTATAGACCCATTAGCTTACTCCCAGTATTATATAAAATATTGACCTAAATATTATCCAACAGAATAAGGTCAACACTGGACTTTAGTCATCCATGGGAAGAGGCTGGCTTCAGGAAGGGATACTCTACAATGGATCTTATCCATGTCATTAATCAGGCAATCGAGAAATACGCAAAGTACATTCAGCCTCTCTATATGGCATTCATAGATTACAAAACGACATTTGATTCAGTAGAGATACAAGCAGTCATAGAGGCATTACGTAATCAAGGAGTACAGGCCGCTTACGTAAATACCTTGGAAAATATCCACAGAGGTTGCAGAGCTACCTTAATTCGCCACAAGTAGGAATATTCCAGTGAAGAAAGGAGTCACGCAAGGAGGCACAATCTCTCTAATGCTATTCACTGCGTGATTGGAAGAAGTATTCAAGCTATTAAACTGGGAAGGCTTAGGAGCAAAGATCGACGGCGAGTATCTCAGCAACCTTCGATTTGCAAATGACATTGTAGTGTTCAGCAACACTGGGGACAAGTTACAAAAAAAGGATTTAATACAATAGCAGAGAGATTGTAAGAGTGGAGTCGAACATTAGTGTGCAGAAGACAAAGATAATGAGCAACAACCGGGCAATGAAACAAAAATTCAGGATCGCCAGTCAGCCTCTAGAGTCTGTGAAGGAGTATGTTTAGCTAAGTCAACTAATCACAGGGAACCCTGATCATGAGAAGGAAATTCACGGAAAAATAGGAATGGGTTGGAGCGCATATGGCAGACATTGACAGCTCCTGGCTGGAAGCTTACCATCATCATTGAAATGGAAGATGTGCAATCAGTGCATTTTACCGGTACTGACATATGGGGCAGAAACTTGGAGACTGACAAATTAGCTTGAGAACAAGTTAAGGACCACGCAACGAGCGATGGATCGAAGAATGTTAGGTGTAATTTTAATAGACAGGAAGATAGCGGTGTGGATTACAGAGCAAATAGGGATATCGGATATTCTAATCGGCATTAAGAGAAGGAAATGGAGCTGGGCAGGTCATGTGAAGCATAGGTTGGATATCCAGTGGACCGTTAGGGTTACAGAATGGGTGCCAAGAGAAGGAAAGAGCAGTAGAGGACGGCAGAATACTAGGTGGGGCGATGAAATTAGGAAATTCGCGGGCGCTAGTTGGAATCGGTTGGCGCAGGACAGGGGGATAGCAGGGAGATACCCGCGTCCTGCAGTGGACATCAAATATGCTGGTGAAGATGATTTTGTGGTCGATATAGCTATCCTCTATGTTCTCTCAAGTGAGGCGCTTTACTGCTTTCTTCATTTCTTTTTCCCTTTCTTTCTTTCTTTCTTTCTTTTTCTCTTTTTTATAAGGTAAAATACACACATAAAATGCAGTTACAAAACGTACAATTTGCAAAAGGAGTTCCACGAATGCGAGCAAGGGGCAAGGCAGCATCATTTACAAGCATTTGAAGGTAGCCACTTTTTACTTGGGAAATCTTGGGAAGTGCGAAAACGTAGCGACTTGCGTGAGTTCTTTCCACAAATGAAGCATTGTTGCTGAGCACCCCCAGATAACTGCCGGTCAAGGGGATGCATTATTAAGAATGGAATTCCGCCTAGGGTTAGTTCTTTAGGATTATATTTTCTTTCATTTGATTATGTAACAATGTAAATTCATTCCTGCTTGGTCTAAGCAATGGCCTGCAGTATTCTGAAATAAAATAAATAAATTTTTGTACTAGTACATAAACAAGAATATATAATTATGACACCAATATATGTGCGAACACTTTTAGACACGTATGTGTGCAGACATACTAATAATTGCTTCTTGGATAGTTTTCTCTCTACGCTTTACGCACACAGAAGGTTAGATCGTTTTCAACATATCGTCACAGTGCAAGGCTTCTTTGACAGTTTCCCCCGATGCAGCGCTTAACTGGCCACACATTCTGCCTGCGAGATGACGATGCTCGCGCGACGCACGCAGGCTCGAGCAGCGCCGTCGACCGGCCGCCTTGGCGGCGGCAGTGCTTTACGCCGCCTCGCTGCTGCTCCACTTGGCCATGCACCGGCTGGACTCCACTGCACCGCCGGGATACCCGCAGGTGAGCGACTCCTCACTTGACGTGGTATTTGACGCTGCTGCGTCGCTCGGTTCAACTAAAAAATGTGGACACAATAGAATCACCAACACATTGCTGCTCTATTCACGTCATATTTCTTTCTTTTTTTTTCGCTGACTCTCAATCATCTCCGTCTCAGACAGGGAGACTTGCGTATGATTGAATCGAACAATGAAGCTTTCATTAAACTATGACTCTCCCTACAGTATAAAGTATGCAGAGAAGCCCACATTTAAATAAAAAGAACGATCCAGATGCTGAAAATTTTTCAAAAAAGATAACTCGCACTTTCGCCCGAAAGGCAAAGCGTGGATTGCGATAGCGAGTTATTCGACAGCTAGCTATACAAAGTAAAATTAGTATTTTTAACGGCCGTGGAAGTTTGTAAACAGAGGCATACAAACGAAATTACCAACGATGGTGTCTCTCGCGCACAAGTAGACATCTCACTCGACGACCGCGGAAACTTGCTGTCGAAACGCTGGAGTGAGGGAGCGCGGCAGCAATAGCGAGCGAATTGACCTTCCTGCGGCGTCTAGCATCAACGTGAACTCACGAAAACACAGCGCGCGGGGGAGTGTGTCCCCATCGCAGTTGGCTTTCACAATACAGCGGCCACCCGCGCCTACCCCTACGCCTCCCTACTCAGGGTGGGCCTTGGGCCATACTCCCTCCTCCCCCCAGAGCCTTGCCATCAACGAAACACGGCGCGCTTCCTCCCCGCTTTGATCCTTTTCGTGTGCGGGGTTGAGCAGCGATCGCCGGCTCATCCTCGTACGCTTTCACTCTCACATACAGCGTACAGCATGCGGCGAAGATTTTATCGCCCTTTGACTTTATACAGAACGTCACGGCGACGGGGATGCCGGCGGCAGAAATGAGATAGGAGTGTTCATGTAATCGATATCTCCATAGAAACACTTCAAATAGGAATCAAAATTGATCGAAACAGTCATATGAGGTAACGACTGAGTCACAGATGACTGCGCGAACAGGCACGAACACGAAAGGTAACAAACGATTCACATGCGTACGTATGTTTCCTCCCTTTCCGTTTTCATAAGCCCCACAGGTACAAATTTTTTTGAGCGTGTAAGATTAAATGTGTGTTTATACTAGCTGGTACACTATACTAGCCCCGTTTACATGAATGCGACAGTGGCGTATCGCATTTCCAAGCGCCTTTGGGAAAGGCGATGCGACGTCGTTTACATGTAGCGCATTAACTCTCGCGAGAACGTAGCGCCACATGGTGTCGTATAAGGGAAGTGCAGCGGACTTCCGGTGTAACTAGTTTCCGGTAGTGGGCCGAGTGCACGTTGGTGGCTGAGTGCCGAGAAATAGACAGCTTTAGTTTAGCGTGCGCAACTTATAGCATACGCTATACGCTATAGTAGCCGCGTTTACATAAATGCGACAGTGTCGCATCGCATCGCATTTCTAGCGCATCACATTCATGTAAACAGCAGTAATGCGCTAGGAAAGCGCATCGCATTAATGCGCCATGCGAGGGTAGATTTACGGGCGCGAGTCGACTCTCGCGGAGCATGTAAACGCAGGATCGTCGCATTAGGAATTATGGGAACGAATTAGCCTAACATGGCAGCGGTCCCTGCTGCCCGCTTCGAATTGAATTTGGCGTTGCTTTTTTAAAACGCACTTCGTTAGCAGTAAATGATTGTGTAAATGGTTTTTGCTTAGTCTCAGGCCGCTTCGACGACAAAGTATTATGGATAACCTTGTGGTGTTTTCGAGATCGCTTCTCGTTTGCAACGAGTCGAAGCCTAGCGAAAGAAATGGATGGATGGATGGATGAATGATTGAGGCTCAACCCTTTGAATCGGGCGGCGGCGGCGCGCGCCACCTAGCCTTTAATGGTTCCATATGCATGCATACCTATGTATTTACTCCTTTACTTTTGCGTTCATGTTATCCACCAATTAGATAGTCTCCGTTTAGTTATTTCTACCTGTTCAAAGTCTATTTTACTTTCACTGTCTTTAAAACCCAAAGCTTTCAATAGATCCCCGTTAGATTCAACTGCAGGGTGAAGTTGTTTACAAGCAAGTATCAGGTGTTCAGTCATTTCCTCCTCCTCTCCACACGCCTCGCACACCAAATCTATCTCCTGGTATCTGGCTTGGCATCCCGCAGGGGCGTCTGCGCAAGCAAGCGTTTGGTGTGTTGCGGCACCACGTACCCGAGCACACGAGGGTTGGACCCTCCCGCGTGTAGCCTTGTCTGGGGAAAGGGGGATCCTGGGGGTTGAGCTGATGCTGGGTGTTTGGACCTTTAAGGCCCCCCGGCGGAGGCAACACACCCCTTTGGCCTCTGCTTCACATAGATGGCACCCCCGGACTGACCCACCCGGGGAAAATCGGTAGTTGCCTTTTCCTGTCTCTTTCTCCCTCCAGCCTTCGTCTTTCTCTCACTTTTCACCTTTCCTGTCTTCTCCTTCCTCCCGCTTACTTCCAAATTTTCCAGGCAGCAAGGGTTAACCTTGTGTGATTAGCCAACCTAGGTTATTTCATATTTGGTTATAGTTATGACGTACAGCTGGCGTTTTACAGGGCCTGTTCTTACACTCCCTGTAGCGCCCCCTTGTAGGACTCCATGGTGGGTGGCTGGCATTATTGCCGAAAATTCAATTCCTTTATGGCAACATCCTTCCCTCCACTTCCTGATCACCCTCAAAAAAGAGGACGCACCAATGAGGTATTCCAGTTTTTTGGACGGCAAAAAGAATCTTTCCCTCGTTTTCATGTGATCCACTCTGAAAAACCAGATAAACCAGTAAGAACTATCTCACCCTTCCTTGTTTCGAAGTCACGTACTGACTGAAGTCTTTGGTCCTGGATATAAGGCGTCGAGGATGGCAAGTGGTGATCTCCTCTTGGAGCTCCGCGATCAAAAACAATATGAATAATTGTCTACACTAGTTTCATTTGGGAAAACCCAAATAATTATGACCCCGCACCGCACGATGAACACCACCCGCAGCGTTGTCTCGGACGATGACTTGCTAGAGCTCACTGAGGCTGAACTCTTGGAGGGCTTCAGTGACCAGAATGTTATCAATCTTAAACGAATTAAGATGAGGCGAGATGGAAAAGAGATCAAAACGAAACACCTGATACTCACTTTCGGCTCAAGTGTCTTTCCCGAGTCCATCGAGGCCGTTTATATCAAACTTCGTGTTAGGCCATGCGTGCCCAATCCTCTTGGATACTTTAAGTGCCAAAGGTTCGGTCACAGTTCACAGAACTGTTGAGGCCGGCTGACTTGTGTCAAGTGCAGTGACAAAGAACATTCCTCCGAAACATGCCCGAACACTCCACATTGTGTCAACTGTGATGGCGAGCATGCCGCATATTCGCGGTCCTGCCCGTCCTGGAAAAAAAGAAAAAGAAATTGTGACCATAAAAGTAAAAGAAAATATCACTTTCAAAGAGGCACGGAGGCGGGTGTCATACCTGTCTAAGAGCAGCTTTGCCGATGTGGCGCGTAGGGGGGCAGCGCCACAACGGCCTCCGGCGGCTGTCCGACCCACAGACGGTGAGTCGGCAGTTACGCCATCTGCCCCCGCGGCGGTTGCAGCTAGCGCTGCTCCGTCAACACAGCAGACGGGGCCATCGACCCCGAAGGTGGGCGCAGCCGAGGCTGCCCCTTCCAGCGCTGGCAACAGCCGGCGCAGCCAAATCCCCCAGGGAGCCCCATCAACCTCCGGGCTGGTGGGCGCAGGGGTCTTGCCTTCCAAGGCGGGACTCTCCGTGGTAACTTCTCGCTCGGAAGAGCACGTGTCCGGCGCCTCACAAGAGGCAATGGACACCACACCTATCCCCACGGCGCGCCAAGCGCCTAAGGAGCGGCGAGGCGCCCTCGAACGCTCCAGAAAGGGCAAAATCCCCATTACAGGGCCTCGAAAGAGCTCTGTAATCTAAGCACTTCCGTTTCCGTACACACAGCACGTATTTACTTTCAACATGGATACACAAATCATTCAATGGAATGTCAGAGGTCTTCTTAGGAACCTTGATGATGCGCAAGAGATTATACACAAACACAATCCAAAAGTGCTGTGTCTACAGGAAACACACCTAAAATCACAACACACAAACTTTCTCCGAAAGCATGTTACTTTTCGCAAAGATCGCGATGATGCAATCGCATCATCGGGAGGTGTTGCAATTGTAATCCAAAAGAGCATAGCAAGTCAACATTTACAGCTACGAACGGCCCTTGAAGCAGTGGCGGTTCCAATTGTTTTGCTAAACAAACTTATCACTATTTGCTCGATTTATATACCCCCACACTACAAACTAAGCAAACATTAATTTCAGTCCTTCATAGATGAATTGCCAGAACCTTACGTTGTACTTGGGGATTTCAATGCGCACAACAGCCTGTGCGGCGACTCTCGTATAGATGCGCGAGGTCGTCTTGTTGAACAGTTCCTCTTCTCTTCTGGTGCATGCCTGCTGAATAAGAAGGCACCCACATATTATTCTCTGGCCAACAGAACATTTTCATCAATTGACCTCAGCCTAGTTTCCCCGTGTATACTGCCTGAACTCGAATGGGAATTTATGAACAATCCTTACGGGAGCGACCCCTTCCCCATACTGATAAGAACATCTAAAGAAAACGAATATCCTCCACAAGCTCCTAGGTGGAAGATAGACACAGCCGACTGGCAGAAATTTCGAACTCTCTCTAGCATCTCATGGGCTGACCTGTCTTTTTTTAGAAATTGATGCTGCTGTGGATTATCTTACAGCATTCATAATAGATGCCGCATCAAAATGCATATCCAAAGTAAGTGGTTTGGCGTGCAAACCACGTGTACCGTGGTGGAACAGCGAATGTCGGACCGCCCGTAAGAATCAGAACAAGGCGTGGGGGTTGCTGCGAGCTTCTCCCACCGCTGAGAATCTTGTGAACTTTAAAAAAATAAAATCCCAAGGTAGGAGAACCCGCCGGCAGGCCAGAAGAGAAAGTTGGCACAAGTTTTTATCGAGTATTAACTCGTTTAGAGATGAGGCCAAAGCCTGGAACTGGGTTAATAGGATTAGAGGGCAGCAAACATATTCACTTCCTCTAGTAAATGCACAGGGCGATACCCTGAAAGATCAGGCCGACTCACTTGGGGAGCACTTTGAGAGTGTATCAAGCTCAAATCATTATTCGCAATCCTTCCTAAAATATAAACAAATAGAAGAATGCAAGCCACTCATCAATAAATGCCGACAGAATGAACCGTACAATTGCCCTTTTAGTGTTGCCGAGATGAAAGCTGCCTTGAGCGCAAGCAAGAGCTCTGCACCGGGATCCAATAGAATCATGTATGAAATGCTCAAAAACTTACACAATGACACGCAAGTAATACTACTTACACTTTTTAACACTATCTGGGACGCAGGATACCTTCCAACGCTATGGAAAGAAGCCATTGTGGTCCCTGTTTTGAAACAAGGAAAAGACCCTTCTTCAGTAGCAAGTTACCGCCCGATAGCCCTCACAAGCTGCATGTGTAAGGTATTTGAAAAAATGATAAATCGGCGACTCATCCATTTCCTTGAACAAAACAAAATGCTTGATCCCTATCAGTGTGGCTTCCGAGAAGGGCGCTGCACAACCGACCATCTTGTACGTATTGAAGGACATATTCGTGACGCGTTTGCACACAAACAGTTCTTCTTATCGATATTCCTCGATATGGAGAAGGCGTACGATACGACCTGGCGCTACGGAATCTTGAAAGATTTGTCAAAAATGGGCATTCATGGTAATATGCTAAGCGTAATAAAAAGCTACTTGTCCAATCGTACCTTCCGGGTGAAAGTAGGCAATATGCTGTCACCTTCTTTTGCACAAGAAACTGGTGTACCCCAGGGTGGCGTGCTCAGTTGCACACTCTTTATAGTTAAGATGACAACACTTCGTGCTTCCTTACCACCGGCCATTTTGTATTCTGTCTATGTGGACGACATTCAAATAGGTTTCAGATCCTGTAACCTCGCAGTGTGCAAGAGACAGGTACAGCATGGTTTGAACAAGGTGTCAGGGTGGGCAGAGAGAAATGGATTCAAAATCAATCCTCATAAGAGTTCTTGTGTTTTGTTTACAAGGAAGAGAGGCCTGGTTCCGGATCCCTGCTTAGAAATGTGTGGACGACAGATACCTGTAAACAAAGAACACAAATTTCTAGGTGTCATACTTGACTGCAGACTCACCTTCGTCCCCCACATTAAGCATCTTAAAGAAAAGTGTCTAAAAACAATGACCATAATCAAACTTCTATCCCAGACTAGGTGGGGCAGTGACAGGAAGTGCTTAATGAATCTCTATAAAAGCCTCATTCGATCACGACTAGACTATGGCGCCGTGATTTATCACTCTGCCGACCCGAGCGCACTAAAGATGCTAGACCCAGTCCACCATCTCGGAATCCGACTGGCCACTGGCGCTTTCAGAACGAGTCCCATACAAAGTTTATATGTAGAATCAAATGAGTGGTCACTCCATCTGCAGAGAACATACATCAGCCAAACATATTTTCTGAAAGTCCACTCAAATCCTCAACATCCCTGTTTCAATACCATTATTGACATGACACGCTACACTCTTTCGCAATCGTCCCTCCGTAAGACAGCCTTTCTCGCTGCGTGTGAGGGAGCTTAGTGAAGAAATGCACGTTCCACTTCTCGAGCTTCGCCTAATGCATCCAGCCAAGCTGCTACCTCCTTGGGAGTGGCAGCTCATACAATGTGATATATCTTTCGTGAAAGTCGCAAAACATGCTCCAGAGATTGAAATCAAGATGCATTTCTGGGAACTCCAGCACAAATACTCCTGCACGGAGTTCTACACAGACGCGTCAAAGTCATACGACGGGGTGTCCTATGCAGCCGTCGGTCCATACTTCCCGGAATCCGACGTACTGCATCCGGAAACTAGTATCTTTACGGCTGAGGCCTACGCACTGCTGTCGGCCGTAAACCATATAAATAAATCACAACTCCAGAAATCAGTTATATACACGGACTCCCTCAGTGTTGTGAAGGCCTTGATGTCTTTCTGTAATCACAAAAATCCAGTATTTAATGAACTCTACTCCGCACTGTGCAAAGCATATATATCTAACCAGCATGTGATCATATGCTGGGTGCCTGGACATAGGGGCATCGAGGGAAACGTTCTAGCCGACCAGATGGCCACATCAATTTCATTGCATGCACTTAATCCTACTGCTTCGGTCCCTGTCACAGACCTGAAGCCTTTCTTAAGAAGGAAACTACGAAACCATTGGCAACGCATGTGGGACGAAGAAATAAATAAACTGCATGTAATAAAGCCACAATTAGGTTTCTGGCCTCCTGCAACAAAATCCCACCGGACAGATGTGCTATCCTGCCGTCTAAGAATAGGACACACTTTTGGCACACATAACTTTTTACTCACGGGAAACGAGTCTCCAACCTGTGGTAGATGCGGGGAGAGGCTGACCGTCCTCCACGTCCTACGGGAGTGTCGGGAAGCCGAATCCGAAAGAAAAAAACATTTTCTCTTAGCATACCGGCACCACATCCCCTTGCATCCTGTTATGTTACTTGGTCCAGAACCACTCTTTGACACCAACGCCGTCCTAGGTTTTTTTTGAAAGATGTCGTGTTGCATGTTATTAGCCCCACACGTTCGTAGTGCTTCCTCTCTCCAGAGGATGCCGCTGCGATAATTATTTTGAATAGCACATGCCTCTAGGCCCTTGTGGTTCAAGGGCTCTGGCGAGGCAGTAGTGCTGTAAGCAATTTAACATCTCGCATATATTAAACAATGCATCATCTTTTTACGATAGATTTTAGTGTTCATAGTATTCGTCATTAGTCATCGCCATAATTTTATAGCACGTAGATTTTACGCACTTTACAGCGACTATTTTTAGGCCACTTTACAGCCAAGTCTCATCTTCCATAAAGAGAGAGAGAGAAAACATTTATTAGAACCATCGAGGTGGTTGCTCTTGAGGTCGAGTGGGTGGTGTCCTCATTCCAGGACTCCACTGGCCATGGCTGCTCGACGTACTTGCTGGACGAGAGCTTCTTGTCCCGCCAGGGTATCGCCGGTCAGCTGTACCTCCCACCGCTCAAATTGCGTGCTAGGCGTCTTTAAGTGTTGAGGCTTGCCCCCGCACCCCCATGAGATGTGGAAGAGTGTAGGGCGTGTGTCGCCGCACCAGGGGCAGATGCCGCGATATGTATGTGGGAACATTTTACTGTATTTGTGTAGGTTAGGAAATGTGTTTGTCTGAATAAGTCGGAGAGCTACGGCATCTTCAGTGCTGAGCTTTTTGTGAGGCGGGGGATAAATCCTGCGGTTGAGTCGCTGGATCTCCAGTCGGTCGCAATAATTGGATGGCAGGGGCATGAAGGTAAAGGGTGGGGATTGATGAGACGATTGGTCTTGCCCCGCTCGGTTGATTAGCGCTCGAGCTAGGGCGTTCGCCCTCTCGTTTCCCTCCAGACCCACGTGACCCGGCGTCCACGTGATTTGATGGTATTCTTGCAGCCTCGGGCCTAGAATCTGAGCCGCCAGCAGCGGTGTTCGTCCATTGGTAAAGTTACGGCAGGCCTGTTGCGAGTCGGTAACGACATGGACTTCCCTGCCTACCCTGTCTTCTTGCTTTATTACCAGTGCCGCGGCTATGGTCTCAGCCGCAGCTGGGGTCTCTGCCCTTACGGAGGCCGCGAGAGTCAAGGAGTTGTCTCTTCCGTTCACGGCGGCTACCGCAAAGAGGCCCCCTACAGGGTACGCCGCCACGTCCACGTACGTTACGTACGGGTCTCCCTTGAATTGTCGGCGCTGTCTGTCGACGCGAGCCTTGCGTCGTCCTTCATGGAGTTCATGGCTCATGTGCTTCGGTATCGGGTTCGCCTTGATTTTGCCTCTGACCTCAGGCGGGAGTGATCGTTGCCCATCGAGGGCACGGAGCTCCGTTGCCGTTCCGGTCCGGTGGAGGATGGCTCTGCCCGCCGCCGTCTTCTGCAGTCTGGTCTTTTGCGAAGCCATAACTGCGTCCGACAGCTCAGCGAAGGTGTTGTGGATCCCGAGGGCCGCTAACTTCTCGTTTGAGGTGGTGACAGGGAGACCCAGGGCCGTTTTGTACGCGCCTCTGATGATGGCATCGACTTGTTCTTGGTCGCGTTTGTTTAGCGAGTGATAGTGATACGGCATGCTATACGTGATTCTGCTGATCACCAGAGCCTGGACGAGGCGGAGCGTGTCCTCTTCTCGCATGCCCTTGCGGCTTCTTGTAATTCGTTTTATAATCCGCGAGACCTGGTTGGTGGCAGACCTTAGGGTTTGGATGGTGTGGGAGGCTTTCAGGTTGCTCTGGATCCAAAAACCCAGAATCCTAGTCTTATTGCCCTCCGTGATCTTCTGGCCCTCAAGATAGAGGTCGATAGGGCCGGGAGACTTGTAGATTCCTCCTCCGTGCACCCGGATCACCTCGGACTTTTCTGGCGCACAACGCATCCCGCTCGCTGCCGCAAATCTCTCCACGGCCGTCGCGGCCTCTTGAAGGGTCGCCTCTTTTCGAGCTAGGGAGCCCTTGGTGGCCCAGAGCGTGATGTCGTCTGCGTACAGGGCGTAACCTAGGTCGGGGATCTTCCGCAGCTCTTTGGTCAGCGCTAGCATCGCGACGTTGAATAGAATCGGGGAGATTATCGCCCCTTGCGGTGTTCCTTTGTTCGGCACGTCGATCGTACCCGATCGAGTCTGGCCAATTCCGATGGTTGCCGTCCGGCCCGTCAAGAACGATTTAACGTAATTAAAGATGTGCTCCCCGCAGCTGATGTCGTTCAGCCCCTTGAGAATGGCCTCGTGAGAGATGTTATCGAAGGCCCCTTTTAGGTCGAGTGCGAGCAGGAGATGTTCTCCTCCCTTCGGGATGCCCTTAAGAACTTCTTCCCTTATGATTAGGAACGCATCTTGCGCAGAAAGTCCCGGCCTGAAGCCAAGCATGGTGTGCGGGAAGAGGTCACCGTCCTCTATGTAATGTTGGAGGCGGGTTTCGATGACCCTCTCGTACAGCTTGCCGAGGCACGAAGTCAGCGAGATGGGACGCAGGGCGTCGATCGCGGGCTTCTTGCCGGGTTTGGGAATGGTCACGATTTCCGCGTGTTTCCACTCGTTCGGTACGTGGCCCTTGCTCCAGAGTTCCTCGTTTAGGTATTCGGTCAAGTCCTGGATGTGCATCGGGCTCAGGTTTCTAATCATAGCATTGGTGATTTTGTCAACTCCGGGAGCAGTGTTGCGCTGTGAGGCTCGTGCCGCGGCATACACCTCTTCCTCCGTGATGGGAGCGTCCAGTTCTGGTCTTGGTTCTCCTTCATATTTTAGGAGGCAGGGTTGTATGGCGTCGCTTCCAAGGTATCTGGTTATTAGGGTGTCAATCAGATCCTGGTCGTTTCCGGGGAACTTGTGGGCGATTTCTAGAAGGGTCCGACTGGTTGTCGATTTCGCCTTGTCGGGCTCAATCAGGCAACGTAGGATGGCCCACGTCTGCGCCGTACTCAGGGTACCCTTGAGCGAGGTGCAAAACTGTACCCAATTTTGATGTGTCAGCTCGTTTGCGTAATTTCTGGCTTCGTCTGTTATTTTCTCGATTCGTAGACGTAGCTTCCGGTTTAACCGCTGTCGCTTCCACCGTTTGAGGAGGCCCTCACGGGCTTCCCACAGGCGTAAGAGCCGGCGGTCGACTTCGGGCGTCTCAACCGTGCGCTGGATGGTTTTAGTGGTTTGGATGTGCGCGTCCCGGAGGTGCTGCATCCATTCCGCTATGTCTGTTATACCGTTTTCGGGCGGGGGGTACTGCCTGAATGCCTCCCAGTCCGTAAGCCTAATTTCGCCAATTGTTCTCTTGAGTTTCGGCGTGGATACCGAGATGCTGAGGATGTAGTGATCGCTGCCCAATGTTTCGCCCAGGTGCGCCCATGAGTATTCCCTTACGTTTTTGACAAATGACAGGTCCGGAAACGTGTCTCGACTTACACTATTGCCTACTCGGGTTGGTTGGAGGAGATTGGTTATCAATTCGAGGCCCATTTGGTCAACCGCATCGAGGAGCGATCTCCCCTTTTGCGTGTCTTGTTGGTAGCCCCAAGTCGTGTGCCTAGCGTTCATGTCTCCCACCACTACCAGCTGGTTGCCGCCAGCGGCTCTCACACTCTCGTAAATGATGTTGCGGAAGTCGTCTTTCTGAGCCCTCGGTGGACTGTACAAATTCAGGATGAAGGTGCTACGTCTACCCCTCTTCTGCGGGAGGACTTCCACTAGCACGTGATTAATGTCATGATGTTGATAATGTTGTCCCACGGCCGTCACCGTTTTGTGAACTAAAACCGCGACCTTCGGTGATCCCGCGTGTTTAATTGCGTAGTAACCCCGCAGCCTGATCGGCTGATTCCCGACCTCCTGAAGGCAGATGACGTCGGGGGGGTATAGGTGATTTTGGATGAAAAGTTGGAGTGAACTTGCCTTCTTGTTGAAAGAGCGACAATTCCACTGCCAGATCACGAGGTGTTCGGGCGCGCTGCGTGTGGTATTAGCCATTGCTGACGTTCATGGCACCGCCGTCACAGTTTTCGGCGTCCCTGACGTCACCCGTGTTGTTTATGCGCCTGTACGCCTTGATGCGTGGGTTGCTGCTCTCGTCGTCGACCCGCTTGCGCGAGCCAAACTCAACCTTGCGTATTCGTCTTTCAAGGTCTTCATGGCTTAGTGTGTTCTCCTTGACTTTATTGTTTAATTCACCCATCTGGTAAAGCATCTGTTGTATTGTAGCATAAATGCCTTCGAGGGTGACTACACTTGACTGGCCTGCCGCTGCCGAGGCCGCACCGGGTAGCGAAGAGGGCGTGGTGGTTCTTGAGGGGGCAGGAATGGAGATGGCGGGCTGGTGGCCTTTAGTGCCGCTTTGCTGCCCTGCCTGTGTGTTGTTGCTTGTTTTGCTTAGCAACGCTTCTAAGCGTTGCATGCGTTGGTTTAGGTCGTTAACCTGAGCCTTCAGTTTTTTATTTTCTTCCCTGATGCGCGTACATTCTGGGGAGCATTTACTATTTTCACTGGTATTTTGAGCGCAGGAGGTACTAGACTGATTCCGGCTCACCTTGTTGTTGTTGGCTTGGTTCTTCTTGCCCGATTGGTGCTTCGGCTTCGACGTGGATGTCGAGGTAGAAGGCAGGCGCTGCCCTCGCTGCTCTCCTGGCTTTGGCCACTCCGAGCGGAGTCGGGACCTGGACCTGGACTCGGACTGGGACCGGGATCGAGATCGGGACCGGGACCGGGACCTTGACCTGGACTGGGCCCGGGACCTTGAGCGGCTCGCCGAGGATTCCGAGCTGAACCACCGCAGGCGGCTTCGTCTTGGCCTTCTTCCATCAATGTCGTCGTCTTCCTTTTTCCGGGCGGAGGATGCTTTTTGGTGGTAGTGTTGTGTTTTAGCTTTTGCTTGCACTCGCGAGACCCCGTGGCGTGAGCTTCACCGCAGACGGCGCACTTGAGCGAGCACTCGTGGCCGTCCGTCGGGTCGTGCGTCCCGCAGGCGAGACAGATCTTGACGTTCGGGGTAGGACAAACGTCCGATCGGTGTCCCATGCGCTGGCACACGTAGCAGATTTGTTTTGTGGGCTTGTAGGGGTGGCACTCGGTCTCCCCTCCGTAGTAGTAGACGTATCGTGGAACTACGTCAGAGCTGAACGTGATCACGGCCGTCTTGGTCTTGCCTAGCATGCGGGCCTGCACGATTTCAACGCCTTGGGTCCTCACCCTTAGGTGAGTCATAAGCTCCTCGGGCGGGGTATCCGGGTCGATTCCATGAATGACGCCCCGGGCCACTCCGTCCGGTGCCGCAACGTAAGAGTTGACTTCGTGAAGGTTGCCGCCCAGCCCAATCCGCGTGATCTTGCGTGCCATATCAGCGACCTCCTGATCGGGGGTGCTAACAATAATTATGTTGGAACCGGGTCTCAAGCGCACGATGAAATGTGAATCGTCAACTTTCCCTCCGCAGGCGGCCGAGATGGCTTTCGATATTTGGTGGTTGCTGAAACTCTTCACCTGAAGGCCTTTCTTGGGTCGAATGATGATTTTGAAGTCGCTACGTGGCAGTGGGGGCAGCCGTCGTCTCTTCTTAAAAGAAGGCTTCTTTGATGCCCCAGCGCCTGCAGCTGCGTAGGATGATGATGATAACGCGGTGGCGGAGGAGGGCGATAGCGGAGAGATCACCCTGCCTGCCACACACACTTGCTCGCCTCTGGCGAGCTTCTTCTTCGTTCTTCGCTTGAGGTGTAAAGACCAATTGGAATAAGGACATTCCGATGGCGTCCCTTGCGAAAGGTCCTGTTCCATAATGGCAGGGTCGTCATGGCGATCTTCCGAGATATCTTGGAAGTCCATGGCTGTAGTTTCTTGCGACGTAGGCCCGGCGCATCTTCAACATTACCACTTGTCATGGCGCTCTTTGGCCAAACCTGGCCCCTGCGCCACAAAACACCACACATCATCATCATCATCTGGATCGGTACGTTTTCGTCCGCAGTACACCTGTCCTGGCTTCAAACAACAATGAGCTTCCCTTAGAGTTATCGTAAATATTTTCTTTGGCTATTTCTTGTTAAACGTCCTGTATGTCTCCAATGCCGATTTGGTTTGCACCTCTGTACTCCACATACCCCTCTCTGTCTCCTTAACCTTTTCCTTGACAGATGATTCCTTACTTGTCCCCCCGCTACTGCCCAATTATTTGCTTGTCAATTTTCTAGTTCGCTTCCTCCACCTCGTGTCAACATTCCTCGTGTATAAGTAACTTAAAACCTTCCTAGCCCACCGAATTTCCCCCATTTTTCTCAATCGCTCCTCAAATGCTACCTTGCTACTAGCCTCTCTGCCCTCGAAAGAAGACCATCCCAGATCCCCCTGCACTCCAAGATTTGGTGTTTTGCCATGTGCTCCCAGAGCGAGCCTACCCACACCACGCTGCCTAATTTCCAACTGTTGACGGGTCTCTGCTCTAATAAATAGAACTGCATTGGCAAAAGTCAGGCCTGAAACCATTACCCCCTTCCATATCCCTCGTACTACCTCGTACCTATTGTAGTTCCACAGTGCCCTACTCTTCATAATCGCTGCACTTCTGTTACCTTTAGTCGTTAGATATTTTTCGTACTCTGTCAGATGCTCAATGCCCTTATTTATCCACACCCCAAGGTACTTGTATTTATCGACTATCTCCAGCGTGGCCTCCTGTATCTTATGCTCGCCGCAAATGTTATCATTAAAAATCATGACTGCTGATTTTTCTTTGCTAAACTTCAAGCCTAATCTGTCTCCTTCTGTACCACATATGTCCATTAATTCCTGCAGATCTTCTGCATTGTAAGCCATTAGTACAATATCATCCGCGTACGTCAGTCCTGGTAATGACTGTTCAATCAATTTTCCTTGTTTGAAAAATGATAGGTTGAAGCCGAGTCCGCATTGCTGTATTTTGGCCTCTAAACCTTGTACGTACAGCATAAACATCAGAGGTGACAATGGACACCCCTGCTTAAGCCCCCGCCGAATCATTACAGGCTCCGGAACCTGCTTTTCCCATTGTATAATCACCCGGTTAGCTTTATAGATATCTCTTAAGAAATTGGTTACTCCATCTTGCACTCCTAAAGTTTCCAGAATGCCCCACAAGCCCTCTTGAAGTACACTGTCATAGGCTCCCTTTATGTCCAAAAAAGCCAGCCATAGGGGTCTGTGTTCCTTTTCAGCTATTTCAATGCACTGTGTTAGTGAGAACAGATTGTCTTCTAGCCTCCTTTGCTTCCGGAACCCATTTTGTAGCTCTCCAAGTACCCCCTCGTTGTCTACCCATGCCTGCAGTCTGTCCTTTATAATCTGCATAACCACCCTGTAAACCACTGACATCACTGTTATAGGCCGGTAGTTATTTATGTCAGCTTTGTCCCCCTTTCCCTTATATATCATTCTGATCCTACTTAGCCTCCATTCGTCAGGTACTTTACCATCCACTAGCATTTTGCTCACCACCTCCCTCAATGCTTTCATAGATTTCGGGCCCAATTTCTTTATTAACATAATTGGAATACCATCGGGGCCTGCTGATGTGCTACTTGGTACGCTCTTCTCAGCCCTTTCCCACTCTTTTTGTCCAAGCGAAAGCAGTGGGTTGACCGGGCTATCCCTCTCCGACGTACTGCATGCACCATTTCTCTGTTTTCTAAATTCCGAAACATCCGAGATGTCAGCGCTACCTATCGCTAGAGTATGGAAACAGCCGCATCGACGGCAGATGGCCTCACAGATTTAAAGATCTCGCTGGCCAACTAAAACTGTAAAAAAACCTGCACTGCTTAGCGTGCGCTACACTATAGCGTATAGCGTACGCTATAAGTTGCGTATGCTAAACTAAAACTGTCTATTTCTCGGCACTCAGCCACCAACGTGCACTCGGCCCACTAACGGAAAGCAGTTACACGGGAAGTCGGTTGTACTTCCCTTATACGGCACCATGTGGCGCTACGTTCTCGTGAAAGTTAGATCGTGGAATATAGAAAACATTGATTCACAGTGGAGGAAAAGAACTAGGAAGTTTACCAGCAAGTGTGCGGCCTGTAGGGTGGACAACACAGCAACAAAGAAGGTCAAGCTGAAAGTCAGAGAGGCTGAAATAAAGAAACCTGCCATGAGTAACTACTTAAGAGGAAAAAACGAAATCAGGGAAGAAACCATTTATGATAACTCAAAAGGAAGCTCATTACTTTTCGAAGCGAGATCGGGATGCCTTAGAACACGCACCTACAAAGCGAGATATAAGCAGGAAGAAGAAAAAGCATGTGCTAATTGCTGCGGTAAAGCTAGGGAAACGATGAAGCATGTTTTATCAGAATGCGAAGACGTATACCCAGCGGTCGATTTAGGCCCCACTGGCCTCCTTGAAGCCCTTGGGTTCAGCGGGAGCAGTGGTAAAGCAAACATGTCCGCGATTGGAGGATTGGTGGAAGAAAAGTAGGGAAACGACAGAAGACGGAGACGTACAAAAGCACAGGTCGCAATAGGGAATCAGAAAATTTGGGCGTGGTAGTTCATAGTGTGTGTTTTTTTTTCATTGTTTAACCTAGGTAAGACATTAAGCAGTATAATAGCAAGAGCTTGGTGGCACAACCCACTGCCCCGTTCCAAAGGGGACGCTCATAACATCCATCCATCCGTCCAGTTAATGCGCTACATGTAAACGGAGTCGCGTCGCCTTTCCCAAATGCGCTTGGAAATGCGATGCGCCACTGTCGCATTCATGTAAATGGGGCTAGTGTAGTGCACGCTAAGCAGCGCACGTTTTTTACATCCAGTTAAATGGCACGGACAAACTCCCAGGCCCTATCCCCTTGCGCTTCCGTTTACGCGAATACCGGACTCGCGAAATGCTATTGGAAGTAAGGAATGCTACTTTATTTTTCAAAAAGAAAAGTAGGCGAGCATGGTTGGGCCCTTAGTCCAGGGCTCCACTGGCGCGAGCGGCTCGCTTGGCTTGGCTCTCCTTTCCCTCATCCGCAAGCCATGCCTCCCACTGCCTATTTAACATAAATGGATGTGCAGTTATATATGGGCTAGTAATATGTGAAGGCCGTTCAAGGCACTCCCATGTGATATGTTGTAGTGTGGGTTTGTTAGAACACCATGGACAGACGTCCAGAAATCTAGTTGGGTTTATTTTACTGAGTTGATGCAGGTTGGGGAAGCTGTTTGTTTGAGTGCGTCGCCAGTCCCTACTCTGATATCTGTTAAGGGCTTTGTGTGGATTACCGTACACTCTGCGTTCCTCCCGCTGTTGTAGAAGAGTGTCACGAGTGCTTCGAAGAAGTCCCGCGCTCGGCTCGGCCGCAGCTCAGTTGTTGAATCCTCGAGCTGTACGGTCTGCCGCAACGTTACTCTCCAAGCCCTCGTGAGCCGGACACCAAGTAATGTCGTGGTGTTCTGTCAGGGTTGGTCCCAGAATTCTACTTAACATTTTGGGTACCGTCTCTTTGGGAAACAGGCGACACGCTGTCTGCGAGTCGGAGAGTATGACTGCCGATTCGTTTCTGTGTTCCGCGTCTGCAATGGCCACGGCTCTGCAGCCGCTTCGGCCGCACACGTGGACTAAGTTACGACTATGGCCGTTATGACACGTTGTTTTTGAGTTACTGCTAGCGTGTGAGTCTCTCTACTGGCTCTGATAGCGTCTGTGTAGTACGCGGTAGAACCTTTCCCAAAACGATTCCGCAAGGTTGCAGTTCGTGCTCGTCTTCTACCTGCATGGTACGTTGTTTGCATATTCTTTGGTATCGGTGCCACCGTGATATGATATCTCGTGTCCCTGTCCAGTAACACTGTATTCTCGCCGCAGTACAGCGGTCGTGGCGTGAAGCCCAGCTTTTCTAGAACTACACGTCCCTGGTTCGTTGAGCAGAGCCGCTCACTTTGAGCTATGAGGAGCGCGCTCGCGTATTCCTCAAAGCTGTTGTAGATGCCCAGTTTCTCAACTTTATCATTGTAAGCATTTTCGGGGAGGCTAAGCGCTGCCTTGAAGGCTTTCCTTATAACTGTATTACCTTGTTTCACCTCCTGGTTTGTTAGTGCTTGATACGGGAGTGCGTACGTGACCCTGCTAATTATAAAGGCGTGGACCAGCCTGATCGTTTCTACTTTAGTTAGCCCATCTTTACTGCTGGATATCCTTCGTATCATACGGGCTACGTTCCCTGCGGTTGCTCTCAACTTTTGGATGGTGTGTGGTGCCTCTGTTCTGTTGTACCCACATTCCCAGAATGCGCAGTATTTTCACCTCCCTAATGGGACGTTCATCCAGATGTATCATTATTGGTACAATATCGTTTTTTCTCGCTATTTAGGCCTCATTATGATCAGCTCGGTCTTCTCAGGGGAACATTTCATCCCTGCTTCGTCCGTGAAAGCCATTATCTTGTCCACTGATCTCTGGAGTGTGTCCTGTTTTTCCGCGTACGACCCTCTTCTTGTCCAAAGGGTTATGTCGTCCGCTTAAATAGCGACGCCTAAATCTGGGTCCTGCTGTAGTTCAATTGCGAGCTTGCGCATGCCCACATTGAAGAGGATAGGAGAAAGTTTAGCTCCTTGCGGGGTGCCTCTGTTCGGGAGGTCGAAAGTGTCGGACCTAGTCGATCCCAAACCTGTTGTCGCGGTTTGGTGCGTGAGCAAGGACCTAACGTACGCGTATATGTGGCGGCCACACTTTATGCACTCCAGGCCTTCGATGATCGAGTCATGGGTGATTGTATCAAAAGCTTTCTTGATATCGAGCGCCAGTATAAAATTGTCACTCGAGCCTCTGATCGGGTGCAGGACATCGTACTTCTGAAGGAGGAACACGTCCTGCGCTGATACGTGTGGCCTGAAGCCGAACATGTTGCTGGGTAGTAAATTTTCCGTCTCTACGTAATTGGACATTCTAGTTAAGATCACTTTTTCAAACAACTTTCCCACGCATGATGTCCACGAAATCGGTCTTAGGTTCTGGATATCCCTGGATTTACCCGGCTTTGGTATTAGGGTGATATTGGACTCTTTCCATACTATTGGGAGTTCTCCACCCTCACTCCAGACTTTCTCATTAAAGAAGTTCATGATTTGTGTTAAGGCTGCGTCACTGAGGTTTCGGATCATGGCATTAGTAATCCGATCATTTCCTGGAGCCGTGTTTTTCCGAAAAGATTGGGCTGCCGCGTATATTTCTTCCAAGTTTATAAGTGCGTCTGAATCGGGTTGCTCTTTTCCTTTGTATTTCGCGTGCATTGCGTTAGTAATCTTCCGGTGTAAAGCGACGGCCGCAAACGCGCAAACTCTGGCGCCGATCGGATAGCGGCAGTCCGATGCGCTGCAGCCAGTCCGCTTGTCTGCTGCCTTGCAGAGGGACACGATGTCGCAGCTTGACATATTGCCAGTCGCTACCTTTGTAGCCCACAACGCTTCAAAGTCGAATGGTGCTGCTGGCGAAAAGACTGAGACCGACTCTGACAGCCGAGGTCTCGTAAAAATTGAGCGCGTTGTAACACAAGCAGACGATGCTTGCTGTGGGTGGAAAGTACTTAAGTGTAGTGAGAAATTATTCTTCGACATTCACTTTCTGTTGCTTTCTTTCTGTAGAAACAAATGAACTAACACTCCAACTATTACGAACAACAGTTGTTCATCATAAAGTTGGAAAAAGTTTGATGACGCGCCCTGGGCAGGCAATGGGATAGTTCGCCCTACTAACGTCATTGGGGCAAATGACGTCAAATGGGTAGGACGCGGCCTATAAGTCAGCCGAGAGATGTGCTGCGATCGGCAGCGATGTACATTTTTAAAACCTTATAATACATTACACGCTTTACGCGGAACACTTAGATGCGTCAATTAATGATAAGAAGGGCCCACTCCAACGACTCGGTACGCTTGTACAAAATCCTGAAAATCATTTCAGGGTCTCTTTAATGAGTTGGAGAAATCGGGCCAGGTGATATTAGTGGGAGATATGAACGCGCATGCACATGGGTGATTTGGTCGGAAATACTGATTGCAACGTTTCTCTAGCGCTGGATATATGCGATGACCAGAACCTTAAGTAGAATAGTTAACCGGCAGAATAAGTCTCGTGGACAGGTAACATGGCAGTGCGGAAATCGGCAGTTAGGTATCGATTACGCCAGAAACGACGTGCGAGCAACTATACCAAATGATGATAAACACGAAAAAGATAGGCTGGCCGGGTAGCGATTATAAAGGTTTAAGCTTAAAATTTGGGAGAGGTACTAATGCAAAGCATGAAGCAATACCATCAAAATTTCTAAAAATGAACAAAAAGTAAATAACAGAGATAGGAAAAAATACATCAAGAAGAAAATGGAGGGTTTTCCTACAGCAATCTGGGAATATAAGGATTTGGTAGACGTTATGCAGGAGGAGATAGGAAAGATAAGAAAAAGATTGTTGGATTGGAAAGAGGAAAGCACGTAAGTGGTGGAACAAGGAAATAAAGCCAGCTACAGACGAGCGTAAGCAGGCGTCAAGGGATTGTGGAGAAACCAAAACGTCATTACAAGAATTAAGAAGAGGTGCTCCTTCGCTGGAACAAATACCGCGAAAAGAAAAGGATGGCGAGTGAGCTGGAACAACAGAAAATTAAGTGCGCAAGTGAGGTTGGGTGCCAAACATTCGCAAAAAAATAAAGACGCCCCAAAAGATACTGGAACCATATAAGAGAAGAACACTCGGAGCTCCAACTAAAAATTCGCAAACGGCTGTAAGGGATGAAGACGGTAAGATCGACGAATGAGACGTTGCGCTGTTGTACATCAGATACGCTGTTAAAGCTAACTTTATCACATGGATCAGACAAGTCCATGTAATAACCATCATTCCCATTCTAGCTGAACAATGGCAGCGCCAGTGCTTTTTGTCGCAATTTTAGTAGGAAACACTACGTTGCCGCATGGTCAGTCTTGAGTCTTGAGTCAGTTCTTCGTCAGTCTTGGTCAGTTCCTGAGTCTAATCTACAAGCTCCTTTCTACGCAAATCCCGATGATTTCTGTGAGCTCACATAAAAATAAACTTCGCGAGCAATTCCGTACACAAATTCGACTACAGACACCCCAAAAACGAGAACAACACCGCAACCATATCCGGTTAGATATCCTGTAAAGCCGGCATTCCGTGGCCTATTTCCTGATAACGCTAGGGTTAGGGCAACGAAGAGGAAGTGGTAGACTGTCTCCTGGAGCTGTAGCCTCTCTACCAGCCTGCGCGATCGCCACTAACTTTTCCCCATGTAAACAGTTCTACAGAGTGCGTCGGCTTCCCTCTTCGTCTCCTCTTGCGTTCACAGTCCTGTCCAAATGCACCGTGATAATATGTTGCCGCAGACAACAGAGAAATTTACTAACGTTTCGCTTGACTAGCATCAATGAATATGTGAACAGAAAAATAATCATCGCAGTACCTGTTACAAGAGTAATAGAATAGGTCCACGATGCACAGTCACGCCGTATACACTCAGTTTTCAGCAGTCCCGAATCTGCGTTTCAAGCGTAAATATGAAAATACGGCACAGAAACCTCTAAATGTAGCAATGCAAGATACTAGGCGCTTTCTGCTTGTTAGCGTTTCACTTGCTGCTGGTAGCACAAGAGCAGTTGCGGAGGCGGAGATGGCGGTCGCGAATCACGTTCGCCCGCTGCGCCGTGCTCTTCGTATTCAACGTGAAAGGCTTCTCGTTTATGCGCAGGACCGTCGGTGGCCGCAGGAGCCCAGGTGGCGCCACGTGTGCCTGGCACGCAGTGTCGCACCCCTGCTTGCCTGGACGCTGCTCTCGCTAGGACAGGAAACCAGGCAACGATCACCATGAAGCCTGGCCCAACGAGGGGGAAACGGCAGGGTTTCACACTGCACCACCTGTAGACGTGGCATGCGTGCCCGAGAGGCTGCACATAAGTTGATGCGTCCGTGTGTGGACGTGCATGACCCTGGGCAGCGGTCATCATCTCCTTTAAACATGGTGCCGAACGCAGGCCTTCCGCAGGTACCTCGCTATTGCACGTCCGTTGATTATTTCCCATCAATGCTTGTTCATTCCTTATAGGACTGACCTGACTAAACCTCAGAACCTTTAGAGCGACTACCTCAATTACACCGCCCGAAAGCACCGACGCCCTGTTTCGACGAAGGAGCCATCCTTTCCACCAATAATATGTTATTAAGTCATTCACTCAAAATGTCCTCACCTCATTAATACAGTGCCATCCACGACTACCTTTCTCTTCCTTCGAATAGGTGGTGTCCGCGCCGTCTACGACATATTTGTTCAGGCGTTGTCGAGTCTCATTCCCGTAAGCCCATATCAACGCTTGTTTTCGTGCTCACATGCAAAAAGCCGCATTCACTTTACTGCATTCATTTGAAGCAATAAAGAAGCCCTTGTAGTACAGCTTGTACCACACACGGGTCCAAATAAACAAGCAACGTTTATTCATAGATCCCTCACGCATATAAATAAACACCGTAGCTGACTGACATGCGCAGATGTCGCCGTACCATAATGCCTTTCATGGTGCATTTCCCCTTGTGTAAGAAAAGTTTGTCTTGCTTAGGAATTGAAGAGATTTCTCGTTGCGGTCGTCTTGTTTGCCGCGTACACCGCCTCGGACTCGGCATCCTGGCGCTGAAGGCCCTACGGAGCACGAACAGTTGAGCATCGTGCTAAACGCTCGGCGTCTCTTGTGCCCTAGTGGTGCGACGCATTGCACTCTCGCGCTAGAATGGTTCTCCCCTTTTAAGCAGACGCCTCTTTTGTCCTAGTGGACGGTTGTTCTTCGGGGACCGCTTGGTATGAAAGTGGCACCAGTTGATCGAGGGCCCTGTGGGTGGACGCCTTGGCTCTCACCAGGAGCACTTCGCCCTTCCCGTGTGCCGGTGCACTCGCCGGTCTCGTTTCCGGTCTCTTCCGCTTTGTCCATAAGAAGTGGAGTGATGGCGTGGTGTCTTGAAGGCACGCGACAAGTGTTCCCCCCTGTAACCGTTTTCCCATGGTGGTTTGCCGCCGTCCAGAGGCGCAGTGCCGTAGCCCAGTACACCGAGCCAGAAGTTTTCATGGGTTCTTTACAGGCACGTACCCAGGATTCCTTTTTTTCGGGGGAGGCCCAACCCAAGGTAACTATTCCTATGCAAATGAGGGGGAGGAAGTAGCTAACCTCACTAGTACAAATGCGAACAATGCCCGCCATTCGCCATAAAGACGCGTAAACCCGCATAAGAAAATTGAAATAAGGTGTACCTCACAGGTATGCCTGTGAGATACGCCACTCCTTTACTTGGCAAACAAGGAACCACATCAAATGGACTCGCGTATGATAGAAGCGCAGGAAGAATGCTGCCAAGAAGAAGTAAACAAGCGAAAGTAAAAAATAAATATCTCTAGTAGCGTTTTTTTTTTAATTAGTCCTGGAAGAATTACAGAAAAATTACATGTTTGGGGAACAATCACAGTTCTTTTGGATCCCCGTTTACTGCTCTACCAATTTAAGTGCCAAAACCGACCCGTGTTGCTATTTGGGAAGTTGCGTAACGATGCATAGTCACCAGTCCCGTACAACCGAGTAGAGTTCAGGACGCTGTGGTGCTAGGCGTACCGCGCCACCGCGGAAGGTTGGAAAAACACTAAGATTAGCACAGCAGAGAAGTGGCTACGTCAGGCGGCTCCTGTGATAACTGTAGAAGCGTGATTAAAAAACCACGGAATTATTCTCCACTTTCGGGTATTAGAGTTTGCAGTCGTAGCTGTAGGGATGAACTTGTAAGGAACCAGGTGAGCAGGAATTATTTGCAGTATTTACATCTTAGACAAGATATACATCGACAGTCTAGCGTGACTCCCATATGGAGCCCGCAAGACTAACATACAGCAAACAGCTTGCGAGCACACAGCTCACGAGTACATTTCGAGCATGACAACGAGCACTCGGCTCACGACGACGAGCACGCACTAGCAGCCAACAATCGCTGCTTATATCCTCTCCGCTCGACGTCATAGTTCGACGTCATTGAAGATGACCTGCCCTTTTGGAGGAAGCAGGCTCACATACACGTGTTGCACAGGTTTCAGTGCCGCACAGGTTTCAGTGCCGCACACACACACAGGTGTAAAGGTCCGGAGCCGACGTCAGAGGAGTTTCGTAGAACTCTGCTCCGTCCCGGGTGGCACGCCGGGTAGCACATTCCTGAGCTGACCCCGCGCCATGTGGCTGCCGGTTATTCGCAGTTCTCTGAAGTGCGCCTCGTCCTGTTGGATTGGAACACGTGCAGCGGGCTGAAATAGCTGGCACGTTGTCACCCCGTGCGGCCATTCCTAACAGCTCCTCCATGGCCCGGAAAATCTCGCCTGACCAGTGCTGGCAACCGCTGGGCAGGAAGAGAATGGCTGGCGAACAAGACGACGGCTTTGCTCTCTGCAACCCCTGCGCACTTGGAATGCCTTTAACCATTTCACAACAACTGGCACAGAAGAGTCGACCCGGCAACACAATACCGCTCAGCGTTCAAATGCCCGGAATCAGCTGTTAATCCACCAGGCCTCCTATCACAATTTCAATGGAAGTCACTCAACTGGGAATCCCAAATTTTGCCCCTACATTTTGTGCAGCCAAAGCGAGCGTTCACGTTCCCCCTGAGTTTGACCAAACCTGACCGCCGCACTGCATAAGAGCAAAGGTTTACGTAGAACTAAGCCGAAGGCTTCTCAACCACCAATACCCGAACATATCTTAAGCAGCCTAACTTCACGAACAGCCTGTTCTTACCCTATCGCAGTGGCGTACTTATCTCATGTACTGTTGCCACCGAACCGTCTGGCCAACTCCACAGGTACGTCATCACAAACGCGCTAACTTTGTGGTCCCTATTCCAAACGCGTACTTGCGTCTTACGCAAACGTTTCATTACGCTTACTCACATTTGTTCCTTTAGTCCACACAGGACACGTTCCTTAAACGAACAACTACCTTGCGTAACTCACGTACACCGCAGAACCCTTAAAAAATGCGTCTGCCAATAACTCGTTCTACGCACGCTTACTAAAGAAGTCAGAATACGGCTGCCATTAACACACACGAGCAACCCAGTCATCAATCTGCTTCCTTCCGTCCACACAGGACACGCGCTAATGGAACTACGAACTCTTAGTGCAAATCACTCACTTACTGAAGATCTACGCGCTTAACCTTAGAAAATAAAAAACACAAAAAAAGAAGGTTAACTAATACACACGCGCGTTACGATAGGCCTCTCAACGATAACCTTGACACTGGTTACTTACACACAAAAAAGAAAGCCTATTTACTCATTAACTAACAACTCGCTAAACTACAGGTTTACTTAAAACGCGTCTTTCAACTCTCGGAGCTTCTCAAACAAAACATAAACAAAGCTCATACCTTACATACTGAAAGAAACTGTAGTCCTAAATCGCGATATTTTCCAAATGTTCACAAATAAAACAAAACAGCATTTTTTTCCTTCTACGGAAGCTTTCTTGGCCTCCCGTTTCGAACATTTACGCCTGACTCATACTTTTGAGCCGTACTCGAGGCGGTCGCCGTTCGAAAGCTATTCTGGCTACCGAGGAACCACAAAAGGGCTGACTCTCTATCAGCTCCCCCCAAGACATTAAAGACTCCTGCCAATTTGCGTCCTGGCGCCCTGCTTTCAACACGAACTCGATTAACCGCGTCGCTACTCCCTATCACTTCGTCTCGTCCTGCCACCTTGCGCTTCTTTGTACTACACGCTTAACTTCGGAAAGAACGACGGACCGACAAGGAACGTAGCTGCCCCGTGCCCTGTGTCCGCGTCCGTGCAGAACATGCCTCTCGGTCACTTTTTGACCGGTGGCCCGAACGTTTTTGATGCACCCACGTCGTCAACGACGACCGCACTTTTCTTTTTCTCGCGCCCTGCCCTTTTGGGTCCCTCGCCGTCTTTGGCTGCGCTACATTAGTCACCGTCTTTCAGTCTTTACCACGCTTCTTTTTACGGCGCTTTCTTCCTTTCATGCCGTCTTCTCGCGCCTCGTGCAGGCCGTTACACATTTCGTCGGTCCGGATCGGTCTCTTACCCGCACAGTCTGAGTGATTAATAAATAAATCACCCCTCTCTTGGCTAACCAGACTGGCGGAGAGCCGCACCGCTCCCTGAACAATGCAGTTGTCTTTTCTTGAGCTACGGAGCTCGCCATCCTGAGAACTACTCTCAACTGCATCGTCCAGCTCGCACATCACTTCGGCACGCAGATCTGACACGACATGGGTGCTCGTGTCTGTCGGGTCAACAGCACCCTGTACCTCGCTAACGACCTCAATACCACGAGATGCGACGAACACGCGCGGTAACTGTGCCAATTTTTTCGCAGCTGGCCTAGCTGTCTCTACAGCCATCTGTTGGCACAGCACCTCGTCGCTCTCACTCTGGCCTTTAACGGCCTCTGCTGCCGCTAAGGCATCGTTAGCTGCGAGCACTTCGAGTTCACCTATGAACGTGCTGCTACTCTGACAGGTACTACTCCTTCTCTCAGCTTTCGACTGAAATCTACTATCTGCTTCTTTCCACTTTCGCTGCTTCCAGCCTACAGATTTCTCGAGCCGCTGTTGAATTCGTTCAACTGCTGCAAAATTTGTATCTCTTTGTTCACTGCTGCCATTTCTTTTTCAACCTCTTGCCGTTTTTGCTCACGCTCTTGGCGTTTTCGCTCGCGCTCTTGGCATTCTTGCCTGATTTATTTCTGTTCCTGTCTTTTTCTTAGAATTCGGTTACCTAGGTTTTCGATTAGTTTCAAATCATTGCTACTTGCGAGATTGGTTTTCCGAATTTCTGATTCCGTCAAGTCCTTCTCTACGTCTACCTCGAGCTCTTCACACAACCATAACAGGTCAGCCCCCGTCAAACACATTAGGACCATGATCGCTACTTTAAGCTTTGGCTCTGCTGTCACACAATACTTGCTGCGGTACCCACGCAAATCAAAATACAAGTAAAAGATCCCCAGCGAATCAAATCCAAAAACACAGATAAATTGAAGCCTGGTAAATCTTACAGCCAAAACCAAACGCTTACCCACTGAAGCAGTACCATAACACCAGTCCTTCTCCGCCGTACCCAGTCAGTTGCAAGAGGTGGTCAATCCCAAGTCGCCTCCAACTTGATCAGGATGCCGGTCGGTCACCATGTGCCAACGTCCGTCAGCTGCCGTTGCTGTCTCCCGAGTCGTAGGCCGATTTACGAGCCGTAGCCCGATCTCACCGCTGCCATTCAGTTGTAAGAGTTGTCGGATGATCCTACCGCTGTCAACCAGATGTAGGAGTCGTCGGACGGTCTCGCCGCTGCCATTATTTGAAGGAGTTGACGGCCGTAGAGAGGAACTCGGTGAACAGGATTTATTTACATTATTTACATCTTAGACAAGACATCCATCGACAGTCTAGCGTGACTCCCATATGGAGCCCGCAAGACTAACATACAGCAAACATCTTGCGAGCACACAGCTCACGAGTACATTTCGAGCTTGACAACGAGCACTCGGCTCACGACGACGAGCACGCACTAGCAGCCGACAATCGCTGCTTATATCCTCTCCGCTCGACGTCATAGTTCGACGTCATTGAAGATGACCTGCCCTTTTGGAGGAAGCAGGCTCACATACACGTGTTGCACAGGTTTCAGTGCCGCACACACACACAGGTGTAAAGGTCCGGAGCCGAAGTCAGAGAGGCTTCGTAGAACTCTGCTCCGTCCCGGGTGGCACGCCGGGTAGCACATTGCTGAGCTGACCCCGCGCCGCGTGGCTGCCGGTTATTCGCAGTTCTCTGAAGTGCGCCCCATCCGGTTGGATTGGAACACGTGCGGCGGGCTGAAATAGCTGGCACGTTGTCAGCCCGTACGGTCATTCCTAACACGGGGCCCTTTTCCTTACTTCCTTTTTAAGTAAAGAGATGTTGAACCATAGCTATTTTCATAAACTGTTAAATTTGTTAATTTTCGCTTTTCCTTCCTGTCTGGCTGTTGCCTTCGCTCTCTCTCTTAGAAGATCGCTTAATTTCTCAACTCTTCGCGAGACTTCTTTCCAGTTGGCAATTTTGCACGAAAAGTGCTGTACGATTAGGGAAAAGCCAGACGAGGTAACGGGTGGCAATCATATTGTTTATGAATTTAGTGGTTATTGCAGGGTCTGATGATGGACGCTGTTTGGCAATATTGTATTTTCCACCTTTTCTAACACATATCACGGGTATATGCTTCCGAGGATCTGCCAGCATCGCGGCGAGCCGTCATTCGAAGAAATAATGAAAAAAAAATAGAAGAAGTTTAACGCAACTGGCGCTTTCTCCGGCCGCAACTCGTTCCTCGAGTACAGAGCGGCTGACTGCGAACCGAATGCCTTTCCTGGTCTCTGGATCAGTCTAAACAAAGAAGGTGGAACTAACAAAGCAACAGCGATGTGCATGATCGTTGAATAGATGGTGACAAGTGAACTCATCTCGAGTTAATCGAGCGGGCACCGAATTGATGAGAAAACTGGCTTTCACGCCCAAGGAGATGCCGATAACTACCGCCATCGAAAAGGAGTGAAAAAATTGACAACCATTCCACTCTGTGAAAATGCAATGGCAGCGAAAGCTGACGACAGTCAAAGCTCTCAAATGAAAGCAAACTGCTTCACCCACGTATGGGGAGTGCTTAACGCCTGGTTCACATCCGCCGTCGCGGGTCGGCCCGGCATTGCACTACGTTTCAATGGGCCCACGTATGCGGAGCTCTCAACACCAGCTTCACCAATGCCGTGGGTGGGCCCATCCCGAAGATTTATAAGGGCGCGTTACAGGTTCCCTAGCCCACAGGGGTACGTGCCATTGAGCTTGGACCCTTTTTACACTATCGCCAGGATCGACCCACACGATGATTCATATTGATACTTTTTGTGCGCAAACAAACAGGGACGAAGAATAGGGGCAACACAAGGACGAGCGCTTTCTAACAACTGGTTTATTTTTGAAGAACTACCTACTTAAATACCCACAGAAATTGCGCGATCTAGTCAACAGAGCACCCTACAGCGCATATGATACCCGCTGATCTGCGCCATCAAGTCAAAAGAGCAACGTCAAAATTACATATAACACTTGTGATAAAAAAGACGTGGACAAAAGCCACCTGGTCATACTAAAAACAGCAAAGTGCATAAAAAACAACCACTTACAATAAAATGCGTTAAAGATGTGATGATAGAAGCGAATTTTCTTTATCTAACAATGAAACAGAAGGATGGCTGATGCATTTATCTTTTTGTTTTTCTATCCAGTATGCCTCCACGATTTCCCTAGCGGTTTGATTCCTATGCCTGTATAAAATGTCTGTGCTAGTAAGACAAGGGGAGCAACCATGTTCTTGGCAATGCATTGCCAAATGCGTACTAGGGCGACCTTTAAGGCTAGACAAGTGCTCCCTTAGCCTAGTGTTAATGCATCTCCCAGTCTGCCCTACGTACACATGACCACACGTCATAGGAATCTGGTAAACAACGTTCTTCGCGCAATCAACAAATTGGGTCTTGCGCGGATGTCTAACAGTGCATTCTTTCTGTACATCACCCTTACTTTCAAACTTCTTTTTAACCTTGGAACACACACTACCTATTTTGTTTCTTGCCGAAAATACTACTTTTACTTCATAACAACCAGCCACTTTTTTAAGTCTGTGTGAAAGGCCGTGCACATACGGAATCACTGAAACATTGGAACCTCCATCCTTCTGCCTTTGATTCTTTGTGCATTGTGCTTTATCCTTGTTTAGTTCTTTCATTAGTCTAGCACACGTCGCCAGCAACACAGCGAGCGGATACCCAGCCTTTCTCAACCTGTCAACTTGCTCAAAGAATGCAATCTTTACAGTGTGGTGGCATGACTTCAACAACGCTGACCGGAAACACGAAATGACTATTCCATTCTTCACAAGCCTGGAATGGTTTGAGGCATAGTTCATTAGCGGTTTTCCAGCTCGGGGTGAGAAAGACCAACACACATGTTCCGGTAGGAATGTTAACTTGACATCAAGAAACTGTAGCCTCTTATCTACCGGTACTTCCGAAGTAAATGTTAAGCCCTTTCCCAGAGAATTGAAGGCTTCTACAACCCTATTTCTGAATGCACCCTTGTCTACAGGACAACCTAAAATCAAGTAGTCATCGACATACCTGTATATCTTACTTACTACACCTTCTAAATCTTTTGCCAGCTCTCTGTCTATGCTTCCCAAAAAAATGCTACTTAGGATGGGAGCTACCTTTGACCCGATGCACACACCCCTTGCCTGTATATAAGTTTCACCACAGAACCCTACATGTGTATTCGCTAAATAAAAATGCAGAAGTTCAAGAAAGGATTCAACGGCCATGCCGCACGTATTGCGGAATGACACCTCGTCATTTTCCTTTGTTATGCAATCTTTAACACTGCACATTAGGGGCCCTTGCGGTAAGGAATAGTAAAGATCTTGAACATCTATGCTGAATCCCCAGCTGCAGCTTGTACTATCTAGTGCCAAACAATTCACAAGGCCTTCAGAGTTTTTCAATAAGTACGGATCCTGCACTTCTAGGGAATTCAACATTTTTTGCAAGAACTCCGCGACCAAGAACTCGGCCAATTGTGTCCGAGAGAGGGTGTTGGCAATTTCTGGTCGCGGAGTTCTTGCAAAAAATGTTGAATTCCCTAGAAGTGCAGGATCCGTACTTATTGAAAAACTCTGAAGGCCTTGTGAATTGTTTGGCACTAGATAGTACAAGCTGCAGCTGGGGATTCAGCATAGATGTTCAAGATCTTTACTATTCCTTACCGCAAGGGCCCCTAATGTGCAGTGTTAAAGATTGCATAACAAAGGAAAATGACGAGGTGTCATTCCGCAATACGTGCGGCATGGCCGTTGAATCCTTTCTTGAACTTCTGCATTTTTATTTAGCGAATACACATGTAGGGTTCTGTGGTGAAACTTATATACAGGCAAGGGGTGTGTGCATCGGGTCAAAGGTAGCTCCCATCCTAAGTAGCATTTTTTTGGGAAGCATAGACAGAGAGCTGGCAAAAGATTTAGAAGGTGTAGTAAGTAAGATATACAGGTATGTCGATGACTACTTGATTTTAGGTTGTCCTGTAGACAAGGGTGCATTCAGAAATAGGGTTGTAGAAGCCTTCAATTCTCTGGGAAAGGGCTTAACATTTACTTCGGAAGTACCGGTAGATAAGAGGCTACAGTTTCTTGATGTCAAGTTAACATTCCTACCGGAACATGTGTGTTGGTCTTTCTCACCCCGAGCTGGAAAACCGCTAATGAACTATGCCTCAAACCATTCCAGGCTTGTGAAGAATGGAATAGTCATTTCGTGTTTCCGGTCAGCGTTGTTGAAGTCATGCCACCACACTGTAAAGATTGCATTCTTTGAGCAAGTTGACAGGTTGAGAAAGGCTGGGTATCCGCTCGCTGTGTTGCTGGCGACGTGTGCTAGACTAATGAAAGAACTAAACAAGGATAAAGCACAATGCACAAAGAATCAAAGGCAGAAGGATGGAGGTTCCAATGTTTCAGTGATTCCGTATGTGCACGGCCTTTCACACAGACTTAAAAAAGTGGCTGGTTGTTATGAAGTAAAAGTAGTATTTTCGGCAAGAAACAAAATAGGTAGTGTGTGTTCCAAGGTTAAAAAGAAGTTTGAAAGTAAGGGTGATGTACAGAAAGAATGCACTGTTAGACATCCGCGCAAGACCCAATTTGTTGATTGCGCGAAGAACGTTGTTTACCAGATTCCTATGACGTGTGGTCATGTGTACGTAGGGCAGACTGGGAGATGCATTAACACTAGGCTAAGGGAGCACTTGTCTAGCCTTAAAGGTCGCCCTAGTACGCATTTGGCAATGCATTGCCAAGAACATGGTTGCTCCCCTTGTCTTACTAGCACAGACATTTTATACAGGCATAGGAATCAAACCGCTAGGGAAATCGTGGAGGCATACTGGATAGAAAAACAAAAAGATAAATGCATCAGCCATCCTTCTGTTTCATTGTTAGATAAAGAAAATTCGCTTCTATCATCACATCTTTAACGCATTTTATTGTAAGTGGTTGTTTTTTATGCACTTTGCTGTTTTTAGTATGACCAGGTGGCTTTTGTCCACGTCTTTTTTATCACAAGTGTTATATGTAATTTTGACGTTGCTCTTTTGACTTGATGGCGCAGATCAGCGGGTATCATATGCGCTGTAGGGTGCTCTGTTGACTAGATCGCGCAATTTCTGTGGGTATTTAAGTAGGTAGTTCTTCAAAAATAAACCAGTTGTTAGAAAGCGCTCGTCCTTGTGTTGCCCCTATTCTTCGTCCCTGTTTGTTTGCGCACAAAAAGTATCAATATGAATATGTTCCAACTAGGCCGACTCGCAGTTATACACGATGATTTTTTCTGTTGACGGATGACGAAAAAACTATGTAAGGTTAGTCATATACAAAAGCTCTCGCTGTAAAAGGCATTAAAATGCTAACTGCCGAATAGATTGATTTGTCAGTGCTTTAGGAATGTGTGTGAGGAGCGATAGTGTGGGCGGGGAGGGGGGGTGGTATGCCACTTAATTTTGGCTGGGGAGGCCGGATATCCCCGACCCCCCCCCCCCCCGGGTATTTCCCGGTTTTTGAAGTTTTCTTCATCATTCTATTTACGATCTAGACATGTTTATCTACGAGCCCACTAAGCCTACTGGGCTAGCTTGGAAACCGTCTACCCCAAAACATCACCCTTCTGAGCCCACTAGAGCGAGCAAGTAAACTGGTATTCAATGTTGTATGATGGAAGTCGTCCCTTGATGCAAAAAAAAACCGATTGATGGGAAGAAACTGGTGCCAGTTGTTACTACAAACTGCTAACGGTAATCCCATTTTGCAATGGCAACACTCCATTTTGAGATTAGGGTAGTCGCTGTTGCATCACCTAGTTTTTTTTTTCAAATTCTGGAAAATACGTTAGCGCATCGAAGACACATATACGAGCTAGCGCCATGCTAGAAAATGTCTACACCAAATTGTTAGCACGCATGCTCTTGGTCTCGCCTCAATATGATCGTTTCGCTTCGCGCTAGACATACTTCGGGCAAGCACTGCCGTTGTGTAACATGTATTCAACATGAACTTTGAGTCATAATCAAAACACCAAATTGCGAGCTATTGCATTGCTATTTTTCAGCCCTAAATATTTCTCCTGTATGCATGCGCTTAAGCATTTCCGGTTTCATTGACTTCGGAATCACTATTTTTCATAGTTTTAACTGTACTCCTTGTACAACGGCAATTATAGAGGAAATGGCTTGTTTTAGACTGGAAGACCTGCCACGGCGGCCTAGCGGCTATGGTTAGATTCTGGAGTTTTGATCACCAAAACCACAGTTTGGTTATGGCGCACAGTGTAGTGAGGAACTCTGCATTAATTTGGGCCACCTGGGGTTCTTTAACGTGTACTTAAATCTAAGTACACTGGTGGTTTTGCATTTCGCCCTCATCGAAATGCGGCCGCCGAGACCGGGATTTGATCCCGCGACCTCGTCCTTAGCAGCGCGACTACATAGCCGCCATGGTCGCGGGATCGAATACCGGTCACGGCGGCCACATCTCGATGGAGGCGAAATGCAAAACCACCCGTGTCCCGTATTGAGGGCGCGCTAACATCTCCGGGCCATCAAAATTAAGCCGACTCCTCCATTAAGGCTTGAGCCTCATAATAAGATTGTAGTGTTGACTCGCGAATCCCCAGAATTTTGTTTTTAGGTAGTTTTTCTTGCCCAACTACTGTTTAACGCACGTATACAGTGTCGCGAAACAACTCATGAAATTCTTTCCTGGTTTTATCTGCGCATTCCATGCTTACGACATCCTCTCAACGCGACGCAAAACCGAGCGCTTCGCTTGCTAATAGTGCTTGCTTTCTTGGCAATGAAAATCTCCTCCTTACAAGGTCGTTCGTTTACGATAACTTGCAGAGTGGCCACACTGAGCGTGCTTGATAATATGCCCGCTATAGGTGCGAAGTACCGCTCTACTTCGCTTCAGATTTACTTAGCACCTTTGGAAGAGTGAATAAGGCAGCAGATTAGCGGGAGGGCCCATCTCTACCTTGAAGAAGACTGCTTGGCCGCCTTTGTTCTCCTCAATGAATCATTCAGCTTTGGTTCCAACGATGCAGGCATTCATGTCCAAAATGGTGAAGCCGTCGTCGTCTTTGCTGAGTAGCTGGTGTACACGAGGGCCGTTGTTAGAGCACAGTGCAAAATTACTCGTAGTTTTGCCAACAAAGTTGGCCTTAATTGCCAAAAGGAGATTATCTTCTACTCTCGTGAAGCCAGTTGTATCTGCCGCATTTGGACCCGGTTGAAGTTGGTCGTCGTTTCACTGCACATTTGTGCTTTCTGCACCACACTTTCTCATTGTGTCCATGCCTGATTTTGAATACCAGCTACTTGCGCAACATTAAACATCTGTACTGTCTTTGACACTATCAAGATCTTCTCGTCCGGAAGTTTTCCACGCGATTTGGGATTATTGGTGCCGGACGCAATCTCGTCATTCTGGAGTTGACCTGTTTTACGATGTTACAGCTGCAGGCTTCCTTCCGTAAGCCGGGCAAAAATGTTCGTCCCAAATGTTCGTTCAAACAGGTTCGTGCACCTCATTTGGTACTCCTCCAATTTTCTCCAAAAGTCTCACTGCCTTGTTTGTCCAATTTTGAAAAAAATACAGTTAAATACTAACAGCGCTTTGTTTCCGGCGATACTAACCATCTGCTGTTTCTTTGCGCCTTGCTACCCTGGTACCGTCGTTGACGCTGTTGCCATGAGGAAGAACTCAAACTTCGGTGTGAAGCGGTCCCAGTTTTTCGAGATGCTGCCCGACAGAAGCAGAAGATCCGTTGGTTTCACTAATTCCATTCCAGCAGGTGCCGTTCCATCAGCTTCTTGCCTAAACGGAAAGGCGACCCACTTCTCAGATCATGTACCAGGGATGGATTCAACCAAACTAAGGACGTTTGTGCAGCGACTCCAAGCTCAGCTAATGGGGTGCCGTGGCTGGCAGACATGCACAGACGCCGCCCTAACACGATGACTTCCATGATACAAAGCCTACTAGAACAATCTTGTAATTTGCATTCAATTATAGCCTCCTTACGTTGAAGATTACCATTGTTCGCAAAGGTGGAGAATTCGCCGTGCTTCAAAACCTGACCTCCAAGATTATAACGCACTCCGCTGTAGCAACACTAGAACGCCTTGACCGTGAGGCCTATGCGTTTTACAAAGTTTAATCGAAATAGAATGCTTCTAATCGCCTCCTGAGTTGTTTCACAACCGCGCGGAAGCCCAGGTGCAACGTTCTCTCGTATTTGTATACACTTGCCTTCCCCTTACGTAAGGAACTTCTAAAGAAACAAAAATTTAGTGCCCTTCCACTCTGTCAAGAAGGATAACCGGCGAAGCTGTATTCGGATGACTATGTTGACAACTATACTGATTTATATTTATTTCTATACGATTGCTATATTCATTGAATAAAGACACATACATTTGACTTGGTGGTTTTTATCGTCTTTATTTGTCTCATTCGTTACAACTGTGGCCATAGCTTTGTGGTCGCTGTGGTACACCGCGATCGGTTGGACTGCTATGTTAGACAAGTTTTTGCCAAAGATTAAATCTATACACGATCGGTGACGCATGGTCGGGACACTGGCGCCCGCCTAGAACTCAATTCCAAACCATTCCAACAGGAAGGATACAATTCACTTGCCGTCGGTGCGCGCAAGGCCAACGTTAAAATAAACGACTGGGGGTACACGATTGCGTTTTATTATGCTTCTCGACCCTCCCATGCGAGTGAAGGAGCGCCGCCATCCTATGTTTTCTATGTGGCCATGAAGGTCATGAGATGGTCGATATCATTGAGAGCGACCGCCGCGACTCCTTCGCGCATGCGCCTGCGTCGGAGGAGTTTTCGGCGTACAGGCGCGACGGACGGGCGAATCGGCTAGCCAGCTTCGCTGTAAGAAACGTGGTCGAACGACACAGACCGGAAAGGCCGCGCGGTGAACGGTTGTCCAATTAGCGGCGCTTATGACATACAGGAAGTGAAAATGGTAACTTTATTTTCACTTTTAATAGTTACGCACGCACCCCTTCCTCACGCCAAGAACAAGCAAAATCTTCAGCAGTTCCTCCGGCTCTCAACTCATTTACTTCGACAACAGCTTTCTGCCACTTTGAGGGCCACCATATAATCTTACTGGCCTGCTTTTCCTCAAGTAATTCTGCTCACTTACTACCGGCAAAATAACAAGAATGCAGCGGTCATTAGCTGGTTTAATGGGGAGGGATGTGTTCATATGAAATGCATAATTTAAACTATGAATATGAAAAAATTCTAATTTTATTTATGATTTCATTTTTGTTTATTTTTACATTTTGTGGTTTACCAAAAAGAAAAGTGCAGACTGTAGGGGAATAAGTTTTGATTTTTTCTATATATTTGCGAGACAATCTCGTTGCATATATTTTTTCATCTTTGTCATTATGGTGGTGTTGCCTTGTGGTCAGCGCAATAAGCTTCAAACAGTTGTGAACACAGTCATACCTGATCCAATCATTCAGTAGGACAACGTTCAAGCAACTACTTGTCCGATGCATCGGCAGCTTGGCATATGAGGTAACCTTCAAATATAAAGTTTTTTCCACCCTTCATTCAATTCAGTGTTTCTTCAAATACACAGTTGATCTGGCAGCAACGAGGAAGTTGGTGTATTTTAAACACTTCTCGCCTTTCGGGCTACAAGAGTCGTTCTCAAGGCTCCGCCTGGGCATTGTTCATCTATGAGGCCAAAGCTACAATTAATTGGTGTCACAAGTTAAATGACGCAGTGGTCCCTATAAAACTTGAGCTATTCTTTTACAAGTAAATTTGCGGTGCTGCAACATAAGACACTGGTTGTTGTGAATTGTGTAGGCTACTAATTCTGTGAAGTGTGTTATGTTAGTGCTGCGGTATCGTTGTCAGCATTCACGCCATCGATGCTTTCGGCATTACTTTTCACCAAACCCTTGCATCTCGGCGCATCCTATATTGTGGAAATGTGCCATATTTCAGGTTGATACCGATAGGTTTCGTGTACGCTTCCTTTGCGGCGCTGACCCTGTTTCTAGAAGCACGACCAAAGAATTTAACGGCAAAACACCGCAGTCTTGTGAAGAACAACTTCTATGCGATGCACGCAATAAAATGCTCGTCCACTACATTAACGCTTGTTCTAGCCTACAAAATACGTGCACTGTTTGCACAGCTCTCAGGGTCTGTGTGGAACGCAAAGACCTTTAGTAATTGCCCAGCGCTATTCTTGTGCGATAGTTCAATAGTGAGCACGATCAATAGGCTTCTGGCTGAGGTTGCGTGGTCACATGCGCCTGTGGATCTGCGAATGGTAACCCTAACGTGCGCTATGTGCCCGACGAATGTGTACATGGCGGACACTGGTTCGTGGCTCTGCCCTGTACATTAGGCACAACATGCTCAAGGAGGTCAGCCGAATGTGGCAAATGATGTTACTCATTGGATAACGGGAAAAGAATGCACCAATTATTGCTGAAGCACCTGGACCAAAGACGGTTGGGTGTATTCATCTGATGCATTTTTTTCACAGTTTTTTTGTTCGTATGCGATGCGGCAAGTGCTTCGAATAATAAAAAAGGACTCCACCACACATTTCCCGAGTCACATTTGTCTGAATCATATAGTTGGCGATTGTTGATAAGCTTCTTTTTTTTCTTCACCATGTGTAGATGGCGAAGCCGAGGATGAAGACGTGGTCTGGCAACTACTAGAATTCTCTTTCGATGTCGTCATTGGCGACAACGGTCGTCGTCAGCGTAACACAATGGACAGATGGACAAGCCAAACTAACTGACAAACAAGGCAGTCTTTAGAGTATTAAAATCACTCATTTCGTATCTCACCAAACGCGCATGTCCCACAAAGATCAGTTTTGGTACCAGTCAGTCAGTCAAGAACTTTATTGAAGTCCTGAGGAGTTTCAATCCATTGGAGATCCCACGCGGGGAACTCCTCCGGCAGAAACCGTAGGCGACACCCAAGTCGGGACGGGAACGTGGTGACGCTCCGCCAGTTCTTGGGCCCTCTGGACGGCCTTGAGTTGGAGTTTGAGGTCCGGGCTTTTGAGGGCTTCTTCCCATTCGGGCTCACTGGAGAGAGGGCCCTTTGGTAACGCGGTACATTGCCATAGCATGTGCGAGAGTGAGCAATAAAGTTCTGGGCAGCCTGGGCAATTTGCCGGGATTTCTGAGTTATAGTGACTTGGTAGGCCTCGTGACGGATACGAGTCCGTTTGTAGCATTCGAAACGCGGCCGCCTGCGCGCGTGCGAGTTTGGCGTGTGGGAGCGGGAATTTGGTTCTGCCTTTCCGATAGTGGGAGGGGATCTCTTGATAAGTGAGCAGCGGGTCATTAAACTGAATGTCCAGCCCCTCGTAGGCCGTGGGACCGTCGCGGCGGGCAAGTTCTCGCGCACGGTCGTGGGCCGTTTCATTGAGGTTAGCTTTTCGCGGGTGAATGTCTTTCCCCATGTGAGCGGGGAACCAGGAGAGGCACCGTTTGCTCTCTTTTGAGCTCGCTAGTAGTATACGCGCTGCTTCTTTAGATACGTTGCCGCATTCGTAGGCCCGAATTGCGGCACGCGAGTCCGTGAAGACATAAGTAAATGTGGGCTCTGCCATGGCGATGGCTACGGCTATTTGTTCCGCTTTAGCGCTGGTGCTCGTTTTAACCGATGCGGATGATCGTAGCGTTCCGTTGCCGTCCACGACCGCTATTGCGAAAGTGGATGTGCTGCCGTACTGGGCCGCGTCCACAAATGCAGTGGCTTCACGATCCGCGTCGATGCGGTCGAGAATCGCGCGGGCGCGGGCCCGGCGCCTACCCACGTTGTGTTGTGAGTGGACGTTTCTGGGAAACGGTGAGACTTTGTATTTGTCTCTAATTTCGCTCGGTAGGGTAACCGCGTGCTCGAGATAGGGAGACGGGGAGACATTGGCGTCATTTAAGATTAGCCTACCGGCTTTGGACGAGGATAGGCGGAGTATTTGCGCCATATATCTGAGCCTCGATCACTTCGTCGATGTTGTTGTGCATACCTAGCTGGTCAACCTTTGCTGTACTTGCTCTTTGTGGAATTCCCAAGACGTGTTTGATGCTCTTGCGCATGAGTGTGTTTAGCTTCGTCTTTTCTAGTTTCGTCCAGTTGTGGGCAGAGGCGACGTAATTAATGTGACTCGTAAGGAACGTGTGGTATACGCGCAGAAGGTTATCTTCGCGGAGACCCTTCCTGCGCCCCGAGACTCTGTGGATGAGTCTGATCACGTTTTCGGTTTTGGCGGTTAAGTGCTTGATCGTGTGTCCGTGGCATCCGGTGGATTCGATTATAGGAGCCCAAGAATGCGTATGTGGTTGACTCGCGGAATCTGTTGTCTGTCTCTTGTGTGTAGTGCGAGCGGAAGTTCGTCTAGAGGTGTTATAGTGGCGGACTCCTTGGCAAGACTTGCGATATAGTAATAGTTCCGATTTCTGTGAGGATAGTTTCATTCCTGTGTTTTGGTACCACTGTGATTTTTAATCGACAGAAACAATATATCGACCAACATGTGGTCTTCTATGCGTGTTTTTGCAGATGGCTGCGCAATATATAAAGAAATAACCAACCAGTGGGATTCTGCAATCCGACTTACCGACCCTTTCAGAATGGTGCAGCAAATGACAGATGAAAATTAAAATTCGTCCCTGTACCAATTTCTTGCCTAACGAATATCCAATTAAACATACTGCAGCTGAAGCAGTTTCGGTGATTAAATGCTAAAGTGTTCTGCTCAATCACAATCTAAAATGGATTGATCATGTCGAATTAATCACTACCAAAGCATTTAGAGAGCTCTGCGTTCTAAAACGTTGCCTGCGCCTAATTCAGGCACCAAACTTCAGGCATTTATTTCGCTAAATGAATGGACACTAGCGTACGCTTCTAACATATGGCCTCCCCATAAAGCTTGCCTTTCTGAGATGCTGGAATCAATACAGTCAATTTAAAGCCGCTAGATTAAGCTATTCCTAGTATTCTCGCTGCCCCACTGTGTCATCCATACAAACAACACTTAGCATTTAACTCTCCTAAGAAGCAGAAAATATTTGCGATTATTCCTTGTTCAAACTGTTCATTTTCGTGACAGCGCCTTTCACGCAAATGCATTCATCCAGCAGCCGACATCTCCACCCGCATTGACCACGAACACAAGAAATATCCACTTTTCGCTCGGGCTAAAAAATATTTACACTTACCTTTAGTCTTATCAAGACTAAAGGTGGAGCGCCCTTCCATTGCCAACATCAAGGAATTATCTTTTTTGTAATCAGCTCTACTATTAACCCACCTTACCGCCGTATACGACAACACATCTTAACTTGAAGCCCGATTCAAGAACGCATCTTGAAGCCCGCACTCGACTTGATCAGGGAGACGCGTGGCGCGAACGTGCCCATGACACTCATCGCGTTTCCTCCGGCGCGTTTACGACAGGCGTCATTTAAGTCAAGAGAAGCGTGGGCTTCAACTTCGGTAATGTTCTTGAATGCGGGGGTTAATAAGCAAACCTGCCACTCCAACTGATTATTCTAAAGAACAATGTTACTCCGCGCCTTATTAACGTTGAACACTGTCATGCATTTGTTGTATTATACTAATAGCATTGCAGCTCAATCTTGTATTATTGCATTATATATTCATTACTTCATGCTGCTACTAGATGTACTGTTTACGTTCAATGCTGAAAACATTTGCGTTCTTTAGTTATGTTTTGTTCTTCATGCTTATAACCCGCTTTCGACGTTTCTTGTTGTTATCGCCCCAATGTAGTGCCTGATGCCGGGCCCTTAGGGTAAATATCTGAAACGAAATGACACATAATTTCAAACGCTTAGCTGTTGTCGCATTAATATATCTGTGAAATCGTTTAAGTCCCCCGCAGCCTAGGCTGCTACCAGACCCATTACAAAAAGGTGATTACAAAGAACTTTATTTGAAAAAGACGCTTTATGACAAAACGTAGTTTAACAAAACATCTACGCAAACTGCAATGTGTCGTTACATGCATATTGCATTATATGCGAGAAAGTAGCTTATATTGCGTTCTCAGCGAGAAAGTAATTTAGCGCTATCGGATTACCCAGGTTGTGTTCTTTGGTAAACTCGGCAATTTTGAAGTTCTTCCTCTTGTCGAACGGAACCATCTGGGGCGACTCGATGATATTTTGTTGCTCGTATGCCAGAAAAACGTACCGATGCGGACCCGATCCTGCGGGGGGCTTCGGACCGCGGTAGCTGAACAGCTCATTTCCCCGCGTGTAGTTGACGGGCTCCTTGACGTCTCCCGCCTCCACGTTGACCACTAGCCAGTGTAGGATGGGCCCGAACTTGGGGTCGCTCATGCTGGGCGCGTCCGGGTCCAGCATGGCGATCGTGTACGTTGTTCCGGCGGTTCTCGGGAACTCGATGGCCGACGGTGCGGCGGACGCCTGCTCCGGGGTGAAGCGGTTTCCCATGGCGATCGGGCCCGCCTCGAATCTCGCTTCGAAAACGGCCCCCGGAATTGCCTCGATCAAGTCGGGTGCAATCCTGCTGTTGTTGGCCTTGTCAAGGAGCTCCATCTGCCTGCTGTCCAGCTCCGTCGCGCGGCACGTGACCAGCACCAGGATCGTTGCAACAGCTACCGCCAGCTGCATCGCTGCGCCGCGCGACGCCCCCGCAGCAGGCGTGCCTCGCTGCGCCAGTGGATGCCTGGCGAATGGATGCCGCGCTGCCGAGCGCGAGCAACGTACAAGGACGCGCGGGAAGGAATCTCCTTCCGGCTAAGGTGGGGAACCGGTTCGGTCAAGGTGCACAGGGCCCGCAAGGCCACACTGCCGCCTTCGTTGTTACCGTCCCCGCTGGGCAGTGGACGGAGACCACAACAAGGAAATTGAACGACAGCCAGCTATTCACCAGTCACGTGGGCCGAGCGGCGGCGATAATAATAGCACGCGCGTTCGTCCCACGACGCGCAAACAGGCGCCAGTGACAACGGTGTCATCGAAGAAACGCGCTGCCCTGAGTGGCGAGCCTCAGATAAGCAGCTTGCTCTCCCGCAGAGGCCGTTTAATGGCACTGCTACTTTGTGCGCGCGGGCACATGGTCACTTGATGCTTTTTTAATTATTTTTCATTTCGTGAGTTTTCTCTCTTTGGCAGTAAAACAGACACGCCATCTTGCGACCCTTAGGCCCCGCTTGTACCCCTACTGCTCTTGCAAATTCAGCCAGCCAGTAGCGTAGAAGCATTCTCGAGTAATTCAGTGGCTTGATTAAGTTTTTGACACGCTAACTTGTAAAGCATTAGAATTCTCCCAGTGGTGAAGACTAGGAAGGGTGGTGTTTGCAGCATCAATTCAGTTATTTGGGTCGCTTCCACCAAAACATATACTCGTTTCGTTGGCATATATAATAAAGGTTGCATTTTTTGTTAGCATTTATGGCGACATTAATCTAGAGATAAGAGAGAAGTGGCCCCCAAACACTTCCTTGAAGTACCCCGTTCTTTATTGACATTGTTCGCCACATATCTAACCAGTCACGTCGACATACTGATACGGTTCAAATAAGAACGTACGAGCTCTAGCGCAGGGCCTCTGATAATCATTTTTTTTCCTCTTTTCACCAAAAAGGCGTCATTGTTTAAGCGATCGTGAGCCTTCTTAAAGTCTATGGAAATATTCTAAGACTAGCTATCTGCGTTGAAACTTTTTTATAGATATTTATGAATTAGAAGTGTTGTTTCTCTGGAACAATTTATCTTAAAGCCCTGCAATGAAGCTGTTATAACAGGATTTCGCTTAAAAAAATGAGACAGGTGTTTTGTAACTTTAGAGAGACAAGTAGTAAACACACTTGCCTGTAGTTGGATGGAAACCTGGAGAAAGCCAACCTTTGTGGTTGCCTTTCTTTAGCTAGCTTCATTTGCAATGGAAAAGTACTGTGTTCAGGACAAATCCAAGATACTGGCGACAAAACTAACCAGGAGGCAGAACCAGTGCAATAATATCTGTGAGGTATATTTCGGGACACTTGGAAACCGCTCGCGAAATCCAACTATTCACGAAGTAACTACAGTGCTGGCTGAAATCTTCCAGTGGCTTTGCTAATCCATCAGATCTAGTCTTAATCTTCCTTTGTTGTCTGTTCGACGTAGAATTGCACATCTAGCACTGTTTAATGGCCTTTATCATTTATTCTACAATGCACACGCAATTCATTACAAGACCACATTATGCATCACTCTGTGTTCGTCGAGAAAGGAAGCCGATGGGCTCAATTTTGCTGATAATGACCACATAAAGCCAAGAGACAATGAAGCCAAAGAAAGCATCGGGCAAATTAGCTGTAGTTAAAATGTTAATGTAGAACATAGTGAAGGGAAACGAAAGTGGACGAAAGGATCACTTGTCGCCGGCGGCCGCCAAACCCCTTCGCATTACGCGTGCGTTGCACTGCCGATTGCGCCAGGGTGGCGGCTATCGATCCACCCACTAACTTGGGTTGATCACTGTCCGAAAATTGGTACCTATCTAACACAAGGCATTTTCCCCAGTCTCTTTTCCCTCCCACGTGTGTAGATATTGGAACCAACTTCCCACTGATATTGTATATGTGAGTGAAAACAGCCTTTTTCGTGAAACTTTAGCTAACATTCTCTAACCTGCATTTTTCCTGTTGTTTTGTGACATAGCAGCCATGATTCTACAGAACGAAACTTTTCGTAATCTAAGAATGTGTTATGCACTCAATAATCAAGCTGCGTTTGCCTTTACTTTCAATGTACTATATTTCCTTTTCTACCACTCCCTTCTAATATGGCTCTGGTCCGGAGGGTATGCTAAATAAATTAATGAGTGAATCACACCGCTTTTCAGCTCACAGTAACAACGTGTCACGACGAAAGTAGAGGTTGAACCCACACACATCCGGTCAGCCAACGAGTTCAGGACGACTAACACACTCTTAAGGCTAGTCGTTCAGGCAGACTAACCATTAGTTCGTAATAGATGGATGGAAGGATGGATGGATGTTATGAGCGTTCCCTTTGGAATGGGGCGGTGGGTTCCGCCACCAAGCTCTTGCTATTACACTGCCTAATGTCCTACCTAGGCTAAACAATAAAAAAAGAAAAAAAAGCTATGAACTCCCACAACCAAATTTTCTGACCCCTGTTGCGAACTGTGCTTTTGTACGTCCACGTTCTTTCTCTTTTCCCTACTTTTCTTCGATTAATCCTCCAATCGCCTCTTACTAATGCCTATTGCGGACATGCTTACTTTCCCACTGCTCTCGCTAAGCCTAAGGGCTTCAAGTAGGCCAGTGGTGCCTAAATCGACCGCTGGGTAGACGTCTTCACATTCTAATAAAACATGCTCCATACTTTTCCTAACTTTATATTGCAGCAAGCACATGCTTCTTCTTCCTTCTTATATCTCGCTTTATAGGTGCGTCTTCTAAGGCATCCCGATCCCGCTTCGAAAAGTAATGAGCTTCCCTCTGAGTTAGCATAAATTGTTTCTTTCCTGATTTCGTTTCTTCCTCTTAAGTAGTTACTCATGGCAGGTTTCTTTTCCATTGCCGCCTCCCATGAGATTGTTTCAGCCTCTCTAACTTTCCGCTTGACGTTCTTTGTTGCTGTGGCAACCACCCTACAGGTCGCATACTTGCTGGTAAGCTTCCTATTTCTTTTCCTCCACTGTGCATCAATGTTTGCCCTGTACAGATACCTCAACACTCTCCCAGCCCATTCACTTCCTTCCATATTCCTCAGTCGTTCTTCATACTCAATTTTACTGCGAGGTTCCCTCACTTCAAAGCTAGACCAGCCCATATCATCCTGCACAGCTTCATTTATAGCCTTCCCGTTAGCGCCCAATGCGAGGCGACCCACTGACCTTCGGTTCCCATCGAGTCCTGACTGTACCCCTGATTTAAAGCAAACAACTCCATTTCCAAAAGTAAGACCTGGAACCATTACACCTTTCCACATACATCGGAGCACCTCATACATATTGTATCCCCATAGTGCTCTTTGCTTCATTATGGCTGCATTTCTCTTGCCCTTACCTGTTATTGTTTTTTCCTGTGTTTCCATATATCTATTGCCTTCGTTTATCCATATACAAAGGCATTTATATTCTGTTACCTGAGGTATTTCCTGGCCCTGTATCGTCACTGTCTGTTCACTGTTTTCATTGAACGGCATAACACCTTATCTCCTAACGCTAAATTTCAAACTTAAATTGTTGCCTTCCTGTCCACAGTTATTAGCCAGACGTTGCAAATCACTTTGCTTGTTAGCTAGCAACACAATGTCGTCCGCATAAAATAAACCTGGAAGCTGCTGCTCTATTACTGTACCCGCCTGTTTGTAAGAGAGATTAAACCCGATATTACTTCTAGCGCCCTCTCCATCCTCACCATGTACATCATAAACAGCAGTGGGGAGAAAGGACACCCCTGCCTCAGTCCCTTAGCAGGGAAGAAGTTTGGGCGTGTTGGTGGTATGCATTCAGACTGGGATACATAGCGCAAAAAAATTACACAGGGACAAGCAGAACACAGGACGAGCGCTAACTTTCAACAAATGATTTATTGCAGCTGGTGAGTATATATATACTCACTGGGACGCCACTACAATAGAGCAGACTGAAGGGAAGGAGGAAAAGACAGTCATGTGACTACTAAGCCCAAAAATTCAAGCTCTTTCCTTGATAAAAATATAGACGGCGTGCTAACGCACTCTTCACCTGCTCTGGCTATCTCAGCTGCTTCCACAATTTCCCTCGTAATCTTACTCCTGTGGCGATAGACAACAACGGTTCGTTCGAAAAGCGGGAAGCACGGAGCGTTCGCGTCACACTTTCTACAATGGGCAGCTAGATGCCCATCTATTGCAATGCTCTTCACTTTGTTGCTATGCTCCGCCAGACGCACGTTTAAACATCTGCCCGTCTGGCCCACGTAGTACATCCCACACGAGAGTGGGATCTTATACACAACATTGCGGGTGCATGCAACAAAAGGATCTTTGTGCGCGGTAGCGCAACCAGGCTTTGGTTTCCTCATGGGACAGCTCATCACACTCAACCTCAAGAGTTTGTTAGGTGCTGTAAACACAACGTTTACACCAGAACGTTGCCCGACCTTTTTTAGGTTGTGGGAAACCTTATGAAAGTAGGGAATTACCGCCACTTTACGTTTTTCCCTTTCTTCTTTCCTTTCTCTTACGTAGTCCGCTCTCTGCTCATCGCTCATGCGTGAAGTTAGTTTCTTTTGACGATGCAGGCCTTCAGCAACCGAGATAATGATATGTTTCGGATAGTTCGCTGCTTCCAGACGAGCCACCTGCTTACTAAGGCCTTCATCTAGCAAGTGAGCACATGACTTAGATAGAGCGCATGACAGGAAAGAACGTACAATGCTTCTTTTTACGAGTTTAGAGTGTGCAGAACTGTACCTCAAGGGCGGCTTGTTAGCTCTGGGCTCATGTACCCAACACACGTGTTCGGCTTTGAAATGCAAACGCAAGTCTAAAAACCTGATATTGCCTTGCGCTGGAAATTCAGTAGTGAACGTGAGTGGCCTATAACACTCATTGAAAGAGGCAAGAATACAGCTAACAGCAGGGTTTGAACAGTCAAAACGGCAATCTACCTGAGAACTGGCAGCCGGAACAAGTAGTGATCTATCTAAAAATACCAAAAAATCGTCTACATATCTAAAAACCTTCAAAACTCCCAAATCACCCACCCGCGCGGCAAAAGCGTTGTCACAACGAGCTAAAAACAGGTCACTTAAAATGGGCGCTATGCAAGAGCCTATGCAAACACCCTGCTTTTGCAGGTAAATGTTATTGTCAAATTGAACAAAGGTAGACCTAGGTATCTTTTATCATTTTATTTGAGGTCTACCTTTGTTCAATTTGACAATAACATTTACCTGCAAAAGCAGGGTGTTTGCATAGGCTCTTGCATAGCGCCCATTTTAAGTGACCTGTTTTTAGCTCGTTGTGACAAGGCTTTTGCCGCGCGGGTGGGTGATTTGGGAGTTTTGAAGGTTTTTAGATATGTAGACGATTTTTTGGTATTTTTAGATAGATCACTACTTGTTCCGGCTGCCAGTTCTCAGGTAGATTGCCGTTTTGACTGTTCAAACCCTGCTGTTAGCTGTATTCTTGCCTCTTTCAATGAGTATTATAGGCCACTTACGTTCACTACTGAATTTCCAGCGCAAGGCAATATCAGGTTTTTAGACTTGCGTTTGCATTTCAAAGCCGAACACGTGTGTTGGGTATATGAGCCCAGAGCTAACAAGCCGCCCTTGAGGTACAGTTCTGCACACTCTAAACTCGTAAAAAGAAGCATTGTACGTTCTTTCCTGTCATGCGCTCTATCTAAGTCATGTGCTCACTTGCTAGATGAAGGCCTTAGTAAGCAGGTGGCTCGTCTGGAAGCAGCGAACTATCCGAAACATATCATTATCTCGGTTGCTGAAGGCCTGCATCGTCAAAAGAAACTAACTTCACGCATGAGCGATGAGCAGAGAGCGGACTACGTAAGAGAAAGGAAAGAAGAAAGGGAAAAACGTAAAGTGGCGGTAATTCCCTACTTTCATAAGGTTTCCCACAACCTAAAAAAGGTCGGGCAACGTTCTGGTGTAAACGTTGTGTTTACAGCACCTAACAAACTCTTGAGGTTGAGTGTGATGAGCTGTCCCATGAGGAAACCAAAGCCTGGTTGCGCTACCGCGCACAAAGATCCTTTTGTTGCATGCACCCGCAATGTTGTGTATAAGATCCCACTCTCGTGTGGGAAGTACTACGTGGGCCAGACGGGCAGATGTTTAAACGTGCGTCTGGCGGAGCATAGCAACAAAGTGAAGAGCATTGCAATAGATGGGCATCTAGCTGCCCATTGTGGAAAGTGTGACGCGAACGCTCCATGCTTCCCGCTTTTCGAACGAACCGTTGTTGTCTATCGCCACAGGAGTAAGATTACGAGGGAAATTGTGGAAGCAGCTGAGATAGCCAGAGCAGGTGAAGAGTGCGTTAGCACGCCGTCTATATTTTTATCAAGGAAAGAGCTTGAATTTTTTGGGCTTAGTAGTCACATGACTGTCTTTTCCTCCTTCCCTTCAGTCTGCTCTATTGTAGTGGCGTCCCAGTGAGTATATATATACTCACCAGCTGCAATAAATCATTTGTTGAAAGTTAGCGCTTGTCCTGTGTTCTGCTTGTCCCTGTGTAATTTTTTTGCGCTATGTATCCCAGTCTGAACTCAGTCCCTTGTTGATATGAACTTTCTCCTCGTTTCTCATCCCTTCCCATTCAACGCACACGGTATTTTCTAGGTAAATCCTTTCAAAAGCTGTAGACAATCGTCACCTAAACATGCCCCTTCCAGAATATCCCACAAAATGTTGCGGTCTACGTTGTCATAGGCTCCTGTAATGTCTAAAAAGGCAACATATAACGATCTGCTTTCTACTTTTGATATTTCAATACACTGAGTACGAACAAATAAGTTATCATCTAAACGCCTACCTATTCTGAGGCCATTCTGAAGTTCTCCCCAAATGCCATTATTCTCTGCCCATGCTTGATGCTTTAATTTGATTGCCAGCATTATTAGCGTGTATTTTACCGACGTAATGGTCAACTGTCTATACGAGTGAATTCTATCTTTCTCCCCCTTTCCTTTTTAAAGTAAATTCATTTTACTTTGTCACCAACTTTTTTCCACTGCTTTCACCAGAGCTTTCTTACTTCTTGGTCCTAATTCATTAATCAGCCTAACGGAAACCTCATCTAGCCCTGTGGCTGTGCGCTTCGGAATTTTCCCTTCGGATTTCTTCCAGTTCAAATTTGTCAGCACCAGCTCCTTTTCCACCTGGGTCTCTTTCACGCTCTTTTTTTTCTTCAAATACAACCTCGTCATTGCCTTGGAAAGATTCCGCTATTATTTTTCGGATGTAATTTATTGCCGCTTCTCGGGCCAGTCTGTTTGCATCTTCGTCTAGGATATGTAGTTGTATTGTTGACTTCCTGCCTAATAATTTTATGTGGTTCCAATATATTCTAGGTGCGGCCTTCTTTTTCTCACGTATTTCTGACAACCAACGTTCACTTTCACCTTTTAATTTTGCTTGCACCAGTATTTGAACCATAGACTTTTTTTCCGGTATATTTCCCATTTACTGGTTACTTCATCCTGCGGCAACTGCGCCTTCTTTGCCGGCCTGTGCTCTCGGGATGCTTTCTGTCATTCGGCGATCGCTTCTCGTATCTCCCTGTTTCACCAGCTTTTCGGTTTCTTTTTTTCCTTTACAACGAACATGTTGCTTCTCTCTGCGTATTCCGTCCGCTAAATCCGAGCTCTTGCTCTACGAGAAGAGGCCCAGAGGTAGTTCCCACCGGTCCTGGAAGCCAGCAACGGAGACCCACATTACGTTATTCACCGGTAAGAAGTACCGCGGGTAGACACTATAAGGGTCCTAGGAAATTTTACGAGTCGAATGGGGCCAATGAAGCCGCCCCCAAACGCATTTGTTCCAAGTCCGATAGCGCCCTCGGCCTAATCCGAAGAATCGCCAATAGGTACCGCGGAATCAGGGAGGACAATCTGATCCGGATTACCCACGCCTTCGTGCTATGCCATCTCACTTATTCAGGGGCTATGCAAAACTGGCTCGTGTCGGAGCGCAATACAATCAATGCCCTAACCAGAAGTGTCGCCAAGCTTGCCCTCGGCCTTCCCATCTGAACGCACACAAAAGACTTCCTCAATTTGGGAATTCACAACACGTTCGAAGAGATTGTTCAAGCCCAAGAGTTTTCTCAGTTTTTCAAACTCTCCTGTATACCCCAGTGGGCCGAGCCATACTTGGCAAGCTGGGACGTAACCCCACGGTCGTCCGTCCCGACGCTGTGAAGCTGCCCAACGACGTTAGAACCAAGATTTCCATACACCGGATGCCACGCAATATGCATTCCACCTACAACGAGGGACGAAGACGAGCCAGAAGTAAAGCTCTGCTCGCCAGTGCACGCTTGAACAAGCATAGAACATGCTTCGTAGACGCTGCTTCATACGCTCAAGAAGAAGCCTTCTCCTCAGTGATCATCGACCGTGATTCCAAAGTCCTCAGCTGCGCTACCATCCGCACTTCTAGTTCCAGCATTGCCGAGCAGGTTGCTATTGCTCTTGCACAGACGGACAGTGTAAATGACTCGATTTATTCAGATTACAAGGCCGCTGTCAGGGCCTTTCAGGCGGGAATGGTGGCTCCCGAGGCCCTAGGTATCATCCGAAATGCTAAAGACATCAAACGTCACTTATTGGCTTGGTTCTCTGCGCACCTAGGAACAATTGAGGGTACCTCGCTCAACCCCAACGAGGAGGCGCACTCGGCTGCACGAGGTTTGCCTGACCGTGCACCGGGTAACGCGTCCTATCCTGGGCGACCCGAGCCTCTCTGCTCGTACAACGAGATCTGCCAACATAATTATCGATCAAGACTCCTGCCTCTGCCACATTCCTCGCTGTGCAGGACACAGGCAGTCACTCTCAGACTTCTGCAAACAAGGACTTACCCGAGGCGCGCGGCGCTGCACACAATGTACCCTGAATAGTTCCCAAGCCCGGACTACCCTCTGTGTAATGGTTATGCGGACTTCGAGCATGTCCTGTGGGGCTGCGCCTCTGCCGGTCGCCCTTTCACCCAAGAGGAAATGACGAAGCTCATTAGGGCCCAGGACCAGACCTCTCAAGTCCTGGCAGTCCAGAGGGCTCGCGAGAGGGCCGTCAAGTTTCACCTGATGGACGCTGAGTGGGCCTATCCAGGTGACGTTGAGTTTAATCGGGTCTATCGTGGACCAAGTAAACTTGTTTCACTCACTCACTCACTCTCCGTATTTCTGTCGTCATTACACTTAGAAGCTCACTATATTCCCACTCTTTATTTGGCCATTTGCCAAGTTCTTCCTCGACTCTAGTGACTATATTTGCTATTTGTTCAGCGTTAAAATCTGGACGGGCCATTTTGCACTGCTTGCTCTCTTTCCCAACTACATATCCCATTTTCAGAATGATGCGTTTATGGTTTAAAGACGAACGGACGGACGGACGGACGGACGGACGATGGATGGATGGATGGACGGACGGACGGACGGACGGACGGACGGATGGACGGACGGATGGACGGACGGACGGACGGACGGACGGACGGACGGACGGACGGACGGACGGACGGACGGACGGACGGACGGACGGATGGATGGATGGATGGATGGACGGATGGATGGACGGACGGACGGACGGACGGACGGATGGACGGACGGACGGATGGATGGATGGACGGGCGGGCGGACGGACGGACGGACGGACGGATGGACGGATGGACGGACGGATGGATGGATGGATGGATGGATGGATGGATGGATGGATGGATGGATGGATGGATGGATGGATGGATGGATGGATGGATGGATGGATAGATGGATGGATGGATGGATGGATGTTATGAGCGTCCTTTTAGAACGGGACGGTGGGTTGCGCCACCAGGCTATTGCTATTATACTGCCTAATGTCCTACATAGGTTAAACAAGAAAAAATGAAGAAAAAAACAACTATGAGCTCCCACAACCAAATTTTCTGATCCCCTATTGCGAACTGTGCTTTTGTACGTCTCCGTTATTTGTCGTTTCCCTACTTTTATTCCACCAATCCTCCAATCGCCTCTTACTAATCCCTATTGCGGACGTGTTTACTTTTCCACTGCTCTCGCTAAACCCAAGGGCTTCAAGGAGGCCAGTGGTGCCTAAATCGACCGCTGGGTAAACGTCTTCACATTATAATAAAACATGTTCCATAGTTCCCTTAGCTTTAACGCAGCAAGCACATGCTTCTTCTTCCATCTTATATATCGCTTTATAGGTGCGTATCCTAAGGCATCCCGATCTCGTATCGAAAAGTAATGAGCTTCCCTTTGTGTTATCGTAAATTATTTATTTCCTGATTTCGTTCTTTTTGTCTTAAGTAGTTACTCATGGCAGGTTTCTTTTCCATTGCCGCCACCCATGAGATTATTTCGGCCTCTCTGACTTACCGCTTGACGTTTTGTTGCTGTGTCAAGCACCTTGCAGGCCGCATACTTGCTGGTAAGCTTCCTAGTCAATTTCCTCCACTGTGAATCAATGTATTTTCTGTACAGATACCTCAACACTCTCCCAGCCCATTTACTTTCTTCCATATTCCTCAGTCGTTCTTCATACTAAATTTTACTGCGAGCTTCCCTCACTTCAAAACTAGTCCAGCCCATATCACCCTGCACAGCTTCATTTGTCCCATGTAAAAACACGCCACCTGTGGCGGTCACCGGAACCACAGTGCGCAAGCGCCATGTTAGGGCAAGGCGGGAAAGACAACAGAATCGTTAGGCGCACGGATTAACGGTGCTACTCCGAGCTAGCCAGCCTAGGGCACTGACACTCGTTTTTCTGGTGTCATCTTGATCTTTTCACGATGGTCAACTCCTGCTGTGTTCCACAATCTGACCAGCGTGGATATCGCGACGGGAATGGCGAAAAGGTACGTCCGCGTTTCCTCTTTCACGTGCCGTGAACACTCGATGCATGTTTTCTCGTATCGTGTTTTGCCGCGGCTCACAGTTTAAACTCGTGTCATATTTTTTTCTGATCGACTGTAAATTGGAGTTTCTGTAGTTATCTATTCAGAAAACGAGACACAGCGCAGTAATCACAGGTCGACGAAATTCTACGTCTCTGCGCGTTTCGCGAGGTGCCTAAAGCAGAGCGCGAAGCACAAGATGATCCAGCTACGCAGGAGCGCCACCTATTGCTACAGTATGTGGTGCTGCACTGGAAACTGTGCAGTTTAATGATGGATAATTAGTTTTGTGAAAATTGCGCAAACGAGTGCCGTTCGTCCGTGCGTGCGTATGCACCCGAGTGAACGACGTTTTTACTGGAAACGATCGAACCTAAGCCGCGGGTTGTAACATTCGCGGTGCTGGTCGCATTCTACGTTGTAATCTGCAGATAAGATTGCCCCGCTTGCCGCGATATCTTCCTTTCTTTTGACACTCCCTGACTGGCTGCTTAGCGCAAAAAACGCGCGTCGCCGAACGAATAAACGCCATTGTCTGCGTGGGTCGTCTGCTCCTTGGGCCGGTCGTCCTGCCGCCCTCGGCGTCTAGCCGTCGAATACGCAACACTTGACTGCAAACTCGTGTGCGTTGCATTTCTTAGTGGCACGCTTTGGTTAAAGGCGTTTAACGTTCCTAAGTGACTCAGGGTATGAGGGACGCCGTAGTGGAGGGTAACTGATCATTTTGACCACTGGAGTTCTTAACGTGGTGACATCGCACAGTACACGAGCCTCTAACACCTCGCCTCCGTGTAGCGTGCGCTATATTAGGCTTACAGCTTCTATACTGCCCTTGAATAAGGGTCCTGGAGCTGCATTCGGGCTGCAAGAAACGTCTTGCGTTTCTGATACATGTTTACCGCAGCTGGGAATAACATTTTTGCACTGCCGTCACACAGCATGCCTATTTGCGTCACTCGCGCATATAAATGCGATCGCCGCAGGAAATATTCTTTATGACACCTCGTGATCAGTGGCAGGACGCTTCGACCCCAAGAACTCTGTGACATCGTGACTGTATGACTTGCGCACGCGATTACATCAACGTGCTTTCGTGGCATGCGTGAGCTATTCCTTTCGTAGCACAGGAAATGTTTTCTTTCTGCGAAGGAAGCGAACATTCATTCAAATCAAAAATAGAAATGAAAAAAAAATTATCCTCTGCATTCTATGATGTGGATCAACGGGAAATTAATACTGAACCATTTGTGGCATGCAAGATAATTGATTAGAAAAATAAAAAAGCATTGTTACATCATCCTCAATGCCATGTACTTTTTTTGCAAGTGTTTTATCACAAGTTCTCCAAACAGTCTACTGCTTAAGAAGCGATTGTTGCCATAAAGAAAGACCCAGGCCCTGATTTTGTAATTGAGCGATCAACTAAGGTACGTCAAAGCATTTCAAGCCATACGAATTCATCAGCAATGTTACAAGTGGACAACGTTTCCTGAAAGAAAATGCAGCTCCATCCGAATTTCCATTTTCAAAACCAGCGATCAAACGGCGGCCTCCAAAGCAGCGGCTGCTGCAGTGCATCAACAGGGCCCAAAAAAACACAAGCGCAGCAGGGTCCAAAGAAACACGTGCCCAAGAAAGCAATAACGATGACGAAACTCCTGCAAGCCATTGCAACTACGAATCTATCAAGTTGGAAAACCAGCCAGTGCACTCGCCTGCTGAGCCAGCATCAGATCCGGAACCTCAAGTTTGTTCCGTGTGCCCCATCGTGAAGGCGGAGCTTCAGGCAAAGTGTGAAGAACTTAAAGCCATCCATGCAGTAAACCTGTTGAGTTCTCTACAGAAGATAAAAGATGAACTTGTTGCAGAAAAAGAGAAGAATTTGGAGCTTGCAGCACAGAATGGAAATATTCAGCAGCAGCTTGAAGTAACCACTTGGCCACTGTCAGAAGTGCAATCTCTAAATGAAAGGCAACACAAAAGGGTATTCAATCTTGACCGATTCAAGAATGACGATAGTTGCATGCAGTTTTACACGGGGCTACTTAACTACCTGTATTTTCACAAGCTGCTGCTGCTGCTAAAACCAGGTGAAAATTAATGCAATTTGTATAGCAAGAAAGAATGCCTGCCTAATGATGCCAGGGGTCGTCCTCGCAAGATTTCACCCGAGGAAGGGTTGTTCCTCACGCTAGTGAAGCTGTGGGCAGGATTCTTTCACCCGCACTTTGGGCACATTTATGGCATCTGTGCGAGCACAGTGTCCAGCGTCCAGCACAGTGTCCAGTTAGGTGAACTGCACGTATCTCCGGCTGGGAAAACTACTTTTGTGGGCACCCCGAAGTGTGATCGACCGCCACATGCCTGCTGCTTTCAGTAACATGTACCCCTCCACAAGAGTGATTATCGACGCCACAGAGATCAGGTGCGAGGTATCTAGTTCTCTTCTATACTACTCAATAGTACTATACTACTCGATACTACTATACTACTCAAACTATAAATCAGCCAACATTTTTAAGGCCCTTGTTGGCGTATCCCCAGATGGTCGCTGAATTTCGCTTCGGAACTCTTCATGGGTTCACTGCAGGCACGTACCCAGGGGGGGCGGGGGGCCAGCCTTCCCCAAAAAATTAGGCGGCACACCCCCCTCCCCGCCCACACCACCACCCCTCACATACATTCCTAACACACTGACAAATCAATCTATTCGGCAGTCAACATTTTGATGCCTTTTACAGCAAGAGCTGTATATGACTAACCTTATAGTTTTTTCGCCTTCCGTCAACAGAAAAAAATCGTCATGTGGGCCGATCCAGGTGATAGTGCAAAAAGGGCCCAAGCTCCATGGCACATACCCCTGTGGGCTCGGGAAACTGAAACGCGCCCTTCGAAATCTTCGGGATGGGCCCATGTATTGGGAGTGCTTAACGCCTGGTTCACCTCCGCGGTGGGTAGGCCCAGCATTGCACTACCTTTGGATTCACCCACATATGCGGAACGCTCAACGTCTGCTTCACCTCCGCGGTGGGCAGGCCCGGCATTGCACTACCTTTGGATTCACCCACATATGCGTAACGCTCAACACCTGTTTCACCTCCACCACGTGTATGCCCAATATTTCACTATCTTCGGGATCGGCCCACGTATGAGGAGCGCTTAATGCCTGCTTCACCTCCGCCGCGGGTCGGCGCGACCGTAGTGCAATGCCGGACCGACCCGCGGCGGAGGTGAAGTAGGCATTTCGCATACGTGGGTGAAGCACTTTGCTTTTCGTTTGAGAGCTTTGACTGTCGTCAGCTCTGGCTGCGATTCCATCTTCACAGAGTGGAATGGATGTCAATTTTTGCTGTCCTTTAGGATGGCGGTAGTCATCGGCATCTCCTGGGGCGTGAAGGCCAGTTTTCTCATCGATTCGGTGCCCGCGCGATTAACTCGATATGAGTGCACTTGTCACCATCTATTCAATGATCACGCGCATTGCTGTTGCTTTGCTAGTTCAACCTTTTTTGTTTAGACTGATTCAGTGCTGCAAAATGAAAACGACAACGAAGACAGAAAAACCGTGTTCGCCGTGGCGAGACTGACGTCATCGCACGTACCGGAGCGGCTTGAGAATGTCTGAACAAAGGGCTGTCACTGAATAAACGGGCGCAGTGTTCCCGTTCTTTTGTGGGCGTTCCCGTCCACAAAACTACCTACTGGGAAGAACATTCACCTTGATCACAGGCTGCTGGCCGGTCTATGTCGCAGAGGTCGTCCCACGCCCATCATGGCGGTCGCAAGAATTCAGCGGTGGTCCTTGCTGTTGGGAGCATGCCAATACAAGATAGAGCACAAACCTGGCTCGGACAACCTGAATGCAGACGCATTCAGTCGGCTTCCTCTAGAAATGCCCAGGAAATAGAATAACCAAGAAAGGAATTCGATTGGCAGTCAGCTGGTCTGTATGCTCGAGGAACGAGTTGCGGCCGGAGAAAACGCCAGTTGCGTTAATCTGTTCCTTTTACTTCATTATTTCTTCGAGTGACGGCTCGCCACGACGCTGGCAGATCCTCGGAAGCATATACCTGCGATATGAGTTACATAAGGTAGAAAATAAAGTAATTCCAAACAGCGTCCATCAGCAGACCCTGCAATAACCGGTAAAACTATAAACAATATGGTTATCACCCGTTACCTCGTCTAGTTTTTTTTTCTAATCGTACAGCACTTTTCATGCAAAATTGGCAACTCGAAAGAAGTGTCAGAAAGAGTTGAGAAATTAAGCGATATACTAAGGGAGAGAGCCAAGGCAACAGCCAAACAAGAAGGAAAACCGTAAATTAACAAAGTTAACTGTTGTTTGTGAAAATATTCATGGATCAACATTTCTTTACTTAAAAAGGAAGTCGAGAAAAGGTCACCGGAAGTTGAGAATAATTCCGTGTATTTTGAATCACGCTTCTAGTTACCAGTGGAACCGCCTGGCGTAGCCACTTCTCTGCTGGGCTAATGTGAGTGTTTTTCTAACCTGCCACAGTGGGCGCAGCACGTCTAGAACCGCAGCGTCCTGCGCTCTACGCGGTTGTACGGGACTGGTGACCATGCAGCGTTATGCAACTTCCCAAATAGCAAGACGGGTCGGTTACGGCACTTAAATTGGTAGAGCAGTAAACGGGTGATCCAAAAGAATTGATTGTTCCGCAAACATATATTTCTCTACAATTCTTCCAGGGCTAATCCGAAAAAAGTTACTAGAAATCTTTATTTTTTTACTTTCGCTTGTTTACTTGTTCTTGGCAGCGTTCTTCAAGCGCTTCTTTCGTGCGCGATTCCATTTGATGTCTACCTCACAAGCGTACCTGTGAGGTACAACTTATTTCAATCATCTGCGGATTTACGCGTCTTAATGGCGAATGGTAGGCATTATTCACATTTCCACTCGTAAAGCTACCTCCCCTGCCTCATTTGCATAGAAAAAGTTTACAAGAAAATATTTCTTGTACATCTGATCTCCATCGCTTCCTGTCTGCGTTTTATCAACAGCTGCCGATCATCGTACGAGAAGCTTCAAGTTCCAACTTAGAAGCGAGGACAACAGAGAACGAACGAAACTTTACTGTACTCATTCGAACTGTATTTCTGGACCAGGAATTTTCTCCTGGATGCTCGGTCATGGCTGATAAAGGCTTCGAAATCAAGGACCTGCTTGATGAAAGAGGAGTTGGCGTTAACATTCCACCATTCCTCAGACAGGGCCAGTTCGAAGAGGAAGACGTCAAGGAAACACAAGATATTGTCGCATCCATGTTGAGCGACGAATACAGCGCATCAAGTACTATCACGTCTTTGACAGCCCCATACCCCTGTCCCTTGGCCAACTGATCAACCAGATGTGGTCAGTCTGTGCAGTGCTAAGCAACATACAAAGCCCTTTAATTCTAGAATGTGAGCAGTGACATTTTTCAACTCCCGCGGTCTGTTGAAACAAGCCTAATGGTGTTTTATTCAGTCCTGCTGCTGCTTCACTACAAATGGCAGAAAAGTCTTGAAATAAAAGTTGTCCAGCACACTTCACATGTCCTTCCATTCTTCCTCACAGAAACGCAGCCTCTGTACAATGAGTAAGTGGGATCCAAACACTGCAAAGTCTGCCCACTGCGCCTAGATGACACCCATCTGGCCGAGCACTAGAATTTAGTGTTCACGCTCATTCTTGAGAGCAGGTCTGCAGTTCTCGTCAAACTTGATGAAATAGTTTTGAGACTGGAGGTCTTCTTTCGTGGCATCCCTCGGTGAATAGAGGCACTTAACTTCCACGGTACCCCACGGGAAGGGCTCACATGGGTCAAAGGTAATCGCACCTGGGGACGCGCCCAGCCATGGCTTAGCGAGATTGACACTAAATCCACTGTTACCGATATCAACAGGATGGCCTGCAGCAAACACAGTGTCTTTGCATCGCAGGATTGCGTCCCTTTCATTTGCAATTCCGTTCCTGAAAAAAAAGTTTACATCAGGAACGCGATGTTTTTCTCAGATGTATGAGTGTGAGCAACAGATAAACATACATGACAGCTCTAACACGAGAGAGGTCATTCAAAGCAGTTAGATTAGCCAGTCCTTTCACTGTCCAATTTTTGCGGCTTATAATGACGCCAAAGTTGGGGCCGTTAGCCGATGGCTCTGTGCCTGAAACCATATCGTTCTCTGTCTTTGTTTCCTGGAGGCCCTCTCCAGTCGCTGGGTTTCTGCAGGCGCAACAACTATCCCCTAAAAATGCATAAAAACAATGTCTTAGCTTGCGGCACAACTGATACACATATACTGCTTGCTACAAACACTCCATGGTGTAGTACTTGTCCTAAACAGTTTTTGGCTTATAATAGATATAGATGTATTTACTGCAATTAACTAAACATAGAGGTGACGATAAGAAATACCTTAAGCACTGCCACAGTACCTCCATCCACTGCATAAAGGACCTCCCAATATGCCAGGCCACTGAAGCACACAAAGGGTTGAGGTGTCTGCCACGGCTGCGGTTACCTGCTTCTCAAGTCATCTTACATGAGCACAGAGAACCAACGCGGCACAACGATTGCTGGTAGTTTAGCAGACGGTCTTTTATCCGCTTGTCATATGTGGTTTCGAATGCTTCACTGAAATTGGCAGCCAGAAGCACACGCGCAAAATGTTCCATTCGATGTATTCAAGGCATCAGCAAATTCTTTCATGTCATTTTCTAGCTGCTCAAGTGGCTCATTTGCAGCCTGGCTATTGTACACCTTTGAGGGACGTGGAACAGTTTGCCCGCCTTCTGCAACTTTTCGCCAGTCCATTTTTTGGACGCTGGTTCCTAGTAGTGGATTTGTTCTTGGCATGTGTGCAATTATTTGCACTGCTTGCAAATCGTTGCACACATGCTTGTCAGCAGGACATTCGCATCGACCGCCAAGTACGTCGCCTTGCAATCATCATCATCATCATCATCCTCAGCCTGGCTACGCCCACTGCAGGGCAAAGGCCTCTCCCATACTTCTCCAACAACCCCGGTCATGTACTAATTGTGGCCATGTCGTCCCTGCAAACTTCTTAATCTCATCCGCCCACCTAACTTTCTGCCGCCCCCTGCTACGCTTCCCTTCCCTTGGAATCCAGTCCGTAACCCTTAATGACCATCGGTTATCTTCCGTCCGCATTACATGTCCTGCCCATGCCCATTTCTTTTTCTTGATTTCAACTCAGATGTCATTAACTCGCGTTTGTTCCCTACCCCAATCTGCTCTTTTCTTATCGCTTAACGTTACACCAATCATTCTTCTTTCCATAGCTCGTTGCGTCGTCCTCAATTTAAGTAGAAACCTTTTCGTAAGCCTCCAGGTTTCTGCCCCGTAGGTGAGTACTGGTAAGACACAGCTATTATAGACTTTTCTCTTGAGGGATAATGGCAACCTGCTATTCATAATCTGAGAATACCTGCCAAACGCACCCCAGCCCATTCTTATTCTTCTGATTATGTCCGTCTCATGATTCGGATCCGCCGTCACTACCTGCCCTAAGTAGATGTATTCCCTTACCACTTCCAGTGCCTCGCTACCTATGGTAAATTGCTGTTCTCTTCCGAGACTGTTAAACAATATTTTAGTTTTCTGCAGATTAATTTTTAGACCCACTCTTCTGCTTTGCCTCTCCAGGTCAGTGAGCATGCATTGCAATTGGTCCCCTGAGTTACTAAGCAAGGCAATATCATCAGCGAATCGCAAGTTACTAAGGTATTCTCCATTAACTTTTATCCCCAATTCTTCCCAATCCAGGTCTCTGAATACCTCTTGTCAACACGCAATGATAAGGCTGCTGAAACTGCGTAAGGTGGCTTCGTCTTCTTCCGACTCCTGTGGTAGCTGGCCCTCACAAATACGATATTTTCACTGAAGTTAAGGTAAAAGTAGTGAAATCAGCATTCCTTGCATGACTACCGCAACCTGACCCCAAATAATTTTTAAGGGGAAAAAACAGCGCAATAGTATGAAAACCAAGAGACAGCACTGCACTTCGTAGCACTGTCCCTTTGTCCCCGTCTTGTCGGGTTCTTTTATCCCCTACTATGTTCAGTGTTCCTCCGTCGCTACGCGTGCGCTTAATCTGTTCGATCGTAAAATCAGTGAACATGCCCAAACGTAGTCCAGCTACTTACGTTGCGCAGGAATGTTTGGCTGACACAGATGACATGACGACGTAGGTCTCGGTGATGAACTTGTGTGCCTTTGGCTGGCATTTCATGGTCGCTGTCGTGACACACATGCATCAATCCGCGCCTTAATTCCGAAGCGGCGGCAAGTTGGTCAAGTCGCTCACCCATGAACGCACCGTGTACACGATCTCACTCATTTCGACACAGTCCCGTCCAAACAGTGCCTCTATATCAGAAGCGGCTCGGCACTTTAACAGTGAGTCGACGCTCAGCAAGCACTGTGCGCCCACACATGCCCACACGCAGCGGAGAGGCGGCCAAGACGTCAAGACGGCTTTCCCTAAAATGGCGAATGTCTTCCCAGAGTAATTTTTGAATCGAAACCGAAACCGCAATTCACCGGCAGGTGGTGTATTTTTGCAAGAGGCCTATTATACATTATTTTTCGTTATAATGCTGATAATTTGTGCTTTTGCGTATTCCTTTATGTTGCCGATCTTAAAACAGCCTTGTATGCATACTGCAGATGCATTTACTTTTTCTTGGTGTCCTGAAAGTGAAGTCCTCAGACAGGATAATTATGTCTTTTTTACCTGCGCGTGGGTATTGTCAAGAAGTAGTGACGGTGAAGGAAGCAACGAAGCTGTGAATGACGAAACCAGTATTTTATTGGGGGAACCTGTGCACTCAAAAACAGGCTACACTCAAAGGACAACGCTAGCGGCAAGCACAGTCAGCCATCGTCGCAAATATGTTCTGCCGATTGAACGCGTCGACTTTTACACGAGTTATCAAACTTTCCAGAGCAATCGCTGGTGCCCGCGTGGCTTCCAGAAAGTACTACACAATTAGCGTCACGCATAAAATCATATTACACAAGCTTCGGTGACAACCGAGAACGCATAGAACCATCGATAACTTTTCGGTAAGTTCCAGTCATGCAGCGCGTCTTGCGCTGAGCAACAACTAAGTTGTTAGTGGGTGAAATGCAGTCGCCGAGAAAAGGATAAATAAGTGTCAATGGCGCATCTTAAATTAGCATCGTCCTGAGGCTACAAACGCCAGCGCAAGAAACTAAAGCACGTGCGGTGAATGGAAATATTAACAAAGAAACGGATTTAGTCCCAGAGCTAGTGTTTGTAGAAGGGCTTAAGGCGCACGAAATGAACTATTTCAGGCAGTGGGTGGCACCGCTGTGATTGCGAAATGCCCTCTGGCACGACCTCATGGTCCAGTGCGCCAATACGTCGGATGATCTTGAAGGGTCCGAAATAGCGTCGCCATATTTTCTCGCTAAGTCCTCGTCGGCGTGTCGGGGTCCAAGCCTAAACACGCTCACCGGGCTTGGTTTTCCACGTAGCATCGTCGAAGATTGTAGTGTCGGCTGTCGTTCCTTCGCTTGTTCTTGATACGCAGGTGGGTGAGCTGTCGGGCTTCTTCGGCGCGCTTTAGATAGGCCGCACATCGAGATTCCCTTCGTCGGTGACGTGCGGCAGCATGGTGTTGGAGAGTCGTCGTGAGGTGCCTTCCGTAAACCAGCTTGAACGGTGTCATTCGCGCTGTTTCTTGCACTGCCATGTTGTGAACGAAGGTTACGTACTGAGGGACGGCATCCCAAGTCTTCTGTTCGACGTCGACGTACATCGCTAAAATGTCACCGAGTGTCTTCTTCAGACTAGGCCATTTGTCTGCAGAACTTGCAAACACATGGCGGTGGTTCTCCGGTGACTTGTCTGGCTATACTGCAGTATGGCTTGAGTAAGCTTAGCTGTAAATGCGTTTTCTCTGTAGCTGATGAGGGCTTCTGGGGCACCATGTCACAGCAGAATATTCTCGACCAAGAATTTCGCCACTTCTGCTGCACTACCTTCCGGCAGAGCTTATGTTTCAGCGAAGCGGGTGAGGTAGTCCATCGCCACGACGATCCACTTGTTTCCAGATGTTGACATCGGAATGGGTCCCAAAAAATCCATCCCGATCTGCTGAAACGGACGGCAAGAAGGCTCGATCGGCTGTAGTTAACCCGCATCTTGCGTCACTGGCAGTCACGTCTTGATGTAGCGGGCGACGTCAGCGGTCAGGCGCGGCCAATAGTACTTCTGTTGTCTTCTTGCGAAGGTACGGGAAAACCCAATGTGCCCGACTATCGTCGTCGTGTGGGGCGAGCATCTGTCCGGAGTGCTGCTGGCACAATGAGAAGGTAGTTTACGTGGACTGGAATTCTTCTTTACGAGGATGTCATTGCGCAAGCAGAACCAAGACAGTGCACGCCTAACTACCCTAGGCCCGCCTCGGAAACTCTCCGGCTTCGGTGGCAGAGGTTATTGGCGCCTTCTATGAAGAGGGCGGAGCAGAAAATCCGTTTCCCTTGCATGGCCTCGTAGATCGCCTCGCGCCTGCGCGCCGATCCAGGTGGCCGTGCCCTTCCTCCCTCAAAGCCTCTCCCCTCGCCCTCTCTCATCACTCCCTCATAACTCTCTCACCTTCAACTCTCTACGCGCGCGCCCGGCGGCCCGCCGCCAGCTTAACCCGCTGCATTACGTTTCATGTTTCGTTATCTACTGTTATCGGAAAGCGGGCGCTGATGTGCGTTGACCGGCGTGGGGAAGTTTCGTCAGTTTCGTGGTCCTCGATAGCTGTGTGCTTGTGCTCCGCGATGTTTCACCCGTTTTACGACTCGTACCGCTCGTGCAGTGGTGCGCGAACACCTCAAAAACAAGCCCTGTCAAGTTGTTGCGGGTGCCTTATGACAACAGGTGTTGTTGTTGTTTACACGTCTTTATTCACATGTTTGCCCTTAAAGGGCTGCGGTGACTTGGTTTGGGGAGTGGTGGGAGTGAGGAGGTAAGGGAAATAATTGGAGACCTAATTATCTACATCATGGGGTCTGATGCTTTCGCTGGTACGCTCGAGATGAAGAAGCCTGGTCCCAGTGGCTGGAGCCTCACGATCATCCAGAAATTCGTACAGTGACCGCCAGAGCTCGTTGGCGGTCGCAGTACTGCAGTGTCTCGCTAGTGCCCAGGTCTGTAGGGAGGTAGGTCACCATTCCGCTGGAAGCGAAGCAAGGGCGCTTTGCCTGGGGCCAGAATACAGTGGGCAGTCCCAGATTAAGTGTTCGAGGTCCGCCCTGGTGTTGCAGGGGCTGCAGGTACCCACACGCGAACATTCCAGGCCACGAGGGTCCTCCTTTCTGCGAAAACGCTGCACGAGGAAGGGAGTAAGGAGGGTGCCAGTCTGTACCTGCCGAAGCAGCACCTGCTGCCGACGAGTAACAGCCTGGGAGGGAAGGGGAGGAATGTCCATGGGATTGGACGTAGTGAAGAGATAGCTGCGTCGGTGGCGCTTGGCTTCGGCTATTGCTTCCATGGGATAGTACCACTGACTGTGTATTTCCGTGTCTTCAAGTACATCATCATCGTCATCATCAGCCTGGTTACGCCCACTGCAGGGCAAAGGCCTCTCCCATACTTCTCCAACAACCCCGGTCATGTACTAATTGTGGCCATGCTGTCCCTGCAAACTTCTTAATCTCATCCGCCCACCTAACTTTCTGCCGCCCCCTGCTACGCTTCCCTTCCTTTGGGATCCAGTCCGTAACCCTTAATGACCATCGGTTATTTTCCCTCCTCATTACATGTCCTGCCCATGCCCATTTCTTTTTCTTGATTTCAACTAAGATGTCATTCACTCGCGTTTGTTCCCTCACCCACTCTGCCCTTTTCTTATCCCTTAACGTTACACCTATTATTCTTCTTTCCATAGCTCGTTGCGTCGTCCTCAATTTGAGTAGAACCCTTTTCGTAAGCCTCCAGGTTTCTGCCCCGTAGGTGAGTACTGGTAAGACGCAGCTATTACACACTTTCCTCTTGAGGGATAATGGCAACCTGCTGTTCATGATCTGAGAATGCCTGCCAAACGCACCCCAGCCCATTCTTATTCTTCTGATTATTTCTGTCTCATGGTCCGGATCTGCCGTCACTACCTGCCCTAAGTAGATGTATTCCCTTACTACTTCCAGTGCCTCGCTGCCTATTGTAAATTGCTGTTCTCTTCCGAGACTGTTAAACATTACTTTAGTTTTCTGCAGATTAATTTTTAAACCCACTCTTCTGCTTTGCCTCTTCAGGTCAGTGAGCATGCATTGCAATTGGTCCCCTGAGTTACTAAGCAGGGCAATATCATCAGCGAATCGCAAGTTACTAAGGTATTCTCCATTAACTTTTATCCCCAATTCTTCCCAATCCAGGTCTCTGAATACCTCCTGTAAACACGCTGTGAATAGCATTGCAGAGATCGTATCTCCCTGTCTGATGCCTTTCTTTATTGGGATTTTGTTGCTTTCTTTATGGAGGACTACGGTGGCTGTGGAGCCGCTATAGATATCTTTCAGTATTTTTACATACGGCTCGTCTACACCCTGATTCCGTAATGCCTCCATGACTGCTGAGGTTTCGACAGAATCAAACGCTTTCTCGTAATCAATGAAAGCTATGTATAAGGGTTGGTTATATTCCACACATTTCTCTGTCACCTGATTGATAGTGTGAATATGATCTATTGTTGAGTAGCCTTTACGGAATCCTGCCTGGTCCTTTGCTTGACAGAAGTCTAAGGTGTTCCTGATTGTATTTGCGATTACCTTAGTGAATAGTTTGTAGGCAACGGACAGTAAGCGGATCGGTCTATAATTTTTCAAGTCTTTGGCGTCCCCTTTCTTATGGATTAGGATTATGTTAGCGTTCTTCCAAGATTCCGGTACGCTCGAGGTCATGAGGCATTGCGTATACAGGGTGGCCAGTTTCTCTAGAACAATCTGCCCACCATCCTTCAACAAATCTGATGTTGCCTGATCCTCCCCAGCTGCCTTACCCCTTTGCATATCTCCTAAGGCTTTCTTTACTTCTTCCGGCGTTACCTTTGGGATTTCGAATTCCTCTAGACTATTTTCTCTTCCATTATCGTCGTGGGTGCCACTGGTACTGTATAAATCTCTATAGAACTCCTCAGCCACTTGAACTATCTCATCCATATTAGTTATAATATTGCCGGCTTTGTCTCTTAACGCATACATCTGATTCTTGCCAATTCCTAGTTTCTTCTTCACTGTTTTTAGGCTTCCTCCGTTCCTGAGAGCATGTTCAAGTACGTTGTTCTGTAATTGTTCCGGCGGTTTCGACAGCGCGGATAGGAGCGTGGCGCGCGCTAGTCGATGGGCCCGTTCATTTCCTAGTATACCCGTGTGCCCCGGGATCCAGTGTAACTGAAAATCATTACCTTTGTCACGCAGACGACGCACGTGGAGGCGGAGTTGTTGGACCCCCAGCAGTGGTTGTGCGAGTGTCCTGGCAAGCTCTAAAGGCATTTTGAGAGTCCGTAAACACTTTGTAGTGGTGCTTAGCATCTCTTAGAAATTTGTTGGCAGTGTGTTCAGCATGCTTGGCAAAATCTAGGATGGCATATAGTTCTGCCGTAGAGCTCTGAACGACATGTCTTGTGAGGTGGAGTTTACTGCCCCATTCGGTTGCTTCCATATTTGTCCACGCCGTAGTGAACATTGGCTCCTCCTCTGGTCCTCCGATAGAAGCATCCACATAGACTATATGGCACCTGCCAGAGTTGTCGTTGCCCCAGTCACGTAGTTGCGTATATTTCTTATGGCGTTTGGCGTGGGCCTGTCTTCTTGCCAATTGATCTTGTCCCATGTTCTTCGGCAGTGGCTTGGGATCCGCAATTGGTACGTGCTCCCAAGGGTGAGATATCCGTGAAATCGTCGCAAGGTTAGAGATGTCATGCCCAATTTTAACCAATGTGGCCCTTCCTGCGTTTGTGGACTTGAGGCGTGTCACATGAGTATGCTCGTGCATTGAAATAAGATCAGCGATGTCACCCAAAGCGCTGCAGCTCTTGAGTGCAGGGAGTGGCGTATACTTTGGCAATCCTGTCATTACTCTCCTTGCCTCGTTGTTGAGGCGTTCCAGAGAATGTAGCTGTGTTCGAGTGATGGGGTGAAAAGGGGCGCCATACAAGATGCGAGAATGCAGGAAAGCCTGCACAAAGTGTCTCATTTCTTTTTCTTTAACGCCCCTTGTACGCTTGGAAATCCTGCGGAGTATTTGAGTGACCTGCTTGGTGACCTTTACTGTTTGATTGTACCACGTTATAGATATACACTGCTCGTCTAAAAACATTCTGAGTATGCGGATGACCCGCTTCCTTAGAATGGGTGTCTGTCCGATCGAGAGATGGACGCTGGCTTTCTCCTCGTCCTTTGACTTTGACCTTTTCCCACCATGGGTAACGACAAACTCGGTCTTCTTCGGTGCTAGTGTAAGCTCTATCTCCCTCGTGAAGCTCTCGATGGTATTCAACGCCGTCTGCAGGGCCTCCTCTTGTTCTTCTAGGGAACCTCGCGTAGTCCACAGCGTCACATCATCTGCGTAGATAGCGTGCTCAATGCTTGTGATTGTCTCTAGTTTTGCAGGAAGAGCTGCTAAGATGACGTTGACTAATGTTGGAGAGATTACGGCTCCCTGTGGGACTCCAACCCCGTTATGATGATAGGAGCTGAGGTCGCTGCCTACTTGAACTTGAAACGTTCTGTCTTGCAGCAACGCAGCAATAAAGTTGTGCATGTTGCCTTTGATGCCCATTTCTTGTATCGCCTGCATGATAGAGGCGTGGGGAAGGCTATCGAAAGCTTTCCTGAGGTCCACCCCAACAACTATGCGAGGACACGAGGACGAGACATCGAGCACGTCCTCTTTTAGGCGAATCATAATATCCTGAGTAGAAATACCAGGCCGGAAACCGTACTGAGTGTGAGGCAGAAGACAATTTACCTCCAACCACCATATTAACCTTGCGTTCACCATGCTCTCCAAAAGTTTGCACAGACATGACGTGAGCGAAACTAGTCTTAAGTTTCCCAGGCAGTTCGGTGGTTTGCTCGGTTTCGGAATAGGCTTGACAATAGAGTGGCGCCATTCTCGTGGGAGAGTTCCTTCTTTCCATATACGGTTAAACTCCGCCAGAAGAGTAATTTTGCATCCTTCGGTAAGGTTTTGGATGTGCGCTGCCGTTATTCCATCAACCCCTGGTGCGCCACAGGTGTTCATTCTGCGTATGGGGTCTTCGAGCTCGCTGGCCGTAGGGCTGGTTTAGATCATCTTGTCCGTCTTGGTCATCGTCCCTCGCATAGGTTCTATTTATGGTACTATTTGACTGGGGAAAAATATATCTGCCGCTTTCTCTGCGAGTCCGGCATTGGTGATGCCTTCTTTCAAGGCAACACGGGCTGCGGCGTCTGAGGTTTTACGTTGCCCAAGAAGAGATCTCAATATAGCCCACGCCCTGCTTGAATTTGTCGATCCGTTGAGTTGCTCGCACACCTGCATCCAGTGCTGGGAAGCTAGCTCTCCCGTATACTTCTCGGTTTCCTCTTGTAAAGAGCGTAGTTTAGTTCGTAATGTCCGAGGGCGCCCCTTCGCTCAATAAGAAGACAGAAGTCTGAGCCTGTGGTTCCATAGATGCAGGAGAGGCCTATCCGGATCAGATTGGTCCGGAGAAACCCGCAGCGTCTTAGTTGCTATGCGATTGGCACGTGTCACAGCTTGCGTTAGGGAGTCAAGATTGTTAACTGGGCCGTTTTCTTCTAGCAGCATCCGATATTTGTCCCAGTGCGTAATCGTACAATCCCGTTTGTAAGACGACGGGCGGCACGAGGAACCATTTGTTCTCACTGTGATGGCAATTGGAAGATGGTCACTGCCAAGAGGGTCCTCTAGAAGTTTTCATTGGCAGGTTCTGGGTCTCGAGGACCATGTTAAGTCTGGCGTCGTGTCTGCTTGCCTTGTGTCCTGTCCGAGCCTCGTATGAGATTGCGGCAGATTAAGGAGCGATAGTCCATAATGGTCAAACTCTTTCCATGATACGATGACCGCGTGGGCTGCACTTATTATAGTTTCAGGCTACGTGTTGAGCATTGAAGTCTCCACAGATTAGAATTGTATCCTTGGGATAGATCTTCCGAAAATGTTGTAGGTAGCTAAAGTCTACCGAGGCGCACTTAGTCTTCCTTCGTGCATTTTCTGGACGTATGTACACGGAAAAAACAGTGATTATTCTTTCGGGCGTGAGTTGAATCCGGCATCCGGTAACATTAGCAATATTCGAACACCAAGGCTCAGTGTCGAGCTTTGTGTAGGTGAGTCTTCGATCCACATACACAGCTGTGCACACAGGTGTGGCGGTGTCTTGGGGGAGCCATAGCCCTCGTAGTATGGTAAGCGTGGCATGAAGCAGTTCACCTCCTGCAATGCCAGAGCAGCGGGTCTGAGACTGTTATGAGACAGGCCTCAGCGTAAAATCATGTCTGCTTTTTTTCTTCTTGAGGGAGCGGCAGTTCCACTGAATCACCGTCGGGATGGCTCCCCCCACATCCCGACCGTGACCGCGAACATTAACTTGAGTGATTAGCTGAGCCATGTTGAGTGTGAGCCATCTGCGTCGGAGCTGTCTGTACAGGCAGCAAAGGCACCGTATTAACTGATGCGGCCGTGGTAAGACCTCCGGTGGAGAGCGTTCCATTGAGCATTAGGCGCTCCATGACGGTGCGAACCGTGTTTCGATAGCTCGTTCCATCATCGTTTGTACTCTTGACATGATGTTGTGTTCCATTTGTGCCAGGCGTGCAGAGAAGATGGCTTCGTAGTCAGGCTGAATTTGTGGTTTTGGCTGCGTTTCTAGCAGCTTATGCTGGCTCTGCTCTGGTGCCCCGACAGTGAGGGCTCGAGAGGTAGTTTCATGGACTTGTCCGTGAACACGTGCACCGTCATTCACTGAGGGTGAGGCGGGGACAGACTGACCTGTAATTCGGGCGTGACTCGCTTTCGCGTGTTCTAACGCTTCGCTGTTAGCCATCTTGACGACATTAGCAAAGGTATGTTTGCCGTGGTCGGAAAGCGGTTTATTTTCCGACGGTATTGCAGGAGTTGATGTTGATGAAGCGCGGGGAGGCCCAGTGTAAAAGTTGTGTCTCATGGTCACTGTCTTTTGAGGGCGCTCATGAGCTTCCAGTTGTGACCCCATGGAGTTCTGGCTTTGCTTCTTGGGTCGTTTTGACTTCACGCGCAGCTGTTTGTTGATCTTTATGCGCTGGGGGCAGTCTCGAGCCGTTGCAAGGTGTTTACCCCCACAATTGCGGCATTTCGGCCCCTGGTTGGGACAGACCTCGTCACTGCCATGCTGCTTTCCGCCACATGTGGCACAACGCGGGCTGTTAAAATTCGGACAATGCTGTTTTCCGGGTCCTAATTTGTGGCACGTCTCACAAGCGTAAACCTGCGACTTGAATGGCTAGACTCGTATTGTGAAAGACTCGAGCCCGATTTTGTATGGAAGTCTAGTCCCTTTAAATGTGACTACCAGGCACGTAGCCAGGGGGGGGGGCGGGAGGGCCCGCCCTTCCCACCCCCCCCCCCCGAAATCAAGTGGCCTACCCCCCCCTCCCCACCCACGCCACCACTCCTCACACATTCCTAAAGCGCCGCCAGATCAATGTTGAGACTTCGCAGCTGTTCATCGGTCAGCATTAGGCTGCCTTTTTCACTCCTTTTAGATGGCGGTAGTTATCGCCATCTTTTGCAATGTGAAGGACAGTTTTCTCGTAGATTCCACACCCGCGCGATTAACGCGAGATGCGTTCAGTTGTCACCATCTATTCAACCGTCACGCGCATAGCTGTTGCTTTTGTTAGTTCAACCTTCTTTGTTTAGGCTGATCCTGGGACCAGGAGAGGGATGCGGCTGTTGCTCAGCTGGTCTGTACTCTCATGGAACGAGTTGCGGCCGGAGAAAACGCCAATTGCGTTTAACTTATCCCTTTGCTTCATTATTTCCTTGAGTTACGGCTCGCCGCGACGCTGGCAGATGTCCGAAACCATATACACGTGATATGGGTTAGATAAGGTGGGAAATAAAATTATGTGAAAGAGCGTCCATCATGGAACCCTGCAATAACCCTTAAACCCATAAGCAATATGACTGTCGCCCGTTACCTCGTCTGTTTTTCCCTAACTGTATAGCACTTTTCGTGCAAAATTGGCAGCTGGAAACAAAAGTCGCAAGGAGTTGAGAAATTAGGCGATCTACTAAGGGAGAGAGCCAAGGCAACAACCAAACTGCAAGCAAAAGCGAATAATAAAAAAGTTAACCGTTGTTTATGAGAATATTTATGGATCAACATCTTTTTATTTAAAAATGAAGTAGAGAAAAAACGCCGCCGGAAGTGGAGAACAATTACTTGTTTTGAATGACGCTTCTACAGTTATCGGTCGAACCGCCTCACGTAGCCACTTCTCTGGGTGTTTTTCTAATTTTTCGCCGTGAGCGCAGTACGTATAGAATCGCTGAGTCCTGCGCTCTACGCGGTTGTGTGGGACTGGCGGCCGCACAGCGTTAGGCAATTCGCGGAACTGTCAAAACTGATCAACAAGGCGAAAATAACTGGTATTCGAAACTATAACATGAGAAAGACTGAGGAAGCCGTAAAAAATGAACGCAGCCTGAAATCAGTAAAAAAGAAACCTGGCATAGGACAAACCATGATGTATGCACTAAAAGATAAGAAGGATAATATCATCAGCAATCTCGAAGATATAGTAAAAGCAGCGGAAAAATTCTAAGCTGACCTGTACACAGTACCCAGAGGAGTCACGATAGTTCACTTAGAAACAGTAATGAACAGGATACAGAAACTCTCTTATAACTAGCGATGAAGTCAGAAGGGCCCTGCAAGACATGAAACGATGAAGAGCGGGAGGATAAGGTGGGATAACAGTCGATTTAATCAAAGATGGAGGAGACATAATGCTTGGAAAACTGGCGGCTCTTTATACGAAGTGTCTATCGACTGCAAGGGTCCCAGAAAACTCGAAGAATGCAGACATTCTACTAATTCACAAAAAAAGGAGACGTTAAAGAATTGAACAATTATGGGACCATTAGCTTGCTCCCAGTATTATATAAAATATTTACCAAAATAATCTCCAACAGAATAAGGTTAACACTGGATTTTGTCAACCAAGGGAATAGGCTGGCTTCAGGAATAGATACTTTACAGTGGATCACATCCATGTCATCAATAAGGTTATCGCGAAATCTGCAGAGTACAATAAGCCTGTCTATGTGGCTTATATAGATTACGAAAAGGCATTTGATTCAGTAGAGATATCAGCAATCGTAGAGGCACTACGTAATCAAGGAGTACAGATCAGTTACGTAAAAAGCTTGGAAAATATTGCTACATGCGTGAGGTATGTGTTTGTTTGAACGAGGCGCGTAGGCGCCATCACTCCAGAAAAGAGGAGGAAGAACAAACTGGGCTCGCGCTGTGAATCTAACCGGTCAGCTCTGCAACCGTTGTTGTAAATATAATCTGTAAATAGTTTCTCGTCTTACTGACTCGTCTTTCGCGTTAGAATATCTACAGAGGTTCTACAGCTACCTTAATTCTACACAAGAAAAGCAGGGAGATACCTATAGAGAAAGGGGTCTGACAGGGAGACACAATTTCTCCAAAGCTATTTTCTGCGTGCTTAGAAGAATTCAAGCTATTAAACTGGGAAGGCTTAGGAGTAAAGATCGACGGCAAATATCTCAGCAACCTTTGGTTTGTCGATGACATTGTTCTATTCAACAACAATGCAGACGAGTTACAACAAATGATTGGAGACCTTAACAGAGAGAGTGTAAGAGTGGAGTTGAATATTATTATGCAGAAGATGAAGACAATGATAAATAGTCAAGCAAAGGAACAACAGATCAGGATGGCCAGTCGGCCACTAGAGACTGTGAAGGAGTACGTTTACCTAGGTCAATTAAACAGAGGGAACCCTGATCATGAGAAGGAAATTCGCAGAAGAATAAAAATAGGTTGGATCGCATACGGCAGACATTGCCAGCTCCTGACTGGAAGCTTACCACTATTATTGAAAAGTAAGGTACGTGTGCAATCAGTGCATTTTGCCAGTGCAATATGTCCAGTGCCAATGCATTTGCCAGCGCATTTCCCAGTGCATTTTCCCAGTGCATATGTGGCAAAGACTTGAGAGCAAGTTAAGGACCACGCAAAGAGCGATCGAACGAAGATTGCTAGGCATAACGTTAAGAGAGAAAGAGAGCGGTTTGGATCAGAGAGCGAACGGGTATAGACGATATTCTAATTGACATCAAGAGGAAAAAATGTAGCTGGGCAGGTCATGTAACACACCGGTTAGATAACCGTTGGACCATTAGGGTTACAGAATGGGTACGAAGAGAAGGGAAACGCAATCGAGGATGACAGAAAACTAGGTGGAGCAATGAAATTAGGAAATTCGCGGGCGCTAGTTGGAATCGGTTGGCGAAGGACAGGGGCAATTGGAGATCGCAGGGAAAGGCCTTCGTCCTGCAGTGGACATAAAACAAGCTGATGATGATGATGATGATGATGATGATGATGATGATGATGGAGGGGGTGGGCCCCCTCCCGAAAAAAAATCCTGGGTACGTGCCTGGTGACTACAGCTGTGACTTTCTCCCCAACGGGGCGAGCGCAGATATCGCACTTCCGGCAGTGCAGGTTCATCATAAGCTGCTCTGCAGTCATTCCTCCTGCGTTGCGGATAATGCCCCGTATTTGATCCTTTTGTATGGCCTCGTATGCTTGAAATGCAGTTGGCTTGCCATTTATTGGAAGCTGTATTAAAGTCAGAAGGGCATCTCGCGTGTCGCGATCATCGGTGTCAACCGCTATTTGATTACTCCGGTCCAAATATCTGATCTGAACGATCGGGTCAGCTTCCCTTTCATGCGTTGAGGGAGCGTTGTGAATGTGATTCCAGATTGCCTCATCAATAACAATGAAATTTTCATCCATGATTCTGCATGGCTCTTGAGGTTTTAGGATCACAGTGTGAGCGTATGAATGGCGTTGAGCGCGCGCGTTCGCTTGTTTCTTCCTTGGATTGCGGCGTTTATATGTGACGGTCTTCCATGCTCCTTGTTCCCTGTCATCTTCGTGAGTAGACGCCGAGTCCGAGTCATACGCGTTAAACTATGGCGTCGCGTTGCCGTTGTAGCGAGAGACGCCATGACGAAACGCAGCCTTGGGTTTAGCTGCTGCAGCTGCAGCTATCGCGGACAGGGTTCCGCGTGCGCGTTTCTGCCCATGCTTGGCGGTGGGTACAATGAGTAGGTTTGAGACGAGTGAATCATCGCACTTGCCTTTGCTTCCCCTTGGTGGCTCAGGTTCAGCAAGTGGAGCGAACGGATTCACATCTGGACGCAGCGGCGCCTTCCTTGAAGCGGTGACGTCTACCATGGCGTCGGTGGAGGTGCTCGTTAGGGTTGGCGTATCCCTCTGGCGTGAGGGCGTCTTCAAACTGCTGTAACTCCATGTCCTCGGGTAATGGAATGTTCAAAGCTGCCTCTGGGTCATCCATGGCCACGGTCGATGCGAGGTTTGGGCCCTAAGGCCCAAAGTAACAGTAGGAAAACAGTGGCTGTCGGAGACGAAAAGGCCCACGTCCGTTCAGCTCGGCCACCTGGTCCAGGATCCTGACAACAGTTGAGCGCTCAGACCCAAGGACATCAGAAGGCGCATGTACAGTACTTACACGAACACAACCCTGTCCAAGTGTCGGCTCCATGAGCCTCCAGACGTCGTTGCGCCTTGATTGTGCTACACTTCCCTCTTACCGGTAGAGAAAGCTGACAAATAGAATGTTCCTCCTCCTTGTCACCTGGTCTATACGACTTGTGTTTTTCTGTGCCAAGTCTCATTCTGCAACTTCAGTAACTTAGCTTTCCGTTCCGCCCTCAGTGCTTTTTCTGTGGATCGCGTTCTACAAATGTACTAGCAGCTGAAAAATTACTGTTAGTGTTTGTGTACTATCTCAGTAACCTCCGATGGGAAAACCGCGCGAACAACCTTCATGTGTAGGCATGATACGCTTTTTTTTTTCTTCTGGAAAGCATGAGCATTGCAAGTGTCCTACATGCAGATTTTTGCAGTTCGTGTTTATTACACAAAGAAGAAACTAGTAGGTACGACTTAGTGCCTTAAGTGACGTAATTTTATTGCTAAGCATTGCATTCGGATCGACAGAAAAGTCGTGTGGTTGGCTTATTTTACCTGATCTTTGATTGAGGAATAAGCCTTTCTGCGAATGTTTTCTATGTGCTGCTGCAAAAGCCGACTACCTTCTGCTCCCCTTGCCACCGCTACTCAAGTTGTGGCCAAGTGCAAAATAATGTGATAATGTGTGTTTCAGTTTTTAGTACAATGTGTAGCGAAGAGAGACGCTAGTGGGTTCAGCGCTACTGGCTCTAAACGCTATAGAGGGTCGAGCGCTCCTGCTCAGCAACGGCTCTCGTGCTTGGAAGCTGTGAGTACCCTGCCCGTCGACGTTGCGCTGCTCCGAGCTCTACCAATTAAACGCCAAGGTCGATTCAAATAGGTCGCGAAGCTTCGGGCGAAAAGCGGTTCAGCGCAGATTGTCACCGACGTCAGCATGGGGGGTTATGGGAGCAGCGATTGAAGCGCGACTATGTTTGGAGGGAACAAACATTGGGAAAGAAAAACGCGTTTTTTAATTCAAACGAGACACAGTTAGATTCATTCAACGAAAATAAAATTCCTAGTCAATTTTATATATTCGTGCCGAGTTAAGAAAATACAACTTCAATTTTACTATTACTATTAAATGCATTTCTTTTCAGCGCCCATCGCTACAGGGGGCGTTAACGCCACAATCACTCGCAATGCAATGCGCGTCTTGAAATGGGCAGAAAGGCGCACTCCTAAAGTTCACCTGTTGAAATACGCCCCCCTCACAGTTTGTGCTTTCTTGCTTGTCGAAGTTTGTCTGAATTTGGTGACGCAGGTAGCGTCATCGCTTCTTGATCTGTTCAGTTAAAAGAAGTGGGTTACGACCGCCAGATAATTGTGTAGTTGTTTTCGTGCGACTGCGCTGGCCGATGGGCTTGGCATCCGACAATAGGATCAGCACTCTACACCTAAAGCTTTCGTCGGCCTCCAAAGAAAGTATGTTCTGTGCAGGGATGCGATTTCAAGAACCGTACGGCTGGCCTTTTCCTGCATCGCTTTCCACGCTGAAAGCTCGAAAAGCCCATCAAGTCGAATGGCGGGGCATTTGAATATATAGCTCCAAAGGAAGGACCACAAAACAAATTTCGCGCCTTCGAAAACAAAATGATCTCACTTCTGCTTTTAACGGACGTCGCGTCACATTATTTTTTCACATTAGTTTTTCTTCCGCCGGAAGTGTTCCCACCCCATACAGATGGCGCTAAGCCCCATGAACCACCAATGGACCGCCATGTTTTGAACGTATGGGCTCCTATGGAAGCTTCGCTACCAGGTATACTACTTACCTTGTAAACACCTTTAGAAATGTTATTTTTTTACTGCGATGTTTTTTTCAATTTGTTCAGCAGTAATGAACATGTCACGCATTTCATATACATTCGTGCAGATTTATAAGTAAGCTCTTTCTTTTGGTATGACTCTCATTCAAACAACGTTAGCATTTTATTCTATTTTAGGTACTTTGCGTGTCATTGTTCTTGCCATTACCAATGAGTTTTCCCTTTCTATAGTTGTCATGACTATGTCATACGTGTCGTCCAGTTTTGTGCAATATCTTCGTGCATATATCAGAAGCTCGCCTAAATTTCGGTCTTCAGGACGTTATATAAAATCTTTTTTTTAATGTGTGTGTGTACATTTCATTTCATTTCATTTTATTACCTTAAAGACCCACGAGGGGTATTACATAAGGGGTGGGTACATATATTTTGGTGAGCGAGTGTTAACAGAACGAAACATGACTGGTAACATTATTGGCAAAGTTGGATGAGCACGTGATGGCTGCAATGTCGTTGGGTAGGTCGTTCCAGTCTGCTGCAGTACGGGAGAAAAATGATGCGGCAAAAGTGGTAGTTCGGGCACGAGGTCGGGAAACTTGAAGCGGATGACGAGTGCGATGAGATATGCGGGCTGGAGGGACGATGTAGGGTGCGCGACCTAGTGAACTATGAAAAAATTTATGAAACAAGCAAAGGCTGGCAATGCGGCGACGAAGTGATAAGGGCAATAAGTCGGATTCAGCTTTCAAAGCTGACACACTGATGTCGTAAGAATATGATGAATGAATGAATCTGGCTGCTCTGTTTTGGACTGATTCGAGTGCATTTATAAGGTAAGCTTGGTGCGGGTTCCAAATGGGTGAGGCATGTCAAGGGCTAGAAAACGGCTTTCGCGTTTTCTAGCCCTTTCTTTTGTTATTTCACCGTCTGTGAACTTATGTGTTTAGTACTCTTGTATATGTCATGTACCTTTCCCTTTGGTTCATTTTTTGAGCGTGTATCACACCATGTTATAAGAAAAATCTGTTTTCGGAAACGAAGTCAATAAAGCGAGACTAAACATCTGTTGGAAGTGGAATTTTGTTATGTCCCGGCACATGCTGGTATATTATAAGTATGGGCAAGACTGCGTGCCTGCCAACGCATAGCCCACGGCGCACCACGCGCCAGCTCGCAAGCAATCCCAATGCGAGGCGTAGCGCACGCATTGCTTGCGAGCTGGCGAGTGGTGCGCCGTAGCACGCGCGCGATAAAAAACAAAAAAAAGCACCGCGTACAGGTAAAAACAAAAAGTAGTAAGCGGCGCACGCGGCATGGGGAAAAGGGTGAAAGTGAGCGGAGCAGGTCAGCACCATAAAAACAAAGAAAAGAAAAACGTTTCGGAGAGGAGACGCCACACGGCTGCTATTCCTGTTGCCATGACAACGTAAACAAGCGTGTGCGCCGCTATTTTGCCTATGCGTCGCCCATTGGTTGGGGCCGTAACTGAAGGGCACCTTGGCGCTAGCGTTGAAAGAGCGTCTGCTCGAAAACGGCCAATGGCAGCCATGCGGAGATTGCCCCCCCCCCCCTCTGGCACTCTCTTCCTCTGACCTCATCAGTGACGTCATGAAGGAATTCTTTTATTTGTGAATTATTTCCAGTTGAATATCCGGCAATCGCTAGTGGTGGAAGCGGCGCTGCCGCCGCGTATCGGCATCAGAGAAGGGCTTCGAGGTGGTCTAAGTAAACAGGGAAGTGAGAAGGTGTGGTGGTTTTAAACGAGACGGGATCCACTTCAATTACAGGCTGGCACGAGAAGTGGGCTGGCAACTTGGTGGTCTCGCTGTTGCTTTTTTGGGGGGCCCGCGGGCGCTCAGGAGGCCAGAGTAGATAGTAATGAAGAAGGTCGCCTAGGGGAACCTCAGAAGAGCATCGCCGTCGATAACAGAAAAAGGAGGAAAGCAAGAAAAAGAGCTCGCCATGCAATAGGCTACATAAACATGCAGGGCGGCAGAAGAAAGTAAAAGTAGGCAGAGATTGAGGAGCAGTTAAATAGAGAACAAATAGGGCTGTATGTAGCTACAGAAACGCACCTTAGAGACTCAGAAGAGCCGCCAGTTATTGAGAATTATGTTTGGGATGGGTGCAACAGAACTAAGTCGGAAAGAAAGGGAGGGGGAGTCGGGATGCTCATCCATCAGGGAGCCAAATGGAAAAGAGTAAATTCAAAATGTCAAGAGCATCTTTGGTTATCAGGTACACTGAGTGGGGAAAAAACTTGGTTGGGCGTCACGTGTTTGTGGACCGGAAATAATTGCACAGAGAAGAATAAAGAGTTAATGGAATGCATAAGCGCTGATACTAAGGGTTTCGGGAATGGCGCTGAAATTGTCCTATTAGGTGACATGAATGCCCGCATACAGGATTTAGATGGCTATACCGACAACAACGGGAAGTCAATGCTAGATCTTTGTGAGCAACATAACCTCGTTATCGCGAACACAGGGCCTAAGTGTGAAGGGCAGATCACGTGGGAAGTGGGAAACTGGCAATCGACCATTGATTACTGTCTGATGACAGAAGGAATTCATCATAAGTTGAGAGAACTGGTGATTGATGAGGAACGGCATAGCAGCATAGGAAGTGACCATAAACGCATCATTTTGAAAATGGGCTATGTAGTTGGGAAAGAGAGCAAGGAGGCAATATGGCCAGTCCAAATTTTAAAGCTCAACAAATAGCAAACATACTCACTAGACTCGAGGAAGAACTTGGCAAATGGCCAAGTAAAGAGTGGGATTATAGTGAGCTGCTAAGCGTAATAATGACAGAAATACGGAAAGAGAAACAACATGTTCGTTGGAAAGGAAGAAAGAAACCGAAAAGGTGGTGGAACAGGGAGATACGAGAAGCGATCGCCAAACGACAGAAAGCATCCCGAGAGCACAGGCAGGCAAAGAAGGCGCAGTTGCCGCAGGATGAAGCAACCAGTAAATGGGAAATATACCGGAAAAAAAGTCTAAGGTTCAAATACTGGTGCAAGCAAAATTAAAAGGTGAAAGTGAACGATGGTTGTCAGAAATACGTGAGAAAAAGAAGGCCGCACCTAGAATATATTGGAACCACATAAAACTATTAGGCAGGAAGTCAACAACAATACAGCAACATATCCTAGACGAAGATGAAAACAGACTGGAAGGAGAAGCGGCAATAAATAACATCCGAAAAATAACAGCGGAATCTTTCCAAGGCAATGACGACGTTGTATTTGAACAAAAAAAGAGCATGAAAGAGACCGAAGTGAAAAAGAAGCTGGTGCTGACAAAATTCAACTGGAAGAAAGCGGAAGAGAAAATTCCTAAGCGCATAGCCACGGGGCTAGACGAGGTTCGAACCCGTTAGGCTAATGAATGAACTTGTACCAAAAAGTAAGGACGCTCTGGTGAAAGCAGTGGAAGAAACTTTAAAAGATAGACGAATACCAGACAGTTGGCGACAAAGTAGAATGAATTTAATTAAGGTAAAGCGGGGAAAGATGGAATTCACTCGTATAGACCGTTGACCATTGCATTGGTAATACAGGGTAGCAATGCAGGCAATCAAATTAAAGCTTCAAGAGTGGGCAGAGAATAATAGCATTTTGGGATAACTTCAGAATGGCTTCAGAATAGGTAGGCGTTTAGATGATAACCTATTTGTTCTTACTCAGTGTATTGAAATATCAAAAGTAGAAAGCAGAACGTTATATATGGCCTTTTTTGACATTGCAGGAGCCTATGACAACGTAGACCGCAACATTTTGTGCGATATACTGCAAGGGGAAGGCTTAGGTGACGATTGTCTACAGCTTTTGAGAGAGATTTACCTAGAAAATACCGTTTGCGTTGAATGGGAAGGGATGAGGAGCGAGAAGAAAGTTCATATCAACAAGGGACTGAGGCAGGGGTGTCCTTTATCCCCAGTGCTGTTTATGATGTATGTACATGGTGAGGATGGAGAGGGTGCTAGAAGGAAGTAATATCGGATTTAATCTCTCATACAAACAGGCCGGTACAGAAATAGAGCAGCAGCTCCCAGCTTTATTTTATGCGGACGACATTGTGTTGCTAGCTAACAAGCAAAGTGATTTGCAACTTCTGGCTAATATCTGTGGGCAAGAAGGCAATAATTTAGGTTTGAAATTTAGTGTTAGAAAATCAGGTGTTATGGTATTCAATGAAAACAGTGAACAGATAGTGGAGATACAGGGCCGGGAAATACCTCGGGTGACAGAATATAAGTGTCTTGGTATATGGATAAAAGAAGGCAATAGGTATATGGAAACACACGAAAAAACAATAACAGTGAAGGGGAAGAGAAATGCAGGCATAATGAAGCACAAAGCGCTATGGGGATACAATAGGTACGAGGTCCTCCGAGGTATGTGGAAAGGTGCAATGGTTCCAGGGCTTACTTTTGGAAATGCGGTTGTTTGCTTTAAATCAGGGGTACAATCGGGACTCGATGGCAACCAAAGGTCAGTGGGTCGCCTCACATTGGGCGCTCACAGGAAGACCACAAATGAAGCTGTGCAGGGTGATATGGGCTGTGTTAGTTTTGAAGTGAGGGAAGCTCGCAGTAAAATTGAGTATGGAGAACGACTGAGGAATATGGAAGAAAGTAAATGCAGATGGGCTGGGAGGGTGTTCAGGTATCTATCTGTACAGGAAAAACATTGATTCGCAGTGCAGGAAACGAACTAGGAAGCTTACCAGCAAGTATGCGGCCTGTAGGGTGGGCAACACAGCAACAAAACATCAAGCGGTAAGTCAGAGAGGCTGAAATAATCTCATGGGTGGCGGCAATGGAAAATAAACCTGTCATGAGTTACTACTTAAGAGGAAAACGCCTAGCTATAAAGCGAGATATAAGAAGAAAGAAGAAGCACATGCTTTCTGCGTTAAAGCTAGGGAAACGATGGCACATGTTTTACTAAAATGTGAAGATATTTGCACAGCAGTCGATTTAGGCACCAATGGATTCCTTGAAGCCCTTGGGTTCAGCGAGAGCAGGGGGAAAGTAAACATGTCCGTAACAGAGATTAGTAAGAGGCGATTGGAAGATTGGTGGAAGAAAAGTAGGGAAATGACAAAATAACGGAGTCGTACAAAAACAAAGTTCACAATAGGCGGTCAGAAAATTTCATAATGGGAATTCATCGTGGCTTTTTTTCTTTTTTTACCCTATAGGTAGGGCATTAAGCAGTATAATAGCAAGAGCTTGGTGATGCAACCCACCGCCCCATTCCAAAGGGTGTGGGGATGCGTGACTCTCACGCCTCACCTGAGATCTAGTTCTCGCGCATAGCTCGTCTCCTGCAGGGCGGCTTCGCCCGCCGGTTGGCCTGGCGCCCGCGGCGGTCGGAGTGGTTGAAGCGCAGTGCGAGAGATGGCGCGAGTGTTGCGTTGCTAACGCCACCGACAGGCGAGGTTACTTGGGCGCCGAAAGGAAGGCGCTTGCTCTTGGTGGTTTGGGAAGCAAGCGGGACGGACGTGCCGTGCCGCGCGTGCGCCGACCCATGCTTCTGCGAGACCGTCACGCGTGACCACCTTGGAATGCGCCACCGTTCGCGTGACAGTACGCGCGATCGACCATGCGTTGGGTTTCAGCATGGGGCGAACATATTCGCTCGCTATGCGGTCGCGGTGAGTCGGACTTCTAGATTTGTCGCGCGCCCATCGGCATGTTTTGTGGATAGCAACTCGGCTAGCAGGCATTGATCTATGAAAGGTGCAATAAATGCCCTTGTGATTGTTTGCACTACTGTGTTGTCGTTCATTTGACCCAAGAATACGGTGTGAGAATCCCAAATCAGAACCCCACAAGGGGACGCTCATAACATCCATCCATCACTCCATCTTTACAAAAACAAAGTTCCCAATAGGAGGTCAGAAAGTCCGGTTATGAAAATTGAACTTTTTTTTTGCGGCAAAGCTGTATACCTCTGTCGTCCAAGGAAATTTTCCTGTCGTTGTTCCAAGCAAAAAACTCCCCATACGTAGGCCGATCCTGAAGATAGTGCAATGATAGGCCGACCCGCGGTGGAGGTGAAGCAGGCGTTAAGCACTTCCCATACGTTGGCCGATACCAAAGATAGTGCGATGCCGGCCCGACCTGCGGCGCAGGTGAAGCAGTTCAAGGTGATGCCTTTCGGTCTCTGTAACGCGCCCGCCACCGTCGAACGAATGATGGACTCCTTGCTTCAGGGGTTCAAGTGGTCCAGCTGTTTGTGCTATCTGGACGAAGTCATCGTTTATTTGCCCACATTCGACACGCATCTAGACCATCTTTCAGCAATTCTTGACGTGTTCGGCCGCGCCAGTCTCCAGCTGAACTCGTCAAAATGTCACTTCGCTCGCCGCCAAATCACCGTTCTTGGGCACCTAGTGGACACCAGAGGCGTGAGACCTGATCCGGACAAAATTCGCGCCGTTACGAACTTTCCTGTTCCGAAGTCTACCAAGTACGTTCGTAGTTTCGTAGGGCTGTGCTCTTACTTCCGACGCTTTGTCAAGGATTTTGCGACCATCGCACGTCCCCTTACCGACATCTTGAAGAAAGACGCCCCATTTTCTTGGGGACCTGACCATGCCGCATCTTTTTCGCAGCTCACTACTCTCCTTACCACGCCTCTAATTCTGGCCCACTTTGACCCGTGTGCCTCAACGGAAGTTCGAACTGACGCCAGTGGTCACGACATAGGAACAGTGTTAGCACAACGTCAGCGTGGACATGCCAGCCGACTTCTATCACCCGCCGAGTGCAATTATTCAATCACAGAGCGCGAGTGCCTCGCTCTTGTGTGGGCTGTTGCGAAGTTTCGTCCATTCTTGTACGGACACCACGACATTGCCGCGGGAATTGATCTCCCGGTTCCATCGTGGGCGGAGCCACCGACTTGATCTTCGGGAGCCTTCGGTTTGGTTCCCCGAGGTCTCAGTCCCTCAGGACTCAAATAAAGTTCTTGTCATGTCATGTCTTGTACGGACACCCCTTCTGTGTCATCACTGATCACCACGCGCTCTGCTGGCTATCCTCGCTTGAGGACCCCACGGGACGACTCGCTCGTTGGGCGTTACGCCTGCAAGAATATACTTTTTCCATGTTATATAAGACGGGACGCTTGCACCAGGATGCCGATTGTTTGTCCCGCTACCCCGTCGACGAACCGGCTGATGCGGACGCCATCGCTTGCGTTTTCTCTGTGTCCCAGTTGCTACGAACGTCCTTGGTAGACTTCGGAACAGGAAAGTTCGTAACGGCGCGAATTTTGTTCGGCAACGAGCAACGCCGTGATCCTTCATTACGAGCCCTCATCGGCCATCTGGAGTCAACGCCCGGCGACGTCTCTCTCCGTATGTTTCTCGTTAAGGAGGGGACATTATACTGCCGCAATATCGATCCACACGGCCTTAACCTTCTGCTCGTAATTCCATCGCACCTGCGTTCGACTGTCCTCCAGCAACTTCACGACGCACCCATGGCTGGACACTTGGGCGTCTCGCGCACATACGACCATGTACGACGTCGATTCTTTTGGCCGGGTCTCGCCCGCTCCGTGCGGCGCTACGTTGTCAGCGCCGGAAGAAGCCCTCCACGCCTCCAGCTGGATGTCTCCAGCCGATCGACATCCCACCGGAACCCTTTTTCCGTGTTGGTCTAGACCTGCTTGGACCGTTTCGTCTCTCGGGCTCCAGAAATAAATGGGTCGCCGTCGCTACTGATTATGCTACGCGGTACACAATCACCACAGCCCTTCCGACAAGTTGTGCTACTGACATTGCTGACTTTCTGCTCTATGACATCATTTTAGTGCATGGTGCTCCGCGCCAATTACTCACTGACCGTGGCCGCAGCTTTCTGTCAGCAGTCGTGGAGGACATCCTCCGCTCCTGCTCGACAAAGCACAAGTTCAGCACGTCCTACCATCCACAGACCAAAGGTCTCACGGTGCGCCTCAACCGGACCATCACCGACATGCTTTCAAAGTACGCTGCGACCGACCACCATGACTGGGATCTTCATTTACCATATGTGACGTTCGCGTATAATTCGTCGCGTCATGACACCGCCGGCTATTCACCATTCTAGCTCCTATATGGCCGAGAATCCGCGTTGCCCTTAGACACTTTGTTGCCCTCGGCCACACGTTCAGCTGCCCGCGACGCGATCGCACACGCCGACCACGCGCGCCAGCTCGCCCGCTCCCATCTCGAGGCCTCACAGGAGCATGAGAGACGCCTCTATGATTGCCACAATCGCGACGTGCACTTTTCTCCGGGTTCTCTGGTGCTTCTCTGATCACCCATTCGACGTGTGGGCCTTTCCGAAAAACTGCTGTCGCGCTACACTGGCCCATACCGTGTGGTGCGACAAGTGACTGATGTCACGTATTAAGTCATCCCCGCCGACCTCTCAGCGTCATCGTCGGCTGCAAGTGACATCGTTCACGTGGCAAGACTAAAGCCATACCACACACCTTTCACCGCGGATGTGTAGATTCAGCACCGGGACGGTGCTTCTACTGCCGGGGGTGATGCTACGGAACAGCCGCCACAGTGTGGCTTCACTGAGGAGGAAGAAGAAGACGACGTGGGCCGGCTTTATATAGCGTCGCCATTTTGGCCTTCCGTTAGCTTCCCTGTAAATAAATTGTATATAGCATTGGGCTTCAGTTACACGTAACAATATTTTCAGTGTTTGCAGCAATGCCTGAATTTTGGATGGAACTTCAAAGTAAATTTGAATATGGATTTTAAACCGACGGCAGGCTAATAAAAAATGACTCGCCATCTCGGCCCAGCGAAAGTGGATGTACAGCGGATCTGCTGAAAACCACCACAACTGGTGAGAGGTGTATACAATGCTTGTGCTAGACTTCTCTGGTGCGGACACACTCGTCCTGCCAGGCTTGTCACTTGTGCTGAGCCTCTTGAGCAAGAACATTCGAGTCCTCTCTGGCTTGGCGCTTGCAGTGAACCTCTTGGGAATGAAGTTCATCAATTTTGGCAGCACGTAGGCGCTGGTCATATTGTCGTTTCCTCTCCCTTTGCCACTCCTTGTATTCACGCTGCTCCTCAGGAGTCCTAACTATGCGTTGCTCACCCATAGTAGTGTCGCAACAATGAAATCAGCTGCTAAGCTGGTTCTCTTATTGCGATAACAATTAAATGGACACTCCAGGCACATTTTTGCAATCGCCATGATGTTCCATATAAAGTCCAAAGCCGATAAGATCGTCACTGCGCGCTGCATGCTGTGTGTGCGAGTGAAGGCTTGCGAGGGTGAGCCACCGATAGTGGCCCAATCTTGCGCGCGCAAGGGAAGAAAGTAGGGAGGTAGTGCGCCGTCTTCTACCATGCACAAGGCACCGGGGAGAAGGGAGGCGTTCTACTACATGGCAGAAACTGCGTATGCTGCGGCTGCGCAGGCCATATTGTCACATACAATGGAGAAGGCAGCAAAACTGTGATTAACGAAACTTGCGCTTTATTGGGCGAACTTGTGCCCTCAAAAGCAGGCTACACTCAAAGAACAACGATAGTGGCGAACACACTCGGCGATAGTCGAAAATCTGATCAGCGGGTCAAGCACGTCGGCTTTTATATATCAGTCATCGAATGTTCCAGAGTAGTTGCTGGGACCCGCGTGTCTTCCACAAGGTTCTACACTATTCGTTTTTTTAAATTATGGGGTTTTACGTGCCAAAACCACTTTCTGATTATGAGGCACGCCGTAGTGGAGGGCTCCGGGAATTTCGACCACCTGGGGTTCTTTAACGTGCACCTAAATCTAAGTTCACGGGTGTTTTCGCATTTCGCCCCCATCGAAATGCGGCCGCCGTGGCCGGGATACGATCCCGCGACCTCGTGCTCAGCAGCCTAACACCATAGCCACTGAGCATTAACCACGGCGGGTCAGTACACTATTCGTGTCGTGCATACATGCAATCAGATTACACAAGGCCCGGTGACAGACAGCGGATGGAACCATTGATAACATTCCAGAAACTTCAGATACATGCAGGCATGTCCTTCGCTGTGCGATAACATTTGCTGGACGGTGAAATGTGGACGCCCGATAAAGATAAAAAAAACAAATGTGTCAGTACCCCCCTCTGAAATAGCATCGGCCTGATGTTGCAAACAAACGAAAGTAATAAACAAAAAAAAAACACCCGTAGCAAAGAAACAACAAAACAAGGAAGTTCGTCAGCGTGTGTAAAAGGGCTTAAGACGCACCATGTGGACCACTTCAGATCATAGTTCAGTTCGCCAATACGTCGGATAATCTTGTAGGGTCCGAAATAGCATCGCAATAGTTTCTCACTGAGTCAACATTGGCGTATCGGGGTCCAAACCCAAACACGGTTGCTGGGCTGGTACTCGACGTAATGTCGTCGGAGGTTGTAGTGTCGGCTGTCAGTATGCTGCTGGTTCTTGTAGGCGGGAGAGTTGTCGGGCTTCTTCGGCGCGTTGGATATAGGTGGCGATGTCAAGATTCTCGTTGTCAGTGACGTGGAGCAGCATGGCGTCGAGAGTCGTCGTCGGGTTCCTGCAGTAAACAAGCTTGAACGGCATGATCTGTGTCAGGCACATACCCAGGGGGGGGGGGCGAAATCAAGTGGCATACACCCCCCTCCCCACCCACGCCCCCACTCCTCACACATTCCTAAAGCGCCGCAGATCAATGTTGAGACTTGGCAGCTGTTCATCGGTCAGCATTATGCTGCTTTTTTTCACTCCTTTTAGATGGCGGTAGTTATCGACATCTCTTGTAATGTGAGGGGCAGTTTTCTCATAGATTCTGCACCCGCGCGATTAACTCAAGATGCGTTCAGTTGTCACCATCTATTCAACCGTCCTGCGCATGACTGTTGCTTTTGTTAGTTGAACCTTCTTTGTTTAGGCTGATCATGGGACCAGGAGAGGGATGCGCTGTTACTCAGCTGGTCTGTACTCTCATGGAACGAGTTGCGGCCGGAGAAAACGCCAATTGCGTTTAACTTGTCCCTTTGCTTCATTATTTCCTTGTGTTACGGCTCGCCGCGACGCTGGCAGATGCCCGGAACCATATACACGTGGTATGGGTTAGATAAGGTGGGAAATAAAATACTGTGAAAGAGCGTCCATCATGAAACCCTGCAATAACCCTTAAACCCATAAGCAAGATGACTGTCGCCCGTTACCTTGTCTGTTTTTCCCTAATTGTATAGCACTTTTCGTGCAAAATTGGCAACTGGAAACAAAAATCGCAAGGAGTTGAAAAATTAAGCGATCTATTAAGGAAGAGAGCCAAGGCAACAACCAAACTGCAAGCAAAAGCGAATAAAAAAAAGTTAACCATTGTTTATGAGAATATTAATAATTTTATGGATCAACATCTTTTTATCTAAAAAGAAAGTAGAGAAAACGCCGCCGGAAGTGGAGAACAATCACTTGTTTTGAATGACTCTTCTACAGTTATCGGTCGAACCGCCTCACGTAGCCACTTCTCTGCTGTGCTTATGTGGGTGTTTTTCTAACCTTTCTCGGTGAGCGCAGTACGTCTAGAATCGCAGAGTCCTGCGCTCTACGCGGTTGTATGGGACTGGCGGCCGCACAGCGTTGCGCAATTCGCGGAACTGTAAAAACTGATGCACAAGGCGAAAATGACTGATATTCGAAACTATAACATGTGAAAGACTGAAGAAGCCGTAAAAAATGAACGCAGCCTGAAATCAGTAAAAAAGAAACTTGGCATAGGACAAACCATGATGTATGCACTAAAAGATAAGAGGGATAATATCATAAGCAATCTCGAAGATACAGTAAAAGCAGCGGAAAAATTCTAAGCTGACCTGTATACAGTACCCAGAGGAGTCACGATACCTCACTTAGAAACAGTAATGAACGGGATACAGAAACTCTCCTATAACTAGCGATGAGGTCAGAAGGGCGCTGGAAGACATGAAACGATGAAGAGCGGGAGGAGAAGGTGGAATAACAGTCCATTTAATCAAAGATGGAGGAGACATCATGCTTGGAAAACTGGCGGCTCTTTATACGAAGTGTACATCGACTGCAAGGGTCCCAGAAAACTGGAAGAATGCAGACATTATACTAATCCACAAAAAAGGAGACGTTAAAGAATTGAAAAATCATAGGACGATTAGCTTGCTCCCAGTATTATATAAGATATTTACCAAAATAATCTCCAATAGAATAAGGGCAACACTGGATTTTGTCAACCAAGGGAACAGGCTGGCTTCAGGAAGAGATACCTTATAATGGATCACATCCATGTCATCAATCAGGTTATCGTGATATCTGCAGAGTACAATAAGCCTCTCTATGTGGCTTATATAGATTACGAAAATGCATTTGATTCAGTAGAGATACCAGCAGTCTAGAGGCACTACATAATCAAGGACTACAGAACGCTTACGTAAAAAGCTTGAAAAATATTGCTACATGCGTGTGGTATTTGTTTGTTTGAACGAGGCGCGTGGGCGCCATCACTCCAGAAAAGAGGAGGAAGAACGAACTGGGCTCGCGCTGTGAATCTAACCGGTCAGCGCTGCAACCGTTGTAAATATAATCTGTAAATAGTTTCTCGTCTTACTGGCTCGTCCTTCGCGTAAGAATATATACAGAGATTCTCTACAGCTACCTTAATTCTACACAAGAAAAGCAGGGAGATACCTATAGGGAAATGGGTCAGACAGGGAGACACAATTTCTCCAAAGCTATTCACTGCGTGCTTAGAAGAAATAAAGCTATTAAACTGGGAAGGCTTAGGAGTAAAGATCGACGGCAAATATCTCAGCAACCTTCGGTTTGCCGATGACATTGTTCTATTCAACAATAATGCAGACGAGTTACAACAAATGATTGGAGACCTTAACAGAGAGAGTGTAAGAGTGGGGTTGAATATTAATATGCAGAAGATGACAATAATGATAAATAGCCGGACAAAGGAACAAGAGATGAGGATCGCCAGTCGGCCACTAGGGACTGTGAAGGAGTACGTTTACCTAGGTCAATTAATCACAGGGAACCCTGATCATGAGAAGGAAATTCACAGAAGAATAAAAATAGGTTGGATCGCATACGGCAGACATTGCCAGCTCCTGAGTGGAAGCTTACCATTATTATTGAAAAGTAAGGTGTGCAATCAGTGCATTTCGCCAGTGCTGACATATGGGTCAGAGACTTGAGAATGAGTTAAGGACCGCGCAAAGAGCGATCGAACGAAAATTGCTAGGCATAACGTTAAGAGAGAGAAAGAGAGCGTTTGGATCAGACAGCAAATGAGTATAAACGATATTCTAAATGAGATCAAGAGGAGCTGGGCAGGTCATGTAATGCGCCGGTTAGATAACCGTTGCACCATTAGGGTTACAGAATGGGTACCAAAAAATGGGAAATGCACTCGAGGACGGCAGAAGACTAGGCGGAGCGATGAAATTAGGAAATTCGCGGGCGCTAGTTGGAATCGGTTGGCGCAGGACAGGGGTCAATGGAGATCGCAGGGAGAGGCCTTCGTCCTGCAGTGGCCATAAAACATGATGATGATGATGATGATGATGCTGATGATGATGATGATGGAGGTGGTGGAGGTGGTGGGCCCCCCCGAAAAAAAATCCTGGGTACGTGCCTGCCATGATGTATGCTCTAAAAGATCAGAAGGATAATATCATCAGCAATCTCGAAGATATAGTAAAAGCAGCGGAAAAATTCTAAGCTGACCTGTATGCAGTACCCAGAGGAGTCACGACACCTCACTTAGAAACAGTAATGTAAAGGATACAGAAACTCTCCTGTAACTAGCGATGAGGTCAGAAGGGCCCTGCAAGACATGTAACGATGGAGAGCGGGAGAAGGTGGAATAACAGTCGATTTAATCAAAGATGGAGGCGACATAATCCTTGGAAAACTGGCTGCAGTGTCTATCGACTGCAAGGGTCCCAGAAAACTGGAAGAATGCAGACATTATACTAATCCACAAAAAAAAGAGACGTTAAAGAATTGAACAATTATGGGACCATTAGCTTGCTCCCAGTATTATATAAAATATTTACCGAAAAAATTCTCCAATAGAATAAGGGCAACACTCGATTTTGTCAACCAAGGGAACAGGCTGGCTTCAGGAAGAGATACTTTTCAATGGATCACATCCATGTCATCAATCAAGTTATCGCGAAATCTGCAGAGCTCAATAAGCCTCTCTGTGTGGCTTATATAGATTACGAAAATGCATTTGATTCAGTAGAGATACCAGCAGTCATAGAGGCACTACGTAATCAAGGAGTACAGAACGCTTACGTAAAAAGCTTTAAAAATATTGCTACATGCGCGTGGTATTTGTTTGTTTGAACGAGGCGCGTGGGCGCCATCAGTCCAGAAAAGTGGAGGAAGAACGAACTGGGCTCGCGCTGTGAATCCGACCGGTCAGAGCTGCAACCGTTGTTGTAAATATAATCTGTAAATAGTTTCTCGTCTTACTGACTCGTCCTTCGCGTAAGAATATATACAGAGGTTCTACAGCTACCTTAATTCTACACAAGAAAAGTAGGGAGATACCTGTAGAGAAACGGGTCAGACAGGGAGACACAATTTCTCCAAAGCTATTCACTGCGTGCTTAGAAGAATTCAAGCTATTAAACTGGGAAGGCTTAGAAGTAAAGATCGACGGCAAATATCTCAGCAACCTTCGGTTTGCCGATGACATTGTTCTATTCAACAACAATGCAGACGAGTTACAACAAATGATTGGCGACCTTAACAGAGAGAGTGTAAGAGTGGGGTTGAATATTAATATGCAGAAGATGAAGATAATGATAAATAGCCGGGCAAAGGAACAAGAGATCAGGATCGCCAGTCGGCCACTAGAGACTGGGAAGGAGTACGTTTGCTTAGGTCAATTAATCACGGGGATCCCTGATCATGAGAAGGAAATTCACAGAATAAAAATAGGTTGGATCGCATACGGCAGACATTGCCAGCTCCTGACTGGAACCTTACCATTATTATTGAAAAGTAAGGTGTTTAAGGACCGCGCAAAGAGCGATCGAACGAAGATTGCTAGGCATAAGGTTAAGAGAGAGAAAGAGAGCGGTTTGGATCAGAGAGCGAACGGGTATAGACGATATTCTAATTTACATCAAGAGGAAAACAATGTAGCTGGGCAGGTCATGTAATGCGCCGGTTAGATAACCATTGGACCATTAGGGTGACAGAACGGGTACCAAGGGAAGGAAAACGCAATCGAGGACGACAAATCACGAAGTGGAGCGATGAAATGAGGAACTTCCCAGGCGCTAGTTGGAATCGGTTGGCGCAGGACAGGGGTAATCGGAGATCGCAGGGAGAGGCCTTCGTCCTGCAGTGGACATAAAACAGGTTGTTGATGATGATGATGATGGTGGAGTAGGTGGTGCCCCCCCCCCCCCGAAAAAAAATCCCGGGTACGTGCCTGATCTGTGCTGTTTCTTGCACCGCCGTGTTGTAAGCAAAGGTTACGTACGGCGGGACTGCGTCGTCCCACTTCTTGTGTTCGACATCAACGTACATTGATAGCATGTCGGCGAGGGTCTTGTTCAGGCGCTCCGTGAGATCATACATCTGCGGGTGGTAGGACGTTTTCCTCCTGTGGCTTGTCTGGCTGTATCGCAGAATGGCTTGGGTGAGCTCTGCTATAAAGGCTGTTCCTCTGTCGGTGATGAGGACTTCTGGGGCTCCATGTCGCAGCAGGATGTTCTGGACAAAAAATTTTGCCACTTCGGCTGCGCTGCCTTTCGGTAGAGCTTTAGTTTCAGTGAAGCGGGTGAGATAGTCCGTTGCCACGACGATCCACTTATTTCCGGATGCTGACGTCGGAAATAGTCCCAACAAATCCATCCCCATTTGCTGAAATGGTCGGCAAGGAGGTTAGATTGGCTGTAGTAATCCTACAGGCCTTGTTGGTGGTGTCTTGCGTCGCTGACAGTCTCGGCAAGTCTTGACGTAAGGGGCAACGTCGACGGTCAGACACGTCCTTTCCTGTACCTTTCCTGTATACCTTTCCTGTATACCTTTCCTGTATACCTTTCCTGTATCCTCGATAGCGTCCGGGAGAATCCAAGTTGCCCAGCGGTTGGATCGTCATGTAGGGCGTGCAGTACTTCTTGACGCAGCACTGACGAAACAATAAGAATGTAGTTGGCGTGGACTGATGAGAAGTTCTTCACGAGCAGGTCGTTTTCTAGCGTGAACGAAGACAATCCGCGCTTAAATTCTCTAGGGACAACGTCGGTGTTCCCTTCCAAATACTCGACGAGGCCTTTTAGCTCCGGGTCTGCTCGTTGCTGTTAAGTGAATTCTTCCACGCTTATTATTCAGAGGAAGGAGTCGTCGTCCTCGTCGTCTTACGGCGGGGGATAGGTGGGGGCGAGTGATAGGCCGTCGGCGTCAGTGTTTTCGTCCGGACTTGTAGATTACCGTGACATCATATCCTTGCAGTCTGAGGCTCCACAGCGCCAGCCATCCTGAAGGGTCCTTTAAATTAGCTAGCCAACACAACATGTGATGTTTGCTGACTACTTCAAATGGCCATATAGGTAAGGGCGGAATTTTGCTGTAGCCCAAATGATGGTGAGGCATTCCTTTTCAGTCACAGAATAATTGCCTTCCGCTTTTGACAGCAACTGGCTAGCATAAGATAACCCCCGTTCAAGTCCGTCTTTCCACTGAACTAGGACGGCACCGAGGCCTAGGCTACTGGCGTCAGTGTGGATTTCAGTACCGGCGTCCTCGTCAAAGTGCGCAAGTACCGGCGGCGACTGAATTCATTGTTTGAGTTCTTGAAGTTCCTGCAGTGTTTCCCACTCGAACTCGACACCACATTTGGTTAGGTGTGTTAGCGGCTCAGCGATACATGAAAAGTCTGACAAAGCGCATGTAGTAGGCACACATGCCAAAGAATCTACGCACTGCCTTCTTGTCGATGGGCAGTGGGAACTTTGCGATGGCAGCTGTCTTCTGTGGGTCGGCGTACTCCATATTTGCTGATGACGTGACCTAGGAACAGAAGCTCATCGTAAGCAAAGCGACACTTTTCCGGTTTCAGAGTGAGCCCTGATGACTTGATGACCTCTAATACTCTCGCAAGCCACCTAAGGTGATCGTCGAAATTTCGCGCTGAAATGTGGAAGGCGCCTAGCACAGTCCGTATGGCATGACCTTGAGCTCATAGAGGCTGTCTGGCATGATGAAGGCAGTCTTTTTGTGATCTCTCTCGTCGACTTCGATTTGTCAGTAGCCAGATTTGAGGTCCGTCAACGAGAAGTATTTAGCGCTGCAGAGCCGATCCAATGCGTCGTCTATCCGCGGAAGGGGGTATACCTAGGTCCTTCGTTGTGATCTTGTTCAGTCAACTATAATCGAAGCAGAAACGTGGGGTTCCGTCCTTTTTCTTTACCAGGACAACAGGAGATGCCCATGGGCTTTTCGATGGCTGGATGATGTCGTCGCGCAGAATTTCGTCAACTTGTTGCCTAATAGATTCACGTTCTCGCGTCAAAACTCGGTAAGGGCTCTGGCGGAGTGGTCGAGTGCACTCTTCGGTTATTATGCAATGCTTTGTGACTGGTGTTCGTCGAATCCTTGGTGACGTCGAAAAGCAGTCTTTGTATCGTCGGAGAAAACTTCTGAGCTCTTGCTGCTTAGCCATGGGAAGACTTGGCTGTATGTCGAAGTCTGGTTCGGGAACTATGGTTGTCAGGGTAGATGCGGCAGAATACGAGAGGACAAAGGAATTGCTGGATTCCACAATTTCCTCGATGTGTGCGATTGTCGTGTCCTTGTTGATGTGCTTGACCTCTTGGCTGAAGTTGGTTAGCATCACTTCCGCTTTCTAGCCGTGGAGTCGAGCGATCCCTCCTGCGATACAAATTTCACGGTCGAGCAGTAGATGATCGTCGCCCTCGATGACGCCTTCTACGTCAGCGGGTGTTTCGATGCTGACGGAAATAACAATGCAGGAGCGAGGCGGGATGCTCACTTGATCTTCGAGCACACTCAAGGCGTGGTGACTATGAGAACTCTCCGACGGTATCACTTGATCTTCCGAGATCGTTATCGACTTCGACTTCAGGTCGATGATTGCGCCATGTTGGTTCAGGAAGTCCATGCCGAGAATGATGTCTCGTGAACACTGTTGAAGAATAATAAAGGTAGCAGGGTAAGTCCAGTCATGAACGGTAATTCTTGCCGTGCAGATTCCAGCCGGAGTTATGAGGTGTCCTCTAGTGGTCTGAATTTGAAGGCCTTCCCATGCAGTCTTAACTTTTTTCAACTGGGCGGTGATGGGTCCACTTATGACGGAGTAGTCTGCTCCCGTGTCTACTAATGTGGTGACTGCGTGGCCATCAAGAAGCAAGTCGAGGTTGGTGGTTTTTGTCTTCGTTACAGTTAGGTCTTGGCGTAGGATCACAGCTGCATCGCGTTGACCTGAGGCTGGTACTTGGCGTCGTCAGGTCGCCTTTCATTGGCGTATTTTTTGTTTCCAGACTTCGCCGGGATGGCGGTGTGTCGTTATGCCGTCGAGGTAGTCTGTTTGGAGTCTTCGTCGATGGCGGATGAGGATGTTCGTCAGTTCTACGAACAGCAACCGCACCTCCATTGGTTGCTGCTTTTAGTTTTCCATATATGGGCTGAAGGACCGGTCCCGCGCTGGACCATGGTCGTTGTAGCGGCAACAGGTAGCGGCCTGGTGACGGCGAATGGGACGGTCGTCGAGAGTTCCACTGAGTGGCGGCTAGGTAATTGGCGATGTCATGAGGAAACGCGGAGCAAGTCTGCTCAGCGAGCAAGCCTGCAACGCCTTTTGCACAAGGAACAGGCTACCACGAGCGAACACCAGCTCGTGACACGCCTGCTAGCCAAGTACTTCCCTCAACGGCCCGATGTTAAACACGGAGATTACACTGGAGAGACAAATGTGACACTCGATGAAGAATTTCACGAGTCAGAGATCCGCGCAGCTCTCCACGACCTTAATGGCAAATCAGCGCCTGGTCCCGATAAGGTTACGAACAAGACTCTACGAAACCTCGATGATGCCTCGATAATCGCTCTTACGGCATACATCAACAAATGCTGGCGAGCAGGTCGCATCCCAGAGGCGCGGAAACGCTCTAAGGCAGTTCTGATACCGAAGCCAGGCAAGCCGTCCAGCCTCGACCACTTGCGGCCCATTTCCCTCACATCCTGCGTTGGCAAGGTGATGGAGCACGCGTTCCTCTCCCGCATCAACCACCACCTCGAGAACACTGAAGACTACCCACCCACTATGGTGGGCTTCCGGTCACACCTCTCCGCTCAAGACGTAATGCTCCGGCTCTACCACCTGATTGTCAATAACCCAACAAGTGGCAACCGGGCCAATCTCGGCCTAGATCTGGAAAAGGCATTTGACAGTGTAGCACATGCAGCAATCCTGAGCCGCATAAACAAGCTCAACTTGGGTGAGCGAAGCTAAAACTACGTCAGAGACTTCCTGTCGCGCCACACAATCCCCCTCGCGGTCGGCAGCATGACATCCGACGAATACACTAGGAAGCACCGGCACTCCTCAAGCGTCGGTCATATCCCCGCTCCTTTTCAACCTCGTGATGCTGGGTCTCCCGGCCTACCTCGACCAGATCGATGGCCTCCATCACGCCTTGTATGCAGACGACATCACCCTGTGGGTCAACAAGGCCAATGACGGTCACATAGAATCCACCTTACAAACAGCGGTCTCTGCAGTCGAAACCTACCTCCAAGACACAGGTCTCCGATTATCTCCACTCAAATCGGAGCTGCTCGTCTACCGCCCGCGCCGCCGACCCAAGCCTACAGCCGAATCGCGCCAATGTGACGACATAATCCTCTATACGCAAGACGGCTCCTGCATTCCCCGAGTCCCGGTGATACGCATCCTAGGCATGCATATAACAGCCAACGGGTCAAACATAGAAACTATTCGCAAAATCGAAGGCAAGGTTTCAGCGGCTACCCGCCTGATCAAACGCATTACAAACAAGCACATGGGCGTGAAGGAGGACAGTGTCATGCGACTCATACACTCTTTCGCAATCAGTCACATCACTTATGTGGCTGCGTTCCACAACTGGAATGTCACCGAAAGGGAGAGAATCAACACCCTTATACGCAAGACTTACAAGATCGCCCTTGGCCTACCGCGGAGTCCACAAGCACTGCTCGTCTGCTACAGCTGGGGGTATACAACACGCTTGAGGAAATCGTGGATGCGCAAAGAACCTCTCAACTCGAACGCATGTCTCTGACAGCCACGGGCCGGTACATCCTGCAGAAACTCGGCTTCAACTACCACGTCCAACACGGACAGAAACAGGTCATTCCACCCGACCTCAGCGACACGCTGATTGTAGCCCCTGTCCCCCGAAACATGCACCCCGAATTTAATCGGGGCCGACGCCAGGCCCGTGCCAAGGCACTGCTGCGCTCCTTGGGTGGAAAGAGGACAACGCGCTTTGTAGACGCCGCAGAACACACACGAGAACAGCGATTCACAGCGGCAGTCACGTTAGCTCCCGTCTTAGCACGCGTGTAGTGTCGCAACGGAATACCTTGAATCAGCGGAAGAGGTAGCGATTGCGCTTGCACTTACCGACCCCCTCTGCGAGGTAGTTTTTAGCGACTCACAGTCCGCAGTTCGCAACTACGCGCGGGGGCGCATTTCCTCCGAAGCTCTCCAGATTCTAAAGAAAGCTGGTCGACAGCACTTCGATAACACCGCGATCATGTAGTTTCCAGCGCACGTCGCCACCCCCACCGATGGGGGCACCCCTAACTTGAACGAGGTAGCACACCTCTCTGCGCGAGGACTCAGCCGCCGCGCAGAATCGGAGACCGCCTCTTCGAGTTCGGAACTCCTGGTTCAAAACACGCGAGAACGCCTAGTCAGGTACAATGACATCACCAAGCACTACCAGCTAGGCAGGCGGTTGCTGCCCCCACCTCAGCCCATGCTGAAACGTCGCCAGGCAGTCATCTGGCGACAATTGCAAACACAAACATTCCCCAGTCCGATGCAACTGCAGCACATTTTCCCCATGCAATACGCGACTGCTCTTTGCAAATTATGTCAGGAAACTAGAGTGACGCTGTCACACATGTTGTGGGAGTGTCGTGTTACATCAGCTACAAGGCAGTAGCTCCAGAGGCTCTTGCGTCGAAGTGGGCCGCCGCTCTGCGCAGCTCCAACCTCAAGATACAAGAGTGGGCTGTCCAGCAAGCCCGAGAGGCGGCGACGAGGCAAGGCCTCGAAGTCCCCTCATGGGAGACCTGAGCCCGGGTCGTCAAATTTGCCGGATTCAAAATAAAGTTGTTTCCATCCATCCATGCGGGTGCTCCCCAAGATGTGGACGCGGCACATTGACGGCGAACCCTCTCAGTCCCAAGTCGTGGTATGGGCATCGGCGGTACACATGGCCGGCTTCGCCGCAGTGATGATGATGATTATGATGAACAACTTTATTTATCCCTCTTTAAAGGGAAGGGGGCAATGGAATAGAGGGTGGAGGAGGAACTACTTGAAGTAGGCCTCCTTTATCCTCTCAGACCACTCCAGGATGGCCTCCTGAAGATCGGGCCTGGAGCTGCGCAAGGCAGCCTCCCACTGCTCCTCACTAGATATTAATTGCTTGAGGAAAGGGGGAAGGGGGTGCTTAGGGCACCCCCACATGATGTGGTTTAAGTCTGCTTTGGGAGAGACACAGAATTTACAAGAGGGAGAAAGGTAAATGGCGGGATGAATGCGGTGGAGGAGGTAAGGGGACGGAAAGGTGCGAGTCTGCAGCTGTCGCCACAGAACTTCACACCTACGCGGGGATTTGCCCATGAGTGGCGGAAAGGTTAAGCGGTCTAATCGGTAGTGTGCACAGATGTCGTGGTAAGCAATAAGTCGATCCCGCGCTGTAAACGGCGCCTCCTCCGTGGCGAGGTCCGACACATCTGATGCCTGAGCCCGGACAGTAAATTCTCGGGCACTGGCATGAGCCGCCTCGTTTCCGGCAAGGCCCGCATGCGCGGGAGTCCAGATTAATGCCACAGTTTGATGGAAAGGATGGGCCAAGAGGAGAGAAAGGGCTGGCTTAGAGACCCTACCCGCTCCGAAGTTATGTATGGCTGCTTTGGAGTCGCTAACGATAACTGATGAATTTGGAATTGTGAGGGCCAGGGCTATGGCCGCTTCCTCCGCCTCCTCCGAGGAAGAGCCAGGAATGGAGGCGGCCGCAGCGACCTGGCCGTGAGAGTTAATGACTAATATTGCGTAATGATTTCTGTTCCCATATTCGGCGGCATCAACATAGAGCACGTCTTTAGAGGCAGAGAATTGTTTTTGGAGAGCCTTTGCTCGCTGCCTCCTGCGCTGTTTGTGATGCACAGGGTGCATGTTTTTAGGAAGTGGGGGGATGCAGAGGTTTTCGTGTATGTGATGTGGCGTATTTAGTCTTGATGATGGGTGCCGGAGTGATAGAAAGAGTTTGTAGAATGTGTCGACCTGTTGCGGTGTTAGAAAGTCTGCTATATTGGGATGTGAGGTGGGCTTCTGTGAGTTCAGTAAGTGTGTTGAAAGTTCCAGTAAGCATTAGCCTATCAGTTGAGGTACGTACTCCCAGAGCGAATTTATATATTTTGCGTAAAAGAGTGTCGATCTTATCTGATTCTGATTTAAGGAAATGTAGATATGGTGTTGCGAATGTAATCTTGCTGATGACGCAGGCCTGAATCAAGCGGAGAAGTTCGGCCTCCTTTAGTCCGCCATGTTTATTGGAGACTCGCCCTAGAAGGCGCAGGGTGTGATCGACTGTGGTGTGGAGTGTATGTAGGGTATATGTGTTGAGCCGGTTGCTTTGAATGTGTAAACCGAGCACCCGGAGCCTGTCCACTCTAGTAACAGGGATGTGGTTTAGGATTACCGCTATACTAGACGTGTTTTCCGGCCCCCCGGTGGGATGGTAGAAGCAGCAGCTCGGATTTTTGAGGGGAGCATGTGAGATTCATAGCCACGGCATGAGCCACGACGGCGTCTGCTGCGGCCTGTAGGGTGTCTTGAATCTCTCCACCAGAACCGCCAGTCGTCCAAAGAGTGATGTCATCGGCGTAGAGTGAAAATTTGAGATCGGGAATAGACCGCAATGCTTGCGCCATCGGCATCATAGGAAGATTAAAAAGAAAAGGGGACAGCACAGAGCCTTGGGGCGTGCCGTAGCTACCTAAATCGTATGAAAGGCATTGCTCTGTGCCTATGTGTATCGTTGCGGTACGGTTGGATAAGAAGGTACATATGTAGTCATATGTCTTACCGCCAACCCCAATGAGATTAAGCTCTCGGAGGATGGCGGAATGTGAAACGTTATTGAAAGCTCCGTGGAGGTCCAGACTGAGAATTGCTTGCGTATCTAGACTGCTATTAGGTGTAATGATGTCATGCTTCATTCGAAGTATGATATCTTGGCATGAGAGAGATTTTCGAAAACCTACCATTTCTGATGGATAAAGATTCTTGTCCTCCATGTATTTACTGAGTCGGTTGAGGATGACGTGTTCGAGTGTTTTACCTAGAGAAGAGGTTAGTGATATAGGCCTGAGATTAGAAATGTTGAGTGGTTTGTTTGGCTTTGGGATAAAAATTACCCTGGCATCTTTCCACGAACTAGGGAGGGTGCCTGTGTCGAAGCAGTGATTGAAGTACGCCGTGATGGCTGTGACAGAGTTGTCGTCTAGATTGCGGAGTATTTTGTTGTTAATAAGGTCGGGGCCGGGTGCTGACATTGTGCGCAGGGTGGCGAGGGCATGGCGAACTTCTGCTTCCGTGATAGCGGCGCTAAGTAGCTCGTTGGGTTCGCCAGTATATTTTGGCACGTCATACTTCTGAGCGGGAGGCAGATGTTTATGGCGGAGGTCGTCGAAGAATCCGTTGAGATTGTTTTTGTGTGAATGTAGCAGTTTGTTTATGCTATGGTTGTGGTGTGTGCGCGATGTGGTAGGGTCTAATAAGTGTCGCAAGAGTTGCCATGTGCGCTTGTTATCGAGGATGTCATGCATGCTTTCACATACCTGGCCCCACTGCTGGCAGGCCACTTGCGTGGCGTACTCCTGGATCTGGAGGTCTAATTTGGCAATTCGGAGTCTTAATTTTCGGTTGAACCGTTGCCTCTTCCACCGTTTAAGAAGAGACTCTTTGGCTTCCCACATGTGTAGAAGCTTGGAATCAACCGTAGTGAGAGCGGTTTCGGGGGGCAGAGTGGTAGTGTGCGTCTCGGCGTCTGAGTGCAGTTGCTGAACCCATTCTGAAATGTCTTGAATGTTTGTGGGAGCCGATATCTGGCGGGCCTCTCGAAAATTGTCCCAATTGGTAAGGCTAAGGCGTTTGGGTGCAAAGGGTTTGTGTTTGAATTGTAGTGTGATGGTAATGATGTAATGGTTGCTACCGAGGTTAACTTGTGAGTTGTGCCATGTGACGTGTTGGTTTCTGTGTGTAAGCGTAAGATCGGGGGAGGTGTCCTTAGCTACGCTATTGCCTAGCCTGGTTGGTGCATCGATGTCGTTATGTAATGTGAGTCTGTGGTCTTGTATGTGGATCCATAGGGCTCTGCCCTTAGGAGTAGAAACGGAGTGACCCCACAAATGGTTGGGTGCGTTGAAATCTCCAAGGATTAGGAGGGGGTGGTGGGTGGCAGCGGCAATAGCTTGAGCGAAAAGGGAGTCAAAGCGGTGATGTTTGTCTTGTGGACGACTATAGATATTGAGAATGTAAAGGCCAGGTGCATTATTTTTGCGAGGAATAATTTCTAGAAAATCGTGCTCTATATCGACGCTGTCGAATTGGGAGTGATTGGCAGTGAGGTGCTTTTGCATAAGAATTGCCGTATCGGGCCGGGAGACCTTATTGTTCTGATAAACATTATAACCTGGAAAGCTGATTAGTCCGCGAGTTTCCTGAAGCGCAATGACAGCTGGGAGATTAGAAGAGGAGGCTAGAAACTGCTGGAGGTGTGCTTTCTTTTTTCGAAACCCCCTACAGTTCCACTGCCACACTTCAAACTCGGAGCGGGTCGGGTTATTGGCCATTGTTAAGCGGAGCTGGCGGGGAGGCGGATCGAGCAGGTGCAGCTATGTTAGGTTGATTCGCGGTGACTCCAGCTATCCAACTTGTAGTTTGTTGGATGTGTGCTTGTACGAACTCAATAAATTTCTCGAGCTTTTCATTCCTGGATGTGTAATCGGTATTGATTTTTTCTATTGCAGTGAGTATATTATGGAATTTAGTTTCCAAAGCGGTTAGCCTGTCGTTATAATTTAAGATTGTCTCGTCCAGGGTGCCCTCTGATCGCGGAGTGCTCGGAGTTTTACGTTCGCTGGGGGGAGGGTGAAGCGGTTCCCGTTCAGTGGAGGGGCTAGTGTCCATGGGGCGGTGTGAAGGGGTTTCAGGTAGGGCTGATGGATGATGAGTCGAAAGGGTCGTGTTAGAGAGAGGGGCTTCCGCGGTTGAAGTAGAGGGGTGATGAGATTGGAGTTCTAATTTAAGTTTTCGAATTTCGGCTTTTAGAATTGTATTTTCTTCAAGGAGGGATTCATTATTAGCAGTCTGGTTTGAGGAGCAGCTGGAAGAGGCTACCTTAGCCCCGCTTACCTGGGGTGGGTTGCGCGAGGAGTTGGCGAGAGTAGGGCTTGATGATAGAGCTGGCCAGGCGACGTCTTGGGTTGCGTAGCCAGGCCCGCGGTCCTTGCTTTTGCTGCGACTTCTTCGCCGGCTTGAGTCACGAGTGCGGTCGAGACTGGGAGTTCGGTTGGTGGGTGCAGTGTCTTGTTTATGCCTGGGACGTGTAGGGCGTGGTCTGAACCTTTGTTTGCACAGTGAGGAGCCGGTTTGATGGTTGCCGTTGCACACAACCCATATCGGGTCACATTCATGGTCCATGGGTGCGTCTTTCATTCCACACTTAGGGCAGAGTGTGTCGGTGGCACTAGTGCAGACGTCCTGGCGATGACCAATCCCGCGGCATCAGGTGCAGGCTTCTACCTTCTGCCTGAAGGGGCGGCATCGAAGTGAACAGCCATCGTAGTTGACGTAGAAAGGGATGATTTTGCCTTGGAATATGACCATGATGGTTTCAGTATTGCCCAGGCGTCGTGCACCCCCAATAATCAATGTTGGGTTGCATCTACGGAGGGTTGAGGCGATGTCATCTTCTGAGTAATCTGGGGGCAAGTGAATGCATCCTCTGCAGGTATCGATGGGATCGGCCACATGGGTGGCGACTTCGTAAGGGTTACCATTGAATTGCAGACTCTGGATGTTGTGGTAGAGATCTGCACGTCCCATGTCTGGCGTGCCGATTAGAACGGTATTGTTGATGGTGTTGACACGAATTTGGTCAGAACTGGTGCGGTCGGTGATGGGGAGCCCCGCAGCCTTGAGGATGACTTGTCTGAGGATGCATGCATGGATTCCAGCGCAGTTGAGGCCCCCACGAACTCTTAGGATGATTTTATAATCGCTGCGCGGCAGCGGCGGGGGGCTTCGGTTCTGCTCTTGATTGAGTCCTATGAGCCACTGCGGGGTATGCTGGTGGCGAAGGATGCTGACGCTGTTTCGAGAGGTTATCGTGAATCTCGCACCAAGTGCGCGCGCCACCGCGCTCCGTTCCTGCGCCCATGCTAGGCGGAGCTAGGCCCAACAGCGAGACGGTCAGCCGAGAGCCCTAAAAAGGGCTGCGGCTCGCGTAAGGGACGTCGGAGTTGCTAAAGGAACTGTCAAGAAGTGCCGATAACACTCACATAGGTCCAGGCAGGAAATCAGGCTCTTGAAGCGATTGGGTAGGCACAAAAAGGAAAAATGCAGGAGCCGAGGCAACATGCGACATCTGGCGACAATTGCAAACACAAACATTCCCCAGTCCGGTGCAACTGCAGCACATTTTCCCCACGCAATACCCGACTGCTCTTTGCAAATTATGTCAGGAAACTAGAGTGACGCTGTCACACATGTTGTGGGAGTGTCGTGTTACATCAGCTACAAGGCAGTAGCTCCAGAGGCTCTTGCGTCGAAGTGGGCCGCCGCTCTGCGCAGCTCCAACCTCAAGACACAAGAGTGGGCTGTCCAGCAAGCCCGAGAGGCGGCGACGAGGCAAGGCCTCGAAGTCCCCTCATGGAAGACCTGAGCCCGGGTCGTCAAATTTGTCGGATTCAAAATAAAGTTGTTTCCATCCATCTATGCGGGTGCTCCCCAAGATGTGGACGCGGCACATTGACGGCGAACCCTCTCAGTCCCAAGTCGCGGTATGGGCATCGGCGGTACACATGGCCGGCTTCGCCGCAGTGATAGCAGAGCGGGCGGTGGTCGGGGACTTGCCAAATGTCCATCTTCCTCGCATAGTTGTGCTGGGCGACGGTTGGGGGTGCTGGCGGTGAGTGACGGAATTGTGGCATTACAGGGCCCTGGCGCGGTCGCGGAAGGAGGACCTTTACGGCGTGCGATGGCGGTGTAGGTCATCGCTTCCGGCTGGGGCTGCCGTAATTGTGGTTGCACCTCAGGAACTCCAAGCAATCGCTGAAGCTCTTCTTTCACAATATCGGCAATCGAGGCCACTTGAGGCTGCGACGGAGGCAAGACCTTGCACAGTTCTTCACGCACAATGCCCCTGATGGTCTCTTGAAGGTCGTTGGAACCTAGTCCCTGGATGGCGCACTGTGGCAGGAGCACTTGTCAGTCATACGGAGTGCGCATTTCCAGAGTTTTCTCGATTGTCGATGCCTCTGTAGAAAACTCAGCTATGGTCCTGGGTGGGTTGTGAATCAGTCCGGCGAAGAGTTCTTGCTTGACGCCTCGCATCAGGATGTGGACTTTTTTCTTCTCCAACATTTCCGGATCAGCATGCCAGGAAAGACGGGCCATCTCCTCCGTGAAAATCGTTATGGTCTCATTGGGGAGTTTTACTCGGGTTTCTAGTAGTGCTTGGGTGTGCTCTTTACACATGATGCTTGTGAGTGTTTGCAGGAAGCCGCTTCGGAACAGGTCCCACATCGTTATGGTGGCTTCTCGATTCTCGAACCACATCCTGGCTCCGTCTTCCAACGCCAAATAGACATGTCGCAGCTTGTCGTCGCTGTTCTAGCTGTTAAACATAGTGACCCTCTCATACGTCCCCAGCCAGCTTTCCAGGTCCTCGAATGTGGAACCGCGGAACATTGGTGGCTCCCTGGGCTGCTGCAGAACTATTGGGGACACTGCGGCTGCCATTGCCGCTGTCTTGGCCACGATCTTCTTGGTCATCTCTGGTGGAAGTCTGTGTTCCGGGGGCAAGTACTGTAGCCGGTGGCTTGCTCGATGTTCCGGGACGATGTTGGTGTTGTGTTTGCGGTCTGGGATTGGATCACGGCTTGTCAGGGGAGTCCGATACACAAACGTGAGGCACCTCCACCAGATGTCACGTAGTAGTGACGGTGAAGAAGGCAGCAAAACTGTGATTAACGAAACTTGCGTTTCATTGGGTGAGCTTGTGCCCTCAAAAGCAGGCTACACTCAAAGAACGATAGCGGCAAACACACTCGGCGATAGTCGAAAATCTGATCAGCGGGTCAAGCACGTCAGCTTTTATACAGTCGTTGAATGTTCCAGAGTAGTCGCTGGGACTCGTGTGTCTTCCACAAAGTTCTACACTATTCGCGTTGCGCACACATGCAATCAGATCACACAAGGTTCCGTGACAGACAGCAGATGGAATCATCGATAGCCTTCCAGAAACTTCCGATACATGCAGGCGCGTCCTGTGCTGTTCGATAACATTTGTTAGGCGGTGAAACATGGTCGCCCAATAAAGATAAACAAGTACACGTGTCAATATTTCGAAAGGCTTGAGGGCAGAGTATAGGTGCACCGACAGCTCAGTAGCTTTGTGTGTGCTGCGTTCTCACCGCTCAGTTTGCATTGCAGCGACAGACAGCACGAAGGTCACTTCACTCATTGCTGCTGCTGCACTTCCTCATGCCAGCATCTTGACAGCGAGTGTCGATAGTCATCAAGTGCGATGCATTCTTGTTTGCCTGGGCGACACAATGCTTGTTAGTTTAGTTAGCAAGCAAATGTTTACAAGTTTATACGACCACTAAAGCTACTATTCTTACTTCGTATAGCTATTAATTTGCTATCGCAAATCGATGCCGCACCTTTCAAGCGAAACTGTGACCTTTCATATAAGAAAGACTATAGGCTTTTATATAAGAAAGGCCACTTCTCACGTGACAAGCTGCCGTCGCCGCGGCAGCTTTGGCAGCCACCCCCGCTAGGGTAGAGAGCAGACTGCATGGTTATAACTACAGGGAGATCACGACTCATATATTGGGAATGGCCTGGTATCTCCCCACACATCCACATTTACTAAGCAACAAGCAGTGGCTTGGTGCCTCGTGTAAACCAATACGTATCCAAACCCGGTGGCTTATAGCCACTACTACACAGGCCAGTATTCCAACAAATGTTAATTATCTAAGGAAAGAGCAGACCTGCCACACATTCTGTGGGCTTGCCCTCAGGTGATCCGACACGGCCACATAATAATTAATGATGAGCAGTGGGAGGTCGTGCTGCTTAGTCAGCCCAGGATGACCAACTCTGGGCCGTCCAGCTGGCTGAGGATGCCGCGAGGGCCCAAGGGCCACTGGCCGCCGTTTATGTTAGTGCTTGCGCCCGTAAACTGCTAGACACTAAATAAAGTTATTTCTCTCTCTCTGCATGATCACAAAAGAACCAAAGCTGACCATAAAAGAAAATTGCACGTTTTTATTTTATTGTGAAAGTTGTTGAGAGTAACTGTACAAACAAAGAGAGGCAGAGAACACCCATGGTCACTTTCGGGGTGGTGATGCGGCGATCTCCTCAATGAAATTGAGTAGCCCCTGACGCCCTTTCTTGTTCAGATGGCTGATGCAGTTCACCAGGCCAATCAGCTGCTTGGTCGAATAGTCCTGCAGAGAAATTTCCCCGTGAGGACATTCAGTGGGCACAGCTATGTGGCCTCTAGAACCTTATACATGAGATGTGTAGGTGTAGCTATCCTGCCCTTTTCTAAATGGTGTGTCATGTGGAAAATGACATCTTTGCCAGAAAGTGACATCAAACTCCATCTGGGAAAGGATACCTTTTGCTCATGATGCACAAGCAAGCCCCACTTTAATCTGGGAAGATTACTAATGGAGCCATGGCTTGGTCATCTAAGTATATTCAGTTTATCAATGTAACTGTGAATAGAAGGGTCATTATAGTTATCCACACAAAAAAACTCGGTCTTTCAATGCACATTTTAACCCAAGATTTTAGTTTCAAATTGCTGCCTCTAACTCCTTCACACCAAAACCAACTATCATCTTGACATGGTTTGTGCAATGTCAAAAAGTGTAGGGTCACCACTGTGCTGTCTGCCATGCAACATGCTCAAACAATGAGCACATTCTGCCAGACTCTCCTAGCTTGGAACACTCTGGTGCCCAACAGCACAATGAAGGTGCTGCCACTGCAATATGCCCGCAACTATTTTACTCGCATGATAAACACAGCATAAATACCAGACCTTTATTTCATCGCCCACCAATGCTGCCAGACTGCTGTGTGGCTAAAGTGCAATATAAAAAATTACTATACAAATTTTATAATGCACCGAATGTGCTCAAATTTGCCAAGCTTGCAGCGGGACACGAATACTAGTTAGCCATGCATATTCAGACTTTTTGGTGTCATGGCCCTTCAACTCTTGTCAGCTGTCGGAGTTTTCAGGGGCAGTGACGGATGTGTGACCTGGTCTTTCGAGGGCAAAGAAGTTGGCCAGCTAGAAAGTGTGTCCTGATAATGTCTCCCTTGATCCACTGAAAAGTTCATATGTTAATATCCTTCCCCATCAGACAAAGCCAGAGTTGAGACTTGAATATTCTTTTCACACCCCTTGTACCTTATATTGCACACTGCCTTCTGTCTTTTTCAAGATTACTTCCAAAGCACAAACAACCTTCCTGGATATCAAATAGAATGCATGTGGAACAGTGTGAAAGTTGTTTGCTTATAAACATTCAAGAAATTGACAACAATTTCATCCAGATCGCTGTGCTGTCAGAGACAACAAAAGGCAACCACGAAGTGAGTTTCGAATGTTAAATCATGAAAATCCAGAATGCAATATCAGTCAACACTGTAATCCATTACACACTGTTACAGCTTCATTTTCATGTTAGGGCAAATAAAGGTAGTTTTTTATGGTGTGGGAAACATGACGACATAGTTGCTTTGTCCACAAAGATATAGATGTTTCATGTTAGCACCTAACCTTGGTACTTCCCAAAAATGGTTTTCTCAAGTGTGTAACACACCAGATGGTCATCTTGAAAAGTGATTCTGTCTCAGAGCTGTCTGTGTTTCAGGAGGACATAAAATATTACGATGACACTGGAAAAAGTGGTAAGAATGAACTCGTAGGATGCCAAATTGCATGAAAATATATTACAAATTAGTATTTGGATTCTTTATTATTGCACGTGCCATATTGGGAAAGAAACATAAGAAAACAGCACTTAAAACAAAGGCAAATTTAAAAAAAAGCTAAATAATTATCACAATAACCCTGCAACTGAAAGGACTTGTAATAGCAAGTTCAGGTCTCTTCAGCAGAAAACCCAGCATGATGAACAGGGCATAAGGAAGGGATAGAATGTGCATGGTAATGCTGACAGTACATGCTCTTGCTCAATCAATAGCCTTTGTTGCTGTGGGGGTATTGTGGTAATCAAACTATTTTTTGAAATGACTGCCTGCAGGGTCCTCAAACAATGCTTCATTAGTCTTAACTGATTTATTGTTTCGCTTTAGGGTCCCTTTAAGACAAAAGACTTCATGAAACAATGAAACGTGCTATTGCAAGTAAAATTAGACATCTCATAAACCTTTCCCGAATAGTACAATCCAGCGCAAATGTCGAAAATTAAGTTCTATGTCAAATGGTAAAAATTTGCCTGCACACTATCCTTGATGCACCATCAGCAGAAATTCAATACTCAGAAATCACCACACATTCGACATTACAGTAATTCATTTGAATTTATTTTGAGCTTTACAACCTACTCACATTTATGAAAAATTCATAATCATTATCATCAGCGTATTCTTATATCCACTACAGCAGGAAGGCCTCTTCCAGCAATCTCCGTTACCCCTACCTTGCGCTAGCTAATTCCAAGTTATGCTTGCAAATTTATCTAATTTCATCACACCACCTAATTTTCTGGCGTCCTCTACTGTGCTTCCCTTGCCTTGGCACCCATTCTGTAACTCTAATAGTCCCCTGGTTATCTACTCTACACACTACATGGCCTGACCAGCTTCATTCTTCCCCCTAATGTCGACTAGAATAGTAATGGCTACTCCCCTTTGCTTTCTGATCCACACTGCTATCTTCCTGTCTCCTAAAGTTATGCCTTACACTTTTCACGCAATCACCCACTGCAAGGTGATCCTTAATGCCTTCTCAAGTTCGTTTGTTAACCTCTAAGTTTCTGCCCCATGTGGTAGTACTGCACTGGTAGAATGCAACGATTGCACCCTTTCCTTTTCAAGGATAGCAAGAACTATCAATGAATAATTTTGGCATATTGGAGACATACTAGCATAGGGCCATATTGGAAGACCTGAATGTGAGCGGTAGCAGCATCGGCACCTTAAAATGTGTTAGTTTAGCTGAAGGGCTCTGAACCAACCCCCCAAAATATGAGCAAAAAACAATAAAAGCAAGGTCACTGCATGCTTATGCATTGGGTGTGCAGCATTTACAAATGTGTTTACAAAGGCCCACATGCCTCTTGCAAAGGGAGTTGACAAGCATGCTTTGATCCACTTTCAGTCTTGGCCTTGCTCATCGTTTTAGACTATGCTGACATGGCTGACCATCAAGGCCTATCGGTTCTTTCTACAAAAGAACATCCCATCTTTTTTGTTCTCTGAAAGCATGACTGGGAGAGCTGCAAATCAGGTGCACAAGCAGACAGTGATGTCAATTTTCTAATATTTCAATGGCTTTCTTCAGCGCCTACAAAAAAACATGTGACTCGAAAAGAAAAAAGAAATATTATTTGTACTAGAGGTGTGAAAACTGAGTCAACTAGAGAGTTCTTTAAGCAGATTTTGAATATGTCATTAGGTTTTGTGTAGCTGCTACAATTCTTCAGTTATGTCCTGCACAATGGCAAAAGAAAGTGATTTTTTTTGCAGACACTTTCTTGTATAATAAATTTTCACAAAAAGCATTGTGCTGTAGCTTATTGAGTTCTTTACAAACTGCAAAGTGCAGATATCTATCCAAACAGCATGCATAATTAGAGGAAATATGCAAAAGAAGTTTAGTGTACTTCAACTAATTCTTTTCACAATCATCCCATGAGAATAACCTTGTGCACTTATAATTGTGTTATACAAACGAAGTTTGGCATAGTTACTTTTCAAGATATGTAGAACGCTGATATCTACTTGAAATTGCAATGCCTCTCAGGAGTAGTTGCGAAAGTACAAGGTTATACTTCATGGGACTGTGAAAAAAGTTACTCATAATGTCCGGTTTTTTTCACAGTTCCAGTAATTGTATATGCTGTTTGGATAGATATTGGCACTTTGCGGTCTACAACAAACTAAATAAGCTACAGCACAATGTATTTCGTGAAAATTATATACACAAGAAAGTGACCGCAAAGATGACAATATTTTGCCGTTCTGTAGGTCATAACGGACAAAAATGTTACAGCTACACTAAAAATAATGACATACTCGAAATTTGCTTGAAGAACTCTGGAACTGGCTGAATTTTCAAACCTCTAGTACAAGTAATATACATATATATATTTTTCAAGTAGCATCTTCCCTTAAAGGTAACATGATGAAAACAACATTAGTAGGCGTTTCTCAACATGCTGTGCAACTTCTACAATCACAAGTAGGCCCTAATAAAATTAGTACTTAATATGTTGCATTATTGAACTAATTGTGAGATTGAGTCCGGAATGGAAGCTGATGAACCATCCTTGCATCCTTCCCAAGCCACCGTTCGATCTTCTGCGCATGAAATTCCTCCCGCATAGCTAAACTCGACACACACCGCCTTGCACCTGATATTATTCTGCTCTTTTCTAACATTCGCAGTGTTGTAAATGAACGTGATGACATATCCTCCCTAATCGATGCATACACTACCGACATTGTCACTTTGACAGAGACCTGGCTATCGTCAAAAATATCCAACAAAGAAGTATTAGAATGCCAACAACATAATTGTATCTATCGGTGTGAGCGTAGTACTAGGTTAGGTGGTGGCGTGTTTATTGCAGTGGTTGAGAGGCTCAATTCGTTTCACATTCCTCTTTCTTCCGGTTTAGAAGCAGTCTGCGCTGGCATTAGAATAAACCATTGTGATGTTATTTTTTGCAGGCCACCGAGCGCTTCCTCTATGTTTTGCGCTGAACTTCATGACCTGCTTAATACCATCGTAACAAGGTTTCCACACACACATTTTCCTAATGGGGGATTTCAATTACCCCAACATAATCTGGTCCTCTCCTGTGCCAACTGTACCCGACTCATCCAGTGATAGCAAGGCATTTCTCGATTTGTGTTTTGATTTCCATCTTACTCAGCTGATTACTCAACCAACTTGAACTACAGCAACCAGTGCTAACATCCTCGACTTAGTTTTGACTACCGCTCCCGATCTTGTTAATCCTTTAAGTATTTTGCCAGGGCTTAGCGGTCATTTATTTATTTCCATTTATTTATTTAGTTTTTGTTTCATTCATTTCCAGCTTAATAAAGAAAACGTCAACCGTCCCAATAGCAAACAAAAATACATTCGAGACTACAGTAAAGCGGACTATGCACCAATGAACACACAACCTGAAGCTTTTGTAGAAGAATACATGCTGGACTTTTGCACTCGGAGCATTGAAGAGAATTGGTTGCTTTTTAAAAATAAGGTTAACGAATTAGTACAACAATACATACCCCTTCGAGTTGTTCGGCGTAACCCTCGATCATCGTGGTTTAATGCATCTCTAAAAATTATCTTCAACAGGAAAAAGCGGCTATTTCACCAAGCTCTAAAACAGAACACAGCTGATAGCTGGCGTGCATATCAGCAGGTTGCTTCACTGTTTAAAAATGCCGTCAAAGAAGCTAAACACATTTTCTTTTACAATACACTTCCATCTCTACTGAATGATAATACTAAATAATTTTGGAAAATTGACAAGGGTTCCGAACGTAACACAATATTGTTAACTGTTGTAGATGGTGCTGTTGTTCCACAAGAAGAATGTTGTTTTGCACTCAATGAAGTGTTTTCTAAATAATTTTTGAATAATGTTTTGCCTTGTACTTCTCTACCTGCATTTGTTAAGATGAATGTTCCTCAGATAGAGCCCTTGTTAATTGATTACAATGGTGTCATGAACTTGATTCGTCAATTAAAAATTTCGCCATTGTCAGGAATAGATAACGTTATTTCCAAATTTTTGTAAAATACCTAAGTGTACTACTCCATAATCTTATGCAACATCTTTTCGCAGTCTATTCTGTTGTGTTCATTACCAAATAATTTTAAAGTTGGCAAGGTGGTTTTATTATTTGAGCCTGGCAACGTGCATTCACGATTAAATTACAGGCCAATTTTTTAACAAGTGTGCCACGCAAAATTCTAGAGCATATATTATACTCTAATCTCATCAACTTCCTAGAAACAAATTCATTCTTTTCATCTTGTCAGCATGGGTTCTGTAAATCGTTTTCCTGGGATACTCAACTTACACATGACATCTGTGCCGCATTGGATAATGGATTTCACGTTGACACCATCTTCTTAGACTTTTCGAAAGCATTTGATCTCGTCTCTCACCAATTACTTTGTCTAAAATTAAATACACTCAACATTGACCGTAATATTATCTCATGGATTGAAAACTTCTTATCCAATACAACACAATTTGTTTCTGCTAACTATTTTGACTCTTCACTTTGTCCTGTCAGTTCAGGGATTCCACAAGGTTCTGTTCTCGGACCCTTGGTTTTTCTCATTTATATTAATGATTTGCTTAACTGCGTAGCGTCCTCCATAAGGTAATTTCCAGATGATTGTGTCATTTACAGAGTAATATTGTCATATTCTGACACTCCAAAATTACAATCTGATCTAGACAAGCCATCTAACAGGTGCGACACTTGGAAAATGCGACTTAACAGCCAAAAGTGCAAACTAATGAGGATTTCTCGCAATACTGCTTCGTCTAATCTATCCAATTATCACCTGATGAACTCTGTACTCGAAGAAGTCACTTCCTATAAATGCTTAGGCATCCTCATAACATCTAATTTTTCCTGGCAAACACACATAAACCACGTCACTAACAATGCTAACTGCACACTTGGTTACCTCCGCTGCAATTTCTCAATGGCCCCCGCTAATTTAAAGCTACTTCCGTACAAAACACTAATACGTCCCAAGCCTGAATATGCTTCTTCTGTCTGGGACCCTGGCTTAGATTACTTAACAAATGCAATATAATCTATACAAAATCGTAGCGCACGTTTCACTCTTACTAACTATTCTCGGACACCAAGTGTAACATCTATGAAGGCTACTTTAAAACTCCCTCTCCTCTCATCCCATAGGAAGTTAGCATGCTTATCACTGCTGCACAAAATCTATTACTGCAATTTGAAATTAAAAAGTGGAATTTTCTACGATGCTGCACGTATATCTCGTACTGACCATCATCATAAATTGAGCATTCCACATTGTCGTACGAACCTATTCTTTTTATTCATTTATTCCTAAAAGTTCCAATGAATGGAATAATCTGCCAGCCTCAATTGTTAACATAACCGATACATCTGCTTTTAGAACTACTATATTTACTCGCATAATGATCGCACCCCTAAATTTTGTCGTCAAAATTCGCTTTTTTAAATTTCCCGTGTAATGATCGCACCCCGAACTTGCCACAGCGATATGTCGTGTGCCAAGTCTAGCCAATAATGATCGCGCTCACTACCTTTCAAATGCTACGTGAATGACTCTTCAAGACAAACCAAGCGGTCTGCACACATCAAACATTCTTAAGCAGATGCCCCATTTCATTCCTTTCATCACTTTTCGCACTTCCATGACTAAAAAAAAGCTACAACCAAACTTGTCTTTATTATGTGTAGGCTTTATAATGGTTGTGGTCAACAACAACAACAGCAAAAAAGGTGCCTTTCGATTCTTCTCGTCTGCACTCGTGGGCACGCAAAAAATAACGAGCGGCAATGATAGCAGCCACGTTTACTCTTATACGTTAGAAGTGTACCCTATTCATATTGACACGTGTATTTATATTTATCGGGCGACCAGGTTTCGCCGCCTAACAAATCTTATCGCACAGCGCGGGACGCGCTTGCATGTATCCGAAGTTTCTGGAAAGGTATCGATGCTTCTATCCGCTGGCTGTTGTCGCCGAACGTTATGTTATCTGATTTAATCGCCTGACGCGAATGGTGTAGAACTTTGTGGAAGGCACGCGGGTCCGAACGATTAGTCTGGAACATTCGACGACTGCTCTATAAAAGCCGACGCGCTTGACCCGCTGATCAGTTTTTTCCGACGATCGCCGACCGTGTTCGCCGCTATCGTTGTGCTATAAGTGTAGCCTGTTTTTGTGGGCACAGGTTCGCCCAATAAAAGTTAGTTTTCTCGTTCACAGTATTGCTACTGTGTTATTGCTTCTTTCTTCACCGTCACTACCACGTGACAATACGCCGTCGCTTGGAAACAGCTAAGATAGTCGCCCACCCTTCACGGATTGCGCATGTTGTGTGTCCCTTCTTCATTCGACGTCCTGTTTTTGTGCGCGCAAAAGTTTAATAAGAACCTTAGCGGAAACGTGCCATATTAGGATAGCAGTGAAGACAAATGCTGCAGTTTCCGCAGCATGCCCGCTATGTGTTCCTATGTCACTGGCAGCTAAGCGCTTCCATTTGTTTCTGTCCCCTCAAGTGGACATGGCTACGTTATTGCCGCAAGCTTGCCGATATTACCGATAGTATTCATTACTGATACAAAAAAACTGTTTTAATGCATGTAGTGTACTCACGAGAAGAAAAAAAAATAGTGTTCGGTGCATTCAGCTTACTCCGCCGGCCGCCATTTTTGTTTTGGTGTCAGGCACTACATACAGTGGCAGCTGCCTATTTGTTGACCTGTTGTCATCCCGCAGCAAATGTGGGATGAAATGTTTTTTTCAGGGAATTTAACTCACATAATGATCGCATCCCTGAATTTGCGGCAATTTTTTTTGACAAAGAAGTGCGATCATTATGCAAGTAAATACGGTACTATTGAAAAATACTTTTGTTAATTTGCATTTTTTTATGTTCTTTATTATTATGATCTGTCATCTGCACATGCTCTGTATTTTGTTCCGCTCCCTTTTGTAATGCCTTTTGGCCTTGAAGGTACAATAAATAAATAAATAAATAAATAAATAAATAAATAAATAAATAGGCCAACTAATAGTAGATGTAATCCAAAAACAGTGAGTCAATTTGGTGGTATGCAATATGCTGTTCATTTCAATCACCTAAGACAAAACACTTTTCTTTAACCCCTTGAGGGTCAGACGTAAATATATGGCGCCGCGAACAAGCCCCTAATAATCGATGCCCCATGTTTACAATGCTGTCTGTATGCTTCAAAACATGCCAATTTTTAAATTCTCTGTGTGGAAGCAAGGATTTTCTTTTTTTTTTGTTCCGGAGTCTCTTGGTTTTATTCTACAGTTTATTTATGGCAGCAGATCGCCAACTGCCGGCGCACCTGCGTGTGCGTGGCAGTTAGTTTTGGTTTCGTCTCGTGGGCTGTTTTCATTTGTTGCACTGGCAAAAATTGATGTCTATCTGGCTTCTAATCTCTCAAAGGGTTACTGCTAGATGCTTGCTCATTTATTGCTCACAGAAGTGTGATTGATTACATCTGTTCACAGGCGGGCGCTGGTGCTGCCATGCCTGCACTTATTTTCTTGAGAGTCGCAAAAACTGACTGCCCCTCGTTGGTGATAGGAAGAATAACTGCAAGTTTCTGACTCATTTGGCTTTTGTGATGGGCACACAACCATCGAGTGTGCTCACATAAACGGTTCGATTACACTATGGACATGTATGCTCATTGCTCTTCTGCAAGTGAGTCGCATGGCGACTCCTTCGATGCGGAACACTGCCCAAGTACTGGCTTGCAATAATGTACAGTTACACCTTGATGTAACAAAGTCGGTAAAATTAGCAATTTGCTTCGTTACGTATATCAAAATGTATTGGAATTTGAGCTTTTATGCAAATAAGTACAGTCATCAATCGATTTTGCTTACATGAAAAGAGGTCGCAGAATTTTCCGAATTATCAGGGAATCGAAAAAAGCAAAATTGAATGAGAAAAGAATTCATTTTTATAAATTTGGGAGTTGGCGACGAATGATACAGTTTCATGCCACATACTATCAGTGTCAAATAAGATGTGAACAGTGGAGCGTGTGGCCCAAGCATAAGTACAGGCGCACACATCCAGTGTGGCCACACTGCGTGATGATCCCCCTGTAGCGAGATATTTCCACTTCCGTTCTGTCAAACGGCCAAACACACTCGGCACGTCCACACTGGCCACTGTCTCAGCTGCAAGCAATAACGTACTGTGCAAGTTTTCCAGTTGAAAGAATGGATGTAGCCCACAAGCGGCAAACTGCATGAGCAAATCTATCTCTAACATCTCCAATGATGACGGCACAAACTGCACCATGCGCACCACTGTTTGCGTTTCATTTGACACCGATAGCACGTATGGTTTCAGCGAACTATGCAACAATACACACTGTAAACTGCAAATTTGAGCTTCTGTTCTCTTTTATTTTTTCTCCCTTTCCAATGTCAGAATGAAAACAGAAGTGAAAATACCTCACATAGGGGGATCCCACAGTGCGGCCAAACCAGATGTGCGCACTTGTTGATCGTGATGACTGGATGGCGCAAACTATACCTTCCACTTATGCTTGGGCCACGCACTCCACTGTTCACGTTTCGTTTGACGCTGATAGTAGGTCGACAATATCTTCACATCGACGGTACACATTAAGCGAAGCCAGCCACGTTTTCATGTGCACTCCGCCCCCGAAACTGATAGCGTCGCCTGCACAGGGACGACACTATCAGGAAAAGCGCCGGCAGCGGGGAAGGACTGCTTTGTGTGCATCTCGCTCAAATGGATCACCGAAACTCGCAATTACGCAAACTCCAATACTAAACGCGCGAGAAGTCAGCTAACTTGGTGCTACATCGTCTCGGCATGCCCACTCTTTGCACACGCGGCAGATTACCTCTAAAGGAGGGTACGTGGGTGCGTATGCGTTCAGCTGCGCTTACAGCCATGCGCAGCCACAGCCGAGACGCGCACCAGCTTGCCCCTGACCCCTCGTGCACTCTTGATTGTGTTGACGCATCACTGGTGAAGCCATCAGCTTTCTTGTCTTACTCTCGCACACTTTCACTAGCACCTAAAGCACACAGTGCGCGATAGGATCTTATCGCATTTGGACTTTATATGGAACATGATGCGGCTCCACTTCCGCGGCCCCATTTGAGAGGTGCGTTTGCAAGCAGCTGCTTGCAATTCAATCATTTGACCATCTGCGTCCGCGGAAGCTTCCATTTATTGTCTCGGCATTCCTTCGCAGCGGCAGTGAAATTTCGTCGCATGGAAATTGTATAAAGACACACTTCGTTATACTGAGGTTCTAAATACAAGGTGTTCTATGGACAAGAGGTTATGAAAAGTTAAATACTTCGTTATATCGAGAATTTTGTAATAAGGAAGTTTGTTATATTGAGGTTTAACTGTACACCTATTCTAGTGTATCTACTTTTTTATTCTTATCATAAGTATTTATGGAAGCCCATCTGTATTAATGAATAAACAATGCACATTTACCTATGCAAAATATTCTTGTCACTTTATTGTCACTTAAAAAAATTTCGGTAAATTTTTTTTCAAATAGGTTACCCTGAAGTATTTAAATCTGCAATAAAAAAATCTACTCTGAGGGGTCGCATTTAGCAAAAAGAAGTTACTCTCAAAGCGTTCTACCTAATTGAAACATCCTGCACACTGCCTCTATGTTGATGCGTGTTTCAACTTGGATAAAGCTAACTAAAGAACACCAACAAGCTCAGCTAACTTCCTTTGTGACCACCTGACAACTGGCAGCCTGAAGATGGAGACGAAGGGATCAACAGTGGTTGAACAACAACTGACAGTGGTTAACAACTGATATGTCAGTACAATGGCTAGAGCCAATGTATTGGCATATCACTACTTGTTGCTGGGCTAGTTTCATACTTATTAGGATGTGTTAAGGTGCGAACCAAAGCGAAATAACAAAGACAGGAAGGACTTCCTTCCCTTTGGTTCACGTCTTAGCTGGTCATAATAATGTTTTGACAAGAGGATTTGCCTTCACCAGGAACATAACGCCCAGGCTGAAATGTTGGCTCCAACCACTGGGCCTCTTCGATTTTCCAATTCTGGCTACCCGTGGACTGCCAGAGCCATCTAGAGCGCCTTCGTTTTTCTCGTGTTGCTCCGCTCACAGCGCCACGCAATTTTGCCGGGAGTTCGTTTTACTTGGACTGGACGGTTGTGGCTACCCGTGGGCTGCCAGAACTAGCCAGAAGGATTTTTGGTCTGGCTGCTCTCTGGAAGTTCTCCGGCTAGCAGACTAAAAGAGGTGATGGGCGGTCGGCACCATCTTTGTGGGGATTTGACGAATTGCAAAGCGGGTGCTTGAGGACTTAAATTTACTTTGCTCAGCCAAATGGCTACGATCATCATCAGATTTCCTTACTTCTAGCGTTATCTTCTTAGGCTTTAATGCACCATTCTACATTGCGAGACAGTGTGATACGAGCGGTGGTGAACCATTTGAAGCTTTTGTGTCTGTGTCCCGTCAAGGCCTCTTCCAGGTGGTGAACAGCGCGCCGCGCTCTCACACGTGCATGTTATCTGCATCATGTTCCGCGCAAGTTGTATGCGCTCATTCACCAACATTGCGGTACATTTTCATTTCATCGTTCTCTGGTGGTGTTTCTTTTCACATTTCTTGCCTATGTATGCGGTGATATCTTTTTTTTTCTGCACCTAGTGAAGGCGTTGCAGCTAGCTCAGCCGTGTTCGTTTCGTCACTACGTCGTATGCTTGGGTGGCAGCTCGAAACCGATATATGTGTTCGAACTGCAGGCCATTGATGTTAAGAATGCACTGGTTGAGTAATAGGCATACATTCATTAGGAACACATACATTAGCATATTGCTCTTGTAATGAAGAAGCAGAGCACAAGAACAAGGCCAGCCAGATCGTCTCTGCCATGCCTGCTGTGCAACCAGTGGGCCAGCCGGATCGCCAGTGCTTGGCACGAGTGTGAGCCGTTCGGGCAACCAGCTGTTCCTGCTCTGCATCACCTGCCTCCTCGGTTACGAAGAGACATTACCCACGGAACTGTTCAGTGCACCCATTACACTCTCATAATCACAACCAACATTGTGAAACATTTTGCTGGTCACAAGCGGCATGTATTTTCATGCGTCAGCCGCATCTCCAGCTCCTTAGGGTCAAAATGAGGAGCACGATCAGCTGAAGCAAACTTTCTGAAATCGAAGCCCAAGCAGGTCCGCACGAAAATTTTTGTGCCTAAGTCGCACCTGATATCCTGCTTTTTCATGTCTTGTCAAGTGATGACACAACACCAACTCATCAATGTCGCCCACCGTGATTGCTGTGAGCACGAATCCTCAAGTGATCGCTTTCGGTGATACAATCACTTTTAGGAGCGATTTTGCGTCTTGGCATCGGATGCGTCAGAGGCTGTCTGTTCCATTGTGCAAGGTGAGGTTGGCGGAGTGCGCTTCCTGTGCTGAGTTGCGCTAAATCTTGCGAAAGTGATTGTACCCATGAATGCAGCTGTATATCTTTTCAAGCTGGCAACACAAAAATGGGCAGACTACAACGAGCGCACACCAGCCTCGCCAGGTGCTGCCATGCCGGTAGCATGTTTACATATGGCCAGATGTCCTGGTGTTCGATTTTGCAAGCTTCGGCCAGCTTCGGTGTGTCTTGGGATCCCAGCCCACGTGACTTCCTATCAGGACCGGAACTAGCTGGCTGCTGTCTGGCAGCCAGTGGGCTGCCAGAACTCCAAAAATCAGTCCCATTATTGATTAGTTTGTGAGATGTACCACCAGGTCTCAAGTGACTGTGTTAGTGGCTTCTAATAAATTGCATCCACTGTGAAAGATACTTGGGTTCAGGAACAAGTGGCTGTTTAAACTCTAGAAAAAGAGGCAAGCTGCAGGCTTCATAGCAGGTGATGCTCAAGCAGTACTGCAACAAACTCATAAACAAGCTCCACATTTGTAAAAAAAATGGACATAATACGGGCAAAAAGAGCACATGACTATGTTGACCTTTCCATCTCTTGGCACACTGAACAACAATCTTTGCCACGAAAGTATTGAAAACTTAACCCAACCTGTTAATCTTACTTTCCGAGGAAACCTATGCGAGCAGAAGTTGTTGATTTTTCTCTTTTTTATCCATTCCTTTTTTGCCAGCACGCAATGTGATGGCAGCAACACTGCATCTTCATAACATCACACTCTGCAGACTGCCCACGTGACGGATTTTTCTGAAGCCAGTGCTGAAGCAGACAATTGTCACCAGCTCCCCAACGAAAACCTAGCAAATAATAATTCACGATTTTACAAGGATGCCATGTAAATAGAATTGCAGGTGCCACCGGCCATCGGGTTCAGTGTCATTAGCAGTGCAACAAATTATGCCAAGGTGTTGCCGAGAGGCTTTGGGCATAAAGCACTGGTTCTCTTGCCACTATCTTTTTCAACAGGAAATTTGAGGGCGCAGGCTGGAATTGGATGGACCAGGACAGGGGTAATTGGAGATCACAGGCAGAGGCCTTCAGCACAATGCATTGACAGACTAGTTGGTGTGAATCCATAATTACTTTGTTTGGCGCAAAATACCAGACACAAGAAAGATGACCCCCCCCCCCAGGACAAGGCGCTACTCTCAAGTGACATGTTTTATTGCGTCACTCCTTTATAGACAGCAGAATCTAGAGGAACATGCACAGTGAGCACCATGTGCAGGAAGCACCAACATCTGATCACAAGAGCGCACTCACACGACAGAATCCAAGAAACCATATTCAGCACTGTACAAGGTTTAAGAAGGCACACTAATGCACTGTGACCCCAATGACTGTATGAAGAATGCTTCTGATAACTCTCGGGCGGTGATATCACCACTCTTTTTCGAAATCGTAGTATCACGAAACATGGCTTTGCAATTGCATATTTTACAATGTTGCAAGTGCAAAGCCATGTTTCGTGATACTATGACTTCGAAAAACAGCCGTGATATCACCGCCCGAGAGTTATCGAAAGCTTTCTTCATACAGTCATTGGGGTCACATGTGTGCCTTCTTAAACCTTGTACAGTGCTGAATATGGTTTCTTCGATTCTGTCGTATAAGTGCGCTCTTGTGATCAGATGTTGGTGGTTCCTGCACTGTGAATGTTCCTCTAGATTCTGCTGTCTATAAAGAAGTGACGCAATAAAATGATGTCAACTGAGAGTAGTGCCTTGTCCTGTCGTCTTTCTTGTGTTCATTGATTTGCGCTAAAGAATGTAATTATGGAGAGGCCTTCATTCTGCAGTGGACATAAATAGGCTGATGATGATGATGAAATCTGCGATACATTTCCCTGAGTTAGAGAGTGCAGCATGACAACACTTATCTCGGAATCTTGTTCACGTTGAACCAGTCCTGCTAAAGCAGACAAGCACGCACCTTGGAGTGGGCGACAATCCAGTCACGCAGGCTGCGCTCCATGAGGTAGTAGGCCTTGATGTACGCCTCGACTAGCTCCTTGTCTGGCAGAGGCTGGCGTTGCTCACGCAGCTTCTCCACTTTGCTCACAAACTGCTGGTGGTCCAGCTGCATCTGCGCACGGCCCTCCGGGGTGCAGCGTTTTGCCTGCGAGAAGCTGCACAACAAGCCACAAAACAGGGCTGCTTGTTGGGGCAGGTTCTCCCACCTAATAATAATAATAATAATAATAATAGTAATAACAACAACAACAACAATAATAATAATAGTAATAACAATAGTGTAGCAAAGAAGACTGGCGCGCCCTATGGACGCACTATCATCATCAACCCGCCGATGAAGAGGGGCTCGCGCTCTCAGTGTCTGACGCTTGGCTGAGACAGTCGCGTTCCTGACTGCTCAATAAACTGCATTACATATTTGGTAGAGGTGCAGGGCAGTACTTCCCCAACTACCCTGGAACCACGTAATCAGACTCTGCTGACCATTATACCTGACGACGCCTATCAAACAACACCTCTGGCATTGCCAACATTGATTTGTCCTGGCTTAGTCCGTCAACGCGATCCTCCGATCTTCAGCAGTTCCGACGAATACGACGTAGAAGATTTGCTCTTGACATATGAGTGGGTGAGTGCCCACAATAAATGGGATGATGCTGCGAAGCTCAGTTACGTGAACTTCTATCTCACGGGGGTTGGTAGCGTGTGGTACGACAACCATGAATCCAACCTCGGCACCTGGCCAGATTTCAAGGTGCGCATTATGCAAGTCTTTGGTCGCCCAGAGGTGCGAAAGCTCCGTGCCAAAGAGCGCTTGCGCAGCCATTCCCAACAGCCCGGTGAAAACTTCACCAAGTACATAGAGGATGTTGTGGGCCTTTGCAAGCGTGTCGATCCATCGATGACTGAGTCTGGCAAGATCCGTCACGTAATGAAGGGCATCGAAGACGACGCCTTCCAAATGCTCCTCTCAAAAAGCCCGCGGACCGTGGTTGAAGTCGCTGAACTTTGTCAAAGCTACGACGAACTCAGGAGGCAATGTCTACTCACTTAATGTGCTTCAGTCCCCAATACTTCAATTACAAGTTTAGCCGCTGTGACTAACAACGACCATCTGCTCGGCGAAATCAAGGAATTTATACGCTCTGAAGTCGCTTGCCAGCTATCCCTACTCACCGCTGTCCCAGGGCCCACGCCGACCTTGGCTCCTACGTTGCGTAAGATGCTTCAGGAACAAGTGTCCGAAGCTATTCAGTCCCCTCGTGCAGCGCCACCATTGCCTGTACCTCTAAGCTACGCCGAAGTTGCAGCACGACCACCTCCATCGACTTTTTCAGCACCACCGTTTGCTGCACCGCCACGTTCAATCCCTCCAGTGTACACCACCAGATCACCAGCCAGCACGGGACCCTGGCATACACCCGACAATCGCCCCTAGTGCTTCTTCTGTGGAATCCCTGGTCACGTGGCACGGCACTGTCGCCGTCGCTTATGGCTTGAAGCTAATGACCAACCAGTCTGCTCCCACGCTTCGCCAGCTTCGTCCTTCTCGCCACCAAATGACTCGCACTTGCCGTCTACGAGCAACACCATTCCTTCTGCCTGTGATCGTCGCTCGCCATCCCCTTGTCGCCGCTCACTTTCTCCCATGCGGCGGTGTCCGGCCCCATCGGAGCAGGAAAACTAGCTGCAGTTCAAGAGGCAAGAACTGCGTTCCAGTCGAACCACACAAAGCCTCGCCCTCTTCCGACAAATGTGATCAAAGTATCTGTAGAAGGAGCCGTCACACTGGCATTAGTCGACACAGGCGCCGCCGTTTCAGTAGTTACGGAAGAACTTTGCCGCAAGCTTCGAAAAGTAATAACACCCTTGTCTGCGCTGTCACTACGGACAGCAAGTTCACAGTGCATTACCCCTGTTGCCGCATGTATCGCCCGCATCGTCATTCAAGGATACATGTATGCAGTCGAGTTCGTCGTCCTCTGATCCTGTTCATACGACTTCATCTTGAGGTGGGACTTCCTTTCCAATCATCAGGCCATCATTGATTGTTCTCGCGCTGAAGTTGAATTTTCTCCACTTCCCGATACCCATTTACATGACTGACGATTTTGGTGACAAACTGGCCGTTACAGAAGACACCACGATCCCTCCACACTGTTCTGTGATTGTGAATGCCTGCTCTACTTTCGCCACTGACACTACTGCCCTGTTTGTCCCATCGGACATTTTTGTTCGCCGATGGTGTTCCCTTCCCTTCGCTGTCCTAACTGTTAGCGGTGGCTGCACGCGACTGCTCATTTCCAACACTAAGGCCATGCCCCTCGTCTTACGTCGTGGCGAGTGCCTTGGACATCTTCAGCCTGCCGATTCAGTGACCATCTTTGACGCACCTCTTGACAAGAACTGTTCAGACGTGAACTCGTTGACTTATAGCTTGCCTTCGTCGAACCTTCTCGAATCATCGTCGAACCGTCGAATCATCGAACCTTCTTGCAGCCCATGGAGCCTGTCCCCATATCATATCATCCAATCGCCATATCATCTGCCGTATCATCGGCCATATCATCCAACATGAAGTTGACAAGATGCCAAAGAAGGACAACAGTTGGCGATTTTGCGTCGATTATCGACACCTCAACAAGGTAACAAAGGAAGATGTCTATCCACTACCGCGCATTGACGATGCCCTGGATTGCCTGCACGGAGCACAATATTTTTCGTCCATCGACTTTCGCTCCAGCTACTGGCAAATTGCCGTCGATGACATGGACCGCAAGAAGACAGCTTTTATTACTCCCAATGGCCTGTATCAGTTCAAAGTGATGCCTTTCGGTTTATGTAATGCCCCAGCCACATTTGAATAAATGATGGACGCCCACCTACACCGTTTCAAGTGGTCTATCTGCCTCTGTTACCTGGACACCGTGATCATTTTTCCCCCGACTTTTGCGACACACCTTGAACGCCTTGACGAACTATCCGTTTTCTGTCATGCGGGGCTACAACTAAATTTGTCCAAGTGCCACTTCGGTCGTCGTTAAATTTCTGTGCTTGGGCATCTCGTCGACTCTTCTGGTGTACGCCCTGATCACGATAAAATACGGGCACTGAAAGAATTTCTCGTGCTAAGATATGCCAAGGATGTTCGCAGCTTCTTTGGCCTTTGCTCCTACTTCTGTCGGTTTGTGCGAAATTTTTCGAATGTTGCACGCCCTCTCAATCAGCTTCTCAAGAAAGATGCTCCATTCATTTGGGGCCCGAAGCAAGCTGGTGCTTTCACCGAGCTGATTGGGCTGCTTACGTCCTCGCTCATCCTCGCTCACTTTGATGCGTCAGCTCTAACAGAAGTCCGTACCGATGCTAGTGGCCATGGTATTGGAGCTATCTTGGCAAAGAAACAAGAGTGAGAATGTGTTATTGCCTACACCAAACGGCTTCTTTCCTCTGCTGGGCGCAGTTATTCGAACGTGAATGTCTGGCTCTAGTTTGGGCAGTGGGTAAATTCCGCCCCTATTTGTACGGCCGCCAATTCACAGCCATCACTGATCACGCTCTGTGTTAGCTTTCGTCCCTCAGAGATCCTTCGGGCACCTTGGCCGCTAGGCTCTGCACCTTCAAGAATACAACTATTCAGTCGTATACAAGACCAGCTGGTTACAACAAGATGCGGACTGTTTGTCGCGCCATCCTGTCGACCCTCCTGACATTTCTGCGGCTGGCATGCCTGTCACCGTTCTCTCTCTGGCTGCTTTTTGCGATATTGGAGCTGAACAACGTCGGGACGCCTTTTTGCAAAACCTTATTCAACGGCTCACTTCAACGACGCCCGATCCTTCCCTTTGCATGTTTGAACTTCAAGATGATATATTGTACCGCTCTAACATGTGCTCGGACGGCCCTGACCGACTCATCGTAGTGCCTGAGCATCTGCATCAGACTGTTCTCGTCCAGCTTCATGATGTACTGACTGCTTGGCGTGTCACAGACTTATGACCGCGTTCGTAGGCGCTTATTTTGGCCTGGTCTGATGTCTTCCATTATGTCGCTGCGTGTGACCTTTGTCAACGATGCAAAAAGCTGACCACACTCCCTGCTGGTCGCCTTCAACCACTTGAAGTACCATCAGAACCAGTCTTCCGTATAGGCGTTGATCTTTTAGGCCCTTTTCCTATGTCTGCTTCAGGAAACAAGTGGATTGCTGTAGCAACAGACTATGCCACCCGATATGCGATCACACGGGCTCTTCCGACAAGCTGTGCAACCGATGTCACAGACTTCCTACTAGAGAACGTCATCCTTCTCCACGGCACCCCTCGACAGCTCCTCCCCGACCGAGGCCGCTACTTTCTTTCTAAAGTTGTCAATAACATTTTACACTCGTGTGTGACTAAACACAAACTTGCTACTGCTTACCATCTACAAACTAACGGCCTAACCGAGTGCCTTAACCACACCCTTACTGACATGCTGTCCATGTATGTCTCCACTGACCATCGCGACTGGGACGTTACGCTGCCATTCATTACTTTCGCCTATAATTCGTCTCGCCAAGATATCGCAGGCTTCTCTCCATTCTTCCTCTTGTTTTGCCGCGACTCTACGCTACCTTTCGACACCGTTCTGCCTGCTAGTTTGAATTCCACATCCGAGTACGCTCGTGAAGCCATATTCAAAGCACAAGAAGCATGCCTCACGTTGCCTCACGAAGCCTGACGGTGACTTGCGGAGTTGCAGGACAATCAGAGGTGCTTATATGACGCCTGTCATTGTGACATCCATTACACACCGGGTGCCCTGGCTCTTCTTCTGTCGGCGTTGCGACGCGTTGGCCTCTCAGAGAAGTTACTTTCACGCTACTCTGGCCCTTACCATTTCTTGCGTCAAGTAACTGATGTCATGTACGAAATCGCTCCTTTTCAGCCAACCGCGGCTCAGCATTGCTCCGACGGGGTCCACGTCTCGCGTTTTAAGTTGTATTACTCGCCCGCCTCCTAACAAACACCGAGCCGGTGCTTCAGCCACCGGGGGTCATGTGACAAGCTGACAAAGAAGATGTTTTCATCTTGGTCGGAAGAAGACGATCTCTGGACTTCGCGTGCTGTCTACGATTTTGTCAGCTGCTACAATTATTGTAAATATCCTATAAATATACGTCTGCCAGTTTTTAACCCCGTAACAATATCTCACCTTCCATTCACACGAGGAAGAGAATGAAACCATCCCCTTGTCACCAGTGAGTCTGACACAAGATTATACATAACTGCACTACCCATAAAATTATAATGAGCGAGCTAAACGTGGTGCTCATTGTCCCTCTAATCACCATCATAACCTTATCAATTCGTACAAGGTTTGCATCATTAGTGCAGTGAATCAATTTAACTTTTTGGTTCTGATTTTCTTTTCACATACTTATCCCACTGCTCCAGCCTCTGTGTACCTGTTTGACCCTGAGGGCATATTCCCGACATGCAAAAACTTTAGGTTTGGTCACGTTTGAGACACACCTAATGTGTGTGTGCTTGCATTCACCTGTTATTTGGGTTGGTAGGGCTAGCTTTCAGGAACATTTTCAACTAATAGGAGTGCTTTGCAATGTCTCCAGGTGATGGCAGTATTTTGTTTTTTTCCCTTACTTCATGCATGAAGATACTTTCGCAGGATTTGTGGTGCAAAGCGTCAACAGAATGGCTACAGATTTTGTGCATATGTTTTATGAACGAAGCTCACGTGAGTTTTGTGAATCAGAAGATGATTTTAGTGCCGTGGATGAGTATATCTCACCTTTAGATGTTCACCAAACGTCCTCAGATGACAACACTTTTGAAGAAAGTGACAATAAGACCCTACAGACTTGCAATGTAAATTCTGGCCTCCACTTAGAAGAAAGTTTTGAGCGCCACCACACAGTGCTAGTACTGATGAGGACCTCAGGAATAAATACACTTTCTGAAATAAACCACTTAAAATGCCTTTGTTTACCTGAGCACTTTTACTGGAAGGCTTCTGAATAAGTGAAATGGCTCCTGACTGTTAAGACCATAAATTGGGTAAATGTGGATTGTGCAAAGGGTTAAAGAGACACTAAAGGCCAATATTAAGTCAAGCTAAAGTGATAGATTAGTGCTTGAGAATCTCTAAGGCGTCAATATTATCATGAACAGAGCTTTAATATTCGAGAATTCGAGGTAAATGCAGCACATGATTAGAGACTCTCCCGAGACATTCAAGTACTTGCTTGAAGATGAAAGCACTCCTCAGTTAAACTCTGTCACTAGTACTTCACCACTCGTTTCCCAAAACATCACTGCATTGTATTATAAGACGAAATAATATGCTACTTGTCCAGTTCTATTGCATATTTTAGAGAAAAAAACTCAATGAAATTACCCTTGAAAATGATGCAGCTGGTCGGAATGTGCCGCCCACGCTTTAGTGTTTCACTGGTTTCACTATTGCATAGTGCTGTGATGGTTTTGCTGGCTAGTGAAACTCGCACAAGCTACAAGTAGCAGAGAATTCAACTTTCATGTGATGACGTGGGATGCCCAAATGGTCTTGACCAAAATGCAGCTGCAGCGGCAAATCCGCCGCTTTGTCTTTGCTCGGTAGGGCTGTCTGTCGGGTGCCGTTTTACTCAGCGACAGCAGCAAAGGGTGGGGATGGTGTATGCAACATCCCCACTCCCCCGGTTTGGTGGCAGGAGATCTGAATTTCCAAATAGGTATTTGGACCCTTCACATGCAATTTTCCCATAATCTAAGTCTTTTCTTGGCACTAAACAAGCGTAGCGAGGTTTCTGGAATGGTATTTAAACAGTCCACGTCGACTTCGTGTTTGCCTTTAGTGTCCCTTTAAATGAGCGTTACAATCAGCGCTGGTGACCCGCCTGGTATACATAAACTGCTGTCGTCCGGGGGCCAGTTCGGGCATGCTATAGCACTGGGAGAGGTCTCAAAGATGCCCATTCTGCTGCAGGTTAGTTATCTCCCGAACGCAAAATGCAATCGATGTAGTGATCCTTCCTTATTTGCAGTGCTGTGCCTCCTGGCTTCCCTTGACAGTTAGTGGTGGCTGTTAGGCCAGATGCTTTGTTCTTTCTGTATCAATGGCCACCTGGCTTTTCTTTTCCTTTTTTCTGGCGAGATTGAATTGTACCCTGGACCCCAAACCCTTGAATCCATATCAGAGGCCACTGCCCAAATGGAGCTCTCACAAAACACCCTCTTGTCCGAGCTTGCTTTGATCCGTTCAGCTCAGACAAATATAGAAAATCTTGTCAGTGGTCTCGCCAGCTGTTTTGATGAACTAGAAAAAAATGTTGAAGTCTTCCAATTTAATGATCAACCCATCGCTAATGCTGTCCTTGAAAAGGTGTCCTCAGAAATCAAGGAGCTTGCAGGGAAGTGTGACGACTCAGAGAACTGCCTTCGCTGAAACAACCTGCTGTTTTTCGGAATTGCAGACGCCAGTGACGAAATGTGGGCGAAGTCTAAGTCGCATATCATATCATTCTGTGCGGAGCACCTTGAAGTAACAATCTCGAGTTCTGATACCGAGCAAGCTCACAGGCTTGGTCGTTTCCGCAATAATAAACAATGTCCTATTATAGTCAAACCAAGCAGCTTTAAAACGAAATCGAATATTTTGTCTGCTGGATGTAAACTGAAAGAGACATGAGGTACAGTCATTACAAAGAAACAGTTTTTGTGAGCCAGTTAAACTAATTCAGTCTTTCATGCAACATCGTTCAAGTACACCATGCTTCTGTTTCTGCACAAAAGATCTAGACCCAAGTTTTGGGAAAGCTGACAAGGAAGGCTGGGATGATCAATCAATTAAGGAAACAGCAATTCTGCGCATGGAAAAAAATTGGGTTCATGCTGTGAACATGCAGCTCCGTTAAAAAATATTTTGTGCAATAACAGACGAGGATGTAGGGAAGAGAATGCAACACAAGCGCTCCTCTTTTCCAAGCCTTTGTCCATGTATGCACTTATTTTTTTTTTCAACATGAATCAATATCAAATTGCTCAGTTCACTTTTATTATGCAGTTTCCATGGAAAGTCTGCCCAAGAAATGATAGAGTATATAGCTTTTAACCAATGCATCAACATGGTAAGACCGAACAAGAGCTAGTCATAGTTCTAACTGAATGGTAGAATCTAGCAGTATCAAAGCTAACAGAGAAAGCGGAACCAAGGCCAAAAGACAGGTAAGATATTAGACAGACATACCCTTCGATGAAGGTACGGTGGGCTATGCGTATGGCATGCTCCCAGAGAATTTCTGTTGCCTCTGATGGCAGAGGGATCTGCTTGGCCACTTCCGAGAGGCGCATCAGGAACAGCTGCAACTCCTGCAAGGGTTCATGCTTTCAATATGGGTGCCTGGCAAGTAGGATGGAAACAGCATATGTAGACATGCCTATACAGTTGAACCTCGACATGGAGAGGTTGGTAAAATTGCCAATTCGCTTCGCTATAATGAATTCGCTATACTGAAATCAGACCTTTTATGCAAACTGGTACGATCACCGATAGATTTTCTCACACAAAAGGGGCCGCAAAGAAGGATGGCGCTTATCAAGCTGCCATCCTTCTCGGCTCACCCTTGCACGCTTTCATTCACACCCAAAGCATTGATAAAGTGGGGCGCAATAGTATCTTATCGCACTTGGACTGTATATGGAACACAATGCTGCTCTGCTATGGTGTGCGATTTGAGAGGTGCATTTGTACGAAGCCACTTGTGATTCAACCATTTGAGCATCTGTGTCCGCAGAAGTTTCAATATATAAAGCGTTCAGATTAGGGGACACAAGCCACATCCAAGCATTGGGGGATGCAAACTGTTGGCCAAATAAAGGAACCTAAAGCAAGCACAAAAGACTGCGAAGGCCCAAAATGAAGTCTGTGTCCCCCAACACTTGGGCATGGCTCATGTCCCTTAATCTAATTCTCCACTGTCTTGGCATTCCCATGCATTTTTATGGGCCCAAACTTTCGTTATTTCGATCCTAAAATTGTCCTTCGCCAAGTAATTCGAACCTGACCAATCAGCATGCACACACCTAGCCCATATAGTGACCCTAATAACGACCCCATCAGTGGCAGCGTCTGTCTTGTCGAAGCTTGGGGGACAGTGCATGCGTTGATCACACGTCATCTCCCATCGAAAACACCTATTTTCAGCCTGCCCTAGGAGGATTTTAAAGCAATTATTGCAGCTAACAATGTCCCACTATGATATTTACATGATTCTAAGGTGTGCTCCCCTCCTTTCTTTTCAAGAAAACTGGGCTGTAAATTGCTGTGCCATGCAGTCGGACACACAACCAAAACCACCTTCGGGTGTTTGTATGCTTTATTGCATAACATGGTTCCATTGCGGCGAAGCTGACTTTAGAAAACCGGTTACCAATGTGCAGCACATGTTAGACCCTTGCCTGTTTTTCTTGCTAAATAATCAATCGAGGGCATGTTATAACAGTGAAAATACCACCACACAAATCAGCAGCGTGTTTCGTATTTTTTCTGTGTACTGTTTAATTCGACCAGCTAGATAATTCGATCAATTTTGTAGGTCCTGTCAGGGTTAAATTAATCGAAGTCGACTCTATTGAAGTTTCTTATATCCAGGTTCAACTGTACTTGTGTCAACCCTACAACTTAACACATTGACATGTTTACTTGTTTATCTTTATCGAGTGACCGCATTTCACCACCTAACAAATGTTATCGCAAAGCGCAGGACGCGCCTGCATGTACTGGAAGTTTTTTTAATGTTATTGATGGTTCTAGCTGCAGTCTGTTGTCATCGAACCTTGTGTAATCTGATTTCACGTATGCACGACGCAAGTGGTGTAGAACTTTCTGGAAGACATGTGAGCACCAACAATAGCTCTGGAACCTTCGATGTATAAAAGCCAACGCGCTTGACCCGCTGATCAGATTTTCAATGATCGCTGACTGTTTTCGCCGCTGTCGCCATTCTTTGAGGGAAGCCTGTTTTTGACGGCACAAGTTTGCCCAATAAAACGCTAGTTTCATCATTCCCAGCTTTGCTGCTTTCTTCACCGTCACTACTACGTGACATCTGGTGGAGGTGCTGGGTAAGTCCGGTCATGAACCATAATTCTTGCCATGCAGATTCCAGTCAGAGTTATTAGGTGTCCTCCAGTTGTCCAGATTTGAGGGCCTTCCCAAGCAGTCTTAACTTCCTTCAACTGGGTGACAAGGGGTCCTCTCATCATTGTGTAGTCGGCCCTTGTGTCCACTAAGGTGGTGACTGCATGGCGATCGAGAAGCATGTCGAGGTCGGTGGTCCTTTGTCTTTAGGCTTTGCCGGGATGGTGGCATCCTGTTTATATATCGTCGAGGTCATCTTTTCGGTGTTTTTGTCAGCAGCAGAAGACCTTCAGTTCAACGAACAGCAACCGCACCCCCATCAGTTGCTGCATTTAGTTTTCCAGATATGGGCTCGCAGACCTGCCCTGGGCTGGGCCTGTGTATGGTCACCGTTGCGGTGACAGGTAGCGGTCCAAACCAGGCTGACTGGCTCCACGAGGTAATTAACAGATGAAATTTGCTCCAGAATGCCCATGATATTTAGTAACAAGTTTAGTGGAGAGGCAGTGTGTGGTAGCGGGTACCCTAAGCCAAACCAAAGAACCAAAGAACCAGGAGAAAAAGTGCATGGAGAAAGGTCATCAGGTAGACGGGATTGCCGCTGCCACTGGTCCTCGGTAGAAAAAAGAGCGGGAAAGCTGCCTATATTCCTCAGCATGTCAAGCAGCTAAGGACAAGGTACTCCAAGATTCACCAGGCTTGTAAGAAAGGATTGTGTCTAAAGTATTAGAAGGTTCTCATCCGTTTCAAAGAAAGTAAGCAAAAATCCGGCAGTAGCTTGTGGCGCAGTATACAGACACATGTTAAGAAATAATAATAATAATATTTGGGGTTTTACGTGCCAAAACCACTTTCTGATTATGAGGCACGCCGTAGTGGAGGACTCCGGAAATTTTGACCACCTGGGGTTCTTTAACGTGCACCTAAATCTAAGCACACGGGTGTTTTCGCAATTCACCCCCATCGAAATGCGGCCGCCGTGGCCAGGATTTGATTCCGCGACCTCGTGCTCAGCAGCCGAACACCATAGCCACTGAGCAACCACGGCGGGTACATGTTAAGAAAGTAAGAACCTGGTCCCAATTAGATTGGTCAGACGCGATGTACGTTGACAGCATATAGCTGAGAGTGACAGTTGAAGCACTCAGTCATGCTGTTGGTTTGCAAAGGTTATGGCGTACTGGCACGATGGAAGATTAGGCATTCATCGTGCAGGACTTTCAAAGCATCAGAAAGGAAAGGCATGGCCTCTATCGCTCAGGAGTTCGCAGGGGCACCACAATGGGAATAAAATGACGTAAAATGAACTACGCAACTTCACGGGCAGTGCCGGAGCACAGAGCGGCTGTCTATGCATAGCGGGTCAAGTGATCCACAGTGACGATAATCCAGTGGTTACCAGCTGCAGTTGATGGAAGCGGGCCGCATATGTCAATTCCAACACGATCAAAGGGTCGACTAGGGCAAGGAAGGGGCGGTGACTGATAGACTTGTCCGGAAGGTAATTTTCAGTGTTGGCAATGAGCACGAGTGAATGAAGTTTCTCATGCAGTGATATATGCCACGTCAATAGAATTGCAGGCGCTGGCAAGTGTATGTCTGGCACTTGGTAGGACTGTAGGTAGGTAGGTAGGACTGGCAGTGGGTCATTGCTGTCAGTGCCTTCGCAGAGGGAGGGCCAGTATGGCAACGCTAGCATGATGAGTGGCATCGGAGCCAGCTGTGGAAGAAGACAATGATGAAGGTGCGAGCGCTATAGTGAGGCAAAGAATTCCAGACCAAAATCACTGCACCGACTGGCAGTGGGTCATTACTGTCAGCGCCTCCGCAGAGGGAGGGGCAGTATGGCAACACTGGCATGATGAGTGGCATCGGAGCCAGCTGTGGAAGAAGACAATGACGAAGGTGCGAGCACTATATTGAGGCAAAGAATTTCAGACCGAAATCACTGCACCGACTGGCACTGGGTCAGTGCTGTAAGCGCCTTCGCAGAGGGAGGGGCAGTATGGCAACGCTGGCATGATGAGTGGCATCGGAGCCAGCTGTGGAAGAAGACAATGATGACAGTGCGAGCGCTATATTGAGGCAAAGAATTTCAGACCGAAATCACCGCACCCACTGGCACTGCGTCAGTGCTATCAGCGCCTTCGCAGAGGGAGGGGCAGTATGGCAACGCTGGCATGATGAGTGGCATCGGAGCCAGCTGTGGAAGAAGACAATGACGAAGGTGCGAGCGCAATATTGAGGCAAAGAATTTCAGACCGAAATCACCGCACCGACTGGCACTGCGTCAATGCTGTCAGTGCCTTCGCAGAGGGAGGGGCAGTATGGCAACGCTGGCATGATGAGTGGCATCGGAGCCAGCTGTGGAAGAAGACAATGACGAAGGTGCGAGCACTATACAGTCGCCGACCGTTTATTCGGACCTCACGGGGACTGTGGAAATGTCCAAATAAACAGGTGTCCGAAAAAGCAGATTAACAAAAAAAAAAATGAAATCCTTTCTTTCCATGCACTTATTCGGGCTCGGCAGTAGGCTTGAAGAAATTGTGAATTGCACGCCGTTCCGTTTACGCGCAATCAGATATGCCTGAATCTCGGAAAGGGTCGTACGGTCACTATAGGCGGCTGAAAGCACAGTCACTGCTTGTACACGCTCTGCAGGCGACGGCAGCATAGCACATGGCGCGTTATCTTCCGACTCAAGAGTCATCATCTGGCGGTGCAGCAAAAATCTCACGAATGATCTCGCCGTCATCAAGTTCTGAGCATGTCAGTACAGCAGCGTGAGCACCTGTGAAACTATCAAATGAGACGGTGTCCGGAACCACTGCACAGGTCTTGGCAGAACATTTTCGGCGTCAGTAGCGTGCACGTCGGAAGGCGACAAATCCTAGCCTACCGGCATCCACTTGCCGGCATTCCCCAGCGCAGTCTGCGCGGGCACTGTCGGCGCCATTAGAGACTTGACGCGATGTTTCCGTATGCCACGTAGGATCACCGAAACGTTGACACAGCACACAAAGCAAACACCACCGTGCCGACACCCGTCACCCAAACGAAAAACGTGGCTTGCTCGCAGCGTCGTGCGCGAAGAAACAAATCAGCTGCTGGACTGTCTTGACATGGCTTACTAGGCTGAAACCAGAACTGCTGCAGAGCCACGCTATCGAACAAGGCAGAAACGATGATGATGAGCAAGGATTTCCAGTAGTGCCACTTCATGGGGCAGCAAGGAAGCTCCATTCAAAACAAAAATGGCGTTCAGCAAGTCGAACCATGCACCGGTCAGAGTCGGTGCATGGCGCTCTCGACCGAGTTGGCTCAAGGAGTGTCCAAAAAATCAGACGAAAGGTTGCAAGGTGTCTGACTGTCTGACCTTTCGGCAGTTGTTATACATTATGGTCTATGGGGAGAATCACGGTGCCGCGAAGCTGACCGAATAATCGGGCATGTCCGAATCTTCGGAGTCCGGAAAATCAGTCGGCGACTGTATTGAGGCAAAGAATTTCAGACTAAATGATGATGAAGCAACATTTACTGGGCCCGAAATAAATTGGTGGTGCACGCTGGCACCAGACGGGGTGGTTCCCTAGTTACGGGACCCATTAGTTTCCAGCAGCTCCTGGCCCCTGTCCGTCAGTGCGAGCTGAATCGGTAGGGCAAGGCTGGATAGCAAGGTCTTCCATCGCTCAAGGGGTTGGGGATTGGGGGTGTTAGTGGGAAGGGGAGGAGGGGGGGTCTTGAGTTCTGTGCACTCTGCCAAGACGTGCAGCAGGGTGCCCTTTTCTCTTCTGCAAAAAGGACAGAGCATATCGTATTCCGAAGGGTACATGCGGTTCATGAGTATGGGATGCGCAAGTGATCCCACCTGCGCTCGACACAGGATTGTCTGTTGTTGCCTGGTGAGTTTGGGGTGCGGTTCTGGCAGTCTGCACCTTTCCTCTCAGTACATCCGGGTAATGTCCCGAAAGCTGGTAACTGCGTGCAGTAGCTCTTCCGGCTCGTGCTGGGCCTGGATTGACATTTCTCAGGCATGGTAGTAGGCAATGGTGTTGCCTGCTACCTGCGAGTGAGCCAGGACCCACACGAGCTCTATGGCTCTTCCTGGAGGCTTGTGCTTGGCTAGAATGGCTTGGGCCGCGGAGGAGATCACCCCCCTGCGGAAGCTTCTGTAGGCTGTCTTTGAGTCAGTGACTACGGTGTCCACGCTCAGCTGTGCGAGTGCGAGGGCCATGGCCGCTTCTTCGGCAACTGCGGGGTCTGTTGTCTTCAGGGACGCGCTGACGATCAGCCTGTCTTTTGATGTAACCACCACCGCTGTACAGTCACTGTGTTTTCGGAGCGAGGCATCTGTGTAGAGGACCCTGGAGTTCTCTTCCAGCTTCCGGGCTAGGGCTTTGGCTCGCGTGGTGCGCCTCTCGTTGTCTTTGCCTGGCGTCATGTTCTGGGGAAGACGTTTTGTCTGAATGATCGTTTTCCAGTCTTCCGGAAGGGCCGTCTTGATGGGTACTGGCTCGATCTGCCATCCTATCTTGCGTAGGACGGTTCGTCCGTGTCCTGTGTGACTGAGCCGGAGTCTCTGATTAGAGAGGTGGGCTTCGATGAGCTCCTCCACCGTGTTGTGGGCGCCCATGTCTAGCAGTTTTTGCGTGGATGAGTACAGTGGAATCTCGATGATACGAACACGGCTGATACGAATTTCTGGATGATACGAATTTTTCTGTGGTCCCGGCCGAGCCCCATGTCGGTTGATACGAAAATTACCGAAGACATCGGAAATTTAAAAGTGTGCTTGGCGAAAGCCAGACGCTGCTGCCGTCTGCGCTCCAATTCATTCGCTTTGGTGTTCGGCGATATCGCCTGTCGCTGCTGCCGCTTTCGTTCTGCTTCCCTGCCTTTGGTACCTCGCGATCTAATCAGTCGCCGTTGGCGTTTCCGTTCTGCCTCCCTTGCTTTCGCATCTGGTGACATGTTCATTCGTGGCATGCGCATTCGCTCCTTGTTCTTCTGGCGTTTGGTGTTGGGGGATTCCGGCGTCCGCTGCCGCTTCCCCGAACCGCATGGCGCGCAATCACTGGGCCGCTTCGGAGCTACGGGTCTCACTCGACTGCAACGAGACGTCTGACGAAGGAGCGACGGTGCAGCTGCCACCGCCGACGCCCGCGCGCTCGTTCTACCGCTACTGTGTGACGTCACAGTTGCTATGCGCAACTGCGCCCCCGACCGGCGCGCCGGTTGCTAAGGAGGGGAGGAGGTTGCGCCGCTGCGCGGAGGAGAGACCACGGTTGGCACGATTTCAGTGCACGGATGGACGCGACCGCGAGCACGAACCCCACCGATTGCAGTGAAAGAGAACAGCGCGCAGTTACGCGATTTCTCCCTGTTTCTTTTGGTGCGGAGGCGCGGACGCGGCGCCGGACAGCGCGGAGGCCGCGACTGGGCGCGAAGAGCTTGAAGCGGTGGCACTTCTGTTGCTTTTGTACTTTTCCTCATTTTCCGCGTGCCATTGGATGGAGTGGCTGCTGTGCTTCGGGCCGCGTTCTTTGCGTTAGACGTGGGCGACGGCGAAGGACCCACCACCGGCTGAAACGCTGCATGCCCGCTAAGTTCTGAGGCGTGCGCGGACGAAATCAGCGACGACACGTGCACGCGTTTTTCTGGATTTGAACAAAGTCTGCTAACTGACCTGACAAAGAAAAAGAAGCAGAGGTCATTAGAGACTTTTCTTCAAGAAATAAATCCTTTTTACATACATGTGTCTGAGTGAGTTCACCTCTGACTCTTTAATTTAGCCAGTTTTAATTGTTTCGATGATACGAATTTCGGCTAATACGAATATTTTTCGTGACCCCGTGAGATTCGTATCATCGAGATTCCACTGTATATTGCATGCCCAGTGCTTGTTTCGTTGCCTTACGAAGCATCGTGTTTAGGGTGTCCCTATTCACCTTCGTCAGCTGGAGATACGGGGCAGAGTAGGTAGCCCGCTACACGACGAACGCGCATACCAGGCGCATAGCATCGTCCTCTTTAAGGCCTCGGTTTCTGTTGTATACCCTCTGCATCATACCAAGTATCTGTTCGGTTGTAGTCTTGATCTTTGTGATGGCGGCCTGTGCCTTCCCGTCACTCTGAAGTAGTAGGCCGACAATCCTAATCCGCTGTGTAGGCTTGATGGTCATTCCGGTGATGGTGATAATCACGTTCGGCGGCAGCTCCTTCTTGGATTTTCCCGGTTGGATCATGAACAGCTCTGATTTCTGGGGAGCGCAGCTCAGTCCGCACGACTTTGCATACTCGTGCATGGTCGTTGCCGCCCGCTGCAGGACTTCCTCCATCCAGGCATCGGATCCGACTTGGGCCGTCCACACCGTAATATCGTCGGCGTAGAACGCGTGGTCCATGCCTTCGATTTGCTTGAGTAGATCGGGCAGGAGCAGCAGGGCCAGATTGAAGAGCAGGGGTGACAAGACCAATCCTTGAGGGGTGCCCCTATCGCCGAGCTCGACAGGGTCCGACTTCTCCTCCCCTATCCTGATGGTCGCCGTTTGGTTTGACAGAAAATCTTTTATGTAGCCGAATGTCTTTCGGCCACAATGGATTTTGTTTACATTCTGCAACACGCTCGCGTGGGACACGTCAAACGCTCCCTTCAGGTCGAGGGCGAGTATCCCGCGCGGTGCGTGCCTCGTTGCCGGCTTGACGACCAGTTCGTGGAGTTGGATCATCACGTCTTGGGTGCTGAGATGTTGCCTGAAGCCGTACATCGTCTCTGGCATCTGATTCGTTTCTTCGAGGTGCTTCTGCAGCCGGCGAAGGACCATGCGCTCCATCACTTTCCCCATGCAGGATGTATGGGAGATGGGCCGCACATTGTCTATCGTGAGGACCTTGCCGGGCTTTGGAATGAAGCGGACCTCGGCGTCCTTCCATTCCTTCGGCAATTGCGAGCTCTCCCATGCTTTGTTATTGTGCTCTAGGAGGCTGCGGGCCACTGTACCACTCGTGTTACCGAGTAATTTGTAAGTTATGGCGTCCCTGCTGGGTGCACTTCTCCTGTTACTGTCATGTATCGCTTTCCACAGTTCCGTCATGGTAAACGGCCGGTCCAGTTCTTCGTTGTCGGGTCCTTCGTACCTCTCGGGCACCGGGTACTGGCCCTTCTCTGTCTTTAGGTACTTGGCCTTCTGGTCTTCCGGGAGCCTGCGGCCGTCTCCCTTGTACATGTTTAATATTTTGGTGAGGTTGTGATTGGTCACAGTTTTGCTACTCAGCGGGTCGATCAGATGCCTCAAGAGACACCACGTCTTCCACGTTGAGAGCTTGCCCTGTAGGCTGTCGCAGGTCTTCAGCCAATTTTCTATACATAGTTTGGTCGCATGCTCGGCGATCTGTTTGTTCAAGACTGCTATGCACTTGGCCAGCTTTCTGTTGTGTCTCTGACGTTTCCACCGCCGCGTTAACGAGTGTCGGGCCGCCCACCTGGGGGTTAGTCTGGCGTCCACGTATGGTGTCTGCGACGTCATTGCAATTTCTTGGGTAAATTTATCGAGGGCCTTCTTCTGGTCCCTCACCCATTCGGTGCAGGTCCTTTGTGTCTCAGCTTGTCCCGATTCTTCCTCGGACGCCTCTTCTTGTTCTTGGGTAAACTTTCTGATCTTGTCCCAATCTGTGATCCGCGCCGTCCCCAGCACAGACCAATATAGGGAGCCTCGGATCGTGATGCCGATCACGCTGTGGTCAGACCCCAGGTCCACTTCTTCACTTCTCCAGGAGACATCTAGCATGCCCGATAACCACGACAGGTCTGGCATGGCGTCCCTCGCGGCACTGTTGCCTCTTCTGGTGGTTACGTCCGGCTCGTTCAGGAGGGCCATCTTGTGATCCTCCATTGCTTTGGCCGATGCTTTTCCTCTCTTGGACTAAAATTTATAGCCCCACGTTGTGTGACGGGCGTTAAAGTCGCCGAGGATATGGAGCGGCCTGGTCCCTGCCAACCCTTTCGCCTGGCTCACGATGCGGTCAAATTCGTACTGCCGTTGTGATGGCCAGCAGTACACGTTCATTACAAATAAATTGCCCGAGCTGCCAATTTCTCTCGCATGAATTTCGACCAGTGTGTGCTCGCACCCACCCTGCGCCCTGACATGTTGAGTTGCCACCACGTTGCTGCGGATGAACACCGCCGTCTCGTTCTCTGTGGGGTCCGTGTAACTGACGTACCCCGGGAGTCTTAGTTTCCCGTTTGTTTCTTGTAAAGCAATTACATCGGGCTTATTTTCTTGCCGGTCAATGTGTAATAATCGTTCCGCTTCTTTGTTGCAAATCCCGTGGCAGTTCCATTGGTAAATTATGGTGGTATCCCCCCCGGTTTTTTTTCTTGTACTTCTTACTTGGCTTCTGCACCATCCTTTCCGAACGTCTTGAGTCGATTGCACCTTTTCGCGATCGCACCTTTGATTTTTTCGGACCGCTCCTTTTTCAGGGACGCGAAGCTGTTCTTCACCGATGTTGAGGCTACTTTTGGCGCTAGGCGCTTGTGCTTCACCGATCGCGTGCGAGGCTGACTCTCGACAGCCTCGAGTCGGGCGTCCATTTTGCCTAGCCTTTCATTAATTTGGGAAATTGCGGCCAAAATTGCTGTCAGCTCTTCTTCTCGCGGGATCTGTGTCGTTGCCGCGGTCGCGGTCTCTGCAGTCGCCGCTTCCTCTCCGCTCGTGCGGCTCATTTTGGCGTCCATTGCCTCTTGATTGCTTGATGCACGTTGCGTAACCCCAGCCTCTCCCGCCGTCCGCCCTAAGCGGGGCGAGGGGGGGTCCCTCTGCGGCAATCTGCGCAACCCTGTGGCATTGTTTGCCGCCGTGCTGTTGTTTTGGGGGTTTGCATTTGCCGAGCTGCCGTTATTCGCCAGCGTTTCGATCTTATTCATAAGCGCCCGTATTTGGACGTTCTGCTCCTGGATCTGAGCGTTTTGGCACTCTATGATCCTCTTAAGTTCTATCACTTCACTGCTGTCCTTTTGCGGATTCGCTGGTGAGTTAAGGGGGTGGGAGGGGGTGAGTGGTGGGAATTCGGTTTCGTTGGTTCGAGCGACGGGAGACCTGTTAGTCCAGCCCACCTTTTTCTCGACGATCCCTCGGCGTCCGGTTGACTCGCTTCGGGACCTTGAACTGGCCTTGGATCTCAAACCGGTCCAGGAGCGCGAGCAGCGGTTGCCGCCGCCGTTGCCACCCCCGAATGGTGCCTTCGATCGGGAGCGACTCCGGCGGCTGTTTCCACCACCACTGTTGTTGCAGCTGTGGCCTGGCGTGTGTGACCGACCCCGTTGTTTGGAGGTGCTACGGCGGGGTCCGCCTGCAGGACCTTTCTTGTCTCGGTTTCTTTTCCCGGTGTCTTCTTCCTCTGCTCGGCGCCGTTCCCAACATCGCTGGCGGACGACGTAGGGCATCTTGAAGCGGGCTTTGCAGGCCTTGTCCGCGGTCAGGTGTTTGCCTCCGCGCAGGCCACACTTCGGGACACATCTATGGTGTTCAGCAGGTTTGGAGATTCTGCACCCTCGGCATATCGTGTTCGAAGGATCCGGGCACACGTCCATTCTGCGGCCCACTCTTCCGCACGCATAGCATACGTCGATTTGTTTTCTATGCAGCATGCACTCCATGAGCAGGTTACCGTATCTAACATAATTGGGTACTTTGTGCTCTTTGAAAACAATGACGAATGATCGGGTCTTACCGATTCGGTTTGCCTGTAGGGCCCTTGGGTTATGCTTGTGCACAACATTATCCTGAATCTCCTGGGCCATATCTTCGAGCGGGATGCCCCTTATGACGCCCTTCACCATACCGTGGGGGGCCGCTTTGTAGGTACTTACTTGGTGCGCCGTACCGCATATGTCGATCCTTCCTACTGCAGCGTATCGGTCAGCGTGCTCTCTCTTGGAGGTGCTCACCACTACGACATTTTGCTGTAGGTTGGGGCACACGACGTCTTCGCTTGCTTAATTGGCAGGATCTGTGCCGCTGCCACAATTGCACGACTTAGTTCAATGCGAGTCACGTTGCTCACGTGAAGCCCGCCTCGCGGTCGGAACACGATCTTTATGTCGCCATGCGGCAAGTCTGGCATGCGCGCGCCCTTCAACAATTTGCCCTTCTTTATACGTTTTGCCCTTGAGTGACGTGTATCACTGCCAGTGGCGCCATCACCGAGGTTGTTGCTCCGGCTGTTGACATCAGCCGTGGCCTTGGCACCATCTTGGTTCGTTTGAAGTACGGGATTTAGGCCTATCTTGCCCATGCCTTTGTGCCTGACTGTCTCACCAGCAGTTTTCCAGCCTTGCGATCTTGTGCACAGGTCCGGCGAAATTTCGATGCCGTCCACCTCTACACGCATAGTGGTAATCATCTTAGGTTAATGCTCACTTGCGTAATCACCGATGGTTCGATGTTCTGCTGGCGGCTTCACCGAAGCTCGGGCTGGGCCTACCGCTTCCCCGGCCAAGGCTGAAGTCGACGTTAGGCCCAGTGGCGGACGTTCCTCTCGGCACACAAAAGTCCTCTAAATTTAGAAAAAGCGGTCTCCTACCTCACAATTTGAGTTCCTGGTGGTCCACACAACTTCATGCATCTGGTCAATGCACTTTCATTAAAGTGCAACTCCAAAATCTGACAGTTCAAAGTAAAAACACAGAACACAGGTGAGATAGAAATCACTGCACCGATTGGCAGTGGGTCACTGCTGCCAGAGCCTTCGCAGAGGGAGGGGCAGTATGGCAACGCTGGCATAATGAGTGGCATCGGAGCCAGCTGTGGAAGAAGACAATGATGAAGGTGCGAGTGCTATATTGAGGCAAAGAATTTCAGACCGAAATCACCGCAATGACTGGCAGTAGGTCAGTGCTGTCAGCGCCTTCACAGAAGGAGCGGCAGTGTGGCAACACTGCCATGATGAGTGGCATCGGAGCCAGCTATGGAAGAAGACAATGACGAAGGTGCGAGTGCTATATTGAGGCAAAGAATTTCAGACCGAAATCACCGCACCGACTGGCAGTGGGTCATTGCTGTCAGCCGCTTCGCAGAGGGAGGGGCAGTATGGCAACACTGGCATGATGAGTGGCATTGGAGCCAGCTGTGCAAAGAAGATGACAACAAAGACGTGAGCACTGGCGTGCGCATTCGCGCCATTATGCCGCCACCCTAAAAACAATGTGTTCATGTCACATCCATCTAAGTCAAGCAGTGAATGCTTTGACATTAAAACATGACTTACTGAGAATAACCTTCCTATGGATGTGATGTGATCCATCCATACAACCATAGGAAGGTAGTTCTCACTAAGTCATGTTCTAATGTCAAAGCATTCACTGCTTGACTTAGGCAGACATGACATGATAGTAATAGAGAAATCTGCAGAGTACAATCAGCCTCCCTACATGGCTTTCATAGATTACGAAAAGGCATTTGACTCAGTAGAGCTACCAGCAGTCATAGAGGCCTTACATAATCAAGAAGTACAGGAGGCTTACGTAAATGTCTTGGAAAATATCTACAAAGATTCCACAGCTACCCTAATTCTGGACAAGTAGGAAGATATTTATAAAGAAACGGGTCAGACAAGGAGACACAATCTCTTTAATGCTATTCACTGTGTGCTTGGTAGAAGTATTCAAGCTATTAAACTGGAACGGCTTAGGGGTAAGGATCAGTGGCAAATATGTCAGCAACCTTCGATTTGCAGATGACATTGTCCTGTTCAGCAACACAAGGGACAAGTACAACAAATGACTGAGGACCTTAATAGAGAGTGCAAGAGTGGGGTTGACGATAAATATGCAGAAAACAAAGATAATGATAAGCAGCCTGGCAAGGGAATAAGATTTCAGGATCGCCAGTCAGCCTCTAGAGTCTGCGAAGGAATATGTTTACTTAGGTGAATTACTCAAAGGGGACCCTGATCATGAGAAGGAAATTTACAGAAGAATAAAATTGGGTTGGAGCGCATACAGCTGAAATACTCAGATCCTTATTGGAGGCTTACCATTATCACTAAAAAGAAAAGTGTGCAATCAGTGCATTCTACCAGTGCTGACATATGGGGCAGAAACTTGGAGACTGACAAAAAAGCTCTAAAACAAGTTAAGGACCACACAAAGAGCGATGGAGTGAAGAATGATAGGCGTAACATTAAGGGAGACAGGAAGAGAGCGGTGTGTATCAGAGAGCAAACGGGCATAGCCGATATTCTAATTGACATTGAGAGAAAGAAATGGAGCTTTTTTTTTTTTTTTTTAATTGCGATGAAGGCTTGCCCTTAAGGCATAATTGTTGGAGCGTATATGTGTATTATATGTGTGCTGTGAGGCCTGTGTTGTGTATGAATTGAAGCAGTGTTTTGTGAAATCTGTTATCATGTATCCAGCGGTCATAGCTGGTTGTCACACTGTAGCGGAGGCCGGCTTGCAGTAGGTGACGCGAGCGTTCCGAACTTAAACCCGTACACGTCCATATTAGGTGGTATGCATCTGATTCCACCACAGGAACGGAGCAGTATGGACACGTAGCACCCAGTGGTAAATGCGACCAGTTCCACCTTGAGACAACAGCCGGTGTAAGGGCCACCCCGGCCCGAAGCCTCCTAAGCACAACTTCCTCCGCCCTAGTAAGGTGAAGGGGGAGGGAGCAGACACACGGTGGGATAAGAGCGCGTGTGTCCTGCCGGAGAACATTTTTACGGGCTCGCAGCGAGTTACGGGGTTGGGGTGGGAGGGGAATAGGTGGAGGATCAGGATTAGGAGGGCAGTGTGCCTGCTGGTCAGCAGCAATGTTGTGAGGGTTCGCTGAATGGCCTTGAATCCAGTGTACCTTGACGCAAGTAGCTGTCTTACTATTCATAGTGTGTATTCTCTCGCAGATTTCCATCGCCTTATCGACCTTCTTGAGTTCCTGCATAGCCGCTAAAGAATCCGTGAAGATGCCTAGTTGCTTGATGGTAGGCAGCTTAGATGTCGCATCTTGCATAGCGTCGTGGATGGCTTGAAGTTCCATTACTAGAGCGCTGGCTTCCGTAGATAAATAGCGCTGGTGGCCGCTGATGAAATTATGCGTTGTACTCAGGAATGATGTCCTTCCGCCGTCTGGGAGAATGGCAGCATCCGTATAGACTTTGCAGGTGTTAACGCATGATGCAGCGACGATGTTGTGTTCGTCAATAGTACCTGTTGTATCGCTGCGTCGTAACTTCGTTGGCTTATTAGTTGTGATGCTGGGCAGGGCATGTAATGCACAGGTTCGGTAACCGGTGGACTATTAGGGTTACAGAATGGGTGCCAAGAGAAGGGAAACGCAATTGAGGATGGCAAGACTAGGTGGGTTGATGAAAATAAGAAATTTGAAGGTGCCAGTTAGAATCGGCTAGCACAACACAGGGGTAATTGGAGATCGGAGGGAAAGGCCTTCATCCCGCAGTGGACTTAAAATAGGTTGATTATGGCCTTCCTATATTTACATCCACCCACACCAACTATCAGCTGCCTCAGTTCACTGGTTAACATTGGATACTAAGGTGTTCAACCTACCTGGCTCGTGCATAACACCGATACAGTATTGTGATCAGCTCATAATATACACAAAGGTGTTGAGATGCCCGAGGTGTCTTCTTTTATGTAAAAGCGAGGATTAGTGCAGCAAGTTTTTAATAAGGAGGCTGCCCTTGCTCAGCAACTTTTGTGTTGCAACTGCTACAAATGGTACAATTTGTGGTATTCTTGGCAATCAAGGGTGCAGCTGAATCTGGCTACAATAAGAGCTACAGAACACATGAAAAATAGCAAAACTGAAATGATAGCAGAATGAACTTCATGTTCATTGTGCTATCATTTCAGTTTTGATCTTTTTCATATCCCATGAACAAACTTTACTGACAGATATTTGAGTTGCCTGTCCCTTATTTTCTGACAGCAGCATACTGCAGTGCAATTCCCATGCTATGTGGGCTCTTACTTAGCAACTCGCTGAGCACGCTGATAAAGTTCACTAAGTTCAGCCCACGAATGCTGAATTTTGTGAAAGGAAAAATTGTCATCGACCTAACTGTACCACGAAGCTACAAAGGAACCCCGTACAGTTAAATTTTGTTAAACCATACCCGCTTAAACAGCAGTTTCATTTTAAAAGTAATAAAATCAAATCCCTGACTCAGCGGCCATTGAACATAATGTGTTTTGTATCCGCACAAACCGTACCAGCTTATTGCGTACGTATCGATTAACACAAAAGTGGAAACATGTAGTGTTTCCACTTTTTGTCGTGCAAATCATGGCGGTGCGTTGTCCACATTGGGTGGCCTAGCGGCACAAAAAGCCTCAGAGATCGAAACAACAGCCTCCAAGAGCCCTCTGCATTTGTGTGTGAAGCCACATCAACATCAACATCATTTCAGCATCGTGCAAGCGAGGACTCGCGTCATGCCAAAGCTCCGGTAAAAAACACTGGGTGCTCAGCATAGAAGAAAAATTAGACATCGCTCTTGCTGTTGAACGTGAGACGAAGACGTCGATGCTGGCACGCGACAGGGATCTACTGTTGACTACGGTGTGTGGCATTTAGAATGCGAAGAAGTTGCTCGGCAGCACTGCTGCAACCAAGAAGAGATGTCTGCTATGAGGTTCGACTTTTTGCCATCGTTGCCTCTGTTGCCAAAGTGCTGCCTAACAATAGTGATGAGGGCAACATGAAAAGCGACAGCATGGGTGATTCAGGCCCGACAGTGGCAGAAGCTGCTCATTACGTCAGCCTGATGAATGCAATCGTTGCGACGAGAACAGCCCCCCACAATAAAAAAGGCACTTCGTGATTTCTGCAGTGCTACTGCACTCGTGCACGGAGAATATGCAACGCAAACGAGGAATCTGCCATGGGAGTATTTGCCAAGGAGAGGGTGCTAGCTGAAAAGCTGGCTCGCAGCTTCACTAAGTTTGACACTGCTGTCGTCACTGCTAGGCCACCGCAGCATCAAGTGAAAATAAGAGACTTTCGTCAGGCAAAGTAAATAAATAGCGCATGTTTTTGCTCTCTCATCGCACTCTCTCTCTAAGTTCCATTTTTCACAGGTAAGTGGGCAATCTCATGCTATTTTGGTTAAGCAGTACAATTGTTTAGTATGTACTTTTTCTGTGCTCCGGCCAACTACGGTTTAATGAGGTTTCACTGTACGGGTCTCTCAGAACGTTTTGCAGTTAAAGAAAAATTTGTCCTGGTCTAGGGATCGAACCCAGGACCTGTGCCTTTTAGGGAGAATTGCTCTGCCAACTAAATAACCAGTGTCCCTGTGCTTGAAGTTGTCAATAAATTTAGCGTCACTATGTGATCTGGTAGCCTTTTGGTGAGCTCGGATACTGTTGCGACTGCTCCGGAAAGACACTGGCCATGTGTTCAGCACCTCAACCTGGATGCATTTTTCCCCAACTATGAAACTTTCTTTCTGAGAAACTTGTATGGGCTCCCTCTGAAGCTTCAGGACACAGTTGGATGAATGACAATTTTCCCATTCATGAATCTTCCTACAGCATCTATGGTTCTGCAAAACTTTCTGTCAATATATAAAATTCCAGCTCCACCAGCCAGCATCCATTCCTCTTTCTCTCTCTCACCCGGACAAGGACATCCACGTAGTAGCTGTGCTGAGACATGATCTCATGCACATCCCAACGGGCACGCTCCATAAGTGAGAGGACTTGTTCATAGCCGATGGCACGGGCCGCGACCGTCATGTACGTTGGCTGCCGCAGCTCAGCTGACAGTGACACCGTCTGCAACCAGTTTGGAAAGTTATTTATTCTCAACCCTGAATGTGTGCAAAGACAATTACGAGAAATAAATCCTGCAATGCAAGACTGCATCCATTTATGATGGTTGCTGAAGTACATCAATTAAGACACACAAAGAGGGGGTGCAGAGCAAGACAATACAAATAAAAAATAATAATTTTAGAATAGACTCCACTAACACAAATTCTCTATGCCAAACAGTTAAAGGGAAGCTGAAGAGTCTGTCAAATTCGATAAGACGCTCATATACGGATGCGGGAACCTTATAAACCATGCAGGTAAAATTTTGGGGGGGGGATTTTTCACTTAGGAGTGACGCAATCGTCGGTTAAAATTGCGCTGTAGCTCCGCCCCCCCCTCGAGCGCCACGCACTGCTGCTGACGCTGACGATGTGAGCGGAGACCGGAAACCGCGGCGCAGTGACGTCAGCACTGGTGTTCTGTTCCTTCGCTGTCTCCGTGACCGTGCCTGACCGGGCTTATTTCTGCGTGCGTGCCGTCCTAATCTGCTTCACTCGACTCTACATTCCTTTGCTTGTGTGTATATAGGAGTGGTAGTTGACGTGCACAGCATCAATTGAACTTGTAGGCCGATCATGCCAGCATACTGTGCAGCTTATGCTTGCACGAACGCCAGCGGCCGCAACGATGTTCCAATGTTCCATTAGTTCCTGCAAGACAAGAAGCTTTCAGATAAGTGGGAGGCTGCTGTGAAGCGAAAATACTTCAAGCACTCAAGAACAACAGTGTTGCGCTCTAATCACTTCCGTGACGATTACTACCGAAGTTTATTAATAATGCGTACTTTGGGTTCTCTTTCATGTTAGCACACTGAACGGAAGGTGCATGTCTATCTCCCACCCTTGACGCAGGTTTCATCACCAAGTGCCGCGAACTTTCTATTCGCACATGTGTTGTGAAACAGCCTGCATGCAGCTACCATAACACAATGCAAGCGTAAAGTTTGCATGTGCTGGAAAACCTCCTCACGCCAGTATGCTGCGCTCCCCCTTCTCTCGCACACATAGAGAAACCGACCATCTCACGTAGCCGACGGAATTCGCCGGTTACGAGTAGCGTGCAGATGGTGCGCTGATGAAGGTTCTATACTGCACGTGCTACAACAGCCGGTAAAATCTTCCTGCATTTAAGAAGTCTGTGTAGATTGCCGACAGCTTTGGGGCAGCACACAAATCCTGAAGATCGCATCACCGCTTACGTTCTACGAGGAGGCATGCAGGAACGTAACACTACAGTTGTTTGCCCGGACACGTACTCACTGGAACGCTGAATGCAGCTTAGCAAAAAACATACTCGCCAAAAAGCATTTCCAACACAAGGAGATGCTAACACTTCGCCTCCGTTCGCGTGGAAAGCTGTGCTTGCAGCAGCATTTTTTAGCTTCTTGGAGAGGTCGGCTCTTCGCAATCAGCACGTACATGTAGGGAGTAAAGTATAAACCCCTTACAAGTGACCTTGCACGCGACAGCGTGACAAGTGAGGCGATGGCTGTCGCATTCACTCGCCGCCTGCTAGCTGAACTCTACGTGAGCGACGGCTTTGAGCGATGACTTCCCGGTATGAGGGCAGCAATGTACGCGCCGAAACTAGCATGACGCATGCTTTATCAATTTAAGTTGATGTATTTTACTGAAAAAGGAGCATAAAATATTTCTGAAGGCCTTGCACTAGGTTCTTATTCTTGCACGTGTAAAATTCAATCGATTGCTCGTTCCGTGCGACAAACACTAGTATTTCAGTTATGTACATCCTGTTCCAGCTTCGCACTATTGGCTAGTCGCTCATAGCACTTCCGGGTGACGAGTGACGAGTTCTAGATTTCTAGAAACGAGCGATCAAGCGACAACACCGAGGGATCTGTTCAATTAACGGGCCGTTTTGTCGCTCGAAGCCATCGCCTGTCACTGTCACGTGCAAAATCACTCTCGTGGAGTTTGGACTTAACGCCGAACTCCTCAGAGAAACGCAAGCTCTCGAAATTTTCCATGACCGTCTTCGTGTGTAGCGGCAGCAGTCGGTTCAGACGAACACCATTGTTGACATCTTGAGGCGTTCAACCAATCACAGGCGGAAACGAAGCGCGCGAGCTGGGCGTGTCTGCTGCGGCACTTTTCGTCCAAATAAAATATGTTTGCACTTTCTTTCACTCGATTTCGATGTGATATTCGAATTCAGAGGGTAGAAAACCATGACGTACTGCTCTTCACTAATTTTTTCTGGAAAAGCTTTCAGCTTCCCTTTAAGTGGCTTGTGTCTAGTCTTCCATAGGTTCAACACACTTCTGTAAAGGTTAACTTAATATAACAGAAGCATAGTTCCAAGATACTTTCATGTGTTTGTGTTTCTCTGAAAGGGATTCTATCCCGTAGGGTAATAACACTCTGATAGGCCATAACATTTTGATAGGTGCATCAAGCCGACGTTGGGGAGTGCTCGCAGTAACAATGTCTGCTACAGCATCAGTCAGCGGTGTGCTTGGCGGTCCCTTTTCAGTGAATGTAAAGTGAAACGCTCACTTGGGCAGCACCGAGCATGAAGGGCTCTGCGGCACGCACGACATGTGGCACTGCGCAGGTGTCTACACCGAATATACTGAATATATGAGAAGTTTCATAACAGATATTCTATTTGCAAATCAAATTATTCCAACGTTCACTATTTGGTTCGATTCGGTGATATTCAATAATCACACTCCCCTCTTTTTACATCTTTGTTTTTGATTTGTGGGTGCTGGCTGCGAGCAATAAGCGTGATGGCATCCAAGATTTACAGTGCCATGTGATGCAACACACAAAAATCTAAAAATCTTGGATTTTTGTGTGTCTCACATCTCAGTGCAATCAGCAACACAAGCACAAGCACTGGTGCTCATAAACACACTATAAACGGCCGAAGTTGTTTTTACTGCTGGAACTTTAAAACCTTGAACAATCTGTGAAGTTGTTTTTACTGCTGAAAGATTAAAACCTTGAACTAACTAAGTTCATGAGTTAGTTTTCTGTTGCAAGTACAACTTCGTTGTTTCAAGGCTGGACTGTATTTGAAAAAATCAAATACTAGATATTGGAGTTGCGAATTAAATTATTCAAACTTTCACAATTCGATTCCATTCAGTGATGTTCGAGTATTTGCACACCCCTAGTTATAAATGGTTATTTTAAATAAGTCTTGTTAGTCTGCACCCATCCGTTGTCTTTCTTGTTCCGTCAATTAGCGCTGTTCCAAAGTTACCAGAAATGTATGAAAAAGCTCAATTTTCAACCCTTGTACAATGCCTTTGATATCGGCCCACCAGGCAAGACAGCCGAGACAAAGCAGGGGGCAAATAGGCAAACAAGGCTTAGCCACAATACCACCCCGGTATACATACTTTGCTACTGGAGAAGTTAACAGCTGCTGTGGCGTGGACAGCATCAACTGCCTATTCTCAACTAAATGCTCAAATAGACCAGACAAGTAATGACGCCATGTGTGTTTTTTTTTTTCAAAATTTGCGCACAAAAAATGCAATCTTGAGAAAACTGAGTGAGAAGAAAGCTACAGTAAGTGCGATACCTCCTTCAAACATGTTCACGCAGCCTCCCACCGACACTTTGGAAATTCATCCTTTGGTTGATACACTGCTACCGCCAGGACTACACGTTGACTTACTTTGTTGATGCTGAATATGTATGATGAATCTTGCAGGACGTTTCCTTGACATTAGCACAACTCAGAATGAGTGACGAATAACGAGTCATTCTGTGGAAACCACGTAATGGTTATTCTGTGAAACCGCAGAATAACCATTATGTGGTTCCAGTTTTCGCGTCCAGAGCAAACGCCTCTTACCATGTTGGTTACCGCAGGTTGCTACAAAGAAGTCTACGCAGACCGTCAGCAGGGTGCAAGTTCTGTGCCCATAAGTACCAAAGTAAGAGTGATTTCTTACATTAGCACTGTCTCCGACAGTTTGAAGAATATCGCTCAGAGTGTGAATGTTTGTGGTTTTTTTTTCAGCTCCCCATGAGCTTGGAAAACTCTGTAAAACCTCAAGAAGGTGATATGTTTTAGATGCAGAAAGGACATGAAGTCAAATTTGTAGAATGTGCACATGGTGATGTGTATAAGCTTCCTTTGTCTTGCAGCAAACATTACGTTACAATGCATTTCATTGGATAAAGAGGGCACTGTTTGAGTGACAGACTGCACAAGCACGACAATGATGTTAAGAATAAAATCTCACGTGGTGGTTTTCATGCTCTACATCGCAAGAATTGTGACTGTGCCGCTGGCTTTGACGAATGTGCTAGCATTGTCGATAATAGTCACAATCAGCTTACATGTGAGATTAGAGAAGCAGATGTCATGAAAGATTTGGTGTGTGAGCTTGCCATCTGTATATAGTAAACATTCACTAATTCGATCTAGGCCAAAGTTCGCAGCCTGCGCCCATGCCTGAGCTTTCATTATTTCGATCCTAAGACTGGCCCTTGCCGGATAATGCAAGCTTGACCAGTCAGAACACGCACGCCTAACCCCTATGATGACCCCAATAGTGGCCCCTTTATTGTTAGCCTGTCTTTATTGGCAGCGTGAGTTGCAGCTTAGGGGTAAGTGAATGGGCCGAAAACAACTCTTTTTGGCTTGCCCTAGGAATATTTTGAAGCAATAGTCATCACTCACAATGTCTTATTACAGTACTTAGCCAATTCTAATGTGCACTTTTTATTGCAAGAAAAAAAATGTGGGCCAGCAATTTTTTGTGCAGTTGCGATTAGATATGAAACCAAAATCGCCATTCAGCATTCGTATGCTTTGCTGCACAACACGGACGTAGTGCGGCGAAGCTGACTTAGAAAACCGTCTGCCATTTTGCAACACATGTTAGAATCTCGCCCATTTAACTTTCTAAAAGATTGGATGTGCATTTATATTCCACTTTCTCTAGTAGCAAAATGTCACCTCTATGTAAGTTTCCTGCTTTGGACAAAGACAGACAGTGACCATTTCGTTTAGGGGCCTGTTAGAATTAGGCAAATACAGCCAAATGAATCACAGATGTGTTTTGGTGATTTTTTGTGCATCTTGTTTATTTGAGCCACCATATAAATGGACTAGTTTTATCAGTCCCATCAGGGTTGAATTAACAAGTCAACTGTATTTATCATGCAAGGTACTGGTGTTTCTTGGTGTGTTAGCATTTGTAACATGAGCTGTGTTTTTGTTTGTTGTACTCACTTCATATAAAAGCCATTCACATGTAATGAACAGTTGGAAGTTTTGCGCCTTCCTGTTTTCAGTTTATTCATTTTTCTTTTCTTCTTTTCTCATTGAGGGAAGCAATTGTAAAATGTATCTTTGATGATGTCAAGGATACATCATGAAATACCAACTCACCCAAACCCATGTGAATCTTTGCAGGCCATGAAAAAACAGAATCCAGTAAAAACATGGAGTGCACATCCTTGCATACCAGACATTTTGCTCCCAGGTTAACTGCAAACTTTCGATATCTGTTGTGGAATATTCTGCAGAAGTTCTAGCTCAGTGTTCTAAAGAATGATTGCAGACATGTGGCAAGCCACAGCTTACAAGCTGGAAATGCAAGCAACACAAGTACTAGTGTCGAAACATGCCTGGAGGTGTGCCTGGACACAGGAACGCTTGCTGCTGTGCAGCAAAGCTTCTAAGTGTGGCGCCAGAAACACGAACTGTTCGGCCAGGAACTGCCTGCAAGCACATATTAGCCATATTTCAACTGAAGATGTACACAAGCTTCTCTTTATGCACCGTTCACTTCAAAACTATAGTTCTTTCAAAACTATGGTTTGCCACAGTCCAACGAATACTAGTGTGGGTTACTAAGCATACTAGCGTAGAGTTGAGCTTTAAAGGCCAAATGCAATGAAATTTTAGACTCGGAAGAACCCTAATTTCTGATAGTGTAAATATAGAGGAGCTGCCGTGCAAAATTTTACATTTGAAATATGAGACTTCGAAGTTAAGCTCCAGGAGAATGCTCTTGCGTTTAAAATTCAAAATATCCCACAACTCTCGTTCCAGGCCAGATAGGGCAATAAGGTTAGTTTTACAGCATTCCTTGGATCATACAGAAGCCATTGATACCTTGCTTAGCAAAATGCGAGGAATTGATAGTTTGCTAATCTCAGCAGAACATTAAGTTTGCTTAATGTTAGAACCAAAGAAGATAAACAGAATGGACCTCATATTCCAAATAAGCGCATAACATTTCACATATGCACAAGTTTTCAGCACCATTCCTCAAAGAATAAAAATTTTTATAAAATCTTTGGTCTACGGCCTATGTCTCCCTTTAAACTAAAGGGCTAAGCAGACAAGCAGATAATGATAAAATGGGACATAAGTTGTCCAAGGCTTCATTACCTTAGCCATAATCAATTTCACACTGTCACCAACTCGTGAAAAAAAAGTGCCAGTGATTTGGCACAGCTGCATTAAAAAAACTGATGGCTGCAGCAGCACAGGCTGGTGCACGTGTTACTGTGTTGACTGACAAGCTTAGTTTAGCTGAAACAAAATCACTTTGATCACACGGTTGTTCAGCAAACAATGCAAGTAATCATTCTTCTCACTCTGAAGACCACTTATAAATACAATATAAATAATCATGCAAATATACTGCTGTAAAAACGTGCACCCTCCAAGTAAAAAGTATCAACACGTTTCTGCTGTGATGACTGGCAACTGACGTGTATAACAGATCAAGATAGAATAATGCCAATGAAAGGGCTTGGCAGCAGTCGGCTCTTTCCTGACCTAAGCTGGCGCTATGACAGTGATGGGACACAGCAGAAAATGGTTGTATGAGTGAGTCATAACACCACACTTGCCAGCAGTTAAACCTATGCTTGCCACATGACTTTACACACTGCCATGCAAAACATAGATAAGCACACACACAAAAAAATTCGCCGATGATTACAATGCTCCCTAACGCAAAATTTAAGCGCTGCTCTATACACGTTTTCATTTCATGATATGGCTTGCATGGACAATCTGCCTCGTGTGGTGTGACTGCCTCGCTAATTGAGAGATATAACAAGAGGCAGCGCGTGGGTAACACGTGGTTGCGATTCACAGCAGCCGCCACAGACAGACCTCCGCTCATTCAGTGCTTTGTTTCCATATATGGTATCGGTGGCATCATCGGTGAACAGATGATGTGCGCTACTCTGCTGCCATCTCATAGCGGCCGTTACTGCAGAGCCTGTCTTGCGGCACTACGCTTTTCTTCTTCAATAAATGTGCTGGAACCTTTGTGGCATGTTAGTAATAAAGATGGCAGACATACACCGCCTGAAGTTGTCAGAACAGAGTCACTCACATTTTATAGTCGCCAGCTGCCTTTGGGCTCCTTGCACTTGCAAAGAGGAGTCTAATAAAACTTGTCAAAAATGACCACTGTTGCCATGAAGAAGGTAAGTCCTTCTGTTGAAAGGTTGGCCCTGAACTAAGTTAGCTCTCTGTTCTCTGCCAGTTGCTCCCCGAATTAGCATATGAGCTCACCATCTCTGTCATCAGAGATCTGGGTGTTACCAAAATTCATACTGAACTTGCAGCAGTTGCAATGGTAACCTTGTGATGCAAAAAGCAACCGACTAGTAAAGACCACAACAACGGAGCAAAACACAAAACACACTTTCAATTTAAAGATACATTCAGATCGTCCCAAGTGCTACATCTGAAAACAACTGCCAGCTGGACAAGTAGGAACGAATTTGTCATAACTGATGTGCAAAAGGAATGAGGACACATCTGTCCTTGTTTATTTGCTTTTCGTTTTTGTTTTTCACATCGGCAATATCTGAAAATCTGTTTCATTAAAGGCACTACTTGATTTAGCCAAGTTCACTAATGAACACATCTCCCTTCTCCTCCAGCCTAGCACTCACAGGGACTCAGCGGCCACAACACGAGGTGCCAGGCCAAAGAGTTTTTCTGGGCTGGTCAGATCCACCACGGGGGACAGCTGTGGAATCTGGATCTGAAAAACAGCAGATTGTTACAACAATGGTACAGATGATCAGCATTATTTGTTTATTTATTTATTTACTCAATAATACTGCAAACTGCTGGGGTCCAAGCATGAGGGGCCTACAAAGGACCCAGAAACACACATATAAGCATAATAATGCATAAAAGTAATACATTAAATTGCTAAATCTAAATCGAGGAGAGCTTCATACTGCAAATTCAATTAGGCTAACAATTCCAGGTAAGGATAAACAACAAACTGAATCACCGTTAAGCAGATCGACACATATAACAACCTAAAAGACAATACTAAGGATGAATTGTGTGGCGAGGAATTCTGATGAGCTATTGTTCTGGTGAAAAATGAGTTTCCATCCATGTGACCAGTATTCCATTAATAGTGCACTAGCTCATACTCAAGGCTGCCCAGGTTACTGTCAGGCTCCGTTCCTGGCATGTACGCAGCTATGCAGACAATAATAAACCTTGACAACCAAAGTTACTTATCTAAGAAAACGTGTGCCCTGTAAAACAAAACTGTGAAAGTGACTAGCACTTTTCGTAGTCATTCGAGAGAACAACGTAGCAGTATATAAGTGGCCCTTATTGAGAGTTGCCCATTAACCAGTTGTCTTCATGAATATTCAGGAACTTACTTTACACTCTCATAACATAGGCCTTTCCTTTTGGAAACTGTCCCAGCAGTCATGAAGTAAGAATAGTCTCACACTATAGTGTGTCCTTGAAAAAACAACAACAACAAAAAAACAGTGATAACAATGAAAGAAATGACACTGCGAGGGGAAATATATGACTCTATATATAGAAATCTTTTTGCACTTCTCTGGAGATACCCGAGCAAAAATACTGTTAGGAAACTAGACACTGGCAAAGGTGCACTGTTATGTGGCAATTAGATGAGATACAAAAATGAAACCTTTGTGCAAGTGCCAAGCAATTCTCTAAATGATTTAGCTGTACAGCAACGAAAAGGACCGTAAAAGCCTCTTTCCCTGGTCACATGGGTCATTCCAAGATCTTTGAACTGATAGTCCATCAACTGTAGGCAATGCTATATGGGCAGCTTCAATGGTCACCAAGTCAATAGTTTATTGAGTTGGTAGAGTTGCGCCGAACTCTATCAGAATCTGAAAGACCTTTGAGCAGCAGGCTTTAGCGAAATTTGTAAACAGTGTGCTTCCATTATTGTGCTGTAAGCAATGCAATAAAAAAATATAGCAAGAAACTATTTACCCTTGAAAAATAATTTATCCACTGAAACCAGCCTCAGGCATCAGTCCCATGCTATTACAGAAACAGGGTGTCTACCAAGTTGACATTTCCAAATTCCCTGAGTTTTCCAGGTTTTCCCTGATTGGTTTTGCTAAATTCCCTGAGTGACACTGAACTTTGTTTTATGTCGAGACGGGCTGACACCACGTCGCCCGATGCAGTCACTCTCTAATAAGCATGTTAAAAAAAAGTTGCAGCTTCGCCCGAAAGGCGAAGCATCGATCGCGATAGCAAATTAGTAGACAGCTATACAAAGTAAGGCTAGTAGTTTTATTGGCCATATAAGTTTGTAACATTTACTTACTAACTAAATTAACAAGCATAGTGCCACGCATGCAGAAGCAACTGTGAACACATCTCACTTGATGACCACGGAAAATCGCTGTCACAACGGTGGAGTGAGGAAAGCGTGGCAGCAGCAATGAGCGAATTGACTTTCGTGCTGCCTCTCGCTTCAACGCGAACTAAGCGTGGGAAACAGCGCACGACGGACCCTGTCCCCGTTGCAGATGACTTTCAAGATACAGTGGCCCGGTCATGCGCGCGCGGCCGTCCGAAGTAGAACGCCCCCTTCTCCTCACCGCCACCACCGTTGCCCACGAGACTGAAGGATCGCCATCCATTTGTGCGCAGGCGTGAGTAACACCGGGCGTGAGAGAGAAAATCTGGGGGCTTTTGCTCCTTGAATATACGACTCCGCCTAGGCACTACGGATGAGGTTTCTTAGCGCGTGTTGTATTCGTTTGTCCCTAGACATGCCGGCATTGCGGAGTGCGGAGTCCCGGTTGCCTGCGCGGTGAGGCAGTGGGCACGGACGCCCCATTTGGTGATCGCTGTTTCTGAAGGGGCAAGGTTGTATAAGTCGCGGGTCGCTTTTTTCGTCGCGACGATAGATGGGATTTTTTACAAGCACTGCTCCAGGAGCGCACATGTAACCGGCAAACGGAGGACTCAGGAGAGCTCCATAGGTGATAATAAAGCAGACAACGCAGGATCTTCAGGGCACCCAACGGGTAGCTGGGAGATCCAAGCTGGAAGCAAGGCGCCCCGTGGGTTGGGGCCGCGGAGGCCGAAGCGTACCAGGGGGTGTTCGCATAAAAAAGTGGATGTCCGCTATCTCGGACAGCCACTTTTTTATGCAAACACCCCCTGGTACGCTACACCCCAGGTACGCGCAGGCCTCGGCGAACTCCAACCCACGGACCAGTCCGAGTTCTAGCTTTGGTGTCCTGGAGGTGCCGCCAATAATGCGAAATAATGACACGTTGTTACAGTTAGTAAAGCAGACGATTGAATAAACATAATTACGCCCAGCCGTCAATTTGCGACACTAAACCCGAGCACTCCCGCACCCCACGACTTTTGCAACACCAGTCAGAACTTTGCCTCTGAAGGTACATCGGACAGACATTCTCGCGCCTGCGGCGCTGGTGCCGAGTCAGTCATCGTCACCGCGCCTTTCAGCCACTTGCGCTCAACTGACTGAGCACGAGCGCCGCAGCCGCGAGACAGCATGTCCGAGACAGCAGTCGCCACATCGGGCGTCAGCGCCCGCTGCTGCACCTATTTTACCGCGCCGGCAGCCAGCGTCCGTGCGTAAACAAACTCGACTCCACTCCGCAATGCCGGCACGCCTAAGGACAAATGCCTACACATATGCGCTAAGAAACCTCCTCCGTAGTGCCTAGGCAGAGTCATATTTTCAACGAGCAGAAACACCCATACCTTCTCTCTCGCGCCCGCTCTTACTGGCGCCTGCCCACAAACGGATGTCGAACGTCTCGTCCGTTCCCCTGGTGCCTTGCCCGCGATGTGCACTTCCTCGCCGCTTTCCTCCCCCGAGTGCGCGAGATTGAGCCGCTGTTGACGGCTCATCTGCGTAGGCTTTCACCCGCACATACAGCATGCGGGGCACGCCGATGATATTATCGCCCTTGGACTTTATACGGAGTCTCACGGCGATGGCGACGGTAAAAACTCACCTGGAGAGTCAATATAATTGCTATTGCAATTATAAAAACACTTAATCTAGTTTGAATAGTAAGGTGTAATGTTTACTTCATTCAAAAAAAACACAGAAGGGTTAGTAAAATGCACAGCAAGTAAAATATTCTCGATAAAAAAAATGGTAAAGCCCTTTGCAAATTGAGTCGAATATTGTCAAATACGAATAGAAAGGAGGTGCACACAGAAGCAAATATTTTTCAAAGTGAGCTATTTTTACCAAGTGATAGCAACCATTTTGGTTGAAGGCCCGAACTTTCTCACAAGTGATTCTCTCTCAGCAGCTACAAAGTCAACGTCAACCGTCCTGATATACGCTCAGCTCGCGCACAACGCCCCAGTGTTGCGTTTCATTGTTTTAGAGAGATTATTTCAGTCTGAATGAGGGACAACTGCATCTCGGCGTCAGCCAACACTTTGTTTTTTTAGCTCGAGCTGCTTCAAAGATGCGGCGACACGCTTCCTTTCTCGTTCATTCTTTAGTGCGTCGGCCCTTTCTGTTTTCGTCCTTTCTAGCTCCTCCTTCGACTGTGCGTTCGCCCCATGGACCATTTGACGCATTCTCTTGGTAACGTCTACGCTGGCAACTCCTCCAGCCGATGACACGGCGTCAAAGACGATTCGTTGGATGACCAGAGATTCTTCCTTCTGATTTTCGACAAGATAGCCCTTGTTAACAGAAAATCCCCGCTCCACAAACGCATTTCCGTGCGAAAGAGACAGAATCATCTTGGCAAAAGTGAGTAGTTCCTTGTGTGAACCACAGATGCCTGCCCAAAGGGTATCCAGCCGATCCGTGCTCCTGTTAAAATTTTGCAACGCTGCTTGCGCCGAGGCTAAAGGAGCACACATGCTTGTAGGAGCGCATTGCCCGATCAGCTTCTGCTCCGGTCATCCATTGGTGTTCTGTCACAACTTCAAGTGCATCAGTGAAACGCCTTTCCCCAAGCTCCGGAATCAGGGCGCACGCGGGATTCAGAGAGGACGATCCCCTCGTCAGCTTAAATTTCAACGGCGACCTTTCCGCGATTTTTTTGGCGCAGTTCTTTATGAAAGAGGTGCAGTCCCTTCTGAACTCAAAAATAGTACCATCTGAAAGTTTTGGGGCCTTTCGGAGCGCATTCTTCAAAGAAAAGCCAAGGTCGATCTTGGGCGTCGCAAGAACATTCGCATGCTGGTCCATGTCAACCTTTATCAACTTCAACGGACTGTCCGCTACCATCATCACTTCTTTCTTCACTATTTTACTCATCAGTGATCGCAGAAGATTTTCCAATGCTGTACCAAGAAATGGAAGCATAGGTGAATCCGTCTGGAACTCAGCCAGGAACGGCTGCAATTCTTCCGCAGTATAAAGCATAAAAGTTAGTTTTGCAGACAACAGAGGATTGTGGATGGATGTTTCGACGACGCTGTAACTGGCGCTGGTCGGTCGCTTGTTCTCGTTTCGACACGACTCAACGTACACCTTTAGGTAAGGCAGGGCCTCAAGAGCCCTCGAAATTACTCGAACATTTTCAAGCCATCGTACAGAGCAAAACTTCAAAGGGTAAATGTTGCTCCCAGTAATGCGTGCATATTCAGCACGTCGGGCAGGTACGCATTTAGATAAATTGTACATAGCCCGGAGAAATTCCACAAGTTGCCACCCTGTTGCCGCGTGTCCGGTTTTGAGCGCGTCGTTCACCACATGAAGGCCACAGCTTCCAACGTCGAGAATTTGGCGGCCATCATTGGATTCACACAGTTCTTGCTTGATCTCACGGAGAAACTTTATGTTGACATTTGGCCCGTCCATTGATATTTGAACAATTTTCAAACGTGAGAGTCCATCAGTGGCACTTTTAAATGCGGACACCAATTCTTCAGCTTGCGTGTGCCCAAGAAAGCATGACGTCAGGTAGCGTGTTTTCACGCTTCCCTCTGCATCCGACCAAAAGCGAACCAACACGTCCATTTGCTCCTTTTGTGCAACTTTGTTTAACGATTCGTCAAACGCTAAGACGAGGTAGGAGGCTTGGTTCAATTCCGACACGAGGCTCTCTATAAAGAAAGGTGCGATGCCATAGACAATAGTATACCCCACCTTATCTTTGCCAAGCTACACTTTCTTGGCAGTAGCTGATGATGGGAACATCAACGGGAACAGAAAAGCCGATGCCGCGGCAGCACAGAATGATGTGTGCGTCATGACAGCATTGAGACACCACATCACCTCCGCATTTATCACTTCTGAGTTACGTTGAAAAATATCCTTTGCCGCGCGCTCGGGTTGGATGTCCGTAGCTGTGGTTGAAGAAGATGAAGGCGGCGCAGAACCTGACGCCACTGGCCCAGCTTTGGTCACAACAGCGCCCAACGGTTCACTTGCCGGCGGCATAAGAAACGAAGCTACAGAAGGTGTCCTGGCGACCGTCGAAAAACTTGATTGCGAGCCTTACGAAGCCCGTTCTGTGTATTACGTGGCGCCGGGAAGTGTCTGCATAATTTCGAATCGCTTGGAAATTCGAAGCGCTGCACTTTTTTGCCGCTTTCCTGGCATGTTCTCTAGAAAGTACAGTGCGGGAGGCCGGCGATGGCTGTGGAGAAAACGCGCTTCGTACGAATCGTATAAAGTGCGTCCTGTCTGTTACTCGAGCCAGCATTACTGCGACTTTCGTTCCCTTTCAATAATATTACAGCTAATTTTTCCTGACAAAGGCACAAATTCCCTGAGTTTTTCCAGACTATACAAATTCCCTGAGAATTCCCGGTTTTCCCGGTTGGTAGACACCCTGACTGAAACACTACAGCCAATTGCTTTAATTTGGCCAGAGTGTTCAAACAAAACTGACAACAGTCTATCAAAAATATGTGAATGCGGCGTTAACATAACTAAACACATTATTTTATTTCAGCATGACATTTAGGAAATGAAAGCATTGAGGATGCACTTTTTTATACTACTACACATGCATTGTTTTACTTTTGCCCGGTGATCACTTTCATCACACTATCACTGTTATCATGCTATTACTATGCTGTAATGACGTTGATAGTAAGATGTACCCACCTTAATCAGATTCTACACCCTTGGCAAATGCTAAATTCTCAAACCAATGCAAGCACTTAATCATATTCTACACCCTTGGCAAATGCTAAATTCTCAAACCAATGCAAGCACTACCAGCTGCACTTGAACATACGATGACACAAGTATCAGGGTGTTTACCAAGTTGACATTTCCAAATTCCCTGAGTGTTCCAGGCTTTCCCTGAGTGGCTTTGCAATTTCCCTGAGTGACACAGAACTTTGTTTTATGTCAAGGCAGGCTGACACCATGTCGCCCAATGCTGTCACTCTTTAGTAAGCATGTTAAAAAATTAAAAAAAAACTTAATTCAGTTTTTACAGTAACGAGTAGTGCTCCTTTAATTCAAAAAGAAAAAAGAAAAGTGAGGAGGCTAGTGAAATGATCAGCAAATAAAATAGCTTCAAAAAATTGGTAGAACCTATTGCGAATCGAGTTGAACGTTCTCAAATAGGAATAAAAAGGAGATGCATACAGAAGCAAATATTTTCAAACATGAGCTATTTCATCAAATGATTACAAGCTCATTGGTATGAGGCCCTAACTTTGTCGCAAGTGAGATTCTCAACAGCCGTTAAAGTCAACCTCAACTGTCCCGACAAACTATCAGCCCGTGCACAACGCTTCAACATTGCTTTTCACTGCTTGAAAGAGTTTATTTTGGTTTCGATGAGGGACACCTGCATCTCAGCGTCAGTCAATACTTTTTTTCTTCCTTAAGGAGCTTGAGCTCAAAAAAAAAAAAGCAGCGACATGCTTTCTTTCCAGTTCATTCTTCAATGCGTAGGTCCTTTGCGTTCTCGTCCTCCTTCCATCGCGTGTTCGCGCTGAGGACCATTTGAAGCATTCTCTTGGTCAGTTGTACCGTCAATGTCCGATTTTTCAGACTCTCTAGGGTCCGCGAAAACGCCCGAAAAATCTGGCAGTGCGAAAAAATGGATGCATGTCTGCCAATAAAGGCTCAAATCGCCACAAGCACATCCGAAAAAGCTCTGAATGCCTACCAGTACACTTGTTAGGCATATAGGTGATCTTACTGTGACAGGAGATGGCGGGTGCACGCGTGATAATTAAGGAATATATACTGTGTCCTGTGACAATTGCCCCTTCCTACGCTTGTTGCGTTTCACCGCAATATTTTCGTGTGTGCTTCACCACGTAACATTACTATACTAAGGCGAAGCTAACTTTCAGGAACCGACATTATGCAACACGCCGTGCTTTCCGAGCTTCGAAGCTAATTGCGAGGACCACAAAGGCGGAGTCGCATTGCTGACAGTGGCGAATTCTTTCAATGAAAAACACGGGACCTAACGGCAAGAACCATAACAGTGAACGTCGAAGTAGCTAGGCCTAGCGCTGACGCGGTGGTGGCTACCTGCAAGCGGATCTGCGCGCGAGAGCGCCGTTCGAGGCGGCGAGGTAATCAAAATGGAGGCGGTGGTGGCTTTGCTTGATTAATGCCGTTTCGGACCTGCAGTCACGGCAAAATGTCCAGAAAGTCAGACGGCGAAAGGTTTGACATTGTTATACATTGACTCTATGGGGCAGGTGGTTGTGCCGGGAAGCTGTCCGAATTATCGGGTGCCCGAAAAGTCGGTCGTTGACTGTACACTGGCAACTCCTCCAGCCGACGACACAATGTCAAAGTAGCTTCGTTACGATTCCTCTTTCTTACTTGGGTCAGCATCATCGCGAGTTTCGTTCCCTTTCAATAAATTAGAGCTAATTTTCCCTTATAGAAGCACAAATTCCCTGAATTTTCCCTTAGTATTTCCAGACTATTCAAAATCCCTGAGAATTCCCAGTTTTCACAGCAGTGTGACTTATTGGGCAATTGCGGCCCGCGATGCCCGCTACTATTGCTGCTTCGATCCCTGAGCACAAGTTAAACCCCGTAAACACTTATATAGGCGTGTTCGAACATTGAAATTTCTTAACTGTTCTTCTTTCCGCTAGCCTCAAGTTTGTATTTCTGCACTTCAGTTCTTTGCCCTGCAATCATGCCATGAACTTTGACCAGCTCGCTGAAATAGCCATTCTGAACAAAATCATATAAATATTCAAGAGAAACAACCTTAGAATATTGAATATTTTTCCAATTTCTCAACAAACTGAAGTACTATAAAGTTTGCATAAAGTCCATCTGGTTAAGAAAGAAAATTATTTAGTTGTTTGATACATGCAAGCAATGCCATTTGCAAATAGATGCCCAGACAACTAAAGAGGTTATAAAGGAGAAACTGCTTTCAGTTATCTAAAGCACTATGAGAACAGTAATAAAATAGGGAAACAGCATGTCACCAGAAGAGACTTTGCATATTACAGAAAGAAAGTTACCAAGTACAATTTGAATTTCACTCATAAATGTAATTGCTTTTAGTTACCAATTATTGCCCCCCAAAAAGAATTGAGGAACACAAAAGTAATTGATTTCTTCTTGTAGGGTCTCCTCCCGTACTCTTGGGACAAAGGAACGACAACACAGTAGTGCAAACAGTCACAAGGGCATTTATTGCACCTTTCATAGATCAACGCCTGCTAGCCGAGTTGCTATCCGCAAAACATGCCGATGGGCGCGCGACAAATCTAGAAGTCTGACTCACCGCGACCGCAGAGCGAGCGAATATGTTCGCCCCATGCTGGATCCCAAAGCCTGGTCGTTCGCGTGTACGGTCACGCCAACGGTGGTGCGTTCGAAGGCGGCCACGCGAGGCGGTCTCGCAGAAGCATCGGTCGCCGCGCGCGCGGTATGTCCGCGCTGTTCGCCGACCCGCTGGGAAAGAGACAGCCTGTCCTCCCCTGCGCCCCCAAGTAACCGTGCCGTGAGGCGGCGTTAGCAGCGCAACACTCGCGCCATCTCTCGTACTGCACCTCAACCACTCCGACCGCAGCGGGCGCCAGGCCACGCGGCGAAGCCGGATTACAGGAGACGCGCTATGTGGGAAAATCATATCAGGGGACGCGCGAGAGTCGCGCATCCCCACAAACCTCACCGCGAATGATTACACTTGTGAAGTGGTAGAAGGCATTGCTGATCATAAGGCTGTTTTTGTTTCCCTTCCGTGTATTGTTCCTAAACCATCTTTTGTTCTTACTATATTTCGCGATTTCAATCACGCTGACGACACCTCTATCTTCGGTACATTGGCTGATGCCTTCGACACCTTTGAAACACTCAGCATATCAAGTGACGTGAATGTTCTCGTGGCATATTTTGAAAATATTGTCATGTCATGTATCGAACACTTCATTCCCATCAAAACAAAAAAGAAAAATACTAAAATCTCTTGGATGAACAGAGATATACTACATCTTTCACGTCGTGTTTGCAGGCTTAGACGCTTGAAGGACTCCCATAACCCCGTACACACTTCTAGGTTAGCTAAGGCGAAGGAGGATCTTTGTACAAAAACCAAATCAGCCAAAGATTTTTTTTATAGCGTGCAGCTACCGCTTCTGTTGAAAAGTAACCCGCATAAATTCTGGGGATCCATTTTTCCTCGTGACAGCTATTGTACATCCTTATGTGTGAAGAACGAAATGACTAGTGATTCACTAATAATCTCCAACGCCTCCAACGCATACTTTAAGTCCGTTTTTTTACTTGCGATAATCATATTGTTGCTCCTTTTCCAAACAATCATCCGACTTGCCTCATTATTGATATCTTAGTTAGCACAGAAGGTGTCTTAAACGTCATACTAAATCTTGATACAAAGAAAAGTGAAGGGCCTGATGGAATCCCGAATTTGTTTCTCGTTCGGTATGCCTTATGGGCTTCACGATACCTTACTCTTATCTTCAATAAATCACTAACTTCCGGCATAGTACCTTCATCATGGAAGATGGCTAAGGTGCTTCCGTTACATAAGTCAGGTAGTAAGCAGCATCTTTCCAACTACCAGCCAAGATCTTTAACACCATATTCATGCAAAAATACTAGAGCATATAATATACAAAAACATGGAATTCCTTGAATCAAATAACATTCTCTCTAATGTACAACATGGATTCAGACGCGATTTTAGCACCATAACACAACTTGTCGAGTTCATGCATGACATTGCTTCCAACCTGGATAAGGGATTTCAAATTGGCGCTATATTTATAAATTTTTTCCAAAGCTTTCGATACCGTACTTCACTCAAAACTACTGTCCAAACTAAATGCCGTTCTTAACAACCCTCAATTGGTGAACTGGATAGAAAGTTTTTTGTCTCACCGCACTCAATTCGTAAGCTTTAACTCGATCAGTTCTTTGGTGGTGGATGTGTCATCAGGCGTCCCTCAAGGCTCAGTCCTCGGACCTCTACTTTTCTTACTATATATTAATGATTTGCCACGCGAGATATCATCTAAAATTCGAATGTATGCAGATGACTGCGTATTGTATGACATCATTTCATCTCCCTCTGAGCATGTTCGCCTTAGTGAATCATTCGTCAGATTTTCTAAATGGTGTGAAACATGGCAAATTAATATTAACTTCTGTAAGACTGTCGTTATGTCCTTCTCTAATAAAGCTAACCCGCTCCTTTTCAGCTACAGATTTACAGATAATTAAATTAAATGCGTTTCTGAATATAAATATCTTGGTCTCACGTTCACCACTAACCTGTCCTGGTCAAAGCACATTGATTCCATTACGACTAAAGCTCTACAAAAACTCAGTTATTTACATCGTACTCTGTCTAATTCTCTGCGCGACACTAAATTACTGTTATATAAAACTATTGCTCCCCCTATACTTGAGTATGGTAGTATCGTTTGGAATCCCTACATGCAGTACAAAATAGACAGAGTTGAGGCCATACAAAGGAAAGCTATTAGATTTGTCTACCGACGTTATGACCACCAGTTCTCACCATCGTCAGTCATGTCCTTACTCAACCTGACATCTCTCGCCGAATAGTGACACGTTAATTCTTTAAAATTTTTTCATGGCATTATTCACTCATCTTGTCGCCTCTCCAGTAATGAATACGTCACCTTTGCAAAAATCTCTTCTAGTAGGAGACATCACGCGCTTAACATTACACCATTTTTTGCATGCACTAATACATTCAAGTATAGCTTTTTCCCTAAAACAATTGAAACATGGAATTCACTACCAGGAACCAACCGTTCTCTCCCTTTAAATGAATTATTGTCTGTACTCCCTCAACACTGCGCCTAAACTTTCTTTGTTGCCTATTGTATTTCTTTCTTGTATTATAGTGTATTATCCTTTCCTGCTATAGCCCCAGCAGGGGCTTCAGTATGTGTCAATAAATAAATAAATAATGAATGCTCTGCCTTAATCAAGATAACAAATTCATGTATAGGCTGCCTAAAAGTGAAACATGCCTAATGAATGGCCACAAGTGATACAGCCGAAGTTGACTACCTATTACGCAGCAGCCCCACACATTCACTCAGGAAATGATGCCTCTGCGCAACAACCATGCCTCTCCAGTAGCAAAACCATTCGTAACAGTCACCACTTAAATCAATATTTCTCCCTCAAGACTCCAGTGTTGTTCTGAGTCTCGAACATAAAACAGAAATGAATGTCCAACAATTTCAAATAGTGATTACTTGAATCAAGTACGAATTGAATAGCAAGTATAATTCGATTCATATTCGAAATTTCAAATATATTTGCCCACCCCTACATTCACATTCTTCGCATTCGGGCTTTTGGCTATGGTTTCTATCTGAGCATCATCACTGCCTTGAGAGAAAATGTAGATTAAATTTTAGGGCTGATCTTTTTGAAAATGCAGAATCATCACTCACAATGGTGACACCAGAACATTTAGTCCCAGGTTAAGACATCCCAACCGTCATAGGGCTTTCCAGGTAGCAGTCACACAGCTCCGTCTAGTTTTAGAGAGTTAGTAAATTTCTAACGCTGACGACACGATACCCATTGAAAACTGTTCACAGAGTGGGCGTTGCAGAAGTCACTGACAGTAACAAGATGCACTGGTGACTAGCCACATAGGAAAGGCACAGGGGTCCAATTCCCATGCGGCCACAGCATTTCACCTATGTAACTTAGCAACGCTAACAGTCTGAGCACTATGTCAACAGTGCAACTTAGCTTCATTGAAATTTAAAACTGCAGTGCACACACGGTTCTTCTCTTCACAATCCTTCACTGCGTGTGTCAGACCAAATGTGCATACAAGACGCAAGAAGCTGTGGACAGATTAGAGATGTGGTTGTGGTAATTGTGATAAAACTACAGGCTGTTTTAGCCATGCAGGGTTACTGCTGGAATTTTACCTCAACAAACCAAGACAGTTCACCACTGTCTCAGGAAACTGGTATGGGTTATCTGGGCCTTTGCTTGTTGTCTATCATCAAAGTAGGCCTGATAGTGCAGAAATTTGTGGAGACAAGCACAGGTAGGACAGCACATACACCAAGTGCTAAACCTCAGACTGTATTGTACAGAGCAGATCTTGTTTAAGAGGCCAGCCTGTTATCAAGTTGTCCTCCAGCAACCACAGCTGCTTAAATGCTCAAACACCAAACACACAGCTTTGACAGGAGAGTACAATCGTTGGCCAGTCCCCTCATAAGTTGTAAATGAATTATATGAGCTAGAAAAAAAAGAGAACACTGTCGTATTCTTTTTAGCTTTTCCCCTTCTCATAAAAAAATTACAGATCATTGTTCTGGGAACATTGTGATTTTTGTCGCAAAGCTTCACATCATTAGCAATTATTCTTTAACATTCATACAATATGCAAATGTTGGTGTGATGTTAAAATAGAGTGTTTTAGCCTGTCCCTACGTGTACACATTCCCAGTTATGATACAATAGAGATATGTAGACATCACCAACAGCACTAGAGGTGCCATCTTGCATTGCCGAATTCAGAAAACATGCATGCAACTGTTACTGCAGTGGTAGACCATGTGCTAGTAAGCCACTGGCATAAAGTGTCAGTAGCCACACAATCATTTATGTATAGTAGCTCTCATATTTTCTTCCTTCAATGAACGGGTTATGCCACACAAAACATTTGCAAGGCAATGTGGTCAAAGAAACGTGCCACTATGTGTCACTGCTAGAACACTTCTAGTTACATCCACATTTCTGGTGCTTTGCAAATGGCAAAATGTATACAGACAGAATAAAACCTATGCCCCATTCCCTATTAATGTTTGTAACACAGCGCTACAATATACGTTAAAAATTAAAACTACACGAAAGAACCTAGCTGTGTGCCTCCTAGTACTGACTATTAGTGAAAGTATGAACGCGAAGAAACAGAACCAACGGGCCCAATATCTATTGATCATATCATAAGAAGCCAACAAGCAAAGACACCAAGGACAACATAGGAGTACTTACTAACTGAGTTAAAGACATGATAAATTAATTGAAATGAAAGTGGATGAAAAAACAACTGGCCGCAGGTGGGAAACGAACCCACGTCTTTGTATTACGCATGTGATGCTCCCAATTGAGCTTACCAATTGAGCTCCCAATTGTGTGGCTTACCAACTGAGCTACCGCCGTGCCGTTTTCCCATCCACTTTCTGAGGTATCTATTGTCACGTGGTGGTGACGTTGAAGAACACAGTAGCAATACTGTGAAAGACAAAACTAACTTTTATTGGGCGAACCTGTGCCCACAAAAACAGGCTACACTTTTACCACAACAATAGCGTCGAACACGGTCGGCGATCGTCGAAAATCTGATCAGCGGGTCAAGCGTGTCGGCTTTTATACATCAGTCATCGAATGTTTCAGAGTAATCGCTGGGACCTGCGTGCCTTCCACAAAGTTCCACATCATTCGCATCGCGCACACATACGATCAGATTACACAATGTTCGGTCACAGACAGGGGATGGAAGCACCGATAACATTCCGGAAACTTCCGATACATGCAGGCGTGTCCCGCGCTGTAAGATAACATTTGTTAGGCTGTGAAACGTGTCGCCCGATAAAGATAAACAAGTACACGTGTCACTATGTTTTTTACTACTAGAACTAACCCTAGTAGTCTTAGCCAGCGCCACCACTCGCAAACCTACACCGCAAATCCACATCTGCTGCCAAGGTTTGTGGGTTGGAAAATGGCACCACAGTAGCTCAATTGGTAAGAGCATAGCACGTGTAATGCGAAGACGGATGTTTATATCCCAACTGTGGCCAGTTGTTTTTTCATGCATATTGATTTACATTAAGTTATAATTTCTTTAACTCAATTAGTAAGTACAAGTCATTTCCCCTATATTGTCCTTGATGTCTATGTTCGTTGACTTCTTATGATAAGAAAGTATTAAAGTAACTGAATGGGTGAACACAGTCATTTGAACTTTTTTTCTCTCCCTTTGTCAGGACCCACCTTGGAGCTGGTCTCCTGGCTCTCACTGTCTGGGCTTTCACACAGGTCCTCGCGGATCTTTTGGAGTGCATTCTGAGCCTTGACACTCAGGGAATTCTCCCGGAAGTCACTCTGCGCCAGTAAATTCATCGCATCACACATTCTGCTGACAATCAGGGCACTACTACGGCAACATGTGCCACACACCAAGTGTGTAGCGGCAGCAGCATCGGCGCCGCATGAGAGTCGCATAGACGCTCGCGTCCACACGAGACACGAACGGCTGGCACGCTAGCCCGTGCCGGAGCGTAGTTACGTATACGCGAGCGTCTACGTAACTCTCGTGCAGCACCGATGCTGCTGCCGCTACAAATGCATCAAACAGAAGCAACTCGGGAATAGCCCTCTGAAAATAAAAGTGGAATTTGGACAGCTGGTTATCAGCAATGAACAAAATGAAACCAGAAAAATTGCAGAAAAGAAGCAGCATGCTTCACTTGAGCTGATGTCTTCTTGTGACGGGTGCACAATATCTGGGCGTATGGAAAAAGCTATGCCTAATATATTGAGGTTTTAATACATAGTGTTCCATGGAGAAGAAGTTATAAAGATGCTTTGCTATATCGAGAACTTGGTTATACTAAATTCGTTATATTGAGGTTTAACTCTATTTGGTTAGTCATTCTGACAGTGCAGAACTGTGTTGGATATCACTAAGCAGCGTTATATTTGCTGCATCTACAATACAAGAAGAGATGTACAAGTGGCATTTAATAAGCCTGACACAGAACTGAAAACTCAGTGAAAAAAAAAAAACACATTTATATTTTTCTACACAACCCCTTAAGTAACCAATATGCCTCAAACATTATAAATACTCCAACTCCTGGGAAAAAGAAAAAGAAAGAGAAAAACCTTCCTCTACTGAAAAAGGGGGGTAAGTGAAGCTTGTCCTGTATGCACCTGACCTTCGTCACGGTTAAGTAACCCACAGGCAATGGTGCCGAATAGCTTCAGCCTCCCGCTCCCTCAGTTTGTGTTGTTCTTCTCATTGCTAGATTATAGTCCAATGATATTGGCGCCTGGGCAAGCGTTGTTAGATGCCGGGTGCATTGGAGCGTGTTGGCTGCATCTGGTTACGTTGGTGGCACCAGTGCATCGAACCATCAGTGGAACTATAGACACTGTTGTTCTGACCATGATGTAATGTGTACTGCATTTACACTACGTTGGACTATATTTAGGCTTTAACGGCTGGATCGGTGCACCAATGGCGAGCGCTTTCACGGGCGAGTTCTCGCCGCCATTCGTTGAATGCTGCCAGTTCCTCTAGGGAACGCACAATGCATGGCCACCCCATCCGTTTTTTAAGACTGAATTGAGTTGAAACGAAGCCAGCACAGTGCGTGCAAAACCCTTGCCTGCCCTTTCCCTCCTTGGCGGAAATGAAACGGCTCTGATTGGCTGCGCAATCCTTGCTATTGACTCGCGCTCCGGCACCGGCACAGCTGTCAACTCATCAAGCTGCCCTTTCCTGCAGCTGATCTGCCCTGGGATGGGTTTTTGCGTGGCCACTCCACTACAACGCGTGCCCCAGTCCACTACAGAGGTGTGGACCGGGGCACTGTCGGCAGGAGCAAAATTATTTTGCTCAATTTGCCTAGGTGCCTGGCTATATGCAACACATGCATAAATTTGGCATGCGTTTGACATTTGACAATTTGACATGCATAAATTTGGCAAAGCCATGAGTAAGTGCCGGTTATCATAGTTTTGACTGACAGGTAACAAATAAGCATAACAGCTTCCTCATACCTTTCCAAAGTGTCTGCATGGCTTTTCCTACTAACGATGTCTTCAGTTTTATGAGCAGATGAGAATAGTGAAACACTAAATAAGTTAAGGCTCATAACCTATTGCCACGCTTAAACAGATGTGCATGCCCCTTCACAGTCACATAGTCACGGGAACTATGTGCGCGGGCACATAGTTTCCGTGCACATTCTCATGTGCTCATGAATATTTACCACCGTTGCTCTCTTTTTCATCAAAGGTTAGACCACTAGATGACACTTGATACTGTTCTTGGCTGCATTCATTACAAATTAGCCAACATCAAGAAGGCACAACACTGGATGCACTGAGAAAGGAAAGCCACGATACCTGCAACTAAAGCCTGGAAGTACGATGCAATGTGCATTAATTATTGCAATGCCTCCAGTCTACTACATCATATTTAGGCTCTGAACTTATTGGATGCTCCTCACAGACAACATCTCATAAACATGCATTACGCATGCCTATACTTTAGCGTATGTAAAAAAATCTGCCACCATGGTCTCGATTGGTGCTGTCTAACACTACTGCAGCTACCTTACAGATATAAAGACCTGGTTAAATAAGATCCCCAAGTGCACATGGCTTTTCTTAACTAAACCTCTCATTCATTCCAATTCAAGTTTCACACACAGGTGACTGTTCGTAGTCACCATATCATGTTCGAGTGCCCCCCTTCCCCATCTTTCCCAGAAAAAGACAAGTATGCGTCACCGAAGTCAATGCCAAGCAGAAAGACTAATATTTCTAGGAACAGGACCATTTAACCATCTGCTAATGTAACGACAAACAAGGCAGGTGTTATGTTTAACCCTTAACTTGTGTTTTTGCCAACAACATTACAGACCGCACAGCAAGTTCTACTACTATAAATTCCACACTTCTTTATGGCATCATCAGAGATTATGAAAAGGGTAAGTAATGCTACAACATGCCTTCGTGGCAAGCATTTACTTCATGTGGGCAAAATGATGGCCAGTTTTTCAAACTATCGTCTGGACAACGGTGACAATTCAGATGGTTAGAGCCAGTGCTTCAATCAAGCATAAACAAGCCTGGACACTGGCATCTGTGTGGCATTTGTGCCTCAGTGTGAAATCCTTGTACTTCTGGCATGCCTCTGGAGAAGATGGCCATGCCAGGCCATGAGCACAGACCGTTCCCTCCCTCTCTCAGGAGGGAGTGCTGCCAAGAAGCTACAGAGAGATGCCACTCTTTGCCAGCTTGAGTTTTATGCCTACGGCTTTGCCTTTTACGTAACGATGACTTCAAAATGTTTTGCATTTCGTTTTACAACTTGCCTCTACTTGGGCCCTCTCTGCTGATGCCTCTCTGCGGCTCCAGACTACTGCGCCAGTGAAGCTACCCAAGAGACTTGAGTGCCACTTTCCAACACTGGCATTCTGTACATATGCACAACCATCTGAGGACAGGCATCACCGTACCTTAATCAGTAGAGCACGACACACATCATGCACATGTAGACTTAGCATTCAGCACCCACAAAGGTAGGCTGCCTTTTCTTCCAATTTTATTTCAGCTTTCCATCGAGGAGAGAAGGGATGGAGAGTCTGAGTTGCTTGCACGTCCACAATGCACTTACAATATTTATAAGTCTTGCAGCAAACAAGCTAGTAAGAGCACACACACAGTGGACCCATACCATCCACATGGCATCCACAGCCAGCCGTGAAAACCCGTGTCCCAATATGGACCATGGCAGCTTCCTTGCCAGGGGAGTTGGCAAATTGCTATGCCTTTATTAAAACAGAAGCTTATGACGAGTTTAATCTAACATATAATAAATTACACATTTCAATAATACTGATAATGATAACAATAGCGATAAAGTTACTTCCCCTATGCTTTACTTTATTTCATTGTCTAGCGGCTTTATGTAAACCTTCGCTTATGGCTTGGGCTAATTTGCACTACAAGCACAGTTGATAAAGCTTACAGTCAGTCTACAATATAAATTCTGGTGTGCTAGCAAAGCCACAAGAGAAATACAAGTTGTTGCTTTGGAATATAATAAACAGGGCTCACCATTTCCTTGGCAAAGAATATGTACACCTGAAAACAGCATAAGAAACATTATTAACACAATTAATCAACCATAACTGAAAGAATGAAGTCTGTCTGACTGCAGTAATAAGTAAGCTCCCATATTTACACAATCATAATGCATCCCCAAATCTAACGGACACCTAATTCTTGCGGCCTTAAGGGGCCCTGAAACACTTTTTTCACAAACCATAGAAGGCCTCACTATTAAAGGACGTCACTTCTCGAATCTCATGCCGGAAAATTTTTTTTAGATCTTTCAATTATCAATCCATCAGCTGATTTCGTTGATGCTACATGATGGTATTGCGAAAGGAAGAGCAAGTGATTTCTTGCAGTTTTTGACATGAGGTTGTAAATTCCCTGCTCCATGCAGTGATGTAATACTTGTCTCCCATGTTCACAGCAGCCTCTACAAGAGTTTGGCAATGTTTTCTTACTATATTTAGAAAAGTGTTTCAGGGCCCTCTTAAGTGAACCTGAATGCAACATTCACCCAATGTAACATCATCAAATGTAATATGCGGCCGTTTTATAAAATGAAATAGCCCCATATTTGCAATCAGAAAAAAGGAGACGTGCAAAATTTATCTTCACAAAATGAAAACTTCACTTCACTTCACAGAGTGAAAACACAAACTGAATGAAAGAACTCGGGGGAGTAAGGGAGGGGGGACAGAAAATTGCCAATGTAAAACTGAAACCATGTTCATAGTGCTACGGCACAATATGTGCGATCACGAAAGGCCAGCAGTGTGAAGACGACGACGACGATTAGATGCTAGCGCGGGCTGTTGCCTCTTGGCCTAGCGCAGCGTATTTTCCTTGTAAATATATTTGTACATAGCTTTTCGTCTGCGTCATCCTACGTAACATATCTGGTGGAGGTGGACATTCCCTGTACCTCGTCACGGAGCTTCGCAGTGGACGGTATGTCGAGCTTTCCTTCATGGCTCCCGGCAACGACAACCCGACTCCGCCGGCTCCGACACCTGCTGCCCCTTCGACGACCTACATCACTCTCCCCGCTACCCGTGATCCTGGCGTATTCTCGGGCCACGATGGGGAAGACGTCGATGACTGGATCAGCCTCTATGAACACGTCAGCCGCAATAACCGGTGGGACCCTACTATTATGCTCGCCAACGTAGTCTTTTACCTCGGTGGCACACCTCGAGTTTGGTATCGCACGCACGAAGATGAGCTCACCAGTTGGGATTCACTTAAGACACAGCTTCGAGACTTGTTCGGCAACCCCTTTGGTCAAAAACTTGCCGCGCAGAAGGCGCTTTCCGGCCGTGTGCAGACGTCAACAGAGCCCTATGTCACGTACATTCAGGACGTCTTGGCTCTGTGCCGCAAAGTTGACACCCACATGACTGAGTCAGACAAGGTTTCCCACATCCTCAAAGGCATTGCAGATGACGCCTTCAACTTGCTCGTTTGCAACAACGTAGCCACGGTGGATGCTGTTATAAAAGAGTGCCGCCGCCTGGAACTCGCCAAAAGCCGACGTATTGTCCAGCAGTTTGCCCGTCTGCCCAACACCCCAGCGACATCTTCCTGTGCCGACGCTCCTCGTCCCAACAACACTGCCGATGTTACCAGGATCGTCCGGCGTGAGATCGAGGCCGCCTATCCGGCTGCCTTCGACTCCAGTCCCACCAACACATCTGCAGTCACGGTCTCACTGATCCAGGCAGTTGTCCGCCAGGAGTTTGAAAACAAGGGTCTTCACACCATCTGCTCGGCCCATCGCCCTGATACCCGCCCGGCCCATCGCCCTGATACTCGCCCGGCTTCTTCGATTTCGCCCCGTCCCGCATCTTCTTACCCACCACGTTTCCGCAACCCATCTGAGTGGCGCACTGCTGACGACAAGCCTATTTGTTTCCACTGCCATCGCATCGGGCACATTTCTCGGCACTGTCGTAGTCGCTGGAGTTCCCCGATCCGGTCTACTTATACTGCCTACTCTCACCCCTCAGGTGGCCCTTCTCGTCCCTATGCCGCACGCCCCGATAATGCCACCACTGATTCTCCTGCAACGAACCGCCCCTATTCTCGTTCGCCTTCGCCCCAACGACGACAATCTCGCTCTCCCCAGCCCCGTCGCTCCTATTCGCCGACTCCCTTCGGGCGCCGCTCCCAGCCGGAAAACTAGACGATGCAGCGCCTCGAGGTGACGCTGCATTGCTCCCTACGCCGCCAAATCCTCTACTGACTTTGCCCACTCATCTGAACCTTCTTGACGTGCACGTTGACGGTGTTTCCGTGTCTGCTCTCATAGACACTGGGGCGCATTTGTCCGTAACGAGCGCTGACCTTCGTAACCGGCTCAAGAAAATTATCACGCCCGCCACGACGCCTGTTGTCCGTGTCACCGATGGCGGAACAGCCCCCGTAATTGGTATGTGTACCGCCCGCGTCTCCTTCGCCAATCGCTCAACAATCGTGCTATTCACAGTCATCGCCCACTGTCCCCACGACATCATCCTCGGCTTAGACTTCCTCTCCGCACATTCTGCTCTCATCAATTGTTCCGCCAGTACTCTCCGCCTTGACCTGCCTGTTCTGGATCCTACTGAACCACACCCCAGTCGCCTCAGTTCCGCCGACTTCGTTTGCTTGCCACCTTCGGCACTGACCTACGTTGACCTAGTGTCATCCCCACCAGTCCCCGACGGTCACTACATCGCGGCTCCTATGCAGGACGTCCTCCTTACACACGGGATCACAGTACCCCATACATTTTCATCTATTACGGCGAATTGTGTCTGCCTGCCAGTGGTCAACTTTGGCTTGACGACACAAGTGCTGCCACGTGGGATGTCTTTGGCCCAGCTTTGTTCGTTCGAGGATCACTCAGTAGCATCCATTGCCGTAGACGACACTTCATCCGATACTTCTCTACCATCGCAGTCGACAAATTGTTCCATCGCTGACTTACGGAAAATGATTGCGCCCGACTTGCCCTCCGAGCACGCTCGTGAACTCTACCGCGTTCTGTTTTCCTACCACGATATTTTTGACTTTAACGATCGTCCTTTAGCCCAAACTACAGCTGTCAAACACCGCATTAATACCGGCGATGCCCCTCCTATTCATCGCCGCCTGTATCGAGTGTCACCAGCTGAGCGTCAAGTTATTCACGCAGAAGTTCGCAAAATGCTTGCCAAGAACATTATTGAACCGTCATGTAGTCCTTGGGCGTCACCGGTTGTGCTGATAAAAAAGAAGGATGGCTCATGGCGCTTTTGCGTGGATTATCGGCACCTTAACAGGGTTACCAAAAAGGACGTGTACCCCCTACCTCGGATTGATGACGCCCTTGACTGCCTCTACGGTGCTCGCTATTTCTCCTCTATTGACCTTCGCTCCGGCTATTGGCAGATTGCCGTGGACGATCTCGACCGCGAGAAGACTGCCTTTGTGACACCCGACGGTCTTTATCAATTCAAGGTGATGCCGTTCGGCCTATGTAACGCTCCTGCCACTTTTGAACGCATGATGGACTCCCTTCTTCACGGTTTCAAATGGTCCACGTGCTTGTGCTACTTGGACGACGTTATCGTATTCTCCCCAACGTACGCTACGCACCTCGAGCTCCTCTCAGCAGTCCTGGACGTTTTTCGGCGAGCCGGTCTGCAACTCAACGCATCGAAGTGCCATTTCGGCCGTCGCCAGATTACCGTCCTTGGACATCTCGTTGACGCGAACGGCGTGCAACCGGACCCAGGCAAGATCCATGCTGTTACGCACTTCCCTGTTCCGACGTGTGTCAAGGATGTGCGCAGCTTCATCGGCCTTTGTTCGTACTTCCGCCGTTTCGTGAGGAATTTCGCTGCCATAGCACGACCACTAACCGACCTTTTGAAAAAAGACTCTCCTTTCCAGTGGGGCGATAACGAGGCCTCTGCATTCTCTCAGCTAATCGACATTCTCACAACGCCTCCCGTTCTGGCCCATTTCGATCCTTCTGCGCCTACCGAAGTCCGTACTGATGCCAGTGGTCACGGAATTGGAGCAGTACTAGCACAACGCCAGCGTGGCCACGACCGTGTTATCGCTTACGCCAGCAGGCTCCTCTCACCCGCGGAGCGCAACTATTCCATCACTGAGCGTGAGTGTCTGGCCCTAGTTTGGGCGATTGCGAAATTCCGCCCATACTTATATGGCCGATCCTTTTCCGTTGTCACAGACCATCACGCGCTTTGTTGGTTAGGCTCATTGAAAGACCCTTCAGGAAGACTTGGTCGCTGGGCCTTACGCCTCCAAGAATATTCGTTCTCTGTCACCTACAAATCTGGCCGACTACACACGGACGCTGACTGCCTGTCTCGCTACCCGGTAGACGAGCCTGACGACGCCGACAGTAGTACCGCCGACGGCATTTTCTCTGTGTCTGCCTTCGCTAACATCGCCGATGAGCAGTACCGAGACCTATCGCTGCGAGTACTCATCGAGCGTCTGCGCTCTACACCTACCGACGCATCCGTTCGCCGATATGTCCTCCAGGGCGGCATTATGTACCGACGGAGCTTCCTCCCTGATGGCCCTGATCTTCTTCTTGTCGTGCCAAAACATCTACGACAGACTGTGCTCTTTCAGATGCATGACGCACCCACTGCAGGACATCTTGGGGTAACCCGCACGTACGACCGCGTCCGCCGCCGCTTCTATTAGCCTGGTCTCGCTCGCTCCGTTCGACGCTATGTTGCTGCCTGTGATCCCTGCCAGCATCGGAAGACACCTCAGGTGCTACCTGCCGGTCATCTCCAGCCGATCACCGTCCCTGTGGAACCGTTCTTTCGTGTTGGATTAGACCTGCTCGGTCCCTTTCCCACGTCATCCTCTGGGAACAAATGGGTAGCCGTCGCGACTGATTACGCCATGCGATACGCTATCACTCGGGCTCTCCCTACCAGCTGCGCCACTGACGTCGCGGACTTTCTCTTGCGTGACATTATCTTGCTTCATGGCGCCCCGCGACAGCTGCTTACTGACCGTGGTCGAAACTTCCTCTCGAAAGTTATCGCTGACATTGTGCATTCCTGCTCCATTCAACACAAACTGACTACTTCATACCATCCTCAAACCAATGGCCTGACAGAGCGGTTAAACCGTACTCTTACCGATATGCTGGCCAAGTACGTTTCCAAAGACCACGACTGGGACATTGCCCTTCCTTACGTAACATTTGCGTACAATTCTTCCCGGCACGACACCGCCGGATTGTCTCCCTTTTATCTCCTGTACGGTCGCGAACCTACCTTGCCCCTAGACACGGCACTTCCTCCTGCTGCGGTCTCAACAAGCGAGTATGCGCGCGACGCCATCGCCCTCGCCGACCATGCACGCCAGCTTGCCCGTGCTCGACTTACGGCCTCACAGACCACTCAGCAGTGTCAGTACAACGCCCGCCATCGTGACGTACAGTTTTCACCTGGTGCGCTCGTGCTCCTGTGGTCGCCCTCTTGTCACGTCGGACTTTCAGAGAAACTTCTTTCGCGATACACAGGGCCCTACCGCGTGCTGCGCCAGGTGACGCCTGTGACTTACGAAATTGCTCCTGTGGGCTCAACCTCGTCCTCTCCTGTGGCATCTAGTGATGTCGTACACGTCAGTAGGCTCAAGGCCTACTACACTGCTTCCGAGTCCGATCTTTAGTCGCTCCGGGACGGCGCTTTTGCAGCCGGGGGTAGTGCTATGGCACAATATGTGCGATCACGAAAGGCCAGCAGTGTGAAGACGACGACGACGATTAGATGCTAGCGCGGGCTGTTGCCTCTTGGCCTAGCGCAGCGTATTTTCCTTGTAAATATATTTGTACATAGCTTTTCGTCTGCGTCATCCTACGTAACAATAGCATTGCCAACTGTTTATGTTCATAGCCACCAGCATCGTCATTGCCATCACAAGATCAAGAACAAGAACAAGTTTCTAAGTTTCTACGCAGTTGTGTCTAGGTTGGAGATGGCAATGCGCTGTGTTTATTACGAAAGTTCAGTCAAAAGGGAAGTTACCTTACCTATTAAGCTAGTGTCAACAGACCTGCGTCACATGTTTTTGGCATATTGGAACCTTGCATTGAATTATGAACAGTGGGACAACCATTTTGCTAAAGTTGTAAAGTAATTCAAGAATTGCAGAATATCAAATGGACTGGACGGCACATAGGACGACATGCTGTGGCCCAAAGTAATAAAAAGCAGCCTGAATCAACCTTTTTATATTTCTTTCAGTTTCAAAGCTGCAGCTTGTGGAGTGTCGCTCTTCTGGTTCCTGCCACGCGATGGCACTCGCCACGCTATTTGCCCGACCGGCGCAGTCCCTTCCCATTGTCACCACCACTTGATCGAAGTAACGAGCTGTACTTCTTAAAGTGTGAACTTTACTCGAATATTCCGACTGCTTAGTCTCTACACGCCTCTAAAGAGAGGTCTTGCTGGAAGTGTGGAGGGTGCACCGAGCACTGTGCTTGTGGGTGTTCAAGACACACTGAAGAAATCGAGAGAAGCACACCGTTGGAAGCAAGCTCGCCTGCATAAACTGATTAAATCCAGAATGCTCGAGTTACCTTCTGAAGCTGACTCACCCAAAGACAGTGGCAGTGACCACATTTACTCCCTTGGAGTAAATGTGGTAATCGCTGGGACCCGCGTGTCTTCCACAAAATTCTACACTATTCGCATCATGAATACACACAATCAAATTACACAAGGTTCAGTGACAGACAGCGGATGGAACCATCGATAACATTCCAGGAACATCCGATACATGCAGGCGGGTCCTGCGCAGTGCGATAACATTTGTTAGGCGGTGAAACCTGGTCGCCCGATAAAGATAAAGAAGTACACGTGTCAGTATCCCCAGTATATATACGTATATACAGACAGCTCATGTCATAAAAATTCCTCGGCTTCAGCATTCGTCATTCCACATTTGGCGCTAGAGCAAACATTTAAATTGTCCCGAGAGACATCTTTCACCGTGGCACAACTGTTTGCAATCCTGTGTGCTTTGTGTTTCATAACATCAGAAAAGAATTAGCAAAAATGGGTTATGTTCAGTGATTCGCAAGGTGCTCTCACATTAATACAAAGCAATAGGCAAAATTCTTTGAACACTTCGCTATTGTATTAGATGCTCAAAGAACATACAAAAGCACGTGCAATGAATCATGTAGCATGATCTTGAATTGTAGCACGAAGTGACATAGACAGAGACTAGAAGCAGAGAGGATGAGCGCTGATTCAAGATCATGTTACCGTACCAACTCATACTCGGATAATGATCGCACTCGCGTAATGATTGCGCCCTTGAATTTTATAGTCAAAATTCAATTTCTTTTATTTCCCGTGTAATGATCGCAGCCCGAACTTGCCACAGCAATATGTCGTGTGCCAAGTCTAGCTAATATTGATTGCGCTTACCATCTGTCGAATGCTACGCGAACGACTCTTCAAGACAAACCAAGCGGTATGCATGCACCAAATATTCTTAAGCAGATGCCCCATTTCATTCCTTTCATCACTTTCCGCACTTCCATGGCTAAAAAGAAAGCTGCAACCAAACTTGCCTTTATTATGTGTAGGCTTTATAATGGTGTCAACAACAACAAAAAAGGCGCCTTTCGATTCTTCTCATCTGCACTCGTGGGTACGGAACAAATCGCGAGCGGCAACGATAGTAGCCACGTTTACACTGATACGTTAAAAGTGTACCCTATTCCTACGCCGACGCTTGTAACAGAGCTAAGATATTCACCCACCCTTAGCGGAAACGTGCCGTATTAGGATAGTAGTGAAGACAGATGCCACAGTTTCTGCAGCATGCCGGCCATGTGTTTCTATGTCACTGGCAGCTAAGCGCGCCCATCTGTTTCTGTCCCCTCAAAGTGGACATGGCTATGTTATTGCCGCAAACTTGCCGATATTAACGTTATTATTCATTACTGATACGGAAGAAACTGTTTCAATGCACGTAATGTACTCACGAGAAGAAGAAAAAATTGTGTTCGGCGTGTTCGGTTTGCTCCGCCGGCCGCAATTTTTGTTTTGGTGTCCCGCAGCAAATGCGGGACGAAAAAAAAATGTTTTTTTTTTCTTTTCGCGGGAAATTTAACGCACGTAATGATCGCACCTCTGATTTTGCGCCAATTTTTCTGACAAAAAAGTGCGATCACTATGCGAGTAATTATGGTAATTGCATTTCAGTGGATACCCGAGCACTGCAATATTCCTGGTAATACTGCAGCGGACGCAGCTGCGAATCGGGTTCACAATAACGCAGAGACAATCAATCTTCCCCTTTTGCAAAGTGAAGTCTGTCTGCTCCTGAGACAGATTTCCTTTCATCTCGGCAAAACTACCTAATTTGATCAGCAATCTAAGAACTCGGAGTTATACCTCATAGACCCATGTATGCACCTATCAATTCCAGAATATCTAAGAGAAAACAGAAAATTTGAAACATTGGTGCACTGCCTGCAGCTTGGAACTGCATTTACGAGACACTTCTTATACAGGATAAAACGTGCCTCTAGTCCGCAGTGTTCTTGTCGCCATCCAGACGAAGACGTATATCATCTCCTCCTCAAATGCACTAAGTACTATCCACAACGAAGGGTATTGCAAGCAAATTTGTTACTTTTATACAGAAGACCCTTCACTCTAGAAAAGATACTAGGTCCATGACCAACTATGGGCTTTCAGAAAAGAGCATGTCTTGCTTTGGAGAAGTTTTTCGAGGGCACCAACATTTTGTTGTTTCAGGTGATCCTAATAAGCTAAATGAGTGATATGGGCGTTGTTCTGGGTTAAAGATTGATTTATGTGGTGATCGTGATTTCTAGGCAGTGTGTGATTCTGTTCTGTGCTTGCAGTGTAATTACACGTGTGTTTGGCTATTGAAAATATCTGTCTTTATATATGCAAATGTGTACTGAACTCACGCAAAAAGATTTGCGATTCATGTACTGTTAGACTGTATCGTTTTTATTCATCTGGTGTTCTACTGAGTACCATATTTTGTGTCATTATTCGCTAAGATATTCACCCACCCTTAGCGGAAATGTGCCGTATTAGGATAGTAGTGAAGACAGATGCCACAGTTTCTGCAGCATGCCGGCCATGTGTCTCCCTTTTTGTGCATAATTGTTTCCTTTGCAAAGTGACAAGGATTAGCTGCTGCCACCATAAAGGTGCCAAGCTCTCCTAATATTCATTTCAATAATAAAAGAAAAATATGTGGTGCACAAATATTCCAAGAGCAGAATTTGCCCTTCCTGTATGGAAGATATCAGCTCTTCAGTGCCAGTTGTTGGCAGTGACTTATACCTTACGGTGTACAAGAGCGTCAAGCAAGGGTGCCTGGAGCGTCTCACCAAAACCCATGCTACAGTTTACAAATACTGCAAACAAGGCAGTTTCTATTTCCTTAAGAGAAGGTCCCTTTTTGGGGGATATCTTTGGGACGTGCTAGATGAGCTGGAATTGCTAAACCTTGCTTGACTTGGATGTGCAGAGCTCATGACCACTTTTACATGCCAGGTGTGGTGTTTTGTCATTGTGACTTGCATGCATCTTTATGCGAGAAACGTGAATCGCCGGGTGGAAAACAAAGAAAAGGCCGCCATTGCAAATAAAAAAGCTCTTCTGTAGCTATTCCCTCCATGCTTTTGACTAAGTTTGTCTTCATTTAATGGTTGTTTGTGTTGATTGAAATTACCATTCTAAAATTAACATGCAAAACCCTGCTCTAGTCTGCGCTAGTCTGCGCGGTGCTTTATGCGTCGGCAACAGAGCGCGGAATTTTGTGACTGTGGTCTAGAAACAGAACAGAACATAGCTAATTATAGGTTTTCCTTATTGTTTTATGCATTCTTCCAAATAAGCGTTACTGTAACAAACACTAAAACGTTTGGGGTAAACGTCCGAAGTGCGTGCGATAAACAAAGTGTGAAGAAAATAAACTATCAGTTCTTCGTAGCCTTGCATTAGGCTGCCCTTTATCTAACCCTTACCACTCAGGCCAAACAGTTCTTTAACCATGAGACCGAAGTATCAACGTGACAGCTCAGAAAAGGCAGGTGGAGAAGGCTCTCGCAACTGCTGCTGGGCGCGAGTGTTTCGGGCCGACAGCGACAGCAGCACCGCGTGGTAAGTGGAAGCGGAAGGGGATCACTTTCTCGCGCGCGGCTCGGGAGAGCTTGCAAACTGAAAGAAATCTAGAAACGTTGGTCTGAATGATGACGATGGTCATTAAGTGCAAATAAATTTACGTTCTGTGAAGGTAAATTCTACAGGTTTCAGATTTTTTCTGATTACGCGATGCAAAGGCAGGGTACTACATTTTTCTGGTTATAAAATTGGGTGCTTGTTAGATTTGGGTGCACACTGTTTTCTAACTTCGTACCCACAAAAACGGGCTGCACATTAGAGTCGAGTAAGCACTGCCGAATACAGCAGCAAAATTTAACTCACCAAATATTTTTATAAATCTGGTCGCCTAATTTGATGAATCCGGTGGTGGAGGCGGAATCAGGAGAAATTGATTGTACTAGCTGCTTATTAAAATAGACACTCACCAAAGCAAGGGACATGTTATGTTAACTTGACCTGTCCCTTCCTCTGGCAGATGAGTGAGCAAAGGTCCAGTAGAGCGAAAAAATGCACACAGAACATTCAGCTGGTCTAACTACACTAGATGGTTGCCTGATATGTTTTGTCCTATCTTTTATACCTCGCATAACAGAGAAAGATGTAGCAGTTTATTTAAATACCTGTATTTTCCAACTACGCAACAATGCTTAGTTTCTGTGGCTGCAAAGAGCCGCACATACAAACTAGGCTGGTGGCTTCACAAAACTGTAATATTTTAATATTTGGGAGCATCAAAAACAACATAAACCATCTTGAAGTACTAGACTAAGGAGACGAATTACAGTGTAATGGTAAAAATTAAAAATGTGCCAGCAGAAGCCCGTAAGAATTTGAATTTTTGCTATTATGGTAGCTTTGCTCCACAAACAAATGTATACGCCACACATCGGCAATATATACACATATATTACATTTGTGTGTAACAGGCACAGGAAACTGTGCAGTCATAAAATGTCTAGACATGGATAAAAACAAGTAAAAACAACCAGCAACAACACCATCACATTGCACTGACATAAATCTTTTTCCTGCTTTTTGTTTAACAAGCCAGGCACAAAATAATTTTGCAGACACACACTGTATCAGAAGTATCTTTAAATGTGGGCATTTCTTTCTGAGGTAGACTACACGAAAACTTGGTATACACAACTGCAAAATCACATGCAGGGGGCATGCATGTGTGTGCATTTCAATACCTGTGCTTTTCTTAAGTATAACTTACATGAGACAGGAATATTCATCGTAGCTTACTGTGATGCTGCACTTATAACACAAATAACTTCTGTAATATGTACTAGTATATGTATGGCATTTTATATACCGCTCACCGATTCAGCTCAACTTGTCTGTTCGATCAAATTTATTGGCATTCACCTACTGCTTATGCCACTGAAGGAACCCGGTCAACAACGGCAACATAATTTTTATCATGGGCCAAAAGGCACAAACAGCAGCTTGGTAATCCAAGCACCTGTTCGTGCCTTTTGACTAGCACTTCCAAGCATGATCAGTTCTTTTGCTAGAGGGTAGGTTGCTTTAGGGAAATGCTTTCAAATTTTAGTTGCGTAAACAAACGATTGAGTGGATTCATTTACCCCTCAAAAGAATATTCCTGGGTTGCCCTTCAAGAATTCAAGGCCTCTATGTAAGCGCCATTACACAAAGAGCAATATATTTTTTTTTCCTACACAATGTTGATGCTGATGTTTTCGCCCTGTGTCTTATTTGTCATGGTGACCCACTGTGCCAAACACTGGCTGAGATGGAGAGCTCCTTACAGGTGTGGGGATGCGCGACCCTCGCGCCTCCCCTGATAGCTTGTTTTCCCGCATAGCCCCGTCTCCGTGCGGCGTCGCCGCGTGGGCCGCGGCGTTGGAGTGGTACAAGCGTGGTGCGAGAGATGGCGCGAGCGCCGCGCCGCTGCGCGGTTACTTGCGTTTGGGAAAGACAAGGCGCTCGCTCTTTGGGTTCGAGGCAACGAGCGGGGACGGGCGTGCCGCACGTGCAGCGCGGCTCTTTCCCGGCGGGTCGACGCACAGCGGGGACGTCTCCCGCGTGCCGCCACCCATGCTTCTGCGAGACCGCCTCGCGTGGCCGCCTTCGAACGCGCCACGATTCGCGTGACCATACACGCGAACGACCAGGCGTTGGGATCCAGCATGGGGCGAACATACTCGCTCGCGAGGACGTGGTGAGTCGGACTTCTAGATTTGTCGCGCGCCCATCGGCATGTTTTGTGGATAGCAACTCGGCTAGCAGGCATTGATGTATGAAAGGTGCAATAAATGCCCTTGTGACTGTTTGCACTACTGTGTTGTCGTTCCTTTGTCCCAAGAGTACGGTGTGAGATATCCCATATCAGACCCCACACAGGACAGGAAACTGCACCCACTGTGTGACTTGATTGATTGACTGAGGTATCGATTTTGTTGGCACAAGAGCCAGCTATGGATTTAAAGGAGTGTTAACACAGTGTGTTAAAGCTCGTCGCGGGTTATACGGACAAAGCATTTTAGTGATTATACGTCACGTGGCTGTAAATGGGCCTAAACTCAGTCGCTGTATAAGTGCATAAAATATTTTTTATGCATATTAAAAGTATGACAATGACTCACCGCATAGAGGTAGTAGTTGAACAGCTGCGACATGCACAGGAACACATCAAAGGCAATGGTGTTCAGTACATCCATCATCTTCATGTACTTCCCTGCACGTGACGCGGTGAATGTTCAGTAAAGGCATGAGAGAAAAGCCTGATAGTACTTTCCAAAATTCCCCGTGTCACACTGTCCTTAAGGAGAAGAGAGAAATGATTTTACTTGTATTAGCATAATTACCTTCAATGCCACAGCAAAAACACCACTCTCACAGTGAGGAGAGGAGAGGCTTGGCAAGCAAGAAAAAGGAGTGGATGTGGCGCCACCACCTTGACGTTTCCACAGCAACTTGCTATGAAGTAATCAGTGATGTTACTGGCCCATGCCATTGCAGAGCAGCTTTCAGAGCAGCCAAAAATGCCTTTTGGAGCAGTAATTTAAGTGTACTTTCGAAGTAGGTTTATGAAAGTAATTGCCAACTATATTATATGGGACTTTTACAGTGGGAGAGCCATGTGAAAGCAGTAAGTGGTCGATGGTTCACAACGTCAGTTCGAACACTAAAAATGTCACACCTCCTTCATCGCACTTCTCACTATAAACTGCAATGAAGCAGTGGTGTCTTAGCATGCGCTTAAAAAGCACCTCAGTGACTAGGAAAAGCATGGAAGCACTCGGACGGGTTGCATACAGACTTCGGAGGCATTTTGAAAGCCTTCAGCATGATCCCTTCACTAGAAATGTATCCTTTAAAATGGAGCACTCTGTGAAAGAAAGGTCTGTTGATAATACAGTGAGCCTAATGTAATAGACATACTCTCCTAATTTACCTTCTTAAACAGAAATGACAAGTATTCATTTTTGCATTGTTGTCGCGAGATCGTTATCTTGAGATTATACACGTCTTCTAAACTTGCAGTATCAGTAATTTTGATCAAAACTAAAGCTATCTATGCAAGTACATGTTGCTTGCATAAGTGGTTTATGGCTTTTTGGAAGACCTAATTTTGCAAACAAGTAGTGCAGGCAAATATTTCTTTATTATTTCATGATATATGGTACATATGTTAACATTAAAAACTTGAGTGATCAATTCGGAGACAACTTCATTTTGTTTGATTCTTCAAGAATGCTTCTGTTCTGAGGTATTTATCTTCAAACGTGACATAGAGTGGGATAATTTTGCATTCATAGGTGGGAGTACATACACAGAGACCCCTCCCGCTTGACGAAGCTTATTGTGGGGAATGCCAGCTGACAGAAGGCAGTTGCACAGCTGTAATAAGCTCTATCAGGCTTCTTGGCTGGCATGCTGCATAATCACCTACATGTTGCCTACCGATTTTGCAGATTTTTGAGAAAGAACATTCAAATAATTAGGCAGTTCAAGAACATGAACTTAAACTTCAAAATTAGTTTGTTGCTTCTCATAAAGTCAGTGGTACAAAAAATTTACTTGCTTTTGCTTTGCGCTGCGCTTCACTGACATACCATATACTAGAAATATTGTGATAGTAGACACCGAGGGCGCATCTAGCTTTGGCTCATCGCACGTCGTTATAAATTGGCACACGCAACGTTTTACTGTGTGACACTGTCAAGGTTGTGATGTGCAAATTCGGTTTGGCGCTTCCTGCCTACATGTAAGGTTTTGCCATTCCGTTCCGTAAGCACAAAATACTAACCTCGAAAAAGCGTTCGTGGTTATAGTTGCTAGCATGTCACCCACAGACTCAATCCTGGCTTCCAGGCGGCAGTCTAGCTTGTGATATTGTGCCTATTCGCCAAAGTGGGTTACTTGCTCAAACATATTTACGGCCACCTTGCCACTGTGGCCTGCTGCCCACCAACATGTCAACCAGCAGATAATTTTTGTCATGACTATATGACACAGCTAAGCCTAACTAGCGCCGCTTCGTCAATATCCAGTGGTGAAAGTTGCTGTTGGGTGCAGAGTCGACCAAAATCTTAGTAATGGCTGTACGACAGTTTTAAAGCTAGGTGAAATTGCCTTGCCAACAAAAGTGAGGCAAATTGAGTGCGAAAACTTTGCTCAAGGCTGCCAAGACTGTAACATAGTGTGTGTTGTCAGGAAAAATTGAACAAGAAACCTAACAGCGTCCAAAACTTTCATCACTGTTTTGACATTGGTCATCTGGCTAGAGGTGTTAGCCCGGTTACTCGCTGCCACCAGCAAATCGACGCTGTTCCATTGCCTAAGATGGGGCGGTCCACGCCATGCCACTTTCGATGGTGCAGAGAAACAGTGCTTGAGGTCTTCGTTCCATTTTCAAAAGCCTGAGCAACCGTTTTGGCGCAGGGTGGGTGCAGATTTCTCATATTTCACTGAAATGTAGTGGGATGCAGCAGGGTTTGGCTCTCACCGCGATTCGGCGCAGTTGGCACAGTGGCAACATCACTGCATAACGGATTTACACAGCATCTACTACGACCTAGTTAATTGTTTATCGGCAAAGACTCAACATGGCAAGTTTCAGAAACTTTTACTGAGACAAATAGGAAAAATATGTTGAAGTTGATGATACCACACCAACAGTTTCTACAGTTTCTCTTTAGGGTCCCTCTAAGAGGTAGAAAAATTGGTTTCTTTCAGTTCAGCATATGCTGAACAATATAATCTCTCCATGCAAGTTATATAGGTGCCTCGAATGTCAAATTTTCTCTCCAACTGTCATGCTGCACGTCGTTTCACTGCTTTCTGTGCTTGCTGGGAAAGGTTCACATCGCACACCATCGAGCAGAAAATCATTCGTTCATTTGATTTCCCTGCACCAGTGTGAACCAGTTCATGGCAGTGCACGAGAAGCTCAGAAATTGTGCAGCCCGATTTTAGCGGTGCAAGCGCAGTGCAGGCATCATGTTCTGTCGAAGTAAAGCGCACTGAGTACGTGAGTTTGAGAGTTTACATACTGCAGGGATTATCGGCTTCTGAGGTATCAATACCACACAAATACAGTGAAACCTCGTTAAACCGTAGTCGGCCGGAGCTCGGAAAAAGTACGTACTAAACGGTAGTACTGTTTAAGCGAAATAGCATGAGATCGCCCACTTACCTGTCGAAAACGGAACTCAGAGAGAGTGCAATGAAAGGGGAAAAAACATGCAGTATTTATTCACTTTGCGGGACGTAAGTGTTATTTTCGTTTGATGTCGCGGCGGCCTAGCACGACAGCGGACTCAAACTTACTGAAGCTGCGTGCCAGCTTCTCAACCAGCCCCCCTCCTCTCGGCAAACCTCGCACGGCAGATTCCTCGTTGGCGTTACGTATTCTCCGTGCACGCGCGCAGTAGTGCTGCATAAGTCCCGGGGCGCCTTTTTCATTGCCGCGTGCCGCAGTTCGGAAAACTTTTCGTTTGGAATAGTTACGTTATCGCGCCCCTGTTCTCCTTGCGACGATCGCATTCATGAGGCTGACGTAACGCGCAGCTTCTGCCACTGTCGGGCCTGAATAGCCCGTGCTGTCGCTTTCCGTGTCGTCCTCATCACTGTCGCTAGTTGACACTTCGGCAACAGCGGCAACGATGGTGAAAAGCCGAACCTCGTAGCCGACATCTCTTCGCGGTCGCAGCAGCGCTGCCGAGCAACTTCGCATTCCAAATGCCACACACTGTAGTCAACAGCAGATCCAACAGCAGAGCCAGCGCCGACTTCTTCGTGTCACGTTCGGTAGCACGGACGATGTCTAATTTTTCTTCTATGCTGAGCACCCGGCGTCTTTTTTTATCCTAGCTTCGGCATGATGCGAGTCCTCGCTTGCACGACGCCACAACGCTCTCTGGCACGGCGTCCATGCGGCGTTGAAATGATGTTGATGTTGATGCGGCTTCACGTGCAAACGCACAGGGCGCTTGGAGGCCGTTGTACCGATCTCTGAGGCTTGTTGTTCTGCCGGGCCGCCCGATGGAGACGACGCGCCGCCGTGTTTCCGCGACGAAAAGTGGAAACGCTACGTTTTAACCGATGCGTACGCAATAAGCTGGTACGGTTTATGCGGATACAAAATACATTATGTTCAATGGCCGCTGAGTCGGGGAATTGACTTTACTACTTTTAAACCGAAACTACTGTTTAAGCGGGTACGGCTTAACGAGGTTTTACTGTAATTGCGTGGACATAGCAGATGCACAGAAGCGTGGTTTCAATGGTGCTTGCTCCCTTGTACCGTGTCGTCTGCTGTGCTATACCTGTACGTCTGTACCGAGTCGGCACCAATAGCAGAGGGAGTGCAGGAAAATCATGAATCAGCCTTGCATATTCCCTGCACCTTTTGAAATGAATGGCATGATTCAGAGGGCACCATTGCTGCACCACTGAAACAAGCGGCAGGGTGCAGCACCTGGTGAAATGGTTCAGGTGATGCACGTGGATTGAACAGGCCTTATAAGAGGGGTGATGGTGCGTGACATGGATTTTGACTGCGCGCATGCTTCCAGTCACAAAGACCAATTCATGGGTAACCGCTATTCAACTCGGGGGCCATGCTTCGTGTCACCGCTCTATGGTACCTGCTGCTTGGGAGCACACAAGCAGAGATAATTTTTATGGTAATTCAAAGGGCAGCACACTACTGTTTGAGGCCAGATCACAATGTCTGAGAACAGTACATTATTGGAGAAAATATGCCAGTGACAACTATACATATGCAGCATGAGGAAATAGTGCCGAGACCATCAGGTTCTGATGGTTAAACAGTGCAGATTACGGGACAGATGAAACAGACACTGCACCATCTGTCTTTTCAGACAGGACGCTGTCTGATGGATTCCAAACAGGAGACATAGACAGAGGACAGAGATAGTGGATTTCAGACAGGAGATTGTGTTTCATCCATCCCATCATTTGCGCTGTTTTGGCATAAAAAGACTATAGGCATACCTGCCAACCTGGTAACATTAAAACTGATAAATTCTCACTGACACGACACCGTAAAGAGGGAGAAGATAGCACACAATTTTTAAACAGCTTGTCCTAAGCACACACCTCTTCAAATATACATACACACTTTACACAGCTCAAAGGCAGCAACAAACTAGGCACAGCAACTATTGACAAGCAACAGATTGCTTTTACATCATGATGACTTCTTCAGTGACTGCATAAATTTACTGAAAGCAAGCAGCCGTCTTGCCTGCTTTCATTATCAGAAGACTTTCAATGTAACTTTCACAGATCAATAAGCGAGACCATTTCGCCGACAGTTCTCCCATTTTTTTTTTCTTAATACTGGATGCAACATACGTAAAATCATAAAACAAGTTCCAATTTAAAGGCCTTATAAAAGATACAAGAGAGTTGGCAGGTATGCATAGGGAACATTCTGTTAACATGTCACAGTATCCATCCAGAAAAAAATGAGGACTTAGTTAGCTTGCCCAAGACCTCAGGCTTTAAGAATAACAGAAGTAAGGTTAATGAATCTGCACTGGTAAATAAGAAATGATGGCTGCAATATTAATGGCTTAGAGGCAGGGAAAACAGAATGAGAAGACGACATTGGCTTTTAGGACAATAAATTCTACCGGGGTTCAATGGTTTTACACAAACCACAGGTCTTAAAAGCAGGGAATAAGTGCAGAAGAAAGGTAAAAGTGATGATTTGGTGGCATCAGTCAACACCTTGTTTCAAAGGGGATGCTTATAATTTCCATCCATACATACATACATGATGGGCACTACAGGCATTGTGTTTCTGTGGCAGCTGTAAATGCAGCTTGAAAAGCAGCATGTGTTGGAAGCACTTTTAGCTCAGTTTTTCCACTGACCAAAAGGCAGGCACCTTCTATAAACATTCTTCTTTCTAATTTCTCTCAGCCCTTGAATTTTCATCTACACTTTGTTTGTGCAAGCCTTTGCTGCTGCTTGTGCTACACAGCATAAAGTCCTCCACAAAAGTTACCAAAGGGCACTGCGATCATTCAGCTACTATGGCAATGATGATTAGTGCAGGGATTTGCTCAATATTTGTGCTTCACATGTTCTTGCAACTTTCTTCACTATACTTTACCTGCATTTACTGGCCTAAATTTCCAAGCGATCCCATTTTCCCAAATGCACAAGACTCCGCGAATGGGCATAATCGGTGCAAATTGTGTCATTTCTGACCAAATATCCTGTTGCAAATGAATAATTTGCAAAGTGACAAAGCTGTCTGAAGCTACAAGGATGAAGTTAACGCAAATCCATGTACTTGGCACCATTCTCAGGCTGGCTGAACAGAAATGCCTGCAACTCCCATAGACACGAGTGCCAGATTTCCCTCTAGTAATTTTTGTTGGAAACTGTATGCTTCACGGGGCCCATTTAGCTGCAAGCACAGCTGTTCCAAACACTGCTGCATGGAATGCAAGGGCTCTAAGATTGGCACCACGCTAATCACAAAGACTATGACAGAACGGTGTTTTCATGTACCAGCACACCTGATCAAGCACGCTGCTACTTCCCAACCCACTATGCAGAATCCCAAATGTTCATGGTAACTGCAACAAAGTTCAGCTTAGCCAACTGGCATACACACTGCAGACTGTGACAAGTTCTTTTGCTGAGCTAAAGAAGTCAAACTAAATGTTGCGACAATGTTTTACATCCTCCTTTCAGCTGCTAATCTATTCTGTCTGCTGAAAATTAGTTTTTGAACATTCTTTGCACCTTCAAAACCATTTGAAAACATACAGGAGCATAACATTTTCAATTTTTCAGCAGGTTTTACTGTATTCACGAATGCAAACTCCACACCCTAGTTCTCAAATATACTTCAGGCATGGAAACACAGTAAACTGTTTCGTACGTAGTGTACATGGAGAACACCTGGCCTCTTGAGAAACTTGCCTGATCAAGATCATTGCTGTTAAAATAAGAAAGTAATAATAATGACAATACTACTACTACTACTACTACTACTACTACTACTACTACTACTACTACTACTACTACTACATACTAGTAATATGAGAACCTACTGTGTGACCACATACCAGTGCTTGAAACAGATGCCTGCACGTCTATCTTCCAACTTTTCTTTCCGATGTACTTTGTGCACATCATTAAACTTTGCAGCTTCGTTACAGCACCATTATCATTGTCAAATGTCATTCTTTTCATTAGCCATTTTGATTTTCATACCCTACCTTGACATGCCTGACTGTAGATGCAGCATGTGAAGACGATAGTTGAGAGTTTGGCTTAGCTGAGCTCATGCTAAAGGGAGACTACAGCAGCCACTAAGACAAGTGCTGTATATATTATTAATGCCACCAACCAATAAATGTGTATGCAATAATCTATGTGCAAATGAAACTAAAAAGCGAAATTAAACTACAGCAGTTGGGACTTTCAAGTTTTAAACCTTTGAGGGTCGATTTTTTTTGCCATATGCGACCGCTCAGGGTAAATTTTTTCTTTAATTGCAGATTCCAATTCTTCTTAGAGACTTATTTCGAAAAAAAATTTACCGCAATTTTTCTAGTGTGACCGTAAAGTGACAAAAATATATTTTGCATTGGTATACATGTACTCTTCATTCATGAATAACAACAATAAAAAAGGAAATAAACTTATAAGAATTACAAATTTGATATATTTTTATACACATAGTTCAAGGCATTGAATATGCACACACGAGACTATTTTGCATGACTCAAATGTTCCTGCTCTTCCACTAACATGTACACCCATAGCATAATCGAACTGCGTAGGTGTGCGCAGTCAAAAAAACTGTATGGTTGTGTGCCCGTCAAAAAAGCACAATGTGTGACAAACTTCCGCTTATCTTCATCTTATCGCCAATCAGAGGCAATTAGTTATCGCGAGTGTCAAAAAAAAAGGAAGCAAGGGAAACGCATGCATGGTGGCATCCTTCCTATGCGCACCCCTGTGAGCACTAAACAAGCCAGAAAGAGGCGGTCACCCTTTGAGTGATTAGTAACGAGATAGCCATCAGTTTTGCAAGTGCAAGAAGCCGAAACTGCCCGTGGAACAAAACCCGAACCGCCGCCTGGGCGCCAATGCGCCAGCAGTAGTATACAGATGCGTGGGAGCAAACTACGTAGCTCTAGAACAAACCATGCAACGAAAACCGAGAAAGGGAGGCCTGAGAAAAAAATTCCCTGTATTCCCACATAGTGGCACCACATGACAGAAAAGAAAAAGTTAGGAAATTGGCGTGCTTTTTGAACGTACAGACGGCGCCGTAAATATACGGCATCGACCATTTTTGGACTTGTTCGTGGCGCCGTATATTTATGTCACTGACCACTGACCATTTATGTCACTGTCAAAGGAAATTTGTCAAGATACTTATGACAACATGCACAAAGACTTAGCAGGAACCATTTTAGAGCACTGCTCTTAGGCTCCCGTTTCTGCAGCAAGCATCGGCATTGTCCCTCGTAACCGAGCAAATGAACACAACGAAGGATGAAAGTGAACGCGGAGCACAGTGGAAGATGAAAGATGGTGATAGCGAAGAAAGTGTAAGGAGGAAAGCGGAAGAAGAGGGTATGGCTAAAATGCGAGAAGAAAATCGTAGTGCCACACAAGCAGGCTTTGCGGTGACAATGGCTGCGAGATGACGCAAGAGTACTGCGCCGTTGTCTGTATGGAAAGAAAGTACTGCACGAGCAGAGGTCTGTCTCCGGGAGCTGCCGTGAATTGCGCGTTCATGTTACCTAAGCACCGCCTCTTGCGATCTCCCGATTAACGAGGCAGTTGTGCCAGGCTTCCCTCCGTTTGCAACGTGCCGCACCAGCCAATATATTGCGAAAGGAAAACACGTATACATCTGGGCTGAAATTTTGCATTAGGGAGTATCATAATCGTTGAATTTTTTTTATTGAGAATGTCTCTGCGTTACTTACAGAGGACCTTTCGTCTGAACCCGGCGTAGCCGCGATTCCCGCGCTACGGGTTGGGAGTACCACGGAGCGACTGCGTGGGGCTAGATCCGGAGCTCGCCTTCAGCCCTAGCCGCACGCAGAGTGGAACCCTCACAATCCAAAGGTGAAAAATTCATAAGGATATGGCCCTAAAATGCTAAATGTGCTTGATGGAACCTCATGCAGACCTGCCAAGCATAATATCTATAAAATACCCTAGATTCGTGTAAGGGATGCACTTGTTTGTACAATTTTGACGAGGTGCCGCCCTTACAAGAGACTGAACCTTTTGGTCAAAATGGTGCCAGCACAGCCTTCACTTCTGGATGGATGGAGTAACTTTATAGAAAGGTCCTGCGAGCTACAGGGCGCAAGGTCCCATAGAGCAGGCTACTCCCACGTTGGGACCCCACTTCTGCACACCCCGTATCTCCGGATGGACTATTGCATCAGACGTTAACACGCAGCTATCGCCACCTAGTAGCGGCATGCAGAAGTAGGCAGTGCATGAATATTCACCGATGCACGTTTGCAGAATCGAGGCACCGAACGAGATTGCTTCTCTGTTGAAAATTTCTTTTTTCCAGGTTTTGGGCTGCCAAGTTAGAGTTGCAAACCTTACACGAGTCTATACGGCACTACGGCTAAAGCTGTAAAAATACTAAATTTTGGTAAAAAAGTCTTGGAGGACGCATAAGCTTCGCCTTTAAGAGTAGAATGCGATAGCATTCAAAGATCCCCAACTGCTTCACACACTTCCCAGCAACTGCAGCTTATGTAACCATAATGTTTACTGGGAAATGCTGGCGGCAAACGCTATGCACGAACGCAAGCTTTCTCGTAGAAACTCGGCCTTTTGCATGGGCTGATCGTGGAGGTAGTGAACTGTTGTGCCAAAAGAATTACATCCTTTTCAGGTTTATGCCAATGTTTTGCACTTATAATATTTAAGTCTGATAAAATTTAGCGAATTTACTTGAATCTAACGTGCCCTTTTTTTTTTCAGATGAGATGGGTCCAAAAATTGTGTGCATGTTAGAATCGAGTACGATCCTAAATCTGTGTTACCACATCGCCATCGGCCTTTCGAAATGGCCACCTCGTACGTGCTTCGAGCCCAGCTGCCATAGCTTCCTCCATGTGCTGTAGTAAGTGGTGCACCGTCCATCTTCCTGTTTTTTTGTGTCTGCTATCAACATGGATGTGCCGACTGCAAGGACATGCAGACTTCATCACGATGCCTTAATTAAAAGGAAAGTGATCACACATGCAGAGATGGATGGAAATCGGATCACATCAATGGGCGTTCTCAGTTCCTGAGACTTGTTGCGTGCGGGACTGGTGCAAAGAGAAGAGGCTTTCTACTATGGCGGCTGCTACGTACGGCGCGGCCGCGCGGTGCCTACATTGAAAGCGATCTGCGATAGAGACAGTGTCTATGCATGTAGGCACACCACGTTGCGCTCTCGTCACTTACGCTTAGATCGCGTTGAAGCAAGAGGCCACACAAAGGTCAATTCGCTCCATGATTTGCTCGCTCCTGCTACCGCTGATAAAGAGTTCTCCCGGTCATTGCGCAAGACGTGTTCGTGTTTGCTTGTGTGCGCGTGACACGATGCTTGTTAATTTAGTTAGTAAGCAAATGTTTAAAAGTTTATATGGCCGATAGAACTACTACTAGTATCCTTACTTTTCATATAGCTGTCTACTAATTTGCTATCGCAATCAATGCTTTGCCTTTTGGGTGAAACTGCGACTTTTCTTTTTATTTATTGCAACTTAAGTGTATTGGGAGTAAAACATTGTTTTTCCAAATGAGAGAAAGTTGCATTTCTGCATGAAAGAATGAGGTGCACGGTACTGTAAAGGTCTTTTCTTTTTTTAGGTCACGGCAAACAGGTGCACGTTACAAATAAGGGCATTTTTTTTTCCTTTCTTTTTTTTTGGTAGCGGAAAATGGTTGCGCGTTACAATCGAGGGCACCTAAGAATTGAGTAAGCATGGTAACATAAAATGCATGCACTGTCGGTTTTTGTTTCACATCTGTTTGTAGGCTGTCATTTTCAGAATTTCGAGAAATAACTCTGTCAAGAATGTAAGATAAAGTATGAGAAACGTTAGTGATAGAATGGTGTATAACCCACATGTACATACCGCATGTCATATAGCAAGGCGTGGCATATACATATACTCTATATTTTCGCTGACGGACAATGATGCCGACACCAGATTTTTTTGTGACACAGGGCCCTTAATATTATCGTGTTAAAACACTTAAACATGTTTTCTATGCCAGACATACACTTTTTCTCAAAAAAAAAAATGGCTGAATTGGTTCCGCAGAGACACTGTGAACAGGCACACTGCTCTAAATTTGCAGCAAAAATAATCAGCATCACAGAAAAACAACAATGTTCCTGATATTTATTCATTAAATATTCATGTAACAGTGGCCAAAATTTCATCTGCTGTTGTTTTAACTTGTGGCATTGCTGCCAGAATGTCTGAATAATTGAGTGGGTCTGAAAAGTTCAGGCCCTGAAATATCGTTTTACGACTATATCTGCATTCTGTGGAGATAATTTTTTGGTAAAGAAATGATCAATCCTTACCTAAATAAGACATGAATTAAAAATAGTAATATTGTTGGCATAAATACAATTATCATAAGCAACCTCTAGAAATCAGGCAACTTACAATAAAATTGTAAATGTTGGCAGGTACATTCATGTATTCTCATTCCTTTAGGTAATATACTGCTTCAGAGTATGTCAACATGAATCAACGCCAAATGGCTCCAGTTGTCATGGTTGGCGACTGTAAAAGGTACCCACCAAACTGACGCAAGACATTGAGGCTCGTGTTGGTGACAAAAGGGCTGCTGCTGCTGGCTGCCTGAGTGCTGGGCTTGGGCTGCCTGCACCAAGACGTGGAAGTGGGCGATGCATATCTGTGCCATGGGAGCCTTGAAAGGATGTACTCACACATTTGATCAAGTAGTATTCGTTAACAACAAATGAAAGAATTCTGCAATCAAGAAAAAAGAAATTAAATTCTGGGGTCTTAACAAGCCAAAACCATGATATGGCACCTTGTAGTGGGTGACTCAGAATGAAGTTTGGCCACCTGGGGTCCTTGAACGTGCACCCAATACACAGCACACGAACATTTTTGCATTTCACCCCTATCGAAATGCGGACACCTCGGCGAGGATTTGATCCTGTGCCGTTAGGATCCCGCCATTGCCACTACGCCGCCACGATGGGTTGCAGACAAGACTAAGCAATGTGTAATCTACCTTAATCAAACCATACTGGAACAGAGGTCATAAAGAGTTCTTTAAAAAGGCCCTGAACTCCTTTTATCGAAGAATAGAAAGGCATTTGATATTTAGAAATGGTTTTAGCTGCAAAAAGTTAGACATGGATAACAGAATAAAACACATAGACAGGCGCACACTCGCAAATGATTTTTATTTTCCCTGATGCTTCCTTTATGTATCTTCAGGCATGCGAACAGGAACATACATGGGTGAGGTCACATCAGATAGAAACCAAACCTAATCATATCCTATCAGCCAGGAAACTAAACTCATTCTCGTGAATAGACAGTGACGGAACGCTGATACATTTGTCACCAAACTTTCTGATACACATCACCTCTGCTAGTTCCTGTGATTTAATTTGCAGGTGTCTAGGCTTGGCTTGGCAGGCTTCCCTGCTTCTTTGTTAGTTTCAGTGCGCAAAGCTTTGTTGAAGAAATTTCGTCATGAGCCTAACCATGGTTCAGAAGAATGCGAAAAGAAACGAAAAATGCATCGTGTTGTCATTCCGTATATACGCAAAGTTACTCATTTGTTAAAGAATGTTGCTTCTAGGTACAATGTACCGGTAGTGTTTTCGGCTCCTCGGAAACTTTCTCGCTTTTGTGCGTGCCTGTCTTCCGTAAAAAAGGGCCGAGTATGTGAAGAACCACGTAAAGTGTTTCTTGAAAAAATATTTCGCTGGCGTCGTGTATAAGATTCCTTTAAACTGCGGCAAGGTATGCATCGGCCAAACTGGGCGTTGTATAAATGACCATCTGCGAGAGCATGCTCTATCAATCAAGAATGGGACTGGCTCGCATTAGCCATATCACTGCAAAGTCTTCAAGTGTAAACCTTTGCTGGAAAACACATGCATATTATGAAAAAGTAAGGATACGGTGGCACAGGAACTAGCAGAGGCGATGTACATCAGGAAGTTTGGAGACCAGTGTATCAGCGTTTCGTCACTGTCTCTTCACGAGAATGAGTTTAGTTTCCTGGCTGCTAGGATATGATTAGGTTTGGTTTCTATCTGATGTAATGATACCTACGTATGTTCCTGTTCACAAGCCTATATGTAAGCAGTGTTTATATATATATATATATATATATATATATATATATATATATATATATATATATATATATATAAGACAGCATTTGAGAGAACGGTGACTTTGCAATTAGCTTGCAAGCTCCATACACCATGTACGACATCAAAAGTTGGCTGAGATGTTCACAGCAGCACATGCTACCTGCAGACTATGTTATTTCACTAAGCCAGAGGGGTGGTTCAGAGCCCCTTTAACATAGCAGGCCACATACATTACCTCTTAGTCACGTGAGTGAAACATTTTTCACTAATGACAATCTAAAACTATAAAACTGTTACTCGTACAATACCTTCCCATGCCAACTAGAACAAAACATATTATCTATCAATAGCCCCTAAAAACCTTTTGAGACATTGAGGGCAGAAAAATAATTAGAAATAAAAAGAGCTTCGTCAAACTCAGCAAGAAGAAACAACTAGTCATGCATTGTCTATACCATGCCACTGCTCTAAGCATGAAAACAACCTGGCTCTCTTATGACATGCTTTCACAGTCTTTCAGTCCTCCCGCAGTCTTGCTGTTCCCATAAAGCCTTGCTGAAGTCAGTCTGTCATGGGTCGTCATGTAATCTCTCTTGTGTTTGGTAGGATTTTCTTCTGGCTGGTGACTCTTTAGCGAACTTATTTTAACCCCACAAAGCCTAACGTATCATTTTTGATCAGCTGATTTTGACGCTCTTCAAGTCAGATTTAAGCGTGGGAAGCTTAACACAAAGCCCATAGCAGTGTTTCTTACTGTTCAGAAAACCAATTTCAAATTAATTAATTACTGCATGAATTAGTTTTTACCTCAAATAACATTATGTTGTGTTCTTGATCTAAATGTACTCTCCGTGTCCAGAAATGAAGGTTAACAAGTTCTTCAGCTTTTTTTTCAAGTGGAATGGTGTTTGAGCCTTGAAGGGTCAAGCATGAATGTCCATGCTTCAGTTAAGAAGTTATTGCAGAGTTTTGCATTGTTTTGCCATTGAAACAAAGTCTCACAGATGTCACAGAGTCTTTAATTAAAGACAATGTGGCACTGGTCATCCCTTAATAGAACAAAGACAAAGCTCTGCACCAGTGGTCAAGCCATCAAGTCCACCTTCAGTTCCTAGCTTCCAAGAACACTGCTTTAATAACAACCAGGCAAAAAAAGTGCATGCATTGCATACAAGACACTTCTAACGACAAAGACAAGTGTGAGGCAATAATTATTAACTCGTCACAATGTCGTGCACCTTAAAGGCCAACTGCAATAAAATTTTGGACCACATAAGAAGCCTTACTTGTCATTGTGCATATATAAAGCAGCCCCTTGTGCAAAATTTGTGTTTGAAGAATTTGTGGATGTGCCGTGAAAAAATAGCAATAGCAGACGTATATTTTTTTTCCTGGACCACTTTGCCACTTGGTGCAGTGAATCACACTCGCCGAGCCATTATGCACACTCACTTCGATGGCATTCACAGCACACACACACACAGCACACACCTGTGTGCCCCTTATTTCCTTAGCACATGTAGATTGCGAATACCACTGAAACGAGCTGTTACCAAATCCCCTAAGCATCAACGCTTGCACTTAATTACACTCACTTCCGCAGGGGAGCATCGCCAGTCATTTCATCAACGTAGTCCCGCTTCAGCTCCTCAGGAACATCTGAATCGTCAGAGTCCACCTCTGCACTGCCAGGTCCATCCTGAACGAGCGGAGGAATGTGCTGTCATCTCTAGGAGGCCTGCACAAGGCTCCTCTCTGGATAGTTGCACAGCTGCAGTGTCTCCGTGCTACTTTGCGCCAGTGTCTATCATCACCATATTATCATCCCGAAGCCATGTATACGTTTCTTTTCTCATTCCTTATTCTTTCTTTCTTCTTATTCACTTAGTTTTTTTTAATAAAGACGTTTCATCACTCCCTATCCCAGCTATCAAGAACACTTAGTGCAAGACATGTCTACCATATCCGAAACATTGCAAATGTCTCCAGTTCCACAGCAAAAGGGGCATGTAAAATGAGGTTGGGCACGCTTCACAGACCGTGCTGTGCAGCAAAAGTCCAGAGACCACGGCATCTGCAAAATGTTTTTACTCTTTTCTAGACCAGTTGAGCGACATGGAATTGTTCAAGTGCATACTGGTTGACAGTTGCAAGTAGGCAGTACCCCTTGACTTCAGCCTGCGTGCCTAAGCTGCTAAGAAAAGAAAAATGTTTTGCTGCATCTATGGTCTCCAGGTTTCTGCTTGCGACTGAACATTCTCGAACGTATGCAAACCTCGGTGATTACTATGGAATGCATGGTTAGACATATACAAACACAAGAATGTGAGTTTTTCAGTGAAATTCGTTGAAAAAGAAATACATTTCACACTTGCTGCTGCTCCGTTCCTGCTCAAATTTTGAACAAAGATGGCATTTTATGGTGTGGACCATTCAATATAACACTTAGCACAATTACTTGCCTGGTCTTTGATCAAAAAATGCAAAGTTGCTTTTGTCTATGGGAAAGCTAGCTGCTGCAGAGGTGATGCTACCATGAACTTGTGATGCCACCTGTCGGCAGCTGCAAAAAGCAGCCATTTTGGACAAGCTGCTACTTGCGATGTAAAATTTTAGAAAATTTTGAAGCCATGAAAAAAGCATAAAAAAATGTAATTTTTTTCCCGGAAATTTTGAAAGCACTCGTAAAGTGTCCAACTTTGCCTAGCATATGAAAGTAAAAAAAAAAGAAACAGCATAAGAGGGGACATGGAAATGCATGTTTCTAAAAGTTTCGGCAAGGTATGAAAATTCTATAACAAACACCCAACTTTTTTATTCAGTTCCAGATACTTCTTCTTAGCTTTCGGAATTCTCGGAAACCAACCATGAAAGCTGTGCACTTTTGTGCTGTTAGTGAGTGGAGGACGTTGTACAGTCAGCACACTCTGGAACTCTGGAACTTTAGTTTTTCAGACTGCTCATGGAGTATGTTTGCCATATGGTCAATTACATGTTATGGGTTCACCATGGTAAAAACTAGGTCAAACATGTGGCAACATTTAGGCGTATGAAACGGTGGGAAAAGAGCAGTCATAAGTATGTGCATTCCGCACTGCAACCAAATTGAAAGCAATCAACAATGGTAAGGTATTCTTTCTGGGAACAAAGAATGTTTGTAATTTAAAAAAAGAGAAATGAACGCTGAACTATTTTTTTAGTACTTCTTGTCAAAGCCTCAGTGCCATCACATAAATGTGACACCACGAATTCAATTTTTTTTTTTTCGTGCTTGGGCTGTTTTTGTGCCAGATAAGTTTAAACAATATCCTAGGTTGAGCCTGTGGCTCATTCAGAATGCAGTGTAGATTTGTAATGAAAAACTGTTAACCATACGGCCACGCAAATGCTGTTAAAATCTATAATGCCTTGACAAGCCAGTGCAAGGACCTTCACGGCAGTGTCGTCAACCAGATTTTGTTTTTTGTGCCTTTTCTGCCTTACCAAGCTTCCTTCTCAAAGTATAGGAAGCTTTTTGCCATTTCTAAAGTGAAATATATATTAATACTGCTTAATCTAACAATTTTTTTTAGTGTAAATTTCAAAGTAAATATTGCTGCATTATCTTTGGCGTGTCGAAATCCTCCATTGACGCTCCCAACGAACCAGAATTTACTTGACGTTCACGTCTATGGTGTCCCTTCGACGGCATTAATAGATACTGGAGCCCAGGTGTACATAATGAGTTGTAACCTCCATCGTCGACTGAAAAAGGTTCTCACGCCTCCTACTACATGAGCGGTACGCGTGGCCAGTGGCAGCACTGTTTATGTCACTGGAACGTGTACTTCCCGTATAAGTATCGCTGAACACCATGTTCCTGTTCTTTTTACAGAGCTGACCAATTGTCTCCATGACCTAATCCTCGGACTCGACTATCTTACGGAGCATTCAGCTTTGATCGACTGTTCTGCCAGTACCTTATGCCTCGAACTTCCCCTACTCCCGCATGCCGAACAACTTTAGTATGACCGCCTTCATCCACCTGCCACCTAAAGCCTCGACTTTCGTTGATTTGCATTCGTTTTTTCCTGTTCCCGATGGTGATTACGTCGCCACGCCTGTTCCTGATGTCCTTTTGATGTGCAATATTACTGTGCCCCATTCCATCGCCATTGTTGCCGATAACCGGACATGGCTCCCCGTCGTCAATTTTGGCCCGACAAAGAAAGTTCTACCCCAAGGCATATCGGTTGCAACGCTGCGTGCTATCAGCGATGACCACGTCACGACGTTTTCCGTAGATGTCTGCTCAGATTCTTCACCATGTCCACAGGATGCTATTTGCCCTGACGCAACATTTCATCCCATGATTGCTGCGGACCTATTGCCTGGACAAGCAGCAGCTCTGTGTTGCCTTTTGTTTTCCTACCCCGACATCTCCGACCTCAGCACTCACCAATTGGGCCAGACTTCAACTGTTAAGCATCACATAACTACTGGTTATGCTAGTCGTATTCATGAATGGCCATATCGACTTTCTGCTTCGGAGCGTAAGGTATCGGCCGTATAAACTTGCAAACATTCGCTTGAGCACAAACTGAGCAGCGAGAACACAGCAGGCACAAAGGCATGAGCCGCCGTCGACTCGGCCCACGACACAGATTGATTTGAAGATAGGGCGTGCCGTGGCCGCGCAAGCGCAGTTGCTGCCAAAGGCCAAAGTAAAACGTCGTGCCACTCCTTCCCTTCCCTACCCCTGGCACCATGCGTGCGAAGGAAGACGGCATGTTTTGTCCCCGCTTCTGTCCCTTGTACGCGAGAGATTGAGCTGCGATCGTCGGCACCCCTCGGGCGCGGTTGTGCAATATGCAGTTGCTGCCAGAGTACAACGCTGCTGCCCCCCTTCCCCCTGCCCCCTTTCGGGCCCTTTTGCACGACAAAATACAGCACTGAGATTGAAGCACAATTGTTGTTTCCCTCGCATGCTTTCATTGACACCTACACCATGCAGTGCGTGGTGGCAACGACGACAATGGCAAAAATGATCCTGGAGCGTCCATACAATTGGTATCGCAATAAAAGTAGGATACACAGTATGATTCGGCATCCGACACAGCGCTGGACCCAAATGCACCCACCGGACACCATATTAGACGCCGAGTCGTACCGTGTGTCTCCCACTTCTCGATAGCAAGTTATGGGTGCCAATTATTATGCGAGAAAAAGAAAAAACAAACTTCTTGATTGGAAAAGTGGGGGCTGCGTTCATTATGCCAGTCCATTCATTAGGTGAGTAAATACGGCATGTATGTATCTACCTATGTATCTATGCATGTTTGTATCTAACCGTTTTACTGCCTAGCTGGTTAAATGGGCAGTCTGTGGTCAAATGGGAGGTACATCAGGATGTTGTACTAAGGTAAAAGGGTTCAAAACTAACCATTGGACAAACTAGGGTCACAGAGTATGTGCCAGTGTGTACATATGTGGACACAGCAGCACCGCCGTGACGATGTCGCATGACGTGCCGCTGTTCACGCAGCTTCTCTGCGCGTGCCTTAGTTTCATCGCTGGAGGCGCTGCGAAACCCTTCGACACTGGAAACATCACGCTTCCTTACGATGCTGGCGTGCCGTGACACTTCTGCGTGGGCGGATACTTCGGCCCGTTTGCTGACCTCACCGGTATTCAGGGGCATCGACACGTGGATTTTCTTTTCGGCTCACCATCTGGGGGCACGATGACGTCAGGACACATGCCCAGAAGGGATCAGCTGTATGCTATAAAAGCATGCCCACCGCCTACCAGCTTCAGTGGACATGGCAGCACTGCCGTGACGATGTTGCCTGACGTGCCGCTGTTCATGCAGGTTGGTGACCGAAAAAATGGCTTCCATAGTGATGTTCTTGGTCTTATAGTGCTGCCATGTCCACAGGCTGTCGTTGACTGTATATGCGACTGTTTATATATTGCGGGCCTGTTGTTGAGTCTCTCTGGGGACATGGAGAAAAATCCAGGAACAATAACAGAAGTAATGTGCAGGGAAATGCTCCAAAACCAGAAAGACATTTTGTCTAAACTCACTGCGGTTCAAGACAAGCAGGACTCGTTTGAAACATGAATCCTAGACATGCAGAACCGGCTTCTTGTAATCGAGAGTAAGGTACAAAGCTTAGACGAGACTCGGAACAGGCTCGCAACTCTTGAAGGAATTGTAGCTGACCACAGCATTGAAACATCTACTCTGGTCAAACATCTGGATGATCTGGATAATCGTTCACGACGAAATAATCTTATCATTAGAGGAATTAAGGAAGAGGACCATGAAGATGAAGAGACCCTATTAAGCAAAGTAAAAGACGAAATCTTCAGCACTACTTTGAAAGTGAATGTATCTTCTATTGAACGGATTCATAGGTTAGGCAAGAAGATTTCTGGTAAAACTCGACCAGTCATCCTGAGGGTGGCAGACTATAGGGATAAAATGAAAGTTTTGCAGAACTGCACAAAACTGAAAAACACGGATTACAGCGTAAGCGAAGATTTCTCTAAAAGAGTACAGGGAATAAGAAAAAAGCTATGGGGCCTTGGCAAGTGAGGAGAAGGCAGGAAAGAAGGTAAAGCTGCTTTTTGATAAATTAAAAATAAACAATACGCTGTACAGCTGGAATGAAGAACGTGAGGAGAGGTGCAAACTGTGAACTCAGACAGGAGCAAGTGATAACGGACGCATGCAGGGCCAACATGCTGGTTTCAAAATAATCGACGTAAATACAAGAAGCATGGTAAACAAAGTGCATGCGCTTGAAGCTCTAGTTATTGATCACGCTCCTGACATCGCTGTAATCACTGAAACCTGGTTGCATAAAAATATACTCGATAGCGAAATCGCGCCACCCGGATATTCGCTGGTTAGGAGGGATCGAGATGGAAGAGCCGGAGGCCTGGCCGTTTTGGTGAAACGAAATATCATATTTTCCACTTTAGAAGTACCAGGAAATATTGAGGCTATATGGATTACTACAAAATTGAATAATCGCACTGTATTCATTGGAGCGGTATACAGGCCTCCGAACTCCCCAGTAGAACGCATTATGCTGCTAAGAGAATTCTTGGAAACGCACGTGAAAGAGCAAGATAGCATACTGTTACTAGGTGATTTTAATCTCCCGGCTATTGATTGGTATTAATATGTAGCCGGAGACACAGATGTTACATCTCCTGAGTTGTTTTTGGATTTAATATATTCCTACAATTTAACCCAGCTCGTTAACCAATATACTAGGATGTGCGCAACAAGGTCATCTGTACTTGATCTTATATTAATCTCAAATGCATTGACACCGCATGTGATTGACTGTCTTGTTGATGAAGGGCTATCTGACCACAAAATGGTTATTCTGTCCTTGAACATGTCATCGTACCCTCTGCACCAGGATTCAAGCATCCAATATCTAAACTTTCAAGCTGCTGACGATGTTAGTGTCTTGGATTACCTTGAAAGGTCGTTTGATAACCTTATGTCTGTTTATGACTCCAATGGTGGCACTGATGATCTCTGGGACTTTTTTTCCGAGGTTACGATGCATTGCATTATGCGATTTATCCCTATAGGCATCAAAAAATGTAAACGAAATAACCCATGGATTACAAGGGAAATAATACATGTCAAACGGAGGATAAAAAGGAAACGAAAAGCTTGTTCTCGAGATCCTAGTGCCCAAAACAAGACTTTGCTTTATAACATGAGGCTCGACTTAAACCGTCTGATCAAGGAATCCAAGGAGAGATTCTTTAATGTAACACTGAAAAATTTCCTTCATCACGCACCTAGCAAATTTTGGAGATATGTGAACTCTTCTAAAAAACAACACAAAGACGAGGATGAAAGGATTAACCAAGAACAAACAGAAAATTTCCATTCCTTTTTTTCCTCCGTGTTCACGAATGATGATGGCACACTTCCGTACTTTCATAACACCTCTGACCGCCCTTCAGCATCTGACCTTCTCATCAACGAGGCAGGAGTCCTGAACCTTCTTCTGCGCATTAACATTAAGAAATCCCCCGGCCCCGATGGCATCCCGAATGAGTTCCTATATAGATATGCTCCGTGGGTTGCTAAGTATCTTACCACAGTCTTTCAATCTTCGCTCACCCAGGGAACATTTCCTACAGCCTGGAAGCAAGCTAAAATAATTCCAGTTTACAAAAGTGGGAGCACATCTGAGGTAGAAAACTAAGTCTATTTCTCTTACCAGTACCTGCTCCAAACTACTTGAGCATATAGTTTGTAAACATCTGTCAAATTACCTGGGAGCTTACAAGTTATTATCACCAGCACAACATGGTTTTCGCAAGAGGTTGTCTACAATAACGCAGCTTGTTCAAACGGTTCACGATCTTACAGAAACATTAAATTGCCGAGGACCGGCCGACCTAATTTTTTTAGACTTTGCCAAAGCGTTCGACAAAGTATCACATCCTAAACGCCTCTTAAAATGAATGAAATATTTAGAAATCCAAATATTGCCAAGTGGCTTAAATCCTACCTTCAGTCTTGTGAGCAGTATGTTGAAATAAATAAAATTAAATCCATGCCCAAACCAGTTTTGTCTGCAGTACCCCAAAGGCAGTGTCCTGGGTCCTCTTTTATTTCTTATACTGTATTTATTAATGATTTGCCTTCTGATATAACTGTTCCACTAAGGTTGTTTGCAGACGACTGCATCATTTACAATAGGATCAAATCTTTAAGTGACCAGTTAGAAGTTAACAATTTACAAAAAATATTAAAATGGTGTAATGAATGGCAAATGTCACTGAACCCAGTAAAATAAGTTTGTATGACCATAACAAGAAAGAAGGTGACTTTGCGGTACAAATACAGCATAGGTCCACAGGAACTAAAAAAAGTAACAGAATATAAATATCTAGGACTAATATTTACTCAAGATTTGAGATGGAATGTGCATATCAATCAGGTGTGTAGCAGGGCAAATAAAGTCTTATGGGGTTTCAGGCGAAGACTGTAGAGCGCAACTCCTGAAGTGAAAAGCTTGGCATATAAGGTATTAGTAAGGCCAATTATTGAATACGCTAAGATTGTATGGGACCCACACACTGTAACCAACCGTCATAAATTGGACAGAGTTCAACGACTCGCCTCCAGATTCATATTTAATAAGTATCAGCACGTGCACTCTCCTACTGAACTATGCAGACATGCAAACCTCTCCGCTTTAGAACTAAGGACTAAGTTTGACCGACTGCAATTTTTATACCTAATTGTTCAAAACCAGGTTAAACTTAATTTCACTAAATTCTGTATAATTTCCCCAGATCAACGCTACAGACACAAGCACAGTTTATACATACACCCGCCAGTTACACGGAATGATATATTCAACTATAGTTTCTTTCCTAGGGCGATCAAAGAATGGAATGAATTACCCAATACACTTGTCACATGTTCCTCTGTCGGTGCTTTTACTGCTGGTTTGGAGAATCTTATTTTTCCAGATATGACTGCATCATAGCATTTGTTTCTGATGCACATACTGCGAGTGTTTTGTCTTTGATCACTGCATGTCACTTTTTGCAGATACTGCTATTGTATTGTTCTTTGTTCTGTGTGTACCGATATTTTTATCTTTTTTGTTGTATTTCTAACCACTCCTGTAATGGTCCATCCTTGGACTGTGTGGGGATGCGCGACCCTCGCGCCTCCCCTGATGTTTTTCCCGCATAGCACGTCTCCTGTACTCCCGCTTCGCCGCGTGGGCCGCCGCGGTCTGAGTGGTACAAGCGCGGTGCGAGAGGTGGCGCGAGTGTCGAGAGGTGGCGCGAGTGTCGAGAGGTGGCGCGAGTGTCGCGCCGCTGCGAGGTTACTTGGGCGCCGAAAGGAAGGCGCTTGCTCTCTTGGGTTCGAGGCAGGGAGCGGGACGGGCGTGCCGCACGTGCAGCGCGGCTCTTTCCCGGCGGGTCGACGCACGGCGGGTACGTCTCCCGCGTGCGCGCCACCCATGCTTCTGCGAGACCGCCTCGCGTGGCCGCCTTCGAACGCGCCACGATTCGCGTGACTATACACGCGAACAACCAGGCGTTGGGATCCAGCATGGAGCGAACATATTCGCTCGCGAGGACGCGGTGAGTCGGACTTCTAGATTTGTCGCGCGCCCATCGGCATGTTTTGTGGATAGCAACTCGGCTAGCAGGTGTTGATGTATGAAAGGTGCAATAAATGCCCTTGTGATTGTTTGCACTACTGTGTTGTCGTTCCTTTGTCCCAAGAGTACGGTGTGAGAATCCCAGATCAGACCCCACAACTGACAGTATAAATAAAGAAACAAACAAACAAGCTGTTCAACGAACCTCATAAGCGCCGACACGGGTCCCTGTAGATGTGGGACTGTGTAGGCACAGCTGTTCGAAGAAGCCCTTCGACAAGGCCTTGTGTCACTGGCTATGTGCCAGCAGGTGTGTGCCGCATTTCAATGAACGTATTTGATGTCAACTCGGGTAACCAGGCACGTGCTACTAGGAATGTGCCGCACTGCCACGACGGAAAAAGATCGCTTAAATTTCTCCGATGCTGAGTGGAATCGAGCCTGCATAACAGCAACCCGACGCAGTAGCAGGCTGTGCCACAAATACACTGGGTATGTGCCGCTTTCAACAAATGCCTTTCACGCGAATGCTTCAACGAATGCACTGGGTATGTGCCACTCTTCAATGAACCTCTCGCCAACTTGGGGTCACCGAGCATGTGCCACTGAGTGTGCGGCAAATGAGGGAGCAATTCTCAGCATTCGTAGGCACCAGCGTGCTGCGCTTATCGTCTCGAAGGTTGCGCGCTACTAGATGGCACAGCGTGTCGAGAAAGAAGCGTGAGGGAGGAGCCCGGTTGCTGCATGACGCGATTCTCAGGATTCACACGTGCCGGCACACCATGCGTGTTTATTTATGTCGTTATATCAACAATTTCATTATATTGACGTTCAATACAGTGAAAGCTCGTTAATTCGAACTTCAATAATTCGAATTTATGTATAATTCGAACTGTAAGGTTTGGTCCGGCCAAGCTCCACAGAAGTCCATGTATAAAAAAGCCCGTTCATTCGAACGCGAGAAGGTTTCGCTACGGATAATTTGAACTACGCGCCACCGTGCTGGCGGCTTGGCGCCTGACACACGGCCGGAGAAACGCGCCTACTGCCTAAGCACAAGGCTGCGTCGCCTCCGAAACGGAGAGAACGGCGAGAGAAGGCGAAATTGGGAAAAATCTAACCTGCACGGGGTCGGCCAGAAGGCAGCGGCGGCTGCCTCCTCTCCGTTCTACGTTGACCTCCGAGACTTCTTGCCCGTCGCAAATATGGAGGCTTTGCAAATCTTGTGTAGCTGCTAATGTTGTGCGGCAGATGGCGCGGCAAGCACCAAAACACAGCGAATCAAGTGCGTCGCAGCTGCGCTTGCAATCAAGAACCGACGAATTGGGGCCTTCGCCACCTTCACATGTTCAGCGTCTTTGTCTCGGCAGTCTTCATCGGTTGTGCAGGTCTGTTTTCAGCTTAGGGTGTACCGGCCGTCGCGATTCTTGGCGATGGTTTTAAGCCTCGGCTAACATTCGTTTTGGTGGACATCGGTGGTGTGGCACAGTCGGACCCAGAGCTGCGACGATTTGAAAATGGCATCTGCCCGCAGCATACGCTATCACTGCGCCAAAACGCTGCAAGAAAAGAGTGATATCCTGCGGGAAGTGGACGCCGGACTCTTGTCTAAGCAAGAAATTGCGAAGAAGCATGCAATACCGAAAAGCACGCTATCTACTTACATAAAGAATAAGAGAGCTATTGGAGATGCCTTGGCGGCAGAAGTTGCCAACGAAAAAAAGAGGTTGCGGCCCGCAAAGTATCCTGACCTCGAGAAAGCGCTACTGCTTTGGATAAAGGACATGCGTGCTCAGGATATTCCACTGAGTGGCCCTGTGATACTGGCAAAGGCAGCGGACTTTGCCATGCAGCTGGGTTACAGCGACTTTGCTGCTTCAGATGGGTGGCTGCACCGTTTCCGCGAGCGTTACAACCTTGTTTTCCGTGCTGTGTCAGGAGAAGCAAAGGCCATAAACGTTGAAACGTGTGAAGCTTGGCGTTCGGAGGTAATGCAAGGCCACATGGAGAAGTACTCTCCGCAGGACATATTTAATGCGGACGAAAGTGCTTTATTTTTCAAATTGCTGCCTTCCAAAACAATCACATATAAAGATGACAAGTGCACTGGAGGGAAAAGAAGCAAGGAGAGAATAACTGTATTGGTTACAGCGAACATGGCAGGAACTGAAAAGCTGCCGCTTTTAGTGATCGGCAAATCTAAAGGTCCGCATTGCTTCAAGAACATCTGGTCCCTCCCAGTGGACTATGCGGCCAACAGAAAGGCATGGATGACGGGGGAACTGTTCGGACAGTGGCTAGCGAAGATGGACAAAAAGTTTGAGCGTTGTGGCCGGAAAGTCCTCCTGCTTGTTGACAACTGTTTGGCTCATAAGGTCGACGTTGAGACGAAGGCCATTGAGCTAGCCTTCCTTCCACCTAACACTACAGCGGCGCTGCAGCTCATGGACCAAGGCATCATTAAAAATTTGAAATCATTTTACCGGCGCCATCTGTTGCAGCAAATTATTTTGTGTAATAATTATCAGGTGACGCTCCTAAGTGCGCTACACATGCTTGTACGTGCTTGGGAGCAAGTAACTGCGGTTACGATAGCAAATTGCTATAGCCACTGTGGCTCGATTGCTATACCCACTGCGGCTTCGGCGCGCAAGCTCTACAAGGAGGAAACCAGCCACCTGCACTCGGAAATGGCGTTATCGCTCCCATGGCAGACGTTTTGGATGACATCTCGTTTGCTGACTATGTCGACGTGGACGACAATGCAGTGGTGTGTGGTGCGCTGACAGATGAGGACATAATTTCTCAGGTCATAAGCGCTGAACCTGTCGCTGTCAGTGACGACGAGGAGGAGGAAGACGAAGCGCCAGTGCGGCCCTCCGCTGCGGAGGTCATGGCTGGATTGAATGCTGCTCGTCTCTTCTTCGGTTTTGAAGAAGGCGAAGAGGAAGCCTTCCGCCACATTCGCTTGTTAGAGCAAAAAGTGATAGCTGTCGCCTTCAAGGAAAAAAGGCAGACTACGATCACAGACTTTTTCAAGCATTAAATTTCTGACATGCCCTATTGCTTCCAAATCGCAGTGTACTGTTATTCTCCTTCATTTTCATTAGTTCAAACTTTCGTTAATTCGAACTGAAGCGGCTTCCCTTTGCGGTTCGAATTAACGATTTTTTACTGTATACAGTTGAAACTCGATTTAACAAAGTGATGACCATGCTCGAATTATTTCGTTAAATCTGGAAGTACATAAAATTGAGAAAGCGATTGTTCAGTCCTTCGAAATCTGAAATTGTAATGTAGCGACACCCCAAAGCTACCGTGGCATTGTATTTGCCGCTAACTCATGCCTGCATGTGCAAAAAGTCCACGAGGCCGGCCTCAACTGCTTGTGCGTGAAACCGAAAGCAAAAACAAAACAACACACCTTGGTGTTCTGGAGAGAACTGCGAATTTAGTATGTCGCAGTGAAAAAACTCGTGACCTTCGCCTGCATGTGCATTACCAGCAGTGGGCGTACACACTTCTCATAGCCCACAAGCCCTTCCAATGCGTCCTCGGTTCCCTCGTGGGCTCCAGAAAAAACGCCTCATGAGATCGACGACTGCTGAGTCCGTTGTTCAGTGCATGGGCGGTGCAGCCTCGTCAAAATAAAGATAGGCTCGTGACTGGGACGCCCAGATGTTTTAACGCGATTGTGTTAGAGCACACGCTCAAAGAAAAAAACCCGTATGTGTCAAAATTAGAAAGAAATCACCGCTTTGTTACTCATATATTTCAGGAAAGACTTTGTTAAATCAAGTTTGGTGGCCAAGTAAGTTTCGCTAATTGGATTGATGACAACATCACACTCTATGGGTACCTACCGGAGGAACTGAAATTTCTTCATTAGATCAGGAACTTTGTAAAATCAGGTTTAATTAGATCAAGTTTTAACTGTATCTAGAATGAACTGTATAATTGACATCTCAGTATTGCTGCGCAGCAAATAAGAAATGTTTTTCGAAAGACTGTTATGATTTTTTTTTTCCGTTACGTGCTTTTCAAGATGACACAATATGTGACCTCACATGTGCGGTGCAGCCTATGCACCTGTCCTGTGCCTATGTATGTGTGCATATGCTTTCAAATAAAATTCAGTTGCAATTTAGTGGCTTTCCCTTGTGTGTCACACTGCCCCGTCTAAAAAGTTTATGCTTAATTCTCCACACCAGAATGAACCAACTAGCCCAGCAACGAATTCTATTATCACATGACAAGCGCTAATAGATCAGAGTGATGATGCAAGCTCAGCAGTTGTCAAAGGCACACTTTCCTTGTTATCAGCCTCCCTTGCATCCACTTCTGCCATTACACCATTGCTATGCCATCTACATGATTGCATTTTGCTATGGTTTGGACCCCAGTGTCAGTTCTAATAAGATTATTTGCTCTATGTCTGCTGGAATGGCACCCTAGAATGCTGAGGGCTGTTGAAGTGCTTGTCGAACAACTGGAAATCACTATCTTTTGGAGTCTCCAAACATACCTTTCCTCTGGCCTCTTGAGAAGAACAACTTTTTAAGAAACCCCACCCTGTTACATCAACACACAACATTCATTTTCATTAGGAGATTTCCTTTTTTTTTTTGCATACATGATGGTTGGCACGCATGCAGCTCAAGTGCTGCAAGTAAAGTTGAATAATGCCTCTAAATATGAAATGGGCTTTTCAGGAAAAAAGCGGCAAAATTTCTCTAAGGATAGAGCAAAAAAAAGCGAGCATGTGGATGTAAGGAGAGGCAATTGTGAAGGTGTTCACATTGTTAAGATGTGAATGAGGCTTGACTCGTAGAAGTTGCCCCCTTTCTGGGGGGACCACCTGCATGCCCCACTTCGCTTCGCCACACTGGCTCTTCAAGTGTTTTGCACTTGACACAATAAACTTCGGGGCACTTTTTTACTGTTCTATAAAAAATATATCGAAACAATTGAGTTCAATGCAGGTGCATTCAGCTGTATAATGGCTACAGCATGTCCTTCTACACGAACTGTTTTACAAATGTAGTCAGTGTTGACAAGTTCAGTCAAGAAACGCATCGAAAGAGCTCACAGCAGGGCTGGAGGCAACAGCGTCAAACAGGTCTTCCTCTTCTTCCTCTGGCTGCAGGATGAACGGCTGGCAGGCGGCATCGAATAGCCGCAGCCCATCACCAGCAGCCACGCGAGACGGCACCTCTGCTCGGCTGCCGCTCGGCGACCCGGGTGGTGCACTGGTTCTGGGCGGTGGCCTTAGGAACCGCAGCTCCTACATGTCCAAAAGGCACACAGTGAATTGATTTCTTTGTTACGCGCCACAAACCATAATATGACCCAAGTTTTCAAGATACAGTGCAGGCGCAACCGTAGTCCCCCACTGACAGGAGGGAAATAGTGAATAAGCATGACAAGAGTAAGCGAAAACAAAACTTAGTGACGAGCAGGCTCCCAGGTAAAACATACATGTAGTTGCCATTAAAGAAAGCAGGGCTGGCACCGATGCCTTGAAATGAACAGCAGCGCATAGAAGCCAACACATGAATATGCACTCGCCCTTTCAGGGCAAGTGGGTAGGGTAGGCCAATCCTAGTAGTGGTGCACTTTATGAGGCAAGTGGGCCAATACCAGTGACAGTGGTGACAGTTGCACACAGATGCCAGCCAAAATCAGCATTGATGTAACTGGCTGTTGACAGTTCAAGGTGATAGTCAGTGCACTGTTCAAGTTCATCCTGTCCTTTGCATCATTCTTTAACATTTTTGGAAAACGGTGACATCAGCAGAGAAACAAGGCTTCATGATTTTGCACTTTTGGCAACTTGTAGTATGCAATGAAAGCTTCAGTTCACTGAGATGACGAACAGCCAATGCATGCAAAAGTTTCGAGTTTCTAGGATGTGCCAGAGATGCTGACAGACAGAGATAGATGAAGAACAAAACTATGCAAGCAGGTTCATAGTTGTGAAATCAACAGGTGCCGGATAAGTCAAGGCGATTCTGACAATGCCATTCTGACTCTCTGTCATTTGCAATTACAAGAACCTTGCAGTTACAGTGAGCTAGCCACAGTACCAAGCGTCAAATGAGCAGTGCAGGTTTGCTAGCACATAAATGAACATTGAAATTTGTAGTGGTGATTTACGAGGCTACAGCACGATCAATAAACCTATGGGTGCGTGATGCCAGTGCCATCACACTCAGGTGCATTTTGTGTAGCTAGATGAGTAAATCTGCACGCAACGTTTACCAGAGATGCACGCAACGTTTACCAGAGAAACCTTGAAGTTGACCTTAGTCAATCCATGAACATTCACATAAAGCTGACAATCAGATTTCCCACTCATGTACAAGCTTAACCTGAATCTGTCACGCCTGTAAACACACTGCCTGTGTGAGTTTTGCTATGCTCTTCTCTTCGTGTGGCTTATTCGTGCCATCAGCCTTCCCTGTCCACTGTGTGTAAGGAGCCAATCTGTGCGGTGGTAGCACACTGAAGTGATATGAACAAGTGCTTCACCTGCAGCTGGAGAATGGAGAATGAGGGTTTAACAGGCACCAGCTCCCAGCTCTCATTCTCCAGGAACATTCGCAGCTCCTCCATGCAGCTCCTGCAGAGAGGGCATGCTGCTTACTCAGCACTTTCTGTCTCACAGAGCACCATTGGTCATCTAGCATGGCCACTAACAATGCACAATATAAAAAATGCTTCACAGTTGCATGCCAAACTGGCAACCAATACATCAAAGATAGCAAAGTGGTACAGTTAACCCTCGATATAACGAAGTAGGTAAAATCTGCAATTTACTTTGTTATACCGAAATTTCGTTGTATTAAAATTCGACCTTTCATGCAAATAAGTAGTCGCCAATCGATTTTTCTTACAAGGAAAGGGGCTGCAGAATTTTCCTAATTATCAAGCAACAGAAAGAAGCAAATTTGAATGAGAAAGAACTTATTTCGATGAATATGTGAGTCAGCGCCGAATGATATGGTTTCATGCCATGTTGAAAATATCTTCACTTCAGCGGCTCGAATTAAGGGGGGATGAGGGTCATGAAAACTTCTTTTTGTTTCTCAACATATGTTGCTTAAATTTTGTGTGTAGATATCTTGTAGAATGGTGATTTCAAATATGTATTTAGATTTCAAATATCTCACTTGGAAGAAAAGATATGAGAATATACAATAGTCCTAACTATGTAATTTCTTACAGGCCTTTGCAGTAATTTCTCATTAAAATAATGTGTTTTTAAGGGTGTGCAGACATTTCCAAAGAACCACTGCACATTCTAAAGCTGAGCATATACCAATAAAATAATTGTGATTACCACAAATAAGTAGCAAAGTTGGGAAGACAAAACTATGCGGCAGTAATTAGGCTACATTTGATCTAATTAATAATCTACCACATTTAAGAAAAAAACGACAAGCTTTAGAATGTAGCTGTGAGATTATTATAAGAAATGATACCTAGCTCACTGAAATCAGTTGATGCAAACATTATCAAAATTTCTGTAAGGCAAAAGCACTTGACGAAAAAAGAAAGTTGAGAAAATTGCATTTAATGTTTTACTGCCACTACCACTTTTGTCTATTGAACATATGGAAAACCTACCGGCTCTAGCATGTTACCCAGGTGTTGCTGAGCACAAGAACACCAAATTTACTGAAATCAATTCGTTAAAATTTTATCAACCCTTTCACAAGGCAAAGGCACTTGAAGAAAACACACACCCAGGAAGCCACTTTCAAGTTTTCACTTTCAAGCATCGCCCCTCAAACAGAACACCAGCCTCATGATTGGTTGGTTTTGTATTCATGCAATGCTCTTGAAACATGAAACTTTCAGGACACATCTAATCTTGTGTGCTGCTTACAAATATGCAATTAAGTTTTTTCTAAAGTCAATAAAAAAGCAGTTACAATTATTCTTGTGTTAAAAATTTGGCATGTGACTTGCAAAAAATTTACTGCAACGGGATAGCTAAAAGTAAGCAGGTATGCTCCTGGATGTTCAAATACTGCAAGTTGTGGAGTTCTCCTCCATGCTCTTGGGACAAAGGAACGACAACACAGTAGTGCAAACAATCACAAGGGCATTTATTGCACCTTTCATAGATCAATGCCTGCTAGCCGAGTTGCTATCCACAAAACATGCCGATGGGTGCGCGACAAATCTAGAAGTCTGACTTACCGCGACCTGATAGCGAGCGAATATGTTCGCCCCATGCTGGATCCCAACGCCTGGTCAATCGCGCATACTGTCACGTGAACGGTGTCCAAGGCGGCCACGCGAGACGGTCTCACAGAAGCATGGATCGGCGCACGCGCGGCACGGCACGTATGTCCCGCTTGCTTCCCGAACCCAAAGAAAGCAAGCACCTTCCTTCCTCGCCTGTCGGCGGCGTTAGCAGCGCAACACTCGCGCCATCTCTCGCACTGCGCCCCAATCACATCGACCGCCGCGGGCATCATGCAGGCCACGCGGCGAAGCCGCATTACACGAGACGCGCTATGCGGGAAAAACATCGGACGCGCGAGAGTCGCGCATCCCCACAAAGTTAGTACTTGGATGTTTGTATCTGTACCATTGTATCTGTTTAAAGAACAAAATAGAGCTTCATGAACATCAGCGGGTATGGGGGCAGAGAGAGAGAGTGGGCATCCACACTTGCGCATACACACACAAAGCAATAGCTTTTCTTGGAAGGTGCTGGGAGGGGGGGTTACACGACGGGGCGGACTGAAAACATGAAAACGATGCGGCCACTAACCGATGGTAGTCCTTAAAGTAGTTGAAACTTTGTTGTCGCAGAGACTGCTGTAGCTCTTCCGACTGGCTCCCACAAAAGTCTTGCCCAATGTCCATCAACCTATGTTGAACACAGAAAAAAAAAAAAAAACAGATTGTACTCACACGCACTGGTACTAACTCACCACTAGTGTCAGGAGCACTGCCATAGTGGGCAGACAGATGGCCAATCATTGCCAATGCCTATTTCAAGACTATATAAACACTTGTAAATTTCTGGAATTGTTTTGCCAAATCAGTCATTAGTCGGAACATGCCTTAAGGCCTAATAGCAGCAGCATACGCTGGCTCACTCCCAACCACTGTTGTAGCTAATCATGAACCTCAATGAACATTGCTGTTTATGAAACTCAATGTCTATTGCGTCTTGTCTCCTATCACCGGCCTGGGAAAGCAGCTGCACAGTAAACATTATTGGTACCAGAACCAATTTGTGGTCAGACAAGTTTTACTTGTTGACTGTATGCAGCGGGTTGTGTTCTTGCAGACAGACATGACATCTGGCTTGAAAAACCCAATCATCATAATTCACAATGTTACAACTAGCAAATCTTCAATTTAGGAAGAGAAAAAAAGAACATAGTGGGGAAAGTCAGCAAAGTTATTATGTCTTCTTATGTCTTGTCTCTTTTCTGGGCTGGTTTTTAATCATAAAGGCTTACCAAATTTTTGATGTGCTAACAAGCTCCCTTTTTCTTTTTGCTGTCTTTCTTTTTGCTGTTTTTGTAACCTATTCACACAACTTTTTGCAGAAATTAGCAATGTGAGTGAATTTGACCTAAAGAAACATCCATGATACATAGCTACTTCCGAAGCCTTCTAATGACTCTCTCCTGATATATTATTTCTCTCCTGATAGATTGTAAATTGATTGAAGGCCAGTCAGTAAAATGCAGGTAAAACCAAAAAAAGCTGCAATGTGGGGCCAATAGGTTCAGCTCGCAAAGCATGAAAACAATGGAAAAGGAAGTATATGTGTCGTATTTTTCCTTGTATCAGCCACACTTTATTGTGCTGTTTTCCTCATTGTTCCCTGAATTGAACCAGGAAAAACAGAGTGCACTGCTAAAATCAGTTGTTGTATAACAATGTAGTGCCCAGTTCCTGGCATGCAGTGTACTATTATTAGGAGATTAGGTTTTTTTATCATGCAGCAGCCACCAAAGCTATATCACAATTTTGTCAGTGGTACCTCCTTTCTACCACCGCCTCCATTCCCAATACTGGAATTATTAGGTGTGTAAGACCACTGCTTTCTGAATTGCAAGTATCATTACTGAAAAGGAGCCATCGCCATGGCAAACCTAGTGACTCTTGACCAATGCTAGAAAAGCCAGCCAGCAAGCATCATGTAAGATAGATGTAGGTTCATCTGCTTGGAGAGGAGGCAGCAATCAAGTGTGTAGATCAGGTACTGCAATGAAAAGACTGATTAGACACTTTTCAGTTGTTGGCACTATCAAGTTGGGACCACTTATAATATAACCACTTATAAGGCAGAACCAGGTGCAATGCTGTGTTTTCTAAATCCCATTTATCTTCCCCCAGAACTCCACATATATGCATACCGCTTATAATACTGGGGCACGATTGGAGATATTTGTTCAATACGCCTTCTGTTCGGTTGCTGCAACATCACAAAGTTGCAGTATGCAAAATTTGCGAGAACGGGGTGGAGAGAGCAGCCAATCAGCAAGCAGTGAACTCCCCGGAACTTTGCTTCCCTCGTTTGTCATCTGCTCGCAGACAGTATACTACAAAATGAAATGTTTCTCGTCTTCCAATGAACGAAATCTTTATCTAAAAATGAATTTTTTTTTTCTTCTCTGGCTTAAACATGTTTTCAAATAGTAGTAGGTGTGACTACTACAACTTACAACTATTAGTTTCTCTGTGTCATTCCTAGGTGATGTCACACACAGCTAGAAAAAAAAAGGGAAAAGAAATGACGGGAACAGTGGCACACTTTTCAAGAGGCAGCAACAACATTCCAGTGGCTCGCTGGCATCCGTTGATGGGGTTGATTTTGCTGTACAACCAACGCACCATTTACTTCGAGAAATGAAAGCAACGCCGGAATTCGCTTTCTGTCATTTCTTCAAACACGCTTCGCAGCTCCACTCTCTCTTCTTCCTCGTCGAGCAACGCCAGCGCAACAACTGAAGTTCCCAACGGAACCACCATTTTCTCGAATTAAACTATGGATTAGATCCAAACGTGCCATTCCACAGCGGCAGCTGCCGGTTGGATCCAATCCAATCCACCAGACGCGCCATGCGAAGCCCGTCTCGTAACGAGTGTAGGATCGCTCTAAACTTCCCAACTCCTGTCGGGTTCGGCGCCTAGCAGACGATGTGCTCGATTGCACGATGATTGACATGAGCGTGTCGCCATTTTGACGTCACCAAAAACGTGGCTGCACCCCGCGGCTGACGACGTCGGCACGGAGTAGGCCAATTGCGCGCGCCGGTAACCGAACGAACGCGCCGAACAACGATCTCCGATCGCACCCCTGGTTATAATGCAGCTGCTATAACACCCCGCAGACAAGTGCGTGCGGCCAAGGCAGACGAGCAGGCCTCCCAACTACGTGCGCCGGCCAAGGGGAGAGTGAGGAGAGCAGCCAAGGGCAATACTGAGGAGGAGGGGAGCCGGAGCAAACAAACAGAGGAAAAAAAAAAAGGCCGCAGCGTTGTATGTGCACACTCTGCAGTTGCGCGTGGGTGGCCAGGCCATCTAGGCAGCATACGTAGGTGCCTTTGCTCTGATTGTTTGTCAGCCATGCGCACTCTGCACCAAACCTACAAACACTGTCGCTTTTTGGCTCTTTCAGTTTTTGTGCAAAAAGTGAATTTTTGCGACTCCAGCATCACGGAAAAATCGCTTCCAGAATTTTCCTGTATGCCGTGCTTCTTTTAAAATAATACCTGTTAAATATTTTGTGACAGTTGAGGCTGTGGATGCGTTTCACGTTTGCCCGTCGGGATGCGCGTCCTAGCGTATGGGACCTTGACTCCGCGACGGCGTCAGTTTAAACTGTGTTCTGCAAATTCAGTTCAGAGCCTTTAGGCTTTAAATCCACATGCAAGCCTTTGCCGTTCGTACCAATACATGTACGTACAGACTTGGTGGGCGTTTCCAGTCACTGCCACGGCTGATCGTCTGCTAACCCAAACTCCTCTTCAAGTGCTGTCCTCGGCTCAGCCCGTGAGCGTGATCTCCCATTTTAACTGTCCACGGGTACGAAAATATATCAAGGTCGGCAAGCTTCCTGCGACAGCATGCCACCTGACATCCTCGCCAGCTAGGCCTAATGGCTAGGCACCAGCTGCCTCGTCGGTAGCGTGCAACCAAAGTTACGGTTTGGTGCCGAGTTAACAAAATGCTTCGCAGTGGTTGTGCGCCTCGGCAATGGAAATTAAGGCATGGGTGGCACACGTAACACTTGGTTTGTGGTCGGCATGTTTTCAATCTTGCGTGCATGGACCACTCTGAGATATCAAGCACGGTACCATGCAGTGTGCAAAATTTCGGTCGCTGCTCCACAATAGTTCTACCGAGTTGGTGGCGGTGCCGTGGGGAATTCCAAATAATTGAGCAGGTCAGAAAAATTAGTCCACGACTGTTTTTCTTTTTGTCTTTTTGCTCCATCTACGTAATGTGAAAGCCACAGGCCCCACCTTAAGTTGCATCTCAAGGGCATACAATAAGCAAAACAAAGTTTATGTAAAATGGAGACTTTACATGACCAACAGTGGCTGAACAAGAGACGTCTGAGGCTGGAGCCAACATTTATACCCCAGTCAGGTGAGCAAATTCAGTGAAACATTTAGCAAGTACACTTCGCTGCACAGAGTATCACTTTGGCATCGTGCTGCAACATAGCAGAGGAAAGTGTCCTCTGGCTTTGATGGTAATGTCAATGGGCAGATCAGCATGCACAATGTTTATTTGTTATTTCAGGCAATACTCGGAAAATAGCACTAGATACTGCATTATTAAGCACGGTATTAGGTGTGTAGTGTAAATGAAGTAATTTGTTGCAGCCACATTGGCACGATTATCTAATACAAGATAGCATTGCATCCAGGGCAAGCTGTGGCAACACGGCAATTTCTATTGAAAATGTCTACTTATGGAAGGGTGTTGCCTACAACATTTGAAAATCACATATAGTAGTTTCAGAACTAGTACAAACCCTGCATTGAGTGCAACTTTATTTATTTTTCATGTACAGCTATTGAGGCTACACGCTTCAATGCAGCAAAGTAAGATCAACACTCACTGGCGAGCATGTTCTACAATGAGTGTCACTGAACCTTTCTGTCTGTCTGCCTGCAAATCACACTAATGGTAAAGTGCACTCTCTTTTAAAGTGACACCAAATTTGTCATTTCATTAAGGGCACTTGTCTTTTCATCAGAGCGCCTAATGAAGAGACAAAAGCCCTTAGCGATATGTTGGCCCTAGGGGCATCTCTTGCTCAACTACCGGCAATCAGCTCAAGAAGAGGCACGCACAAGATTGGAAGGTAAACGTACCTGCGCACGATGTCCAGCACCTGAATGAACTGGTTGAACTTGAAGCCCGCAATGTTGGAGGCGAGCAGGAACTGGGTGACCTTCTTCTGGATGTCCTGCCACACCCGCTGCAACCCCTCACGGAGCTTCTCGATTACAAAGCGGGCCTGAATGTCCTCGCTCAGCAGGCTCTCTCCAGCTGCAGGGAGGAGGCGGAAGCTGAGGGTTATCGTGATAAGACAAGGTTGCCGCTTGTCTGCAGACCAACCCGTCACATGTTTATCTACCCTCTTCTTCTGACATTGAACCATTTATACAAATATACAAAAGAGTTGGTCGCACCACTCCAAACTGTTGCTACGCTTCAATGACCACGTGTACCAAATGAGCACCCATGGAAGTCTCTCTGTGCTAACATGAGCATAGGGGATTGTGAATAGTAGTTTTTGAGACCCACTCAAATACAAATCAAATTGCGCCACAGGCAAATCGAATAAAATTTAAAAAAAAAATAGTTTGCATCATAAATATCAAAGTATTTTCACATACTACTTTAAAGTTTGAATAACAGTGCAAGGAGAGCAGAGGCGGCAAAGAGAGAACAGAGTGCTTACTTCCAACAGTTTGTTTTCTTTTCAGAAAGCATAGCAAGTTTTATAGCTGCACATTAGCACACCAACCTTGCGCAGAACACCGCAACAAAGCCATACAAAATTCAATGTGGCATCGATAGCCAGAGGTATCTGACCTCCTTGTCAGTTAGCGCGACAGAGGGGGTGCTGACGCAGCCATCTTTTAAAAGTAGAATTTTTCCCGCTTCATAACCCGAAAAACTTGGACTTGCCCCAGCCCGTCACTGATGACGTGCTTTCTCCGGGACTTAAGTTCGCAGTTGAGCTGAAGTCTTCCCCACCGGAGCTCCTGGCTACCGTCAGGCAAGTGTCCCGGCGTGCTTCTGAGCACGAGCAATGGATAGCAGACAGTGTTGACGCCCTGAGCCACTGTAAGACCAAGTATTTTGAAATTCCCGGTAAAACGTGTCACCTGTTTTCTAAAAGAACATTCCCCGTCTGTGCTCCCTGCAGACAAAGAGGGTGGCTCTGCAGTCATGTCTGTCAAGTTGTATCAGGATAAGGCACAATATGTGGTCTCTGCCTTTTTTGATTGTCACAACACGGTGTCCGTGAAAAAGACCAAAAGCAAAGCTAATGGCTTTGTCGTAGGTTAAACCTCGAATCTGTTCTAAAGGGCATGTCCAACTCAAAAAATGTTTCTCTTGAAGTTTCCTTCACTGCGAATACCCATAAAGTTGACATGCCTTTTAGGCTTATCGTTTCAGCTAATGGCACCTGGCAAAAATGTGTCACTCTTTTCTTGCAGAAAAACCTAAATTGTTTAAACGTCGACAATCCATTTTTTGGAAAAAACTCTGGTGCAGTCCAGCAATTTGTCAGCTCATGATGCAATGAAAACCTGTTTGCTTTTTCAAGTGATGTTAAGGACCTATATTATTCTATACCACATGTTTCACTACTTTACTGCATTGACGAATGCATGGATGAATTTGACCCTTCAAAGTACCAGACTCAGTCTGGTATTAGTGTAAGTGGTTTTTTTAGTATTGCTTCGCCTTTATTTACGGTCGACTTTCATCCATTGGGATGGTAAACCTCACCTTCAAAAGAAGGCATTTGCATCGGATCATGCATCACTTCTACATTAAGTGACTTGTTTTGAGCAAAACTTGACAGATCTCTGTCGGATGCTTTTATCAGCACTAACATCTTCGCTGCTTTTAGATACGCGGATGACTTTCTCATTTTTCTTGACAGTATTGCCAGTTCGTACGAGTCTGATGCTCGTTTAGTTCTAGACACACTGCGCAAACGTTTTAAACCACTAGAAATAACCCATGAATTTTCTGAGAATGGTGTAATAAGGTACTGGATGTTAAGCTATTTTAGCACAAAAACCGTTCTTGTTGGATGTACTGCCCACGTGGCAACAAGCCACTCCTTCCATTCAACTCCACACACTCTAAACTTATAAAATGTGGCATTATTAGCTCATATTTCAAAAATGCCTTAAGAAACTCCTGCAAACATAATATGATCGACAGCTTTCGTGAGCAGTCTGAACGGTTAACTTCGGCAGGCTATCCCTCTCTTGTACGAGCCCTTGTTGTTGAATGCCTGCTGTGCAGCTATTCATCCGTGATGAATTGAAATCCAGATGGAGCAACTTGGGATAGACAAAAATTGTGGTAATCCGATACATGCATAGAATCATGCACAATCTAAAAAAGGTCGCTTAGCGCATTATTGTCAAAGTTGTCTTCTCTGCCCTTGAAAAATTAGGCAACCTGTGCAAAATAACCATCCCAGCATCTCGGCCCAAACGAGGTTGATTTATCACACACAAGAATGAACTCATTGATTGCACAAACAACGTAATGTATCGGATCTCCCTTTCCTGTGGTAAATATTACATCGGACAGACAAGCCGCTGCGTTACAGAAAGACTAAAAGAGCACATATACAATGTTGACCGCGCTAAACAGAGTTGGCTTTCTGCCCCCTGCTCTATGTGTGGATGAAAGCCAAGATACAAAAAAGTAGCATCATTGCAAAACAGTGATTTGTCATGCATCAAACTATCGAAGTGGGAAAAATTTCATGTTTAAAAGATGGGTGCGTCAGCAACCTCTCTGTCACACTGACTGAGAAGAGGTCAGATACCTCAGGCTATCGATGCCACGGTGAATTTTGTATGGCTTTGTCGCGGCGTTCTGCACATGATTGATGTGCTAAGGTGTGGCTATAAAACTTGCTATGCTTTCTGAAAAGAAAACAAACTGTTGGAACTTAGCACTCTGTTCTTTCTTCTGTTGCATCTGCTGTCCTTGCGCTGTTATTCAAATTTGAAAGCATGTTTTACCAACAAGCTAAATCCTACACCCTTCTTCACTTCCTAGTATCGACAACATTAAAAAGTTTCTATCCTTACATTCCCCATTTTAAAGCATGCTTTATTAAAAGCACAAAGGGAGCATTAGGAACAATTAACTAAGTAGTTTGTTCACAAACATAGGGCTCCTCAGAGCATACACATTCTGGCATTATTACATAAATTTTAGAAAGTGCCCTTCACAAAATGTTTGAGTACAAAAACAAGAGTCAAAGAAAGCTAGCTGCCTTAAAACGAGCAAAATAGTAAAAGAAATCAGTTCAGTTTATTAAAGGAATGACGCCGTTGAAGGCGTATATATTTGCTGACGAGAGTTACAATTTGTTATTTCGTTGCATAATTCTGTAGAGGACAGAGCTAGTGATCAGTGCATCTGTAGTGGTTACGACTATATGTAGACTCCAAATCATTATATTTGTGCTGTACTGTGTTGAGCCATGTCAGGTGATGGTGTAGTTTCCGTGAAATGGAAGTCTGCTGGAGACCTTGAGAAAAGCCACTTCTGCGGTAAAAGTGGTTTGACGCATCCGAGCATTGATGCATGAATGACGGGAGCACATATGTTGGCGTACGCTGCCTGAAGCAATGCCAATCCAAGGCAATGGCAAGAACATGCCACTTGTGGCAACACATCTCAGAAGATGCCCACTTCTGTGCCATGGAATGGTGGCATCATCTGTCACCACGTGGTGTTTTGCCATGTTTTGCTATAGCGGCAACAGATGGCACCACTATTCCGTCGGAGTTGCATCACAAGCTCCCTGTGTGTGACCATAAGCGTGGCCTTGGTATCGAGAACTCGTCTCAATCAGACCACTGATATAACAAACGAGCTTTGCTCCAAGAAATAGAACGTACTAAAAGAGTCTATAACACCACTCACTTCCTGTGAAGGGAGGAACCAGTTAGAAACAGCTACCTGTTATAAACCTTAAAGGCAGGCCAGATGTTTGCCATGTCAAGTGATAATATGAATTCATTTGCATCTGTGCAATGAAAGTTTGTGGAGACTTAGAAAAAGAACACTTCTGCTGTAAAAATGACAGAAAAGGATGCAGAAAAATATGGTTGTCTTTTCAACCTCACACTGCTGTTATATTACATCTTGCATGGCAGTGCTAGCAAGTATTGATTCTAAATGCTCCATTGAGCACAAAATCCGGCTGCGTCTGTAGCAGCGAAAAAATGGCACCTAACTTCCCACTGGCTGTGACACCACGTCACAAGTGCCCCTGACACACTTGTGACGTTAAGTCGCTCTTGCTGGCTCACGCAGCACGTATCGCTATGGGGTGTGAAGCATCTACATCGTCAGCAGCCACAACCTCGGCAGTAACGAAATGTCGGCGGCATGCGGCATTGGTACCACAGGCTTCTGCCGCTTGCTGGCTCAAGCAGCACATACCGCTATGAAGTCTGAAGCACCTACACTGTCGGTGGCCACAACCTTGGCAGTAGTGAAACATGGCCATCCACGCCAGTACACCGCAGACCAAGCAAGGGAGCAGAAGAATGCAGCAAAACGAGCAAGGAGGCAGGCAGCGAAATCCATCACTGTCATCAACTGTTGGAACGAGCAATAATGCAAACATTATCCACAGCATCAAACTCAAAGGACCGCTCAGAGGTGTTCAATTCGTCATAAATGCTTTTGCATTCATAACTTGTAAGAAGTGCTTAGGTGTCCTCAGACTTTTTTTCTACACTTTCTGCAAGAAATAAACACCTGTAGGTCCAAAAGATTTGTTTGCATTTGCAGGCTTTTGCCATACAACACCAATGCCTGTATGCTTCACTGTACTATACATAATGCTTCTCTTTATAGGGAGAACTGAGCGACTTGAAATGTGTTCATGATCATTCAACGCAACGACTGGACACGGCTGAAAAAGAAAAAACGATCACAGGCACTGTTTTCTTTCTTTCTTTTTGAAGTGAGGAAAACAAGAACTAAAGCCAACAGCCCCACGCAGATCGTGCATGATTACCCCTGAAGGGCCTTTGATCATCACTCCTTTTTTGTCCGTATCTAGTTGTTATTGTGACGGATCACTTCACTTTTTACCACGCCAGCTAGACCACAGTCGAGGGCTCGAAAGCAACACCAGGAGGGCACTCACCAGGCTCTCGATCCCGGTGCCAGCTAAGGAGAGCCCGGTAGCTGCACATCACTTGCCACAGTGCCTGGCATAGGTCCACCAGGCAGCCCAGAAACCTCTCTGCAGGAACCAGCTGCAAAGTCACCAGCACAACCCCACGTCCAGAACTAAATCTACAGCTCGACAGAAATAATATCAGCTGGAACAAAGAAAAACCTTCACCACAGGATGGTGAAGACTCACCCACGTCAAATACAATGCAGGCATTGTGGAAAGGCTGAGCCATGTCCTCCCTTAATGCTGTTACGTGCGAGTGCACAGTGCAAGGACAGGATGCAGCAAGTGAAACGGACCAGTGCACTAACAACCATTTTTACAGTGTGAAAACGATTCAACTGATTGATGGTAGCGTGTTGTCCTGACACTTTTGCTATCTCCCTGTCTTTGAGCTCTGCGCATAATTGTAGTTATGCACACTAACTGACCCAAATGCTTATCATCCTTGAGTTACTTAATATAATTCTAAATACCAAGCTGAATAACCTGGTTCCAGGCTTCCAGAAGTCCTGGAAGTGCAAACAGAGGATGATGTCTTTCTTTCCTGCTTGCTTTAGTCAGGAGATAAGAACTGTCCACTAGACACACGTGCAGTGCGCCCAATGAGCACTGTCCTTTGTACTGTCCTTGCATGTAACATTTGTACTGTCCTGGCATGTAACGCTGCACACCAGCAAAGTGAGCTCCTCTAGAGTAGCAGGTAACGAATTCAAATTGACTTAAAATACAGGTGCACGAAAAGTGAAATTTGAGTATGAATGTAAGAAAAGACACACTTCAAATACTGAGTGAACACAGAATATTTAATTTCTAACAAGAAATGAGAAGACAAAGCTAGGTGAAAGCTAGTTCAACTCACATGAGGCTGCATGACGAGTGAAAGCATAACAGCTGCACAGCACTCACCATCAGAAAATGTAAAATTTATTGTGTTGCACTGAAGCACCGTACAGCACTAAGTAAAAGTCTGTAAATTGTTTATACTGCTGGTAAAAAAGAAAAATTAAGTTTTGTCTCAAAATGTCTTTTTTTTTTAATCAATAGATGAAAGGAAATTTTTTTACAGACGACCCTGCTAGTCGACAAAACAGGTCAGAAACTGTATTATGATCTCGGTAAAATCTGCAAGCTTGAATATGCACATCCAATACAATCTGCATGCCCGTCAGTGGTCGCTTAGTGTGACCATTGCTGTACCAGATTTTGCCGTGCCAAACTAAAAGCAAAAGAAGCAAGCGAAACCCCCCAAAAATCGTGTCGTGATTCATTACTGCTGCCACGTGTGCATAGGAAGCACTCCTATTGGCTGACACAAAATTGAATTGCAGTGGCAAGCTGTGCGATCACGGTAGGTTGTCTTACTGGCAAGCATTTCTGTCATTATTGCATAGAAAAAGCAAGATTGATGAATGTATCATTCAATGTGGCAGAGTGGTTGTACCGAAAAAAAAAAGAAACAGAAGGGAAAAAAAGAACCTTATCTTCAAGTGCACTCCCCCCTCCCTTTCCGGTTCCAAGATGATGTCCCCCTTTCAAAATTTTCTGGGGTGAACCCCGACCAAACATTAAAGAAATGGAAACATAGATACTCTATTCACAAATCAAATTATCTCAACATTCACTATTTAGTTAAGGCAGGCAAAGCCCAATTAAGTTGAAGAGAGGAGTCTGCAACGTTCCGGCCATGTATGGGCCCTGCTGCCAGAGGCTCTAAAGGCCCAACTTTCATGTAATAGTAAACTGCATACTCTGCGGCACAACAGGAGCTCGATGGAGCATGTCAAAACATTTGCAGTATCTCCACAAAACGGGCTTGCATGCTCACATTGAGCTCCATTGTGATGTTATGCTGCATGGCAAGCCAAGCGAAAAAAAAAATATAGAAAAGATTCCAGCCATGCTTGTATACCCACGTAGTGCAAAGTCAGGCCTCTCTTAAGCACCATGACCCACCTTGCAGAGGTCGATGTACTGTGCCTTGTGCAGGCCTGGCGGCCTTGTGCTGTCCCCAGGAGTGGCATGATTCTTCACCACGACCAAAGCGCTGCTGTGCACTGCGCTCGAGAAGTGCATCAGCAGCTGGTGGGCGGCCATCTGCACTGATGCAACACGGCCTCCACTATTTTACTTTGGCGGATAGAATGCATGCTCAGCACAGGAAAGCAACAGAACAATACACGACTGTACACTGAAGGGGAGGAAACAAAACGTAAATTGAAGAAGCAAATTAATATTGCCTGCAAAGTGGAAGAAACTTTGATGAAGAGAAAGCTTATTTATTTATTTATTTGTACAGTGTGTCCCAACTACCATGCACAGTTTCATAAAAACGCGGAACATCCTATGCCAATAAAGTCCCATGCACATTTTTAGAGTGTTGTTGAGAAACCACCAGTAATTTTGTTAGTTCCTGAAATGTAATTATTTAACAAAAACAAATTATCTAACTTCTTAACTGTTGTTATAATTGTCACAATGTCAATTAGATGGCTGTAGAGAATCATAAGACACGTCAAAATGGGGTGCCAGCGAGCTTCACTGCATGTTTGCTTTGAATGACAAGTAGAGAAATCCCGCAAAATAAAACGCAGTCGCCTGCTAGATTCTGCATTTCGGCTACTCGGCTACACTCCCCCCCCCACTTAGTCTAACCAGAAATGCTTTGTCGGAAGCCTGTAATCCAAGGTGTGGTTTGGTGCCAAAAAGACAAAATGAAACGCAGTCATATGGCACTCAGAATGCTGAGGAAGGGCCTTGACAACGAAGGTGAGAGCATACACAACTTTTGCGCACAAAACTTTTTCATCAAAACAACAAAACAAATTCATCTTAAACTTTTTGCGCACAAAAAGGTTTAAGATGAATCTGTTCCAACTAGGCCGACTCGCAGTTATGCTTCAGGGCATAAGCAACAGCCTGTGTGGCTGTATGCGGCCACCATGTTTCCGACACTGCACGTGTGGATCAGTCCAAAATATTTAGCAAAACATCATGCGATGTCCGAAATTTTTAGGGGTGTGCAGACACTCGAATATCTCTGAATCAAATAGTGAGCATTCAAATAATTCGATTAGCAAGACATATATCTACCATTCAATTTTCCGAGTATTCTGTGTGTTTTGGATAGAGCCTTCCATGTACATATGCCATGGAAGCAAGTGCCTTACTTTGTTGTTGTTGTTGTTGTTTTTTTGCGCAAAAGAGGCGCAAAGCGCACAACGAATGGACCGCTCTGCCTGATCGTGGACTTTGGCTATGCAAGCGCTTCTGCCGTATGCACTTCTCAAAGTCAGCCAGATGTGGGGATCACACACACAGTGCCAGAACTCCGCAATTCTCAGAACGGCACCACATCGGCCGAGGCCACCTCTGACGGTACAAGGTTCCTATAGGTTGACAGGGCCGATTGAAACAATGACACTGTGCAGACAGAAGCAACAATAAAAGCAGTGCATATTTTGGAAATTGCGGAAGCATGTGCGAAGATCAGGCTGATGAGATGCTGAAAGGCTTGCAGAGAGTGTTGGATTCCAGTGAAAACACTTCATCTGTAAAACATCTGAATCATGTTCCAATGTTCGTGCACCATTTCGGAAACAATTAGGACACCGAACGAACATAGTTTGGAATAGCCTACCATGAACATTTCCAAGAATATTCCAGTGACAACATTTACGTCCAATGGATATCGATGGACATCCTCCGACAGGACATGGATATCCCACGGATGCGCTGAGTGCCTCCTGCGGACGTCCCTCACATGATTGTTTGGTCCCCCTAACATGTTCTGCAGAGATCCCTGGCATGTTCACAAGCGACATCATGGGGACATGCTGCGTGCATTTTGCAGACATATGCCAAGTTCTTTCGCACAGTTTTTGCTATACAGTAAAACTTCGTTAAACTGTACCCGCTTAAACAGTACTTTCGTTTTAAAAGTAGTAAAGTCAAATCCCGGACTCAGCAGTAATTGAACATAATGTGTTTTGCATCCGCATAAACCGTACCAGCTTATTGCGTACGTATCGGTTAACACGTATTGTTTCCACTTTTCGTTGCGCAAACACGGCGGTGCGTCATCTCCATCGGGCGGCTCGGCAGAACAACAAGCCTCAGAGATCAGCACAATGGCCTCCAAGCGCCCTGTGCATTTGCGTGTGAAGCCTCATCAACATCAACATCATTCGGCGCTGCGCCAAAGAGTGTTGTGGCGTGCAAGCGAGAACTCGCGTCATGCCAAAACATGGAAAAAAAAGACGCCGGGTGCTCAGCATAGAAGAAAAATTAGACATCGCTCGTGCTATCGAACGTGACACGAAAAGTCGGCGCTGGCACGCGACATGGGTCTATTGTTGGCTATGGTGTGTGGCATTTGGAATGCGAAGAAGTCGCTTGATAGCACTGCTGCAACCGCAAAGAGATGTCGGCTACGAGGTTGGACTTTTCGCCATCATTGCCTTTGTTGTTGCCGAAGTGTTGCCGAAGTGTTGCCTAGCGACAGTGATAAGGACGACACAGAAAGCAACAGCACGGGCGATTCAGGCCCGACAGTGGCAGAAGCTGTACGTCAGCCTCATGAATGCAATTGTCGCGACGAGAACAGCACCCCACAATGAAAAGGTGTCCCGGGACTTCTGCAGTGCTACCGCGCCTGTGCACGGAGAATATGCAACGCCAACGAGGAATCTGCCATGCGAGCGTTTGCCCAGAGGAGAGGGCTGGCTGAAAAGCTGGGTCACAGCTTCAGCAAGTTTGAGGCAGCTGTCGCCGCTGCTAGGCCGCGGCGGCATCAAACGAAAATAACACGTTTGTCGCGCAAAGTAAATAAATACTGCATGTTTTTTTCCCCTTTCATCACACTCTCTCCGACTTCCGTTTTTGACAGGTAAGTGGGCAATGTCGTGCTGTTTCAGTTAAGGAGTACTACCATTTAGTATGCACTTTTTTCGAGCTCCTGTCAACTATGGTTTAATGAGGTTTCACTGTAATAGCTATTATGTTTTTAGCCCATGTCGTGTGACAGAGGCAACGGGCAGAGTGCCCACACATCAAGAACAGATACACTGCGTGCACACGTTATATGCATACGAAAATGCAGTATACTCCTCATTCTTCTAGGCCTTCTGTCAAGCACAAGTGGCTTATTGAAGAAATGAAGTTTTGAAAGCAAATTGCATTAGAAAATTTGCCAAGTATGACATAAACACAAGTTGCAGGCATAATAGCTTCGGATTGTTTTTTGAACATACTGCAAGGGTGTGATAGCGCCGACAGGCGTCATTCAGTGTTTGTTATCAGAAGGGGATAAGCAACCGCGAGCGCGTATAAGCACGCGCTGTTCCGAATAAAGCATTCTCTGTTCCGGAGCCCGTTAGTCTACTTGCTCGTCACGCTGCGCGCCTGTGCGTGTCACCGTTCGCGCAGTACACTACACATGGCGACAAGAGTGGGACTGACGCAAGTGGCTTCCCAAGACCGCGGCAGATGCTGACAACAAACGGGCCAGGCAACCAAGCCAGGGCGGCGGATCCTCGAGGAAACGGCAACATGTCAAAGGTGGGAAGAATCGATTGCTTCGACGAGAAGGCCGAAAGTTTTGACTCGTACGTGGAACGGTTCGAGTTGTATGTAAAGGCAACTGAAGTAGCCGACAGCAAAGAAATTAGCCGTATTCTTGATGGTCGTAGGACCGAAATCATGTGAAATACTAAAAAACCTGCTTGTACCCCACGCGCCATCCAGCAAAATGTACGATGAGGCTAAAGCGGTTCTCAAGAACCATTACAGCCCCCAGAAAGCCATCGTAGTGGAAAGGTGCAGATTCAACCGCCGTGTACAGCATGAACAAGAAAGCGTGACAGACTTCATACTCCAGCTGAAGAATTTAGCCAGAAGTTGCGCATTCGGTGACTTTCTTGACCAAGCGTTGAGGGACAGGCTCGCAGCAGGGCTGCAATGCGTGGACACCCAGCGGGAGCTGTTTGCGGCTGCCGGGGTTATGAACTTTGAAGCGGCTTGCAAAATTGCTCTGAACCGCGAAATGGTATCGAAGCAGTCGCAACAAATTAAGTATGACGAAGCAGCTCGTCAGACGGAACTGACAGCTGAATGCAGGCAAATAGGCAAGCTCCCAGGTCAACAATGCCCCATCAGAGAGAACCGCAGGCGAGGAGTCACGACAGAACTGGTAGAATGTTTCCGATGTGGAAAAAACCATTCGGAAAGAAGATGTCGATACCGCAGGTACAAGTGCCAAAACTGTGGCACACAAGGTCATCTCAGGACGATGTGCAGGCGGGGGACCGAACCCCGCAAAGAACTAAATTGGGTAGACGACTCCACGGAAGAATCAGATAATGATTTGCAGATTTGTAGTATCCCCAGCAACAACTCCGCATATTATGTTACCGTGGATGTAGAGGGCTACAATGTGAACATGCAAATAGACACGGGCGCCTCAGTGACGATGATGCCAAAGGCAATCTATCAGCAGAACTGGGCGCACCTGCCCCTCGAGGCGGTGGCTGATCCGTTAAAACATACACGGGCGAGCTTGTCCCAGTTCTTGGTTCGGTCGACGTGCAAGTAAAATACAACAAGCAGACTTGCGTCCTTCCCCTGATAATAGTCGATGATGCAGGAAAGCAGTGGTCGTGCCTACTGGGACGAAACTGGCTGAGTCGACTAAGGGTAAATTGGAACGAAGTCGCTGCCATAGGGTCAGTAGACATTGTAACTGAGCTGAAACAGAAATTTGTGCCTGTTTTTTCGAAGCAGTTAGGACCAATTTCCGGGTTCAAAGTGCAAATCCTAACAAAACCGGACAGCAAACCCGTGTTCTGCAGAGCATGTAAGGTACCTTTCGCTCTTGTTGAACCAGTGGGAAATAAGCTGGATACTTGGGAGGTGTGGGGAGCACCCGCCTCCATTTCCTCCCGCGCACCCGCGTCGTCCCGTTCGCACGTGGCTGACGGGTCGGGCCGGCGTAGACAAGGGAGAGAGGCACTACGCGCCCTCCCTTTCTCCGTCGCTCTTGTGACGCGCGTACCCCTCTCCCCCCCACGCAGCTCACGGGAAAGGGAAACGTATCCGGCGGGCAAGGAGGACTTCCCCTCGCAAAAAGGTTAAAAAGGCATGAAAGCGCGCCACCGGGGGAGATGCTCTCTCTTGGGACGCCGACACCTGGACCGCCTGGACGAAAGCACCTGCCGCATCCCGTGAGTGACCTCGTTTGTCTGACCCACCCAGACAATGAGGCAAGCCTATTTACTACTACTACTGAGAGGACGTCCCTCTGCGAGTGTTCGCTATTGCTAATAACAATAAACGTTATTACCGTTGACACCGCTGGTTGCCTTATTCGTTCGAACCCGGCGTAGCCGCGAATCCCGCGCTACGGGCTGGGAGTACCACGAAGCGACTGCGTGGGGCTAGATCCGGAGCTCGCCTTCAGCCGTAGCCGCACGCAGAGTGGAACCCCCACAGAGGAAGCCGGCGTCATGAAGCGGGTAACACGGAGCGAGTGGGCAATGCCCTTGGTCGCTGTGCCAAAAGACGGAGGGGCAGGTGTCCGGTTGTGTGAGGACTATAAGCTCACTGTGAACCCCGTGCTGAAAACAGAGCATTACCCACTTCCGCTACCAGAAGACTCGTTCGCAGCTTCAGAGGGCTTGAGTATTTTTTGCATTTTGGATCTAGCCTCTGCATACCAGCAAGTAGAGCTATGCGAAGACTCCAAGTCACTCTTGACAATAAACAGGCATAAAGGGCTCTTCCAATACCAGCGTCTGCCCTTTGGCATTGCAAGCGCTCCGGCAGTACTTCAGTTGCTTATGGACAGAATTCTCAGTGGTATTCCTCACGTAGGATGCTACATTTATGATGTAATCATTGAGGGTACTACCACGTCGGACTGTCGAGAGCGGCTAGAACAAGTACTGCAGCGGTTTCAGGCCCACAATGTAACTCTTCAAGAGGAAAAATGCAAGTTTCTTCAAAAGGGAGGTTCGGTGCCTGGGCCACCGGATATCTGCAGCCTGAATCCAGCATTTGGGATCAAAAGTTAAAGCAATTACAGCTGCACCAGAACCCTCAAATGCATCATAATTGAAATCATTCTTGGGCCTGGTGACCTTCTATACCAGGTTCTTGTCGAACTTGGCGACCATGGCAGCACCGCTACACGCTCTTTTACAGAAAGGCCTGCGGTGGCACTGGTCCAAAGAATGTGCTGCTGCTTTCCAGAAAACAAAGAAGCTGCTCACGTCGAGCCCAGTACTCTGCTACTACAACCCAAAGCGACCGCTTGTACTCAGTTGCGATGCATCCCAGCACGGACTGGGCGCAGTGATTTTGCATGTGCAACCAAACGGGGACGAAAGGCCCATTGCGTTTGCCTCTCGAACATTATCAGCAGCGGAACGCGCGTACTCGCAAATAAAGAGAAACATTGGCCATAATATATGGGTTGAAAAAGTTTCATCGATATCTGTACGGCCGTCGTTTTACGCTTTTCACGGACCACCAGCCATTACTCAGCATTCTAGGTGCCTGCAAGCCAATACCAACTTTGGCCGCTGTGCGCATGCAGCAATAGGTGTTTATCTTGGCGGGATATCGTTACGAGCTTAGGTATCGGAAAGGGTCCCAAATGGAAGTGCCCGATGTGTTATCGAGATTTCCACTTCCAAGTCAAGCAAAGGATGAAGAGGCAGACTGTTTGGCAGTTTTTGAAACGACGCCGGTGTAGGCCAGAGATGTCGCCAAGGCTACCAGACAGGACAAGGTGCTGTGCAAGGTTGCTGAACTTGCTCTTAGTGGATGGCCACTGCAAGTAGAAGCCGAGCTATGGCCATACCACACCAGACGAATGGAACTATTGCTAGAGCAAGGATGCGTGACATGGGGTAGCAGGGTCATTGTTCCACCCAAACTGCAAGAATATGTGTTGGCATTACTGCATGCTGAGCACCGTGAAACAGTCCGAATGAAGATGTTAGCTCGCGGCCTAGTGTGGTGGCCTGGGCTTGACGCAGCGATCGAAGCTGTCGTGAAAAGTTGCAAAATCTGCCAGGCAACGCAGAGTAGCGCTCCCCACACCCCTTTGGAACCCTGGCCTTTTCCCACTCGCTGCTGGCAAAGAGTACACGTTGATTTTTTCGAGTGCGAAGGTGCTTCATTCTTGCTGTGTGTCTACTCTTATTCTAAGTGGATTGATGTCTTTCACATGAAATCGACAACGGCCTTGAACACCATTGAACGGCTTCATACCCTCTTTGCTGCATACGAGTTGCTGGAACAGCTAGTGTTAGATAAAGGCCCTCAGGTTATGGCATGAGAGTTAAATGATTTTCTCGAGGCATGGGGAGTGCGTCACACATACAGCCCACCTTATCACCCGCAGTCTAATGGAGCAGCTGAGAGGTGTGTGCAAACAGTAAAAAAAACCTTGCGTAAGCAACTACTCCATGATAGCGCTTCCGGCAGCCACAGGACGCTACGAGAACGCCTAGACCATTTTTTGCTTGCCTACCGGACAACTACATGTGCAGTAACGGGCCCATCACCAGCCGAACCGTTTCTAAAAAGGGCGCCGCGTATAAAGCTGTCGCTGCTAAAGCCATCATTTCAAGAAGACGCTAAAGGGGCAACAAAAGTCCAAGGCTCAACGTGACCGAGGTCGCTCTCCATGGCACTTCTTCACGGAAGGGGACTGCGTCTACGTTAAAGGCTAAACCCCATTAGCGCGATTTTGTGCGCGACAGCGACGAGCGACGGGTTCGCGCGACGGATCGGGCCGTCGCTTGAACAGATCGCTCGGTCTTGTCGCGCGATCGCTCGGTTTTGCAAATCTAGAATCCGTCGCTCGTCGCCCGGAAGTGCTATGAGCGACTAGCCAATAGCGCAAAGCCGGAACTGGATGTACAAAACTCCAGTACTTCCGATTGTCGCACGGAACGAGCAAACGATTGAATTTAGGATAAGAACCTACTGCAAGACTTTCAGAAATATTTTATGCTGCTTTTTACAGGAAAATACATCAACTTAAGTTAATAAAGCACGCGTCACGCTAGTTTCGGCGCCTATATTGCTGCCCTCATACCGGCAACACTGGGGAGACGTCGCTCGAAGTTGTCGCTCGCATGGGGTGCAACTTGTAGGCGACGAGCGAACGCGACAGCCATCTCCATCGCGTCGCTTGTCGCTGTCGCGTGCAAGATCGCTTGCATGGGGTTTATACTTAAAACTGTCAGAGGGGAGAAAACAGCGTGGACTGAAAGTAAAATAGTGAAGGTCACTAGCCCTGTGACATACTTGGTGGACAGGATGAGCAAAGCGCATTTTGTTCACGTTGATCATCTGCGCCTGGCCAGTTATTTCCAGCATGCGGAAACGTCTACCTCCTGCCAGTTATCCCAGCCAGCCATTCCAAAGCACCTGCCGTACGCGGGCCCCCAGACAGTCCCGGCGGGTATGCCCGGGAGCACGACGGGTGTGCCCGAGCGGGACCAGTCCATGGAGGGAGACCATCAGCCAATGGGTAAACAAGAGCATCTTCAAATACATCCCGAGGATGAGGCAACCGTTCAGCCCACGACCCCCACACCAGCACGGCCCCTATGCCAAGCACCCGTCCAGCCCACGTCACCCGAGCCCCCTGCCGTACCACATAGAAGTTCACGACAGCGGCCCCAACCTGTTCGTTACGAGTCGGAGGACTTTCGTATAGGAACTTAACTTGTGGGGGAAGTAATGTGATAGTGCCGACAGGCGTCATTAAGTGTTTGTTATCAGATGTGGATAAGCAACCGCGAGCGCGTAGAAGAAGCACGCGCTGTTCCGAATAAAGAATTCTCTGTTCCGGAGCATGTTGGTCTACTTGCTCGTCACGCTGCGCGCCTGCGTGCGTCACCGTCCGCGCAGTACAGTACAAAGGGAACATAATTCTGTAACGAGAAAACTCGAAGACAAAGCCTCTTGAACGACAAAATATACATGTAAATGCAGAGGAAGGCCGATGTGCAATATCGTTGGGAAGTCTGTGGTAAGATATCCGAAACAGGTCCACATGCAATATCCTTTGGACATCCCCGGTATGAATTATCAGTGTCCGAATTATCGGTCGGCAACTGTAGCAAACACTGTGCAAAAGGCACTGGCAGATGTCGCTAAGTGTGCAGCGTTTGCCGATGATGGCCCTTGTGAACATGCAAGGTATGTCTGCAGGACATGAAAAGTGCAGTCAAGCGATCATGTCAGAGATGTCCACGGGACACATTGGACACACCCCTAGAATATCCATGCCCTGGCAGTGGATGTCCATACGATATCCATAGGACATCATTGTGGTCACTGGGACACGAGGCAACGAAATTCACGCTGCTTCAGCAGCTGTCATTCTAGCCCGTATGCGGGATATTGGGACCGATCACTGGCGAGCCACCTGTACTAACATATTAATGGCATGCATTCCACAATGGCACTTGCGGCTCATTGCTACATAGACCAGCAGCCAATTTTCAACTCGGCCACAATACCCTAAGCTATTAGGCCTAATCGGCACTACTTCATTGGCCACCGGTGACTAAAGCTACAGTTTGGTGTCAAATCTATGCACATTCTGCCCCATTCCCCCTAGCTCGCGCAGAAAGACAGCACTCGTCAAGCCACCATTCTTCTTGGATCATCCTCGCATGCTTCCACTCGCACCCAAAGCATACAGCAAGCGAGGTGCGATAGGATCTTATCGCTCTTTCTATCGCACTATTGCCGGCGCTTTTCGTGACAGCCCAACTCAAAACCATGACTTTCATGACTCGAAACCGTGGCTGGCTTCCCCTCGTACCACTGATGTGAAAATATTGTTGACACAGCACAAAATCTTATCTTTTGTCGCTGGCTCTCAAATTGAACAAAATAAATTTTTTCTCCTTCAAATTCGCTTTTTTGAGATAGGCCAATGATTCAGAATACAGTCAAACTCACTTACGATACCGGTTTTAACAAAATATTGATTATAACAATAAGAAGCTGCTGCACTGTCGACTGTTGTATGTTTTCACCCCCCATAGTGAAATAACCCGCTTACTACAATGCACCGACACTGCATTATCGGTTATAACGATGAAGTCTGGCTGCTGGGTGTCCGAGCCGAAAGGTAGTGAAATGCGAAATGCTTGAAAAGAAAAAAGAAAATGAGAAATTCGAGCCGTTGCACGAGGGGCCGCTGCTCCAACAGCTGCCACGCACTCATTTTCCCGCCATCTCTGCGCGGCTCTCTACCGTCGCCCTTCCCCCCTTCCGAACACAAATGGGCTGCGCCCATAGCTCTACACCGCCCCACTCTCCGAAACACAAATGGACCATGCCAACTGCGCCACAAGCAGATTGCTTGCATGTTGCTCGCTGGCTCCTCATTCAGTGCAGCTCTGCGAACAGCTTAATTGCTCGCGTTCGTTTTTGTTGGTTGTATCGAAGTCGTTCCAAGTCACGCGGTTTCTCAACTTCGCTTGACTCGCCTCCAAAACGGAAGATGGCTGATCCGCCCGCTGATCATTGGCAATGCACGCCGTTACCGGTGAAAAGAAAGCACACGGCTATAGACTGTCGTCCTCACAGGAGGCACGGTATGATTCAGTCCCTCTGGGGCTTCGTTTTCATGAGGAACCTTCCGATGCACTACGCAGAATGCTTGGATGTCTTGGAGAAGGATGTCGGCAAGTTTCGCGTAAAGTATGCATGGCTGACGGACATAGGCTTTCCTTGTGCAGGCCAGTGAGAAGTACGGGGCAAGATGCTTGCGGCGATCTCTGCTCAGCGTTTCTTCTGGGTTTCTCAAGCTGACAGGCTGCCGCAGCAGCCTTCTCGCAATTTTAAAAAGCCCCTTTTGGGGCCACCAATGTGATGCCTCGGCGGTGCTTGCATACCACTTGCCACCCGTGACACTTCTTTGCAGTTATAGCAGTGCCATTCCTTAACGCCGACAGCCGCGGTTTGTTACACACGATCGGAGCGCCCAGGAAGCGGTTAAACGAATGAACACAATCACCGGCTGGGCAAAGAACGGTGCCCTATATAGTTTTCTCATATCAGTTCTGCCATTGCCCTCTTGATTTTTTTCATGCAACCTGGTTATAACAATGGCATTTTTGTGGCACTTGAATATTGTTATAAGTGGGTTCGACTGTATTCTGCGGCCCCTTTGATGTAAGAAAAATCTATCAGCAGCTGTACTTATTTGCATAAAAGGTCGAATTTCTATAAAATAAAATTTCGATATAATGAAGCAAGTTGCTGATATTACTGACTTCATTAGAGTGAGGTTTAACTGAAGTGAAATCATGTACAATTACCTCTTGTTATATTTGGGCTAAAAAATCATGTTCTCCAGACAATAAATTAAAGAGAATTAAATACTTTGTTTTACAGAGAATTTCGCTATGATGAAGTTTGTCGTAATGATGTTTAACTGTACATCGGTTTCATAGAGAATGTGGTAGTGCCACAGAGAAGTCCGAATAATCGAGCAAATCCGCAAAATTCAGCACCCAAAAAATTGGTTGATGACGGTAGCATGATGCCCTTCACAGATATCCTCACAAGTTGGGTGTGCAATCTAGAGGCCCATCCCCGTGACACACTTTGACGATGCCAGCTAGTAGCAATGAGGGGAGGGGCACCTGTGTCTTGCCAAGCAGTCGGTAAGCAGCATCCAAGCGACAGTAGTGGTCATTGTCGAACTGGACACACAGGCGTGACAGTGCCACATCAAGTTGCTCCTCAGTCATCTCCAGGGTCTCCTGCAGCTTGGCACTTAGCTCCCTGCATCCATACAGCATAGTCACACGATCACACAAGAATGCAGAACAGAGCACATTACAAGCATGCCACTGTGTTAAAACAGCACTCTATATATAATTTGCTTTTCACAAAGGTATGTTCTTCAGGATTCTAGAGCTGTTGGTCTTCACTAAAGCACCCTACATTTCACCATCATGAAATTATGGAATTTCATATTTTCCCACTCTCCTGCACACAGTGCAAAAGCAAGGAGAGCAAATGCCCTCCTCCTCTCTTCTCCAGAGGGAGCCAGATGGCATCCCACAGACGGAGCAACCTCCTCTGAAAATTGTTTGTAAACGTAGACAATCACTTTACTGTGGGGCCGCATGCCAATTGGATTGCGCAAAAGAGCAAGGCATAGGTGCCGAAATCAGTGAGGACCGCTGGTAAACATCTTTGCTCCTCTTCAGTGTCATTAGGTGCCTTCCACTACATTTCAGTACAACTGAGTACATTATGTTGGCAAAAGGAATAATGTCAACCTCTGGTGCAGTATTCTCAAGCAATCCCTTTCAGCGATTGTCTCACTTTTGCAAAATTTTGTGAGACTTAACCCGCAAGGGCCAAGAGGAGCTTGTTTCGCACATATACCCACCTGGTGCGCATGCATCTAATATTTCTTTTTGAAAAATCTCACATAAGTGAAACTTTTTCCGAAAGTGATAGTCCGAGAACACATCCCCTGAACAAAGTCATCAATTGCTGATTGGTAAAGACTGTAAGGCGAACCAAGAGGCTGTGCTTGAAGTGAGTAGTCACCTACCCAACACACTGGTAGTGCCGAAAGGTGCTGGCTGCTTTGTGGCACGTCAATCCCAGCTGGATTGCACCCGGGTAGTCCTCCTCCTGCAGCAAAAGAACAGAGCAGACCGTCATTAAAATGTGAGGCACATAGAGCAAGAGCTGAGCTGTGCCCAAAGACATAAGCCAAGCATTGCACACATAAGGTTATCAGCCTTAAAGAATTCAATATTAGAGGGCCTTAGCATTCTTTTGCAGCCTGCAGGAAGAGGTGGCGGTCACAGCCATGATTTTGTGGAGCCAACCAGCCATGGTATCAATAGTTCCTGGAAGCTGTAGTTAGATGCGGCTCCTCAGGCAAGGCATGCTAGCATGTTCTTTATCTCGTGCTCCATGCTCGTGAACCTTCATCACCGGCACTGGAGGTGACAGTTACATCGCCACATGTCATCACTACCATTTCTGTCACGTGCCAGTTTTTCATGTGGTAACTAAGGTCACAGAACTCATCTGTCTAGCACTGCTTAGCTGTGAAATGCTCGCAGGCGGCAGTGACATAAGCTGTCATGACAGAACAGTAGCAGTAAGCAACAACTTTCTATTGTACAGCATAGAAAGCATAGCAGAAAATCACATTCGCTAATCTGCTTTGTCATAGCCATGCACTTCTCACTTTGTTGCAGGCAAGGCAGATAAATTCAGTCATTTGGTGTTCATTTTCAAAACACAAGCATATTACTTGTTTGCAGAAATACGTGCACAAGATTTTGATGCCTGTTGTCACATGTAGTGTGCAGTAGAGACATACACTTTGACAGTTCCACCTAGTAAATTTATTTCCTCAAATCGTCTGCGTGATCAAGACTAATTTGGACATATGTGGCATAGTGGCAGTGTAAGATGAATAATATTTTTCGCGAGTTTCGGTCCAACATTGCATTTTGCCAAGCTTTTGCAAGGGCAGCTCAGGTGAAAGCTTTCACCATGTCAGCAATATTAGCCAAGCTGCTGAAAATTACAAATTTGCATGATCACTGGTGCATTTTATATTGCACAGTATTGTCTCCGCCTGCCACAGTGGTAGCAAGAATATTCCGGCTAGTGTCCCAGCCGTATGTTCCTCTACATAATCCCACCTAGTACAGTGCTTGCTTTTTTAAGCAAGCTTACATCTACCACAGCACTATATATGTAGTGTCTGCCTCAGATTTCTGCCACAGCTTATCTCTCTTTCTTTCAGCCTTTTGTTAAACAAATCAATATGCAAAATAACATGATCTTTTCCTCTTGTCTGACACACCATAGATAGCAGTGATAATGGCGTTGATTTGGTATTCCCTTCTTGAAGCACACTGACCTTGATCCTCCGACACCTTGCAATTCATCCCATGACAGAATTTTCTACCAACCATTGAGCCTCTATTTCCTTTTCTTTGACTCTTTTTCCTTCCTTCAGCCTTCATTTGACTGACCAAACACAATATTTTTTTATATGGCAAACGTTAAAACAGTGCTGTAGGCAACACACTTTGCAATAATAAATCATTAAAGCAATTTTTACATGATTCATAATTCTATTTTGCTTCAAAGAGAAATCTATATAATTTAATGCATATTTGTTAGCTGGATTACAGGAGATGGCTAGCGATAGTGTGATAAAATAATGACAAAATCAACTTCACTTGATATCAGGTTAACATGCTGCATCAAAAAGGCTGATCAATGTTTCACAGCTCCTTTGCCTGAAGCAACAGCAAAGTATCAACAGTAACCATCCTTTACTCTCAGCTGTCAGATATAAGGAAAATTTAGACTAATTGTTTAAATTAGCCTGGTAATGTCAACAATCAAGAAGCTACTAAGCCTCCACGCAAAAATATGTTCGGCAGTTAATGTAGTGTGCAGGGTAACTACACCACCAATATGCTTAATGAGCACTCGGGATGTTACCAGACCGCCTCACAATGTGTGCTCCTGCACATGTTCCGCATTCTCCGGGGTTTAAGTCGCACCTTTGTATATGACACACCCTCTACTTTTAGTGATTTTCAAAGAAAAAATTGGTGTATAATAAACACCTGTGTATAAAACACACCTATTTAGCTCGGACATCATGATCAAATGTGACACTTGAATTCACATATAACAATATTCAAGCACCAAGAAAATCCCATTGATATAACCAGGTTGCACGAAAAATGCAGCGGGGACAAACATCCAAACATTTTATTTGATCAGCACAATGCGTTGGCGGGCTAATTGGTGCGAATCCATGAATACTTTTTTTAGCACAAAACAGCACACACAAGAAAGACGACCCCCCCAGCACAAGGCGCTACTCTCAACTGACATCACTTCATTGCATCACTACTTTACAGACAGCGGAATCTAGAAGAACATGCGCAGTGAGCACCGTGTGCAGGAACCACCAACATCCGATCACAAGACCGCACTCATGCGACAGAATAAAAAAAAACAAATTCAGTGCTGTACAAGGTTAAGGAAGGCACACTAATGCACTGTGACCCCAATGACTGAATAAAGAACGCTTCCGATAACTGCTTCCAGTGCTTCCGGTGGTGCGATATATGCTTCCGGTGGTGTCACGGCGCTTTTTCAAAATCGTGGTATCACGAAACATAGGTTTGCGCTTGCATATTTTAGAATGCTGAGCCAAATAGGAACCTGTGCCTGTTGGTATGGATCGCTCACGTTCTCTAAGGTGCTCGTTAACAAAGCGGCCTGACTGCCCTACATACACTTTGCCACATCACATAAGATTTGCCACATGGTATATAAGATTCCCTCGAGTTTGACGTAATAGTTCTGCAGAAACCTGCAAGGTGGAGAGAAGAAATGAATTAAAGGAAAAATAGACATCCACCCAATTATGACAATTGCTACAAAGGAAACCCACATGTTCTTCAAAACAAAAGCCTCACAGTAGAACAAAAATTTATCCTGGTCCAGGACACGAACCCGCCTTTCCAGGGCAGCCGCTCTACCATCTTAGCTAACCAGGTAGCAAACTCAAACTCTTGGCTTTGCTTCGTGTTGTTGACAAGTTCGACTTCGCCCTGCCACTTGCTAGCCGCCTGGTTAGCTAAGATAGTAGAGTGGCTGCCCCGGAAAGGCGGTGGTCCCGGGTTCGAGTCCCGGACCAGGACGAATTTTTCTTCAACTATGAGGCTTTTCTTTTGAGGAACCCGTATGGTTTTCCTTTGTAGCAATTGCTACGACTGGGTGGATGTCTCATTTTCCCTTAATTAATTACTTCTCTCCACCTTGCGGGTTTCCACAGAACTATTACGTCAAGCAAATATTATTGCTCCATAGAGTGATACAGAATCCGTGGCTGGTCCCAATCTGCCATTGGAACACACAACCTGCACTTCCATTCTGCCATTGGAATAGGATTGCTCCACACAGAGCAGAAAAACTTGATCTGGATCTACCATTGTATTTCAACATAAGACATCTTGTGCCAACCGAATGGTCAGCTGCTTTTCGGAGCAGTGAGAAGAAAGGAAAGCTGAGGAGAACTTGCAGTGCCATGGCTAGTGCCACCACCAGCACCAGCTGCTGTGAAACACGGCAATGATGGCAGCATATCAACAGAGCAGGAGTCCCCCTTTTGCCAGCACAACCACAGGAGTGGGTAGAGTCTTGTGACCGGCTGCTCCAATGGTGATACTGGGAGCACTCTGATCTGGAGTTTGGTAATCTGAAGGGGGCCCTTTGAATGGAGCCGGAGCACCCCTTTTTAACCATCCAATCAAGATCAACCTTTTCGGAGCATTCTAGAATGACCACCCGAAGATGCCATCAGTATGGGTCACACACAGTGAAGTGTGCAGTTCAGGCACTGTCCACAATGCTTTATCCACAGAGTGGCACTTGCACACTGCATCCAACCGTTTCATGATTCTGGCTCTGGAAAAATTCCAAGGCTGTATTTCCTGAAGCAACAGCCAATTATTAAGTCCACTGACAAACAACCTCAACACATAACAATGCTCACCTCGAGCAGTTCCCGAAGCCTGACATCAGTTTCTTGCTGAAAAACAAAAGAAAAGGAAAAGATTAGTGTTTTCGCACTGCATTTAACTCAATATGTAACCGTGTTTTGCTGAAAAGAAGGGGAAAGAAGGCACAAACTGATTTCTTGCCAAACATACAACATTAAATTTGAAAAGAACAGAAGCAATCAGCAAATATTGAGCACATTCAGACTGACTGTTCAAAACTTATCCTCACTTCATTAGAAACTTCAGAAACAATCAACTGTGAAGTATTTAGCTAACACCACGCACATGATGTGCATTACCCATGCACTACACATACAAAGTCTTTACATTCAATTGGTTGAAAAACAAGGGGCACTCCAGCTCCAGACACTTTTGTCTTTAACCTCAGGCAACACTGTGCTCATTATAAGCATGCACATGGTTTCCCATAGAGTCACTCCACATACAACGCATGTAGGTAGAGCTAAGTGCTGCGATTGTTTCCCAAGAAAGATAGCGGCAACTATGTCTCACCATAAATGTTAAAATTCTTTTCTTATAAGAAGCCACCGTGCAGTGCTCAGTAATATGCCAATGTTTGATATTTATCTACTGCATTCAGCATCAGTTTCAGCAAATGCTTCATTCGCTACTTGCAAAACAGTTCTGCCTGATAACCTTGACAAGAAGGCACATTTGCCTTGTCCAATGTTCCAGCTGCACCTAATTCCCAAAAATCAATTATTACAGCAGCACCAACAAAACATAACATGTGAGTACAAGACTGCAGTGTACAGTGCTGAATTCACAGCTAAATTTAATTAAAGAAATACTACACAATGTAGTTTACGAAATTGTTTAACAACTGAGACATGGACAACAGCCGCAGTGCTAATGGCAACATCTTATAATGGTTTTTCCAACCATAGCTTGTTATATTTTTGCATTCATGTCTGGTCATAATGAAGGAAAAGAAAAAGGCCATTACACATTTAAGCAGATCTTGTAGATCGGCAAATGCAATTTTCTTCAAAAAAATCATTCCTTAAACTTTGTTTGGAAAATTATGATTCAACAATCTATTTTCATGTCTCAAAAAATGAAAGTGTTTTTGCAACTAGAATACTCAGAAAGGTTATTCCAATTGAGGCATTATAGCTGTATGGGTTGAATTTTTTTTATTCATGCTCGGCTGATAGGGCTCATAAAAAGAAGGTTTGCCCCAGATGGTGAGCTTTCCTTGTATAACAACAAGCAAGCACTAGCCCTGGCTGTGCCTACACCAGCTCATTCTCGAATTTCCACCAGTGCTCCAGCAAAGGCCATGTTTCCCACATGCGAGAAGTTGACAGAAGAAAAGTTGTTGCCTCGCTGAGTTCATGGCGAAAGCTCTCAACAGCAAGATTTAAGTGCTGTGCCCTAAAACAAGGTTAGCTTCATGCACTGTTGCACAGATGGCCGTTTCCATAGCCATACTGCTGTTCAACAAAGGCCACAAAGGCTGTCAGGAGGTTTTAGGGGATTTGGGCATCCGTCAAACTTAGTAGTTCATTGCTCCAAACCACTGGACAGACCAGAGAAGAACTAAAAAAAAAAAAAATGTCTTCAAAACAGACAGCTGAAACTAATTTTCAACATCACCATGCAGCAAAGAATGTCCGCATGAAGGAGAATGCTTGCAAGGGTTCCGAGGACACGACCTACGCAGCGGGATAATTTTCAAGCTTTACACTTCTTTTGTAAAGATTGTCAGCCTTTGGCCAAACTTCATGCAAATTGATCCTCTGCAATAGTAATAAGCAAATAACCAGATAAGATGTTGAGAAACTAAATACAAATTCAAAAATAAAATGGTTAACTTTTAACTTCTTGGTAAATTACATTCAAGTTAGCTTTATTATTAACGAAAAAGTATCTGCAAGGAGCACCTACTCTTAATAATGATTATGTTGCCCCTGATGCCTTTGGACCAGCAGTGAAGTAGTATTTATCAATATATGTGATAATTTTATGTGCTTTGGTTGAACTGCTCGAACCTGCAGCAAGTAGTCTTTTTATCCATTTTCATTTCCATCATTCTTATTATTTCTATGTTTCAATTAAAATACAGTTACTTCTGCCAATTCTACTTAGGTTAATTTGACATTTCAGTTAATTTGACATTTCAGTTAATTTGATCCGGACCAAAAGTCTCGCCAGTGCTCATGCATCTCTATGGGCCCACACTTTTGTTATTTTCATGCTAAAATTGGCCTTTGCCAAATAATTCAAACTTGACTAGCCAGCATGTACGCACCTGACCCCTATGGTGACCTCGACAGCGACGCCTTCAGTGGCAGCGTCTATCTTTGCGGAGCTTAGAGTACAGTCAATGTGTTGAGCACATGTCATCTCTCATCGAAAACACCTAATTTTGACATGCCCTAGGGAGATTTTCAAACAATCAAGGCCACAATGTCTTATTAGGGCATTTAAATGATTCTAACATGCACCTTCCTTTTGTTTTTAAAATAAAATTGGGCTGTAAGTTGCCAGTGCAGTGGAAACGGACACAAAGCAAAAATTGCCTTCGCAACAGTCGCATGCTTTACTGCATAACAGGAATGTGCCAAGGCAGAGCTGACTTTAAAAACCCTGTGCCAAAGTTGACTTTAGAAACCCGATCGCCATTGTGAAACAAATTTTTTTTTGCTAAAAAAATCGGGTGTGTGTAAGATTTATACTCCATTTAGGAGCTTTCATGTTATTACTACATTAGTTTGCCACTTCCGACACATAGTAAGTGAGCGCGCGTTTGATTCAGGGGCGTGATAGAATCGGGCCAATACTGCCAAATGAATCTGCAGTGTTTTCACTTTTTTTTTCCACATCTTGTTTAATTCAACCAGCTGGATAATTTGAACAGTCATTTGTCCCTTCTGGGTCGAATCAACGAAAGTAGACTGTAACAGTTGATTGGTGCTATTCGTTTTATGGCTTCATCATCTGTTGCCTTTGTATGGCTGTAACTAACAAACATTGGACTTCTGAGTTCCCCTTATTTTTCATGGCCGAAAGCTGAACTCAGCATTTCAAGGTACTGCCATCCCAATTCCTGGTCACATATACGTTTCCAGTATTCTATAAACAGCAATGCATGTATGAACAAGCTGTTTATGTCTGTTGCCCTGCTGTTAATATTTCTTCACAGTTTTGCCTTGAGCGTGTAGTACACAGCCAATTGAACTGAAAAACTTTGTTAAATTGTATACCACTCTGTTGACATATTCTTTGTGCACTGATGATAGCAAATATCTTTGATATATTTGTCGTAATACCGCTCTCGCATATCACTGCCTTCTGTTTTGAAGAGTCAAAGGCCAGTCAACTTTATCAGTTTAACTTATTCCTTTGGCCTGTCTACTTCCTGTATTTAAAGTGTAAACTGGAATATAAGTCAAGATATTTTTCTGAAAAAAGCAGACTAAAGTCACCCCTCATCTTTTATAGCAGTCTTTAGAAGAATGTGAATCATTGTCTGGCCACCTAAGGTGTGTATGTTGGCAAATGCATAGCCCAAGCCACATCCATATGTAATTGTGATTGCTAGCATATTTTGTTGTTGCTGTGTCTTCTTGTGTTCACTCTTCTAATCCATCTCATGCATGATTTGTTTGTTATTTATTTTTTGTCTGGTCAGCAATGAGTAGTGGCATGTGGAGAGTTTTCAGTGGCGTTCAAGACACAAGTTGTAGACTTCGCCGATGCGAACGGCAACATGGCCACTCAGTGCCACCAGCTTGGCATTTCTGAAAAAAGCCTGTAATGTTGGAGGACACAAAATAATACTGTTGACATGCAACCCACGTAAAACATCATTTCATGGGTACCATGCAGAGCAACCCCGGTCTGAGGGCGCAATTGCAGACATTGTGCGGTAGTTTCTTGCACGGTCGCTATCAGTGATAGCGCCATTGTGAAAATGAGTGCATTTTGGTGATTTTATTTTACTGTTTTTTTTTTCACTTCAAAGTAGGGGTTCGGCATTACTCTCGCTTGACCTATATTCCGGTTTATACAGTATGCACATTTGATTTTGAATAAACTTTGACCTGATTTTTAAAAAAAAAAGAGAAAGGACTTGTTGTCCCCTCCCACTGACCAGAGCCTTGATGAGGTGCAGGGAGCGCAACAACCCCAACAGCTGCTGACGCCTGCGGCAGGCAGCCAGGAGGCCCAGGCTGGACACCGTCAGCTCGTGCTGGCTGCACGCCAGGCTCCTGTGGTGCAGCAACCAGAGAACAGCCATGACACAGGTAAGCCAATCGGCCCGAACACTCGAACGGCTTTCACGAATCGTCCCTTAAAACAGTAACTGAATTATCGTCAATGTTACCGCTTGAAGGCTCAGTTATTATGTTACTTAAAAAATGTAACTTATTGTGAGTGATAAATTAACTGGGTTATAGTACACACAAGCTTGCTCAAAATTTTTTTCAATCGGAAAAGCAGGTAATGAGTAACCAAGACAACTAACCTACATGCTTTCAATACAGGAAGAAATGACTAAAACTGTATGAACATTGCTGATAGTACTCTGTTTTCCTGTCATCATAGGCTACCATATGCAACAGGTGGCTACAAGTATAGAATGCTTGACCAGTCAGAACAACTTGAAACTACTTCACTACTTTATAAAAAATATTTTAGAATACTGCCTCAAAATCTACAATACAAATTTTCAATCTTCCACTTACTCACCTACTCGAGTTATACAATCACCTCTATGCTGCAAGATCCTTTGTGTTATCACTAATGTTTCACTTAGTGCCTCACTTTAATTGCATTTGCATGGTCTGGTGTGCATTTGTGCCTGCAAATTCTTATCAAACACATGAAATTCCCTGGAGGCATGCTAAAATATAAATACTGGCTATTCAAAGTATGAAATTTCTATCAATCATTCTATCTTGTGTTTACTACACACATTCAATGGAATCTGCATCAATACTTTATTCTTTATTCAGTGAGTGCCCCGCTTTGCCTATAAGGCGTTACAGCAGGGGGTTTACAGACTTATATAAAGCACTTCATCTATACAGCACACTTGCATCTCTTGCAGCCGGTTCCAATCTCTCATAGTCATCACAAAGAAGGAATTATAAAACATAGTTGTCCTTGCACGGTACTCTTTCACTTTGTGTTGGTGTTGATTTCGACTAGATATGTAATTGGATTCATCAAAGTAGTTATTACAAGCAATTACAGTGTTACCATGTATACCAGAAAAGAAAAACTTCAACCACAGTTTTTTTTTCTGCACGAAGAAAGCGATTCTCAACCCAATTCCATTTTCATTGCGGTACAACTGTCTGTCCGCTTGTACCGCCCTAAAACAAACCGTGCAGCTCTATTCTGAATTTTTTCAAGCTTATCTATAAACCTGGCCTGCATCGAGTCCCATACAGTGCATGCGTACTCCAAAATCGACCTAATAGATGTGAGGTAAGCTGTGTTCTTTAAATTCTGGGGTGCCCATCTTAGGTTACGCTGGATAAAGTTAAGAGCCCTAGCTGCTTTACCAACAACATAATCAATATTGGCATTCCATGAACCATTATGCGATAAAACAACACGAACAAGGTGAGCAACACATGGTTTCGTAGTAATCACATACATACTTATGGTGTAAGCCATTTCTATTTGTTTCTTTTTTGGAAACACACATGTACACACACTTTTTTGGATTCAACATCATTTGCCACTTCTGGCACCACCTTGTAATACGATCCAAATCGTCCTGCAAAGAAATTCCGTCATTTGCGTTTCTAATCTGCGGACATAAAACACAATCGTCGGCAAATAAATGTATGCACGACGAAATACCAACAGAAATATTATTAACAAAAGTAAGGAATAAGAGCAGTCCAAGGACGAAGTCTTGAGGCACGTCTGATGAGACACCAACATAGTATGAACACTTCTCATTTAAAAGCATGCATTGACACCTGTCAAACAAGAACCGTATTTTCGCGATTCTGAGCACCCCCCAATTCAAAGCACCCCCCCCTCTATTTTCGCAAAAAAATTGGGAAAAATGTTTGTATGTGAATCTAAGCACCCCCTTATTTGTCAGGAAGCGTGGGTAGCCAAGGCCGCCAAACGCGCTTGCTCACTCTCTCATCGAGCTGGAGCCGTCGGAGTCCCGAGGTGGCACGGCGTCCGCGGCGCGAGTACGCCGTACAGCTGGACTGTACGGATGTTTGGTGAAAGCTACAGAAAGCTTCCCCATCAACCATCGCAAAGTGGATTTCGGACGCTTCGAAGCGGGTCCAAGTATACGTTGTGGTCAAATCATTTAAGAACTGCTCGATCACAAACCACTTTGACGGAACGGAAGACGACCTGCTGTGGGATACCGAGAGCGGCGGTTCAAGCGGTGCGACAACTCGAGTGGCAGTGATAGTAACTGAGCATTCGACACAAGCGGTGGGTTCACTGTGTGCACCAATATTTCTTTTGAATGTTTGCAAAATAAAATGTTATTTCTCGGACCCGTCTCGTCGTGATGTCGCAGCGAAATGAGTGAGGGGGGCGGTCATTCTAGATTTTTCGAATCTAAGCACCCCCCCCTCACTTTGGGCATCGCGACTGTGAAAAGAGGGGGTGCTTAGAATCGAGTCAATACGGTAATTGGTTCTCTAAGTTCGTACATTCTGGTCAAAATTTGGACTCTGCAGTTTGACGAGGAGAAGGGAATGCGACATGGTGTCGAAGGCCTTTTAAAAATCTAAAAACACGTAATCTGTTTGCCCACCCTCGTCAACATTGGGAGCCAGCTCATGAAAGAACTCTACAAGTTACATGGCACAAGAAAAGCCCTTGCGAAAACCGTGCTGCTAATTTATAGGAACATTATTATCTGTAAGATGGGTCAATATGTGCTTAAATCGGATATGTTCAAAAAGTTTACACAATATTGTTACGGAAGGATGAATGAAGAGAGAGAGGAAGCAGAAGGTCGCGAGACGCTGGCTGCTGCGTGGGCTTACTAGTCAGCCATTTTAACCACATTGACTCTGCTTGTATATACCTTGTAAATACAGTCTTATATTCCCAACATCCCCGTAACATATTGGTGGGAGGTGTGGGGTATCATGGCTGGAAATGGAGCTCCGCAGTGGACATCGCATCACCGTCCTCGCCATGAATGACGGTGAGCACTTGGGATCAATGTCGTCGTCGTCTCCGACGTCCCCATCGCCTGCTACGTCGCTGTCGCGTTCGGTTGTGGTTGTGCAACCCAAGGATCCCGGAACTTTCTGCAGGACTGATAGTGGCGACGTTGAAGAGTGGGTGGCTATGTATGAACGTGTGAGTGGAATAAACAGATGGGACCCTATGCTTATGCTAGCTGACCTGTTTTTCTACCTAAGAGGCACAGCAAAGGTGTGGTTCGAAAACCATGAAGAGGAGCTGACCAGATGGGACACGTGCAAGGAGAAGTTAACAGAGTTGTTTGGCAAACCAGCCGGTCGTAATAGTGCCACAAAGCAGAAACTGGCCTCTCGTGGCAGTTCGCAGTTTGTACGCAGTTTCCCTGTGCCACGTTGTGCTTCTGACATGCGCTGCTTCGTTGGGCTGTGTTCTTACTTTCGCCGTTTCGTCAAAAACTTCGCTGACGTTGCTCGGCTTTTGACAGATCTTCTAAAGAACACGCCGTTCTCATGGGGCCCTGAGCAAGCTCACGCATTGTGGGGATTCGCGACCCTCGTGCCTCCCCTGATATCTTGTTTTCCCGCATAGCCCCGTCTCCGTGTGGCGTCGGCGCGTGGGCCGCGGCGTCGGAGTGGTACAAGCGTGGTGCGAGAGATGGCGCGAGCGTCGCACCGCTGCGCGGTTACTTTGTTTCGGGAAAGACAAGGCGCTCGCTCTCTGGGGTTCGAGACAGCAAGCAGCACGGACGTGCCGCGCATGCAGCGACCCTCTTCCCCGGCGGGTCGGCGCGCGGCGGGGACGTCTCCCGCGTGCGCGCCGACCCATGCTTCTGCGAGACCGCCTCGCGTGGCCGCCTTCGAATGCGCCACGATTCGCGTGACCATACACGCGAACGACCAGGCGCTGGGATCCAACATGGGGCGAACATATTCGCTCGCGAGGTCGCGGTGAGTCGGACTTCTAGATTTGTCGCGCGCCCATCGGCATGTTTTGTGGATAGCAACTTGGCTAGCTGGCATTGAACTATGAAAGGTGCAATAAATGTCCTTGTGATTGTTTGCACTACTGTGTTGTCGTTCCTTTTTCCCAAGAGTACGGTGTGAGAATCCCACATCAGACCCCACATCTCCCACAGCGTTCGCCGCTATCATTGGGTTTCTGACCACCCCTCCCACAATTGCCCACTTTGATCCATCTGCACCGACTGAAGTACACACTGATGCAAGCGGCCACAGCATTGGCGCTGTTCTCGCCCAACAGCGGAATGGCACCGAGTGCATGATAGCTTACGCCAGCCGCCTGCTGTCACCTGCCGAGAGAAATTACTCCATCACCGAGCGGGAGTGCTTGCTTTAGCTTGGGATGTCGCCAAATTCCGGCCATATTTGTACGGCTGCCCGTTTTTGGTGGTTACAGACCACCACGCCCTCTGCTGGCTGTCTTCGCTGCAGGACCCCACAGGACCGCTTGGTCGCTGGGCCTTGCGGCTCCAGGAATTTTCATTTAGTGTCCATAACACGACTGGGTGCCTCCACAAGGACGCTGACTGCCTCTCACGTCCCCCTGTGGATCCTCCCAATCCTGTTGCGCATGATTCGGTGAACTGCGTGATGGCTTTGACTGACATGACCGACATGCGCGCTGAACAACAATGCGACGCATCCTTACAGTCCATCATTGTCAGGGTGTAATCTGGCAGCATCTGGTGCCGCATGTTCGTGCTGCACGACGCCATTCTCTACCGCCTCAATATCAACCCTGACTACCCTGAGTTGCTCTTTGCCCTTCCTCATCATCTGCGATCTGTCGTTCTCGAACAACTTCACGATGCACAGACGGCGGGACACCTTGGAGTATTGCGTAAATACGACCGCGTACGAAGCCGGTTCTTCTGGCCGGGTCTCTACAGCTCTGTGCGTCATTATGTCGCAACTTGCGACTTGTGTCAGCGCCGGAAGAAACCTCCCCTGCCACCTGTCGGCCGACTCCATCCAATTGAAGTTCCCTCTGAACCATTCTTTCATGTAGACCTTGACCTGCTTGGCCCTTTTCCGACGACGACTAGAGGGATTAAGTGGATCGCTGTCGCTACTGATTACGCGACACGCTACGCGATAACAAAGGCGTTGCTGACTAGTGCAACAGACGTCGCTGATTTTCTCCTTCACGACGTCATTCTCCAGCATAGTGCACCTCGACAGTTACTTACAGACCGCGGCCGCTCGTTCTTGTCTCGAGTTGTGGACAACCTCCTCCGCTCTTGTGCCACTGAGCACAAGCTGTCCACTGCCTACCAACCACAAACAAACAGTCTTATGGAACGTCTCAACCGAACACTCACAGAGGTGCTGTTGATGTACGTTTCCAACGATCACCACGACTGGGACGCCACACTGGCCTATGTGACATTTGTGTATAACTCGTCCCAGCATGACACCGCAGGATATTCACCTTTTTATCTTTTGTATGGTCGCGACCCCACTTTTCCCTTTAACACCATCCTACCTTTGTGCCCCGCATTGCCATTGAGTACGCTCGTGAAGTTATTGATTGCGCCCACATGGCACGTCAAGTCGCTCGATCTCGCTTATTAGCCTAGCAGCATCTGCAAAAAAAAGCGTTACGATCGGTACCATAGCGATGTTCAGTTCGCCTCAGGTGCTTGGGTGCTGCTTTGGTCACCATGTCGCCGGGTCGGCCTCTCCCAGAAGCCTCTCTCTCGCTCTACAGGGCCTTATGAGGTCCTATGTCAAGTTGACGACATCAATTACGAGATCACGCCGTTACAGTTTCATCCATCCTCAAGTCCACTGCCTGTTGACGTCGTGCACGTTTCGCGGCTGAAGCCATACTTCGTTTGCAGTTCGCCTACCATGCGCCGAGACAGCGCTTCAGCACCCGGGGGTCCCGTTACGGAAGGATGAATGAAGAGAGAGATGAAGAAGAAGATCGCGAGACACTGGCTGCTGTGCAGGCTTACTAGTTAGCCATTTTACCCAATTGACTCCGCTTGTATATACCTTGTAAATACAGTCTTATATCCCCAACATCCCCATAACAATATCGATGTTAATAAAATGGGCTGGTAATTTGCTAAGTCCTTTTTTTAGCCACCCTTATGAACCAGAACAACATGGGAAATTTCTCAATCATCGTGTAAAGTGCCTGTTGAAAGGGACTTAGTGTAAATTATATAAAGGTAAAGCAAAATGGGCACAGCACATCACTTCAGTACATGAGGAGAGATACCATCAGGACCAACTGCTTTGGATTCGTCTTGGCTTTCAAGAAGAGAATGTATACCACGAACACTCAGTTCCACTGGCAGCATCAGTGGAAACGTGCTTGGGTGCGGTTGGGAAGGAGCGTCATGCTTGGGTAAAAACACGGATTGGAAATACATATTTAAACATGTGGCTTTAGCTTCCTCATCAACTATAACTGTATCAGTAAAATTCAGTTCGCTGACTCCAACATTATCAGAGTTAGTTAGTTAAATGGGGTTTAATGGCGCAAAAGCGGCTGAGGCTATGCTGCGCCAAACACGAGGTGTTTTAAAATCCACTTTATGAAGGAAAAGGCTTTGTTAATCTATATTTTATGTAAAAAGCCAGTGTCATCTAGAAATTTACGAACGTCACATAATGGTACTAGTGGGTCATCACCTAAAATTAGGGCAGGTTGTAAAGGTATGTGTAGTTGATAGTATAACTTGTGCAAAAGTATTCGTCTGTGTGTTTCAGTCTCCGTACATGTGAGTAATATGTGCATAACTGTTCGTGGCTGTTGACATTTCGCGCATGTTGGTGTGTCTTCTTTCGTAAGCAATTGTGTGTGAGGTGTGTGTGCCCAATGCGTAGTCGGCATAAAACTACTTCGATGAACCGCTCCTGATGATAGCATGACTTCTGCTCGCCAACTATGGGTTTCGTGAGATGTAGCTTGTTGTTGGCACAAAGGTCCCATTCGCGTTACCATTTTACCGTTAAGGCTTTTCTAATTGCACGGATGCTATTTTTATATGGGAGTGTTGTGTTTGTAATGTCTTTGTGCGCTGCCATCAATGCATATCTATCAGCTGCTTCGTTACCCGGTATCCCAACATGGCTTGGGACCCAGCAGAAACGAATTGACCTCCCGTATTCGTTAAGCACCACCATGTTTAAAATGTCTCCAATCAAGGGTTTACACTCAGGTTTAAAATGTAGAGCCTTTAGTGTGCTTAGAGAATCTGTGTATATGACTGCATTTTTGTGTTTATCAGCGATAATCTTTTTTACAACAACCCATATAGTGAAAACTTCGGCCGTGAAGACAGAGGCGTGTTGTGGCAATCGAATACTTTTTTCCCAATTTTCCTTTACACCCCCACACCCACGTGCTCTTTCGTTTTAGAGCCATCAGTATAATATTGCATGTTATTTTGATATTTGTCCTGAAGTGTACGGAATTCTTGTGTGATGTGTTCGCGTGGGGTGTTTTTCTTCTTTAAATGTATCAATGTCCAGTCACATAGCGGTTCAAGATCGTACCATGGGGGCAAACGCTGTGGCTTTCTGGCAACCTGTAGGACTTTGCAAGGAATGTTATAATCCCGAACATATTCCTCATGTCGCAGGAGAAGCGGTTTAATCGTGTTCGGTTTATTTGTGTAGTGTAGGCGTGAGTTGCATTGTGTGAGGATGTTGTAGCATATGTGTTGTGGTGATGACTGAATTCTTAGTACGTAGGAAAAAGTGAGTAATGCTCTGCGCTGATGTAATGAGGGTTCATTACACTCAACATATAAACTTTGGACAGGTGACATTCTGTAGGCGCCACTTGCCAGTCGCAGTCCAAGGTTATGTACTGGATCAAGTCGCATGATGTAGGACTATCTGGCTAAGCCTTAAACCACGGAGGCGTAGTCTAAAAGGCTACGCACAAGAGACCGGTAAACACGTAAAAGGCACGTTCGGTCGGAACCCCAGTGCTTATGAGACAAAACTTTAAGGATATTTAGAGCTTTATTTGTTTTATTCTTTAGTGCTTTTATGTGGGTTAGGAAATTAAGTTTGGTGTCAAAGGTTATTCCTAAAAACTTATGATCTTGTTTCACCGGCAATATGGTGTCGTTCAATTTTAGGACTGGATCGCTGTGTAGCCTTCGTTTCTGAGAGAACAAAACAGTAACTGTTTTCTGTGTGGAGAAACGGAAACCATTTTTGTTAGCCCATTGCGTAAGTTTATTTATTGTCATTTGAAGCTGCCTTTCACAGGTTGGCAAACTTGAGGCAGGGCAAGCTACTTGGAGATCGTCTACGCAAACAGAGTGCATAAGAGATGACGGTATAATCTTATTATTTGAATTCATCTTTACTATAAACAGCGTCGTGCTGAGAACACAGCCTTGTGGAACGCCATTTTCCTGTGTAAATGTATTAGAGTAAACTGAACCCAGACGTACCTGAAATGTTCTGTTAGACATAAAATCAGCTAGTCAATTCAGCATTTTACCACGGATGCCGAGGTCAGCCAGGTCTCTTAAAATTCCATATCTTTATGTGGTATCATAGGCTTTTTCTAAATCGAAGAAAACTGCAATACAGTATTGTTTGTGTAAAAATGCATGTTGAATTTCATGTTCAAGACGGACAAGATGGTCGGTGGTTGAACAACCCTTTTTATATCCACACTGATGCGGGTCTATGAGGTTCCTTGATTCTAAAATAAATGAGAGTCTTATATTGATAATGCTTTCGTATGATTTTGCCAAACAGCTTGTGAGGGCAATTAGTCTGTAGCTGCTTGCGGATGTTGGGGATTTACTGGCCTTTAGAAATGGAACTACTACTGTTTTTTTCCACTCTTCGGGCATTACACCAGATTCACAGATTATGTTGAAAAATTTAAGGAGAGCGTCTACAGATGCCTGAGATAGATGGGCCAGCATGGCGTAGTGAATACGATCGTGACCTGGCGCTGTTGTTTTCCCTGCAGAAAGGACTCTGTTTATTTCTTGTTGTGTCAGATGGGCATTGTACGGTTCATTTGACGCGCCAGTAGTGGGCAGCTTCTGTTTTTCAGCGGACTGTTTGTATTGTAAAAATTCCTCTGTATAATTCCCTGAACTGGATACATCACGGAAATGTTCACCAAGTATATCTGCCTGTTCTTGTATTGTTGTTTGTGTGCCTGGACATGTAAGTAGTGGAATTGTGTACGATGAGTACTCTCCTCTAAATTTCTTGACCTGGTCCCACATTCGTTTTGATGTTACTGTACTGTTGATTGAAGATATGTATTTTTGCCATGAAGATTTTTCAGCCTGTCTTCTAATGAATCGTGATTTGGCTTTGGCTTGTTTGAAGTTTAGGAGGTTGCAATAGGTGGGGTACCTCCGTAGGATTCCCCAGGCCTTATTTTGTTCTTTTTTAGCGTTGGCACACTCCTTCGTCCATCAGGGGTTTAGCCTTTTGCTCACAATTCCCGATGACTGGGGTATCGCCTTTTCTGCCGCTGAGATTATTACCTCAGTGAACGTTTTGTTAAGTTCATGAACGCTTAGGTCTGGCGAAAAGACATCTTCCAGTTTCGAATTTTCCGATAAGAGCTGCCAATTAGCGAGCTTTAGTTTCCATCGACGTGGCCTAGTGGTTAAGGTTGGTGGTGATGATAGGAGTTTAATGACTGCTGGTAAGTGATCACTACCATATGACGTGTCGAGGGCCTCCCACCTAAGATCATTAAAAAGAGATGGTGAGCAAAAAGCTAAATCTAAACAGCTAAAACTGCGGGCAGTTGGTGAAAAGTACGTTGGGGCACCTGAATTTAAAAGGCAGATATCATTGGATAGGATAAAATCTTCAACCAGCTGTCCTCTTTGGTCAGTTTTGACGCTGCCCCAAAGAGTACAATGAGCATTAAAATCCCCTACTAAAACAAATGGTTCTGGTAATTGATCTGTTAAATTTTCTAATTGTTTAGTAGTGAAGTGGGTGTGGGGTGGAATATACAGTGAGCAAATGGTGATGGTTTTGTAAGATAGAATGGTGACAGCTACGGCTTCTAAAGATGTATTCAATTGGACGTTTCGGGTGGGGAGTGCTGCCCTGCACGACTATAGCCACACCACCTGACAAACGGGTGGAACATTCGCAGTCCCTTCGGACAACGGTGAAACCTTTGAGAATTTGACTATTTTTTGGACCGAGATTTGTTTCCTGAAGACATACAGCAACTGGTGAAAAGATGTTGATGATGTCTTTGATGTCACCTTGATTGTGCATGAGACCTCTACAATTCCAATGAATAATAAAAGCCATTTTAAAATTAAAAGGTAATAATTGGCACTACGGAAAGGGTAAGAGGTGAGATGTTAGGTGACCTGGATTTAAAAAGGCTTATGCAAATGAGCAATAACCTTCAGGTTATCGCTTTCTTATTCTGAGGGGTTATTGGGATTTTGTCCCTTTTACCGCGCTCAAGAGAGCGCTTGTCCTTTGGTGTCAATGACACCAGGGTTTTTGCGTCGACCTCCATTCCTCTCTCTGAGGCGCTGGAGGATCGAGAGTTAGGCGCCCGAGACACGTGTCTCGGGCCTTGGAGTTCGCTTGATCTTAGGGCCCTGCGGGACTGGTGTCTGCAGGGCCTCTGAAGAGGATGGAGCAGCGCCGGCTGCTTCCACCACGGAGGAGGGAGGGGTCACTGCGGGACCACTACGCGTGGGCTCGGAGGACTCCTGAAACCTCTGTGACGCTGCCCCCATCTGCGTCACATCGGCGTAACTTCTTCGCGGAAGGTATGATAGCCGCTTCCTGGCTTCATAGAACGAGATTTTTTCTTTGACTGTTAGAGCAATTACTTCTTTTTCTTTTTTCCAGCAAGGGCAACTCCGTGAGTAAGCTGGATGATCACCCTTGCAATTTACACATTTTGCAGGAGCATTGCAGTTATCAGAAGGATGGTCATTGGCACTACATTTCGCACATGTTTCTTTGCCTCTGCATGATTGTGATCCATTCCCAAACTTCTGGCACTTGAAACACCGCCTCGGGTTCGGTATGTACTGCCTCAAGTTGATTTTCAAATATCCTGCGTCGAGTGAACTAGGGACTGTGCTGCTACCAAACGTCAATATCATATGTTTCGTCGGAATCTGTTGGTCATTGCGTCGTAGTGTGATTCTCTGTACCTTATTTAGTTTTGCTTCTGAAATCCTTCGAGGAGCTCTTCATCACTGAGGTTCAGGAAGTCTTCTTCAGATATAACTCCTCTGCTTGTATTCAGTGAGCGGTGTGGAGAGATTATCACTTTGATGTCACCGATAGTGGTGAGTTCGGCGAGTTTTTCTAGTTGATCTTTTTTGGTCAGTTCAAGGAGGAGGTCTCCGCTAGCCATCTTCGAGGCTTTGTAACCAGCTCCAGTGTTTGCCAGTGTTTGCTAGACATTTCAAAACTGTGAATGGTGACAGTTTTCTTACGGTTGTGTTGCCTTCACTGTGAAGAACGTGGTATTTTGGAAATGAGTTTTCGGTTGGTTTTAAAAAGAACTGGAAAGTTGCTTCGGTGCGACCTCTTTTCAGAGGCCGATCTAAAAGTCGCGGGAACGCTTCTGCCATTGGATAGCTTGAAAATTCGGCAGCGGTGGTAGCCACCCACCACCGAGCCCAACAAGGGGACGCTGCATGTTCCAAGAAACCTGCAGACGCCAGCTATACACCGCCACTATAACCTAATTTATATACTCAAGGTTGAATATATGACACACGGTTAACCCTTGCCGCCCGGAAATACGGAAGTAAGAATAAGTGAGTAGAAGACAGGAAAGATTGAAAGTGAGAGAGACAGAAAAAGATTGAAGAGGGGGACAGGAAAAGGCGACCGCCAATTTCCCCTAGGTGGGTCAGTACGGGGGTGCCTTCTGCCACCGCCGGGGGGCCTTAAAGGTCCAAACACCAAGCATCGGCTCAACTCCCAGGATCCCCCTCTCCCCAGACACGTCTAAGCCGCGCACGGCTACACATGGGAGGGTCCAACCCTCGTGTGCTCGGGTACGTGGTGTCGCAACACACCAAACGCCTGCTGACGCAGACGCCCCTGCGGGGACATTATCAGATCCGCACTCCTTAATATAATGCCAGAATGAGTTGGGATTAGTTTTCATTTTCATTATTGAGCTCCTCGAAATATCTCTCTTTTGCTTTTTCCACACTTGATTTAATTATTTAATTTAATTATCGGGTTTACGTGCCAAAACCACTTTCTGATTATAAAGCACGTCGTAGTGGAGTACTCCAGAAATTTCGACCTCCTGGGGTTCTTTAACGTGCACCTAAATCTCACACTCGATTTAAACTGCTCCGCTAATGCTTGTAATTCTTTCGCGTGCTCACTGCTTCCAGTTTTCTTTAATTTATGGAAAACTCGTCGCTTTTTCTTCATTTCTTTCAAAATACCTGTCGTCATCCATGGCTTCTCGCATTTAGTAATCTTACCTGCTTGTATCGCAGGTATATACTTATACACAAGGGCTAACACCTTATCCCTAAACACAAACCATAAATCGTTTACACTATCGTTTTCAGCACGGCACTCAAACACGGGCAAATGATCTTCTAGCTTTTGAGCTATGCTTGAGTAGTAACCCTTGCTGAATAAAAAAAAAAAAAAAAAACCTTTCTTGTTGCACAACTTAAGGTTCTTCTACTTTAATTTTTAATGTCTGCAACAACTGCCCTGTGGTCACTGATACCTGGAATAACACTGACATTATGCACCAAACTGGGGGGAATTTGAAAACACGAGTTCTAGAACGTTATTATTTCTAGTTGGGCAAGTAACAAACTAAATGAGACCAAAATTGTCAATTATACTTTTTATTTCTATGTTTACATGGCACCCAGTGCTGCTTACACATATTCCATCCCGCCATTCTAAGTCTGGCAAGTTAAAATCATCGGCAAGAATGAAAGGTCTGCTTGAAACTTCCGAGATAATTTCATTCAGCGATTGAAGAGTATTGTAGTTCGAGTTTGGTGGTTGGTAAAATGCAGCTATGGCGAACGAAGAATTATCATCCAGGGTAGCTGTGCACCAAACAGATTCGACATCACATGGGATGTCTAATGTGGCAGATTTCAGGGAACTTCGCACAAGTAAAAATACACCGTCCCCATGGCTCGGCCTATCTCTACGATATGCGACAAATTCGCTCGGAAACACTTTATGATCGCCAATGTCACGGTTCAGCCGCAACAGAGCTCATGATTAATGTAATGTTATGACCTACCTAAGCATTCATTGCCCACAAAGGCAAAGACATTGATAATAGAATTCTACATATACTGCCACAAGATGCTGAGCTCTGGCAAGCACCGTCAGAGCACATTGGGCAGTGTTTGCATAACCGATCAAAGTGCCAGCCACTTGGGCTTAGACAAAAAGCGAACATTTCAAACAGCTATTGATGCATGCCTCCATGAGCACTTGTTGATATACTCAGCCAGACTGTCCTTAGCGCACTTGCTATGTGAGGGCAGGCTTTTCATTGCTCGAACGAGAGATCTAATAAAAAAAAATGAACAGCCCACCTACGACCTCGGATGCACACAGAGCAGGCCTCATCAAGACTGTCCTGCAGCTCCGTGACTCGCTGGAGCTCTAGCGTATACCAGGACTGGTTCTGCAGGATCAAGTCTGATACTCGCTTGGACACCTGTAAATTCATACACATGACATGACATGACATCAAGGTACAGAATACACCGTTGCAGCAGCGCAAAGTCTATACATATGAGAATGGTCAGTTTCTAAGTGAGTACTGGCCTATGTATCAGTGAGAGATCACGAAAACCCAACAAGTTGTGCAATCAAGTGCAGTCACAACGAATCCTTGCTGTGCATTGCACTAGATGTGATTGTACAGCATTATTTGACCAAGATACCAAGACCAAGTGTTGGCGAGTGAAACTCACAGAAGCAAGCGAGAGATAATTGAGGCTTATAGCATGTTATCTGGTGCATTGACATGTGCATCAGCGCTCTATCCGTAGCAATAAGTGACAAGGAAATTTCACTGCGAAAACTAGACGAATAAACCAGTAGTAAGAAGTACTCATTATAGAAAAGCATGCCTATTATCATGAAATGACGCTATCATGAAAAGCACCGGTAGCGGGGAGCAAATGCTTCGTCTACCTCTTGCTCCAGCGGGTCATTGAAGCTTGAGATTACGTCGATTACGTCAACCTTCAATTCTAAACGTGTGGGAAGACAGCTTACATGATGCCACGTCGTCTTGGCATGCCCACTCTTTGTACATGTGGCACATTACCTCTAAAGCAGCGTGTGCGGCTGCGTATGCACTCAGCCGCACTTACAGCCATGCAGCCACATCCGAGACGCTTGCCAAAAATTGCGACGCGCACCAACTTACCCCCCTCCTCCCTGCACCGCTTCTCACGCGCGCTTCTAGAGTTACCGCAAGCTCACTCCCCTCCCCCTCTTTTCCTTTGTTCACACAGGGAGGTGGCACCCGTGTGTGAAGCCACCACTTTTCTTTGTCACCAGCGTACACTTTCACTCGCACCTAAAGCCCGAAGTGTGCGGGTATGATAGGATCTTATTGCACTTGGATTTTATACGCAACATAATGCAGCTCCACTTTCACAGTCACTCTGGTCGCACCGCGCGTGATACGAGAAGTGCTTTTGCAAGCAGCCGTTTATAATTCAATCATTTGACCACCTGCGTCTGTGGGAGTTTCCATTCATTGTCTCGGCATTCCTTTATGGCAGAAGCGAAATTTTGTTATATTGAAATCACATACAAACACACTTGGTTATGTTGAGGTTGTAATTACGTGGTGTTCTATGGACAAAAGGCTATTAAAAATTAAATACCAAGGTATATCGAGAATTTTGTTATACTGAAGTTGGTTAAATCGAGGTTTAATTGTATGTATATATACACACGCGCTCACGCATGCACGCACACACACACACACACACAGTTAAACCTCAATGTAACGAAGTCGGTAAAATGAGCAATTGCGTTCATTATATAGAAATTTGACCTCTTATGCAAAGAAGAACAGTAGCTGACGGATTTTTGCTACAAGGAAGGGGCTGCAAAATTTTTGCAGCCCAGGGAATCAGAAAGAAAAATACAAATTTGGATGAGAAAAAACTTCATATTGTAGAATTTGTGAGTCGGTGACAAAAGTTATGGTTTCATGCCATGTCGATGATACCATCCCATCAGCAGTACAAAATGAAGCCATCCAAGCTTTCGTACCACTCCACCTTTGCAACTGATATTGCTTCGCGTAGAGGGCGATGCAATGGGGATTGAATACTTTGTCTGCCTGTTGCTAAAATGCATCTCCGAAACTAGAGATTATGCGACCTCCAGCACTGAAAGCCTAGGAAGAAAGCGCATGATGTCATGCCACCTCAGCTCTCCCAGTGCCTGCATACACAGAACATTAGCTCTAAAACAGACATAGTAAGCATTTGTTATTGTTTTCTTGATGCCCTCTATAATTCAACATTCAATTAAGTTGGAATTTTTTTTAGGAACCGTGAGATCTGGATTAACAAGGTTTTACTGTATTTGGCTCACAGTTCACTGTTGCCTCCCCACAGATTGGCAACATTTTCTTACAAAGTTCAAAAAAAGTTTCAGGGCATTTAAAGTAAGTAATCCCTGTTGAACTTTTCCTAAATTGGTCTTTGACAGCTCAGAAGTTTAATTAACACATTTTACTCCATCACTCTGTCTTGCCAATGGATGTTTTTGCACTGCAGATCTTCTGAGCAACACCTTGAAAGACCGAATAGTATACTATAGTATAAAACTGGATACAAACCTTGTGCATGACACATGTGAAACATTCTCGATATCTTAAAATGACCACTGTTTCATCAAGAATGCAAAATGATGTCCAATAAGCACAGGGCTAATAATAAGCCTCGTCAGTCAATTTAACAACTACCAGCCATGCTACCAATATTGCCACAGCTCATGATATTGCTCAATTAGCAATATCACAGCTAATTTGCAATTATACTTTGCAGACACAAGTTTCCCAAACAAACTTGGATCCTTGAACTACTTTGTTGCATTACTCCCTACGCCTGTCACTTCGCAGTGCCAGTTTTTGTAAATGGGAAGTGGTGCAATATGTACAGAGGGATAATCCAATGTGGCTGAACCTGTAAAAATAAAAAAGCAGTATACCAGCCTAGCCAGAGCGCTTCTTCGAGGGCCAAGTAGAGCTCTTAGGCCAGTTGGCGCATGGTGAACTTGAAAAATGGGTACCAGCAAAACACAAAGGAGGCGCACACATGAAAAAGGCGTCTTGGGAGGAGTTGAAGATGTGCATGCGTCGGAGGTTATGTGCGGCAATGTGAATTCAAATAAAGTACAGTTAAAAGTCCAGCATCCATCTGTGTGTAACGCCTTTTCCTTGTGTGCACATCCTTTGTGTTTCATTGGTACCCCTTTTTCAAGTCCGGTTACTAAAGTTTGTGATACATGGAATTTGAGAAAATGCGGAATTCTGGTAATGTCTGGGTCCACAGCCTTGATTTCAAAGCACCTATCCATAGCAGTTCTTATGCCCTACACAGTGATTTATTCAATTGGAAGTGCCATGTTTCAGCAGAGCAGAAATTCTCATTTGCCGAGGAAGAAGCTACTACCTGTAATCTTTTATGGCAGACTGTACATGTGACTGCTGCCTTTTTAATTCCAAGAAAACGTTCTTGCAATACTACTGGCCATTGGGCAAGCTTTGCATGCAGTCCCTACCACAACTGCCACTATCCCCTGCTGTGAGTTGCCTTAAAAACTGACGGTAAAAATTTTGTGTGCACTCAAAGAAACAGTTCCCACAAGTACTGACCACTGCCAGTTGTCTGCGGAGGACTTTACGCACTAGCTGGATGGCAGCCAGGTCCAGTTCTTCAGGCAGCTTCTGCAAAGTGGAACCAGGGGGCATCAGCAACATTCACAACAGCAGTTGAGATAAGCAAGAGACGGTTAGGGTATTGGCAGAAAAAGAAGCAGGGAGGAGGTGGAGCTGAGCTCGTTACAGGCATAGGCAGCTGTACAATATAGAGATAGATGTTCTAATCAGGAGACATTATGTAAAGTAGAGATAGGCAAAATACTAGAATGCAATAGATGTCGTAAAACCTGATTAGCTCAAGCAGGCTCAGCACTGATTGGCAGCCGCCCTGTTTCAAAGGGGATGCCATTAGAAATCGTCACCATTCACAATGAAAATTTAGGTGCACGAAGTGTCACAATTCATTTCAAGAATACTGGTCAAGCTAGGGGTTCGAACAAACAGAAATTACGCAAAAGTTTTATACTCATTGAGTCGTTATTAGGTGCAGCACATCTTGCATCTGCTTCTCAATCCACACTCCATTGATGAAATTCATTTGAAAAGTTACAGGGCATATCTATAAGAACAAGATAGGCTCCGCTGTTATGAGGACCAGACCACATACTCGGAATACTATTCACATATTCAGAACATGCACTCACTTCGCCGTCATTATTCACTGCTGCATCTGTAATTTGCCAACAAGAAATGTCAATCCTTTTACATACTCTCCACGGCAGCGGCTATGGCACACAAGGAAAAGGCATATTGGGAGGAGTTGAAGATGTGCATGCGTCGGAGGTTATGTGCGGCAATGTGAAATCGAATAAAGTACAGTTGGAAGTTCAGCTGCTGGGCTCAAGGTCATGGTTTCAATGCTCGCCATGGCAACCGCATTTCGATGGCAGTGAAATAACGCTTGTGTACTTAGATTTACCTGAACGTTAAAGAACTCCAGGAGGTAAAAATTGATCTCTCAGTTTTCGCTGCATAGTTTGTTTTAGCGCTAGTTCGCTCCTGCACGTCTGTATAGTACTCTTCGCGCATTGGTGCGTGTGCGGGTGGGTGGCGGTTTGGGTTTTATTCTGTGGGCTGTTTCGGCTTCATGCGCTTGCAAAACTGATGGCTATCTCGTTACTAATCGTTCAAAGGGCGACCGCTTGTTTCTCGCTCGTTTAGTGCTCAAGGGGGTGCGTATAGGAAGGATGCCGCCACGCATGCATTTCCGTTGCTTTTTTTTTTTTTATGGAAATTCACGAAAACGAATTGCCTCTGGTTGGTGATTAGATGAAGATTAGGGGAAGTTTGTCACACATTGTGCTTTTTTGACGGGCACACAACCACACAGTTTTTTTGAGTGCGCACACCTATGCAGTTCGATTACGCTATGGATGTACATATTAGTGTAAGAGCAAGAACATTTGAGTCATGCAAAATAGTCTCGTACGCGCATATTCAAGGCCTTGAACTATAACAATGAATCAAATTTTCAATTCTTATAAGTTTATTTCCTTTTTTATTGTTGTTATTCATGAATGAAGAGTACACACATACCAATGCAAAATATTTTTTTTTTTCTCACTTTACGGTAGCCCTAGAAAAATTACGGTGAATTTTTTTCAAAATAGGTCCCTAAGAAGAATTGGAATCTGCAATAAAAAGAATCGACCCTGGGCAGTCGCATATGGCGAAACAAATCGACCCTCAAAGGGTTAAACAACTGCAATGAAATATTGCTTTAGCTAAATTGGCTATAAATGAGTTAGTATACTTAATGCAAAGCAATCTTGGTGAAGCTAACGAGCTGGTAATTGCTCATTTTTAAAAATAATAGCCTTTAACCCTTTCACTGTCACGGATGTACTGGTACGTCATCGCGCTTCCCCCCCACAGTGTCACTGACGTACCGGTACGTTCTCTATCGTGCATTCAAAATTTCACGCCTGAGAGCAAAGCTGGCGCTCCTGAATTGGCCACGCCATCTGTTTACTCTTTCTACAAGATCGTATATTCGCCTCGACCTGTGTTAGTCCATGTATTGAAGAGTACGGTGCGACTGCCACTCCCCACTTTCCCTTTACTGAGTGGCGTGGTGGCTCCACGTTCGCTGGATCATGCGTCGCGCGCGTGTGGTTATGGGTTCAAGGGTTGTTCTGCCATCTTCGCTGGTTTGAAGGTTTTTATTTTTCTTATGTTGGTGTGCCTGCTACGGCACGTCAAGTTCAGGCGCACGTGCCGTTGCCTCTCCAAAAAGAGTGACTCGATTGCTGCTTTCACTCTCTCGCCGCACCCTCGCTTCCGGCTTGCAGCAGTCAACGTAAAGCCCTTCAAACTTCGTTTAGCCTTTTTCCATCTCCCTCTGTCTTCTTGATCACGCAACGTCCCATTTATCTACGTTGTGCGGGCGACTGAAAGCGCATCCTCCCTGCGCACGGTTACTTTTGGATGGCTCAGCACGCGGGACCTTCGTCTGCTCATTGGAGCGGTGGCTCAATTCCGATTCAGAATATGAGCCGAGCTCGGATTCGGACTCGGACAGAGTCGCATGCGAGGAAGAGGGTTCCACATCGTCAGATTCGGATGTTTAACGAATTTTATAGTCAGGCTGATGATGATGATGATGTTTACTAACAACAGCTGCAGAACACTGAAATGTGCATATTGCATTGACTATGTTATTTGTATACCAATCATAATCAAAAATAAATTGCTATGGTCATTCCCTGTTATGCTCGTTCCCTGAAACCAAGCCGACACTGGGGGTGCGTCATGGCCAGAAAGGTCCGGCAGCGAAAGGGTTAAACAACATGTCCGTAGATGACATGGACACCCAATGGCCGGGATCATTTTTTGCAGGGGGGTGTCGACGGCTCATCCGAAGCAGCGCGGTCACGGTAGGGAGAGCAGTTGGATTGAGCCGCGCCGTCAAGTTCCCCGCAACCGCGAGGGAAAGCCAACTTCTGGGGGCACTTTTCCGCCGCTCGACATTCGATATATCGGGAGTCGCTGCTATTTTTTGTTCGATGTAAACGTAATTTTTGCTATATATACCCATTGTAACTATACCGTGACCAGAAATTGTTTGATATATAAAATAATTCGATGTAAACGGGTTCGATATAGTCGGGTTCGACTGTATAACAATATGTCATTTAGTGAATGTCGGATATGACGTTGGAAATTTTGCCTTTTGGGCGGCGTTTTCCATGCAGAATAATCGCGAAATTTGCTTTGCGAAGTTACCCTTAACCGAGACGGGGCGAAAAGTTTGCCTACGCAAGTTCGTATCTGCCACCATTACCATACAGCATCATGCCAGCGTGCCAGTTACGAATGCCACGGAAAGCATCGCAAGTTGGCGCAGCGTGCCACAATATGGTGCCAGCTGCTTTGCGTCCGCATCGCTGGCAAGTGTCCAGAGAGGGAATGGAATGGAAAACTTTATTGAGGTCCATCGGAATGTGCACTAGCATGTAGCGGACTGCTCCCACATCAGGACAAACTCTCCACCATGTTGTGGGCCCGTTGGACTGCCCATAGTTGGGCTTCAAAATTGGGACTGCATAGGGCAGCCTCCCACTTGGACGAGGTAACATCTTCATCGTCCCATAACGTGGGGCACAGCCAGAGCATGTGTTTTAAGTTGGCAAAGTCTGAGCAAAGCGAAAGTTTTTGATGTGTGAATTTCAGGATAGGTTCCGATGTAAGAGTGCAGGGCTAGGGTATGCCCCTACTTTGCAAGAGTCTGAGTGTCAATGCCTTAGGCTTGTTCAATTTACTGTGTGGCGGCAGATACTCCTGCCTCCCCAGATAAAAGTACTTTGTGAGTTCGTTGTACGAGGCAGGAAGATCCATATTTTCCGGAACCTTGACGCTGCGCCACGCAGGAGCTACATGGTCGACGACTCTTTGCACAGCTCTGCAGGCAGACTCGTTGAGGTTGGACAGGGCGCCCTTGATCTGTCCCATGTGAGTGGGGAACCAGATGTTCATGTGCTGCTTGATTTCCTTGTCTTGTAGAATACGCAAGACTGGTTTCGAGAGGGTGCTTTTGGCGAATGCTATGACCACCGATCTTGAATCGCTGTATATTGTCGTCCTTCTGTCATCCAACAGGGCCAGCACTATTGTGGCCTATTCCGCAACCTCGACCGCCATCGTCTGGACCATTGAGGAGTTTGATTTTTTCTTCTTGATCAACACTGACTGTAGCAAACGCCTTTCCGTCAGGGTACTAGGCTGCATGGACGAAACAGCTACTCCGGGCGCATGTGCTGGCCTCTTTCAGGAGGGCTTTAGCCCTAGTTCGTCTTCTGCCCACGTTGTACTCGGGGTGAACATTCCAAGGAATGGGGGCAACGGTAATGTGCTTTCTGTTTTCAAAGCATACTGCAGAAACTGATCTTGATCTCCGTCAGGGGAACTCCAAGGTCTCTCAGAATGTTTCGCCCAGCCCTGGTTGTAGACAGTTTTGTAAACTGTGCCATCTTCTGTGACTCTGCCATCTCTTCTAGCATGTTGTGCATGCCAAGGTGGAGCAGTCGCTCTGAGTTCGTGTACATGGGAAGACCGAGGGCTCTCTTGACTGCCTTTCTGATCAACATGTGTTCAGCTTATCCCTTTCCCACCTCTGCCAGTGGTGCATGGCTGTGACACAGGTAAAGCAACAAGATTGTCCTCGCTTAGCCCTTGCTGCCTGTTGGCAACCCTTCTTATCAACCTGATGGCATTGTCAGTTTTCTTGCTGAGCTTCAGTACCATCTGGTTATTGGAGCTGTTTGATTTGATCATCATATCCAGAACCCGAAGAGAGTGAATCATGGGTTTGAGACAGCCCTCACTTGTACTTAGAGTGATGCCAATGTCTAGAAGCCTCTAACTTTTCAGTTTGGGGCCTCTGCGCTTGGGCCTGTACAGTAGTAGCTCTGATTTCTGCGGTGAGCATCAGAGGATGGTCGGTCTCGGGTAGTCTTCTGTGACCTCAATGGCTTCTTGAAGCACAGCCTCTAAGCATCCATCGTTGCCACAGGTGCACCACATGGTGATGTCGTCGGCATATATTGTGTGGTTAATGTCGACGACCTTGGAGAGTTTCCTCAATAGAGCAATCATGGCGCGGTTAATGAGGATTGGGAATATGACTGACCCCTATGGTGTCCCTTGTGGGGTTCTCCTCCGTGTGCTCTTGGGACAAAGGAACGACAACACAGTAGTGCAAACAATCACAAGGGCATTTATTGCACCTTTCGTAGATCAATGCCTGCTAGCCGAGTTGCTATGCCCAAAACATGCCGATGGGCGCGCGACAAATCTAGAAGTCCAACTCACCGCGACCGGATAGCGAGCGAATATGTTCGCCCCATGCTGGATCCCAACGCCTGGTCATTCGCGCGTACTGTCACGCGAACGGTAGCACATTCCAAGGCGGCCACGCGAGACAGTCTCACAGAAGCATGGGTTGGCGGACGTACGGCACGGCCCGTCCGTACTGCTTGCTGTCCCGTCCCAAAGAGAGAGCACCTTCCGCTCCCGCCCTCAAGTAACTCCGCAAGTGTTGTTCATCTCTCGCACTGCGCTTCAACCACATCGGCCGCCGCGGGCGTCACGCAGGCCACGCAGCGAAGTGGGATTGCAGGAGATGGGGTAAACAATATATCTGGGGACGCGGGAGAGTCGCGCATCCCCACACCCTCTAGAGCCGAGCCTAACCGAGTCTGATGCGAGGTCGCCCACTTGGAGGATGGCTTCTCTGTCCGCCAGGAATGATCTCGTGAAGTCATGAAAGTGCTTGCCCAAATCAAGGCTCAAGATCGTTCCCAAGACAAAGGAATGGAGGATGTTGTCGAAGGCCTCCTCCATGTCCAGCCCAAGTATGTCTCTCATGCTGCGATCGATGACCTGATCCTAGATCAGCCTCAAGGGGTCTTGCGTCGAAAGGCCCGGTCTGAAGCCTATTATGTTATGGGGATAGTTGTCCCTGTCTTCCAAAGTACCGGGAGACCAAGTTGTGTATTGTGTGCTCAGTCACCTTGCCCACACACGAAGTCAGCATATGGGCCTGAGATTGTCGAAACTCGGCAGCTTGCCAGGCTTGCAAATGAGGATGGTGGTGGCCCTCTTCCACATTCCTGGAACTTTGCTGCTGCTCCGTGCCCGGTTGACGATCTTGGTCAGGTACTCTATCGATTTGTTGTCCAGGTTACTGAGAGCCTTGTTCACGATTTTGTCTTGACCGGGAGTGGACCTTCCGTTTAAATTGTGTAGGGCCCGTCTGACTTCTTCAACCCCAAACTCTACATCCAGCTCCGGGTTGTTGGAGCCCCCATAATCCTTGAGGGGGGTAGTTGCCTCGCCAGAAGCCACCGGTAGGTACTTGTTCACCAGCTTTGCCCGGACTTCATTGTCCAAGGATTCCAAGGCCTGGCTGGGTGCAAAATGCACGCCAGCGTGCTTTATTGGTTTGACTTGGTATTCGTCTCATCCAGCAAGTTCTTGAGGAGGTTCCAAGAACCCCCTTTAGGCATCTGACCGTCTATTAAATTGCAGACATCGTCCCACTGTTGTCTGAAGAGGACCCTGAAATGCTCTTCTATTTTCTTGTGGACTTTGGCAATCTTCTTTTGGAGCCTTCTGTTGAGACGCTGCCCCTTCCACCTGGACAGGAGGGACTGCTCAGCCTCGCGCGAGCCTGCTATCCATCTTCTCAACCGAGAGGACCGTGCTAACTTCCTTGGTGGCGGCCTCAATATCTCTTCGAATCAGTTCGGTCCAGCGTTCAAGATCGGGCAGCTTGCGACCTCCACGTCTTTTGCATACCCCTCCCTAATCTTGCAAAACTTGTCCCAGTTGATGACCATGAACTCATGCACTCTTCTCTGCTCTACCTGCAGAGCCATGGAAAGGATGTAGTGGGCCATGGCCAGGATGTAGTGGTCACTGCCCAGGTCTATGTCGAGGTTGGCCCACTTACTGTATTTACTCGAATGTAACATGCACTTTTTTTTATAAAATGGGTCCAAAAATTGTGTGTGCATTAGAATCGTGTATGACCCTAAATCTGTGTTGCAATATCACCATCCGCATTTCAATATGGCCGCCTCATACGCGCTTTGAGCCTAGCTGCCATAGCTTCCTCCACGTGCTGTAGTACATGTGCTTGCATCGTTTGTCTTCCTGTTTTCTGCGTTTGCACTATCAGCATGGAAGTGCCGACCGCAAAGACATGCGGAGTTCATCATGATGCCATAGTTAAAAGGAAAGTGATCACGCGTGCGGAGACAGACGAAAACTGAGCCACATCAATGGGTGTTCCGAGTTCCCAAACTTGTGTGTGGGACTGGCGCAAACAGAAGAAAAGGCGATTTGCTATGGCAGCTGTTGCGTACGGCACGGTTGCCAAAGCCGATTTTGAAAGCGATCTGCCATGGAGACAGTGTTTACTCATCTAGACGCACCGAATGGAGCTCTCGTCACTTAGCGTTGAAGCGAGAGGCCGCACAAAGGTCAATTCACTCCATGATTCGCTCGCTCCTGCTACCGCTGATAAAGAGTTTCCGCAGTCATTGCATGAGACATGTTGATGTTTACTTGAGCATGCATGACACCATGCTCGTGAATTTAGTTAGTAAGAGGATGTTTAAAAGCTTACACGGCCGATAAAACAACTATCCTTACTTTTCGTATAGCTGTCCACTAGTTTGCTATCGCAATCGACATCGCCTTTCAGTTGAAACTGCAACTTCTCTTATTTACTGCAACTTAAGTTTATTGGGAGTAAATCTTTGTTTTTTCAAATGACAGAATGTTTTATTTCTGCATGAAAGAATGAGGTGTGCGGTTCATGGCAAGCAGGTGTGCGTTACAATCGAGGGCGTTTCCTTCCCCCTTTCTTTTGGTCACAGAAAACGGGTGAGCATTACAATTGAGGGCGTGTTACAATCAAGTAAATATGGTAGATTCCACCCTTCCTTTAATGAAGGTAAGATCGGGAGTCGTATCCCTGCTGGCCGACATACACATCTGATAGGGATTGGCGGGTCAGTGACGAGCATCAGGGCTCGGTTGATCACCTCTCCAAAGGTCCTCCCCTTTGTGGCTATCATACGGGTAGCCTGACGCGTGATACGGAGCGTCAAAGTTGCCCACAAGTCGTGCATTGGCTAGCGAAGGCAGGAGTTACGCTCAACAGGGAGAAGTGCTCGTTTGCCACTTCCAGTGTCAAGTTCTTTGGCGTCATGGTCAGCGCTCAAGGCATTTCTCTAGAACCAGACAAGATTGCAGCGATCCGAGCCATGCATGCACCTGAAGATGTCGCAGAGGTACGTCGTCTGCTGGGCCTTGTGAATCACATTGGGCTCTTCTTACCCCGTTTCGGAGGTGACCGTGCCGATCCGAGTCTTGCTGCCCAAGCACTCTGCCTGGACTTCGAACCATGCACCGCAGTCCGCCTTCTCCCAACTGAAGAAACTGCTGTGCTCAGACCTCTGCGTAGCTAACTACAACACTGCATAGAGGACAACGGTCTGGGCCGACGCCTGCTCCTATGGCCTCGGGGCAGTACTTCTTCAGGGACAGCCGCTCGGTCAGCATCAGGCATCGGGAGAGGAGCATTGTAAGGTTCTCTCCAGACAGCAGCGGGATGATATTGACACATGTACTTATCTTTATCAGGCAACCACGTTTCGCCACTTAACAAATGTTATCGCACAGCGCGGGTCGCGCCTGAATGTATCCGAAGTTTCTGGAAAGTTATCGATGCTTCTATCCGCTGTCTGTTGTCGCCAAACCTTGTGTTATCTGATTTATTCGCCTGACGCGAATGGTGTAGAACTTTGTGGGAAGGCATGCGGGTCCCAACGAATAATCTGGAACATTCGACGACTGCTGTATAAAAGCCGATGCGCTCGACCCGCGGATCAGATTTTCACCGATCGCCGACTGTGTTCGCCGCTATCGTTGTGCTATAAGTGTACCCTGTTTTTGTGGGCACAGGTTCGCCCTATAAAAGTTAGTTTTGTCTTTCACAGTATTGCTACTGTGTTCTTCAACGTCACCACCACGTGACATCAGGTGGAGGTGCTATTTGTTCATGTACCGGATGCCCCCGACAAGCTGTGATCCAAGCCCGGACCGCAAAGAGAACACCAACGTAGTCCCAGACCATTGAGCAAGCCGCCGTCTTCAACAGCTGCCCCCGGAGCACGGACTTCTACCTGAGAAGACCAAGAAGATTGTGGCCAAGGCAACCCCAATGGCAGCCCCGTGTCCCCAATCGTGCTGCAGCAGCCCAGAGAGCCTCCGACGTTCCGCGGTTCAACATTCGAGGACCCGAAAACCTGGCTTGAGATGTATGAGAGGGTCGCAGCTTATAACAGCTGGAACAGCGATGACAAACTGTGACATGTCTTCTTCGCATTAGAAGACACTGCCAAGACGTGGTTAGAGAATCGAGAAGCCACCTTAACGACGTGGGACCTGTTCCGAAGCGGCTTCCAGCAGACCTTCACAAGCGTCGTACGCCGAGAACGAGCCCAAGCACTACTAGAAACCAGAGTGCAGCTGCCTAATGAAACCACTGCGATCTTTACAGAAGAAATGAGCCGCCTGTTCTGCAACGCCGACCCGGAAATGTCAGAGGAGAAGAAAGTCCACCTACTGATGCATGGTGTAAAGGAGGAACTTTTCGCCGGAATGGTAAGGAGCTCACCGAAGACCGCCGACGAGTTTCTTCGCAAGGCCACCAGCATTGAGAAGACACTGGAAATGCGGAACCGGCAATTCAACCGCCGCACGAACTCGACAAACTACGCTAGAGTTGCGTCACTGGCCACCGACAACCTGCGCGAGACTATTCGAGCGGTCGTGCGGGAGGAACTACAGAAGCTGTTGCCTTCATCATAGCCTCAAGTGTCTTCGATTGCTGACGCCGTGCGTGAGGAGCTCCAACAACAACTCGGAGTAGGCCCTGAATCGCCGCAGCCTCAGCTGCAAGCGATGACCTACGCCGCCATCGCCCGCCGTCAAAGCCCCCCTGCACGACTGCGCCAGGGCCCTTTAACGCCACCACCAGCACGCACACCCATCGCCCAGCGCCGCTACACAAGGAGGACGGACATTTGGCGCGCTCCTGACCACCGCCCACTCTGCTACCACTGCGGAGAAGCGGGTCACGTCTACCGCTGATACCCATACCGGGAGATGTGACTGCGAGGGTTCGCCGTTAATGCGCCGCGACCATAGATTGGCGAACGACCTCGTGATATCACCGACTACCTCGCTGCCACTCAGTGGAGCCCTCGACGGCCATCTCGTTTACCATCACTAGGCCGCTACCTGTCGCCGCAGTGCCGACCATACACGGTCCCAGCCCGGGGCCGGTCAGCGAGCCCATATCCGGAAAACTAAAAGCAGCAACCGATGGAGGTGCGGTTGCTGTTCGTCAAACTGACGAAGATTCTCCGCCGCCGAAGAAACTACCTCGACGACATGACGACACGCCACAATCCCAACGAAGTGTGGAAGCAAAGAATACGACGATAAAAAACGACCTGACAACGTCATGTACCAGCCACAGGTGAACTCAACTCAGCTGTGATGCCACGCCAAGACTGAACTGTAATGCAAGACAAAGAACCATCGACTTCGACGTGCTTCTCGATGGCCACAGGGGCTGATTGCTGCGTCATGAGTGGACACATCACCGCCCAGTTGAAGGAAGTAAAAACTGCATGGGAAGGCCCTCAAATTTGGACAGCTGGAGGACACCTTGTCACGCCGACTGGAATCTGCATGGCAAGAATTTCTGTTCATGACCGGACTTACCCTGCCAACTTCGTTATCCTCCAACAGTGTTCACGAGACGTCATTCTTGGCATGGACTTCCTGAACCAATACGGCGCAATCATCGACCTGAAGTCGAAGTCGATAACGCTGTCAGGAGATGAAGCGATACCGCCGGAGAGCTCTCGTAGTCACCATGCCTTAAGCGTGCTTGAAAGTCAAGTAAGCATCCCGTCTCGATCCAACATTGTCATTTCCGTAGGCACCAAAACACCTGCCGACGTAGAAGGCGTCATCGAGGGTGACCAGCGTCTACTGCTCGACCGTGAAATTTGCGTCGCAAGAGGGATCGCTCGACTGCACGGAGGGAAAACTGAAGTGTTGCTGACAAACTTCAGCCAGGAGTTCAAGCACATCAACAAGGGCACGACAATCGCCTACATCGAGGAAATTCTGGAAAACAGTAATGCATTCGTCCTCTCGGATTCCGCCGCACCTACCCCAACGACCATGGTTCCCGAACCAGACTACGACATTCATCCAAGTCTCCCCATGATTAAGCAAGAACAGCTCAGAAGTCTGCTCCGACGATACAAAGGCTGCCTCTCGACATCATCAAGGATTCGACAGACACCAGTTGCAAAGCATCGCATAATCACCGAGGAGTGCGCAAGACCATACTCCGCCAGAGCCCTTACCAAGTTTCGCAGCGAGAACGTGAAGCTATAAAAGAACAAGTCGACGAAATGCTGCGAGACGACATCATCCAGCCATCGAAAAGCCTGTGGGCATCACCTGTTGTCTTGGTGAAGAAAAAGGACGGTACCTTACGTTTCTGCGTCGATTATCGTCGACTGAACAGGATCACAAAGAAGAATGTATACCCCCTACCAAGGATAGACGACACATTAGATCGGCTCTGCAACGCAAAATACTTCTCGTCGATGAGTCTCAAGTCTGGCTACTGGCAAGTAGAAGTCGACAAAAAAGATCGCGAAAAGACCGCCTTCATCATGCCAGACGGCCTCTATGAGTTCAAGGTCATGCCATTCGAACTGTGCTCGGCACCTGCAGACCTGTCTTGCTTACTTGGATGACGTCATTGTCTTCGCCGGAAATTTCGGCGATCACCTTAGGCGGCTAGCGACAGTACTAGAGGCCATCAAGTCATCAGGGCTCACTCTGAAGCCAGAAAAGTGCCGCTTCGCTTACGATGAACTTCCGTTCCTAGGCCACGTCATCAGCAAGTCTGGAGTCCGCCCTGACCCACAGAAGACAGCTGCTATTGCAAAGTTCCCGCAGCCCATCGACAAGGAGGCAGTGCGTAGATTCCTTGGCATGTGTGCCTACTATAGGCGCTTTGTCAAGGACTTTTCACACATCATTGAGCCGCTGACACAGCTAACTAAATGTGACGTCGAGTTCAAGTGGGAAACGCCGCAGGCCGACGCATTTCAAGAACTCGAACGACGCATGCAGTCACCGCCCGTACTTGTGCATTTCGACGAGGACGCTGATACCAAAATCCACATTGACGCCAGTAGCCTAGGTCTCGGTGCCGTCCTAGTCCAGAGAAAAGATGGACATGAACACGTGATAGCTTACGCTAGCCGGTCGTTGGCAAAAGCGGAAGGCAATTATTCTACAACTGAAAAGGAATGCCACGCCATCGTTTGGGCTACAGTGAAATTTCATCCTTACCTATATGGCAGGCCATTCTAAGTTGTCAGCGACCATCACGCCTTGTGTTGGCTAGCGAACTTAAAGGATCCTTCAGGACGGCTGGCGCGGTGGAGCCTAAGACTGCAGGAATACGATATCACTGTAACCTATAAGTCTGAACGAAAACACTCTGATGCCGATTGCCTATCATGCGCCCCCACAGACTCGCCGCCGCAAGATGACGAAGATGACGATGCCTTCCTTGGAATAATAAGCGCAGAAGACTTCGCCGAACAACAACGAGCGGACCCGGAGCTTAAAGGCCTCTTCGATTATTTGGATGAGCACACCGACGCTGTCCCTAGGGCATTTAAGCGTGGACAGTCTTCGTTCACGCTTCAAAACAACCTACTCGTTAAGAAGAACTTCTCACCAGTCCGTGCCGACTACTTTCTTGTTGTTCAGTCAGCATAGTGTGCAAAAGTACTGCACGCCCTACATGACGATCCGACAGCTGGGCACCTCGGATTCTGGTATTACGGTATTACTGGCCGCGCCTAACCGCCGATGTCGCCCGTTACGTCAAGACATGTCGAGACTGTCAACGACGCAAGACACCACCGACAAGGCCAGCGGGATTACTACAGCCAATCAAGCCTCCTCACCGACCTTTTCAGCAGATTGGGATGGACTTGTTAGGACCGTTTCCAACATCAACTTCCGGAAATAAGTGGATCATCGTGGCGACGGACTATCTTACCCGCTTCGCTGAAACTAAAGCTCTACCGAAAGGCAGCGCAGCCGAAGTGATGAAATTTTTCGTCGAGAACATCCTGCTACGACATGGTGCTCCAGAAGTCCTCATCACCGACAGAGGAACGGCTTTTACAGCACAGCTCACCCAAGCCATTCTGCAATACAGTCAGACAAGCCACAGGAGGACAACTGCCTACCACCCGCAGGCAAATGGTCTCAAGGAGCGCCTGAACAAGACCCTCGCTGACATGCTGGCAATGTAGGTCGACGTCGAACACAAGACCTGGGATGCTGTCCTGCCGTACGTAACATTCGCCTACAACACGGCGGTGCAAGAAACAACACAGATCACGCCGTTCAAGTTGGTTTACGGCAGGAACCCGACAACGACGCTCGACGCCATGCTGCCGCACGTAACGGACGAAGAGAATCTTGACGTCGCTACCTATCTCCAGCGCGCCGAAGAAGCCCGACAGCTCACCCGCCTACGTATCAAGAACCAGCAGCGTACCAACAGCCGACACTACAACCTCCGACGACGCTTCGTCGAGTACCAGCCCGGCGACCGTGTTTGGATATGGACCCCAATACACCGACGAGGACTGAGTGAGAAACTACTGCGACGCTATTTCGGACCCTACAAAGTCATCCGACGTATTGGAGCACTGGACTATGAGGTCGTGCCAGATGGCATTTTGCATTCACAGCGGCGCCGCGCACGATCTGAAGTGGTCCACGTGGTGCGCCTTAAACCCTTTTACGGACGCTGACGAACTTCCTTATTTTGTTGTTTTCTTTGCTACGAGTACTTTTTTTATTACTTTCGTTTGTTTGCAGCATTGGGTCGATGCTCTTTAAGAGGGGAGCATTGACACGTGTACTTATCTTTATCGGGCGACCATGCTTCGCCGCTTAACAAATGTTATTGCACAGCGCGGGATGCGCCTGCATGTATCCGAAGTTTCTGGAAAGTTATCGATGCTTCTATCCGCTGTCTGTTGTCGCCGAACCTTGTGTTATTTGATTTACTCGCCTGACGCGAATGGTGTAGAACTTTGTGGAAGGCACGCCGGTCCCAATGATTAGTCTGGAACATTCGACGACTGCTGTATAAAAGCCGACACGCTCGACCCGCTGATCAGATTTTTGACGATCCCTGACCGTGTTCACTGCTATCGTTGTGCTATAAGTGTAGCCTGTTTTTGTGGGCACAGGTTCGCCCAATAAAAGTTAGTTTTGTCTTTCACAGTATTGCTACTGTGTTCTTCAGCGTCACCACCATGTGACAATTCTATAGACAGTCAAATGCATAAAGGGGGGTCTTGGAACCTCCTTTAAGCAGATAGACACACTGGTGGCTAACTGCCCCACACGAGCTGAAACCAGGGTGCAGCACCATGCAGCCCATGCTGCCGTCAAACACTCCAACTCGACCCTGGGAAGAGGTGGGTGTCGACCTTTTTCATCTGAACGGCCAGGACTACGTCCTTCTGGTGGATTACTACTCATGTTTACCACAAGTCATCAGCTTGCGCTCGACGACAGCACCAGCTGTCTTCAACGCCATCAAGAGTGTCTTTGCGCGTCATGGGATCCCAGGACTGGTGCGCAGTGATAACGGTCCTCAGTTTGCTGCAAGAGAGTTCTCTGCCTTCACAGAGTCCTACAGCTTTCACCATGTCACAAGCAGCCCCCATTTTCCACAGTCGAACGGGGAGGTGGAATGGATGGTCAAGGACCTGCTGCGGAAGGCGAATTATCCCTACCTGGCACTTCTAGCATACCGGGACACTCCTCAGGTAAACGGAGTGAGCCCTGCTCAGCTGCCTACAGACCTGGGTACCAAAGATGTCGCACCAGCTGGAGCCAGCCTGGCCCCGTCCGTCCCATTCACTCAGCCTGACCAGGACAACCGGAGGCACCAAGCACCCAACTTCAAATGAGGACACGCGGCTGACACACTGCAGCCTCTTCAGGTCAGCAAGCGGGTCTGGGTATGGGACGTCAACTCCCCTTTGATCGTCATGGGGTCAGCTCGCTTGCAAAAATCTTTTGTGAAAGTGCATTAGCTCTACAGGAACCCTGACGGTGCATTTATCATGTCTGGAATACCCATCAAGTGTGAAAAATCCGTTAGCTATTGTATAGTGGCGACTGAATTTTTTCAATAGGCCAAGCGTATTCAGAAACATGAGAAGCACAACTGCACGTTTATCTTTGACGCTCTTTTTTTTGCCCAACAGTCATCGTACACTGTTGGGCAAATAGACCAAAGATAAACACAAAGTTGTGCTTCTTTATATATATATATATACACTGTTACGGTGAAGGGAAGGAAGAAGTTGGATTGGATGAGAGGAAGACGAAGTCTGGCAGTTGCCTGAACACCATTAACATCAGTTGTAAATATACATTATTTTACACTCGTGGGCCTGCTTTCTTCCTGCAACATTTTGGTGGAAGGTGCGGGGTACAATCACAGAACTTCGCAGCAGACGTCACCTACCTGCTGCCACAATGGCAAATCAACCGACACAAGCGACAACACCTCAGCAGCTCGTGCCAACGGTCATCCTCACTCATCTGCGGGACCCAGGGACATTTTGTGGCATGGACAATGCCGACGTCGAGGACTGGCTTACGATGTATGAGTGAGTGTGCGACAACAACAGGTGGGATCCAACAATGATGCTAGCAAACGTGATATTTTATCTAAGAGGAACTGCGAAGCAATGGTACGACACACACAAAGCTGACCTAACGAGCTGGGATGTCTGCAAAGAAAAAATGCGAGACCTGTTTGGCAGACCTGTCGGTCGTCAGCTGGCAGCAAAAAAAGAACTTGCGTGCCACGCTCAGACGTCCACAGAATCCTATGTCATGTACATACAGGATGTGCTGGCCCTGTGTCGAAAGGCTGATGACAACATGACCGAGGCAGACAAGATTGGTCACTTACTGAAAGGTATTGCAGAAGATGCCTTCAATCTCCTGATATGTAAGGATTGTGCCACTGTGGATGCAATTGTAAAGGAGTGCCGGCGCTTCGAACAAGCGAAAGGCCGCCGCGTCGCTCAAACTTTCGACCGATTTCCCAATACCGCCGCGACATCTTCTTGCCGCGGTTCGTTCAGCCCGCAGGACTGGAAGGTATCACGCGCATTGTTCGCCTTGAAATTGAGGCCGTGGCTCCGGCTCCAGTTTGTTCCGACTGTTGGGAAAGCGTGCTGTTCGCTATCTCCCTTATACAAGCGGTCGTTCGGGAGGAAATAGCAAGTTTGGGCATTCCATCTTTCTGCTCGGTCCGCCATACAAACAACTGCCAGATTACTCCGGCCGCTTGCTCCCAGACGCAAAGCTTTCCGCCACCCCGTCGCAACCCAGCTGACTGGCGCACAGCGGATGATAAACCCTTCTGCTTTAATTGTTCCGGTATTGGACACATCGCCCATCATTGCCGCAACCACTGGTCGTGGCCTCCTCGGTGGTCGTCTCCGAGTTACTACCACCAAGTGCCAGACAATTGCACTTTCTCGTCCTATACGCCGACTAGGAACATCAACGCTGACAGTGCTCTACCAAGATCTAGCCGCTCCCCGTCTCTGCAAGGTCGTAGGTCCCGTTTACCTCTCGTTCACTGCTCTTCGTCCCCTTCTGCAACCGGTCGCTTCGCTTCGGGAAACTAGGCGGTGCAGCTCCCGGAGGTGAAGCTGCAACTACGACCCGGCCCACAAATCCTCTGTTGACCCTGCCTACATGTGGAAACCTACTGGACATTGAAGTTGATGGCGTTCCTGTTAGATCTCTCGTTGATACAGGAGTGCAGCTTTCAGTTATGAGCGCTGCTCTCCGCTGAAGGCTCAAAAAGGTTCTGACACCCGCCGTACTGGGCACTGTGCGAGTCACCGATGGTAGTACTTTACCTGTCCTTGGTATGTGCACAGCACGTGTGACCATTGGGGGCCATCATACCATTGTTCTATTTATCGTCCTTGTCCACACGACCTAATTCTCGGCCTCGATTTCCTTTCGGAACACTCTGCCCAAATTGACTGCTCCGCAGGTGTTGTACAGTTGGATCTGCCGCTTCCTGCCGACACAACAACTTGTGCTTCACACCACTTATGTTCTGCTGAGTTTGCAAGGCTGTCTCCACAAGCGGCTACAAATGTCCTCCTGACGCCCTGTCCTCACGTACCTGATGGCGAGTACGTCGTGTTGCCGCTTACTGACGTGGTTTTGTCACGCAATATTGCCCTGCCGAGCACCTTAGTCCGGATCCGCGAAAACTGCACTTGCATGCCCATCCTCAATTTTGGATTTTCGTCACATGTGCTGCCACACGGTATCGCCATTGCGCATATCACTCCTCTGGAAAAATTTGAGGTTTCTTCTTTGACCTCTGAATCCTTCCTCAGTACCAACGGACCATTGTCACCCACGCCTCCGTACTCGAAGCCTGCGGACGATGTTTCTAAGATGATCACCCCTGACCTTCCTTCCGAGCAAACAGCAGCTCTTCGTCACCTCCTGTCATCTTATCGGGAAAATTGGACGACCGTCCACTTGGTCAGACATCTATTGCCACGCATCGCATCAACACCGGTGACGCCAGCCCCATTCATAGGTGGCCATGTCGTGTCTCCGCAACAGAAAGGGCCATCATACAAAAAAAGGTAGACAGGATGATAGGACAAGGACATCATTGAACCTACAAGTAGCACGTGGGCATCAGCAGTTGTCTTAGTAAAGAAGAAAGACAACTCGTGGCGCTTCTGCGTTGACTACTGTCACCTCAACAGGATAACAAAGAAGGATGTTTATCTCCTGCCTCGCATTGATGACGCTCTTGACTGCCTTCACGGATCCCAATACCTTTCATCAATTGACCTCCGCTCTGGCTATTGGCAGATTAGCGTCGATGAGATGGACCGTGAGAAAACCGCCTTTGTCACACCGGACGGTCTGTACCAATTTAAAGTCATGCCCTTTGGATTATGCAATGCGCCAGCTACATTCGAGCGCATGATGGACTCTCTCTTGCGCAGCTTGAAGTGGTCTACATGCCTCTGTTACCTCAATGATGTGATTGTGTTTTCGCTGAACTTTGAGAGCCATCTGCGGTGCTTCACAACCATAGTTTCCATGTTTCGCAGGGCTGGCTTTCAGCTAAACTCCTCCAAGTGCCATTTCAGTCGCCGTGAAATTAACATTCTCGGCCATCTCGTAAATGCCACTGGAATCCAACCTGATCCACAGAAAGTTCACGCCGTGCGGAATTTTCCTGTTCCTTGTTCAACAAACGATGTCCGTAGTTTTCTGGGCTTATGCTCTTATTTCTGGCGATTTGTGAAAAATTTTGCCGACATAGCACACCCTCTCACTGACCTTCTTAAGAAAGACGTCTCTTTCTCCTGGGGACCACTGCAGGAGAAAGCGTTCTCTACCCTGATTGAGCGGCTTACAACTTCCCCAATTCTGTCACACTTTGAACCTTCTGCGCCAACTAAAGTACGAACTAACGCGAGTGGTCATGGCGTCAGCGCTGTCCTTGCTCAGCGTCAACAGGGCCAAGATCGTGTGATCACTTACGCTAGCCGCCTTCTTTCCACGCCTGACCGACTCCATTACTGAGAGAGAATGTCTCGCGCTCGTATGGGCGGTCGCAAAATTTCGGCCGTACCTTTTCGGTCAGAGCTTCTGCGTCGTAAGCAATCATCACGCCCTCTGCTGGCTCTCCTCTTTGAAGGACCCAACTGGATGACTTGCACGTTGGGCCTTGTGTCTACAAGAACATACAGTTTCTATTATGTATAAATCAGGGCGTCTGCATAAAGACACTGACTGTCTGTCCCACAATCCCGTGGATCAACTGGACGACACCGATGCAGACTCGGACATCAGTGTTCTATCCCTCTCCGGCTTCCTCCATATTGGCGACGAGCAGCGCAAAGATCCTGTTCTACGAACACTTATGGAACGCCTAAGCTTCTCCCCCAATGACCCGTCCCTCCGGATGTTTACCTTGCGCGATGGAACTTTGTACCGTCTTAGCATTCGTCCTGACTGCCCGGAGCTCCTCCTAGTCGTTCCCAAGCACCTTCGACTAGCCGTGCTCCAGCGACTTTACGACGCTCCTACTGCTGGACATCTGGGCACCACTCGTACATACGACCGCCTGCGGCGACGCTTCTTCTGGCCCGGCATTTATCGCTCTGTGCGCCGTTATGTTGCTTCTTGCGACCTGTGTCAGTGCAGGAAGACGCCTGCTATGCCCCCCGCTAATTTGCTGCAACCAATTCATATCCCTACACAGCCCTTCTACCGGGTGGGCCTAGACCTCCTTGGCCCCTTTCCAATTTCCATCAAAGGAAACAAATGGATTGCTGTAGCAACCAATTATGCCACGAGATATGCTATCGCAAGAGTGCTACCAACCAGCTGCGCTACAGATGTCCCCGACTTCTAACTAAAAGACGGCATCCTGCACCACGGTGCCCCTCGCCAGTTGCTGACGGATCACGGCCGCTACTTTTTATCGAAGGTTGTTGATGATCTGCTCCGCTCCTGTTCTACAGAACACCAGGTTGCTACCGCGTACCACCCTCAAACAAACGACCTCACCGAGCGACTCAACCACACGCTAACTGAAATGCTGGCCATGTACGTTTCCGACGATCACCGCGACTGGGACATTGCTTTACGATACATCACTTTCGCATACAACTCGTCCCGTCAGGACACTGCCGGATTTTCACCATTTTGCCTGTTGTATGGCTGCGACCCCACCTTGCCCTTTGACACGTTGCTACCTTGCGCAGTACAATCACCCAGCACTGGTTACACTCGCGATGCTATTGACTTAGCCACCCAGGCCCGAGAAGTCGCCCGTGATTGCCTCACAGTCTCGCAAGCTTCTCAAAAGCGGCGCTACGACCTTCGGCACCAAGACTCCCATTTTTCACCTGGTTCCCTTGTCCTTCTCTGGACGCCTTCACGTCGCGCCGGCTTGTCGGAAAAACTACTTTGCCATTATTCTGGTCCGTACCAGATCTTACGCCAACTGTCCGATGTGACATACAAGATCGCCCCAGTCGGTCAGCCTTCAGTGCCTCCCAACGTCACCAGCGATGTTGTTCATGTTGCCAGGCTGAAGCCCTATGTCCCCCCATTAAGCGATGCTCTATAACTTGCACCGGCACGGAGCTACTCTGCCGGGAGGGTGATGTTACGGTGAAGGAAAGGAAGAAGTTGGATTGGACGAGAGGAAGACGAAGTCTGACAGTTGCCTGAATGCCATTTTCATCATTTGTAAATATACATTATTTTACACTCGTGGGCCTGCTTTCTTCCTGCAACAATGTATATATACACATATATATTGTGACAAAGAAGATCGGCAGGCTGAAAAGCCTCGTTGCCATCGCGTGGCACGTACCCAGTTCGTTCGCTGGCTGCGCCCTACCTGCTGGTGCTGAGTTTGTCGCTGCTGCTGTACGAGCCGAATAAACCCCCTTTACAATTGGTGGAGCTGCTGGGTACAACCAGAATTCTGGAACTTCGTAATCGGACACTGCAGCCCGTCTTCATAATGCCGGAAGACAGACCACCACAACCACAACCCGCTGCCCTGGTGACTACCGTGGTCTGCCCTGGCCCATTGCGGCAACGCGACCCACCCATCTTCAGTGGTACAGAAGACCATGACGTCGAAGACTGGCTCGCTGACTACGACCGGGTAAGCATCCACAACCACTAGGATGACACCAAAAAACTTAATTACGTGTCGTTTTATTTGAGCGGTGTCGCCAGCGTGTGGCACCGCAACCACGAACGTGATCTGACGACGTGGGCGGCCTTCAAGACTCACGTGACAGAAGTATTTGGGCGCCCTGCGGTGCGCAAGCTTCGCGCCGAGCGATGTTTGCGTGACCGTGCGCAACAGTGCGGGGAGACATTTACGAGCTATATAGAAGATGTTGTCGACCTCTGCAATCGCATTGACGTCGCAATGCCTGATGCCGAGAAGATCCGCCATATCTTAAAACGCATTGAAGACGACGCCTTCCAGATGCTGTTGGCGAAAAATCCCTCGACAGTCTCTGAACTCGTCAGTCTGTGTCAAAGCTTTGACGAACTGCGCAAACAACGTGTAGCCACCCGCCAATCTACACCTCAGGCCAATTCAATGTCGAGCTTGGCTGCTGCCCCGGATAACACTTCGCTGCTGCTACAGGTCAAGGAGTTCGTCTGTGAAGAGGTGGCTCGTCGGCTTTCCTTGATTCCACTTGCACACGACCTGCCGAGTACTCCGTTGGCGCCCGCTCTCCAATCTATCATCAAGGAGCAGGTAGCCGACCACATTTCACCTTCTCTTCAACAGGCTCCGACGGCCGCTCCCCTGACGTACGCCGAAGTCACGATGAGGCCTGCGCCACAGACCTACGGCCCCCTTCGCCCACCGTTGCGCCCACCCGTATCCCCTCCAGTCCGTCCACTGGTGAACTATGCACGACCTCAAGACCATTGGAGCATGGAAGACCACCGTCCGATTTGTTTTTATTGTGGCCATGCTGGACACGTGGCACGTCACTGTCGCCTGCTTACACCGAATTTCCCGTACAATGTGCGTCCTTATGCGCCACGTTTTCAACAATGCCGCAACTATTCGGACGCCTTTCAATCTTCTTCTGCCGTCAACACCACATTCTCCGCCGCTCGCCGTTCACCTTCTCCTCGCCGCCGCTCACTTTCCCCCATGCACCGGCGGCGGAGCCCTTTGCACCAGGAAAACTAAGTATCGCAGTTCAGGAGGCGAGAACTGCGGTGCCAGCGAAATGTATAAGGCCTCATACTTCTCCGAAGAATGTTATTGAAGTTGCAATCGAAGGAACATTGACGCTAGCACTTGTCAACACCGGCGCTGCACTTTCAGCGATATATGCCCGTATTTGCTGCAAGATCGGAAAAGTGACGACGCCGCTTTCTGGACTGTCTCGTGTTGCCATCATGTTCCCACGATGTCATATTAGGTTGGGACTTTCTCTCCACACATCATGTGATCATTGACTGCGCCCGCGCTTAAATCGAGCTGTTTCAGTTTTCGACCGATATTATCACTGACCATAAGGACCATTGTCGCAAAATCGCTGTTTCAGACGACACCGTTGTACCTGCCTGGTCTTCCACTCTTGTCAGTATCTCTTGCGAATCTGTAGACGACGGCACAGTACTCTTCGCTCCGTCTGAACTCTTAGTTCGCTGCCGTTCACTACCACTGCCGTTCGCCGTCCTCAAGTTCAAAGCTGGCGCCTCTTTCATGTGAGTCTCCAACCCATCGGCTTAACCAATTACTTTACGCCGCCGTGAAAGCCTTGGCAGAGCAGAGCCACTGACCTCATCTTCAATATTTGACACGATGGACGACTCCACTTATCTTGCTGCTCTCGAGGCATCGCCTCCTCAGTCACTGCCGCGTTCTTTTACGCCAGTTATTGCCAGTGACCTTACGACGACACAGCGCGTCAAACTTCTTCGCTTGCTCCAAGGCTTCTCTTCATCTTTTGACTGCCAAGCAACATCACTCGGCCGCACGACTGTTTCGCACACTATCGACACTGGGAGCCATGCACCAATTCGACAGCGTCCCTACCGAGTATCGGCGACTGAACGACGCGTTATCAATGACCAGGTGACCAGGTCCTAGTTAAAAAGAAAGACGGCACCATACGATTTTGCGTGGATTATCGAAGGCTTAACAAGATTACCCGAAAGGATGTATACCCGTTGCCACGTATCGACGACACCCTTGACTGTTTGCAAAGTGCGGAGTTTTTTTCCTCCTTAGATCTCCGCTCTGGCTACTGGCAGGTGCCCATGGCTGACGCTGAGTGTTCGAAAACCACGTTTGTAACACCAGACGGCTTGTATGAATTCACTGTAATGCCGTTCGGTCTGTGCAATGCACCCACCACCTTCGAACGCATGATGGACGGCATCCTACGCGGCCTGAAGTGGCATACTTGCCTCTGCTACCTCGACGATGTTTTCGTCTTTTCTCCTGATTTTCCGACCCATCTTCGGCGTTTACATCAAGTATTGACCTGTCTCCGGAATGCTGGTCTCCAGCTTAACTTAAAAAAGTGCCGATTTGCAGCTTGAAAACTGACTTTATTAGGCCACGTTGTCTCCAAAGAAGGCATTCTTCCTGATCCTGCTAAACTTCGTGCCATATCCGAATTTCCAAAGCCCACTAACTTGAAAGCACTACGCAGCTTCATTGGCCTATGCTCTTACTTTCGACGTTTCATTCGCAATTTCGCTACTGTGATCGCACCACTAAACCAACTTCTCCAAGGCGACAATGAACTTTCTGCTTGGTCGGAAGCCTCTGATGATGCCTTTGCGACTCTTCGTCACCTACTCACGTCTCTGCCAATTTTGCGCCGTTTTGATCCCAGCGCACCTACAGAACTTCACACTGACGCCAGTGGTGTCGGTCTTGGTGCCATGCTCGCACAACGCAAGAACACCAATGCCGAATATGTAGTCGCCTATGCCAGTCGTGCCCTCACGAAACCTGAGGCCTCAGGTTTCGTGAGGCCTCAGTAACCTCAGCCTCAGAGCCTCAGTAACAGAAAAAGAGTGCCTGGCTATCATATGGGCTCTTCGGAAATTTCGTCCATATCTCTACGGTCAACGCTTTGACGTGGTGACGGATCATCACGCTGTTTGCTGGTTGTCCAACCTAAAAGACCCATCGGGCCGCCTCACTCGGTGGGCCCTCCGAATCCAGGAATATGACATCCCTGTCGTCTATCGCTCTGGACGCAAACACGCCGACGCCGATGCCCTCTTGCGCTCCCCAGTTACTTCAGACAGCAGCACTTCTACCAACAGACATGACATCTCACCACTTGACATCCTGGACGTGACATCGGAGCAACAAAAAGATCCATGGATCGTCATGATGTTCAACTTTTTGTCAAATCCTCCGGCAACTTCGGCACCTCGAGCGCTACGCCGACAGGCGCAGCATTTCACAATCCGGGACGGACTTTTATACCGCTGCAACTACCACAATGACGGCTGCAAATGGCTCTTAGTAGTGCCTCGCCACCTATGACAAGAGTTCTGCTCCGCTTTTCATTCTGACCCGCAGTATGGTCACGGCGGAGTGTCAAAAACTTACACACGGCTTCGCCTACAATATTATTGCCGAGGGATGTACACCTTCGTCCACAAATACGTACGCTCCTGCATTGCCTGCCAGTGACGCAAATGTGTCCCGCATCTCTCCACCGCACCTCTCCAACCACTTCCCTGCCCAGCTCAGCCAATTGACCGTGTCAGTTGGCTGAGCTGACGTGTGTATGAGGTTCGTTGAAGAGCGACACGTGTGTACTGTGTACACACGTGTCACTCTTTAACGAACCCCTTTCACACCTACATGGGTCACTGCAGACACAGGCTTGGACGACTGGGTACATTGAGTATATGCCACTTGATCTTTGCTTGCTTCAATGAACCTTTTTGATGCCAAACTGGGTCACTGGGTGTGTGCCAGTGGGTGCGTGTGACTCTTCAATGAACGTCTTTTTGACGCCAACTTGGGCAGCCAGGTATGTGTCATTGGGAATGTGCCACTCTACAATGGTGAATCAGATCCCTTAGATTCCTCCAGTGTGAAGGGGAATCAAACCAATGTCACAAGAGTTCCTCAAGGACAGCAAAAATGCATGGGCCAAGTGCCACTTTTCAGTGAACGCTTTTTATGCCAATGCTTTGGCGAGCTGTGCCATGTATGCACCGAGTATGTGCCACTGAGTGTGTGGCAAGCGAGGGAACAATTCTCAGTTTTAGCAGGCACTGGTGAACCACACTTCTAATTTCAAAGGCCATCACCTACAATCCAATGCCAAAGCTCACTTCAAGGTAGATCTCCTTGGTCGACAGTGCGAGCAAATCATTGGTATGATGAGGCGTATTCGTAACCGCTGCTCAGGACTCAAGGAAACCGATATGCTGCGGTTGGTCGAGGCATGCATCATCAGCCGGCTAACCTATCACCTCCCATACCACAACCTGACGCTCTCTCAGACCAACCGTATAAACACAATTATTAGAAGAGCCGTTAAACAAGCACTCGTAATTCCTGTATATGCTTCCACGGAACAACTACTTGCTCTCAGGGTACAGTGTAATACCATCGAGGAACACATCGAAGCACACACAATGGCACAGCTCGAGAGATTGAGACTGACCCCTACAGGCAGGCATTTGCTCTCACGGCTGGGCTACCCACAGCATTCACCCTCAATGCGAGAGCCTGTCCCACTCCCATCAAACATCCGAACCTTATTCACCATCGCGCCCATACCGCGCAATACAGATCCAGAATTACTTGTGACCAGTAACAAAGAAAGACAAGTGTCGGTGGTGGCAGACGATCAGGGTAATATCGTCACCTCGTGTAGCATCCAAACCGAGGCTACGCTCACAGGGGAGACGTTGGCCATAGCACTCGCTTTCAACCACATCGTCGGTCACATGAAAAGATCACCAAAACACGACCACATCATCATTACAGACTCACAAGACGCATGCCGAGCCTACCTCAGGGGTCATATACCTCAGGAAGCCAATCACGCTCACCAGCACACGTAAGCTTCCCGCCAATCCAGATCCCTCAATACCACGCATCAGGCTGATTTGGACACCTGCTCATGCCTCACTGTCGGGCAATGACCGCGCTCATGCGGCTGCCCGAGAGCTAACCTGCCGGGCACCTGGCAGTGGGGCGAGCAACCCATATCAAGCCTCACAGAATTTGCCCAACACATACCGGGACACTCTAGACTTTTACAGACTAGGGCGCTTGCAATATCACCCTCCTCCCAAATCCTTCTCCCTGAGACGGCTTCAAACCAACTCGTATCCGAACCTCCTCCTTCTCAACAAGCTCTCCCCAACCTTATATCCCACCACCTGCCCAGGGTGCGGTGCACCACCGATGACGTTCCACGTCATGATTGTGTGCCAAAAAACACCTAAGGATATCCCTCTTCTGCAATCCCCCCAGCCAACATATGCACAGTGGGAGGCGATCCTCCGTCGCTCCGAGCCTCAGGTCTGGCTGGTCCTGATACGACGAGCACGAGCGGTAGCGACAGCCATTGGGGCCCTGGACTGAGGGCCCCAACCACATAAATCCTTTCACTTTATAATAAAGTTACTTCTCTCTCTATATATAATTCTTCCGGAGCTAATTAAAAAAATTCTACTATAGTCGGATACAATTAAGTCTGCAGTGACGCCCCACCCATGCCCTTATAACCACCAGCCACTGTTCCTCCGCGAGGCTGCAAATAATTCGTACTCCAAATTTTTTCGGTCACCCAAATAAGGTGGTAACCACAAAAATAAACCCCATTTAAGTCCATTTGATGTGGCTTCTTGTTTGCCAAGTAAAGTAGATGTGTTTCTCACAGGCGTACCTGTGAGATACACCTTGTTTCATTTCTCTTTTGTGGGTTTACGTGTCTTTACAGCGAATGGCAGGTGTAATTCACATTTGTACTAGTAAAGGTGCCCCCTTCATTTGCATAGAACGGTTACCTTGGGTCCCCCCCCGTCCCCCCCCCCCCTTCAAAAAAAAATCCTGGGTACATGCCTGGTGCAGCAGGTCCATAAAGAAGTGCAAGAGAGGAGCCCGGCTGCTGCATGACGTATTTCTGAGCGTTCGCAGGCAATGGCATGCCACGCATTTCGGAGGCCATGCTTTGCGGCAGCAGCGGTGCTATATGGCACAAAGTGTTCTCAGCAAAGCCCGAAAGAGGAACCCTATCACAGTACAAGCTTCAAACATAATTTGTTTCAATGGTGGCAATACACTGTGTCGCTATACGGATTCAATGCTGTATGCATTACCCTTGACAGTCATTGTGAGATTGGTTCTACCGATCCTTGGTTTATGTTGCAGTGCAAAAAACATATTTTTATAGCTTTTTGTGATGCATCCACTCATAGTTTGATTGAACTGGCAATTCTGCGTGAAATCTGCTATAGATAAACAGGGCTTTTTACATGGCCTAAAATTTAATTACAGTGGTCAGGCACATTCTGGCACCACTTCTTTGGATCTTCTCCTGCTATTTAGGACAGATGTTTTCAATGACAGCTGCATGGATACCTTGAGCTCATGGTCACTAGCGTCAAAATCCCCTTCGGGTGAGCAGTAGATGGCCTCAATGCATGACAAGACCTCCTCCTCTTCATTTGGGTCGGCTGGCAGCTCCCCACTGGGCTGAATGCACACAGTAAGAAGGCACACACAGTTAGCCAAAACTGAAACACTGCCACTGTAGTAGGCAGCAACTCACAGCATTACCTCACCTATAATGAATCATTTGTGAACAAACAAGTATATCACATATACTAGTGGCCACAGAAGCTTAAATTCAAATGACTGGCCCATGCACCATTAAACTCCTTATATCATCATCAAATTCAAATAACATCAGGTGTTTCATTCGCATTCCAAAAGCCATGTAAACAATTTGACACATTGCTTCTAAATTTCTGGCCACTAAATTCTTGCCCAGCTGTGCGCACACATAGGTATACCTAGATGCAGAACTCCACATTCCAAGGAAACTACTGACTCTGTGAAATGCTATACTGACATAAAAGATGTTAATGGCTTAAGCTTCTAACCAACATGCTACAGTCACTGGTAAAAGTGTGCTGACCTAGTTAGAACAAAAGTTCAAATGCAACAACTTAAGTTGCTTTAAGCCCAGACTTATGACATAGCAAATCACACTAAAGCACTCGAGCACAAAGCACTCATAAGGGCGTGGCACAATACACCCTGTGGACACCATTTTGTGCTGATGACGTGTGCTCCTCCCCTGAGCTCACCTTCACCGCCACTGACTGCACTCCATTCTTATTAATGTGCTTATTTAATGCATTATTTCAATTCTTTGAAACCATTTTCAAGTCCACATCAGCTTGAAGAGGGGTTCATCAATAACTTTGCAAACTTCCAGCCTTAAATCTTTATTTCCTTGCTTAAGAAACATTTTAGTCCACTGCGCAAGGTTGCAGTGGATCAAAGTTACCAGTCAGTAACCAACTTTCACTTTTACTCACAAATATTTGAAGCATACTTCCAAAACGTGACGATCTTTGCTCTGCTATCAATGCTTCTGATGCTACCAGAATCTGTCTTACTGAAGCCTGGTTATCTGCAAAGATTGATAGTAGTGAATTGTTCTATAGCAAAAAAAAAAGAACGCTAACATTTACCAGTGAGACAGGGGTGCTAGGTGTGGCGGAGGCATGCTTAGAGCAGTCTCTGATGGTGTTTTATTTTTTCCTATCCATCTTACTAATAATGATTTAGAAGTTGTCTCGGTTGAAGTACAAATATGCTATAAGAAATTGATATTGGGCATTTGTTCTCGTCTGCCATCCTGGTTACCCGCCTTTGCTGATAACCTTCATGATGTTCTCCATACGATTAAAGTTGTGGGGATGCGTGATTCTCACTCGTCCCCTGATATGTTGTTTTCTCGCATAGCTCCCGTCTCCTATAATCTGGCTTCGCTGCGTGGCTTTACTGTGACAGTCAGTATGCTTGCAGGGTATACGAGAGATGGCGCGAGTGTTACTCTGTTAATGCCACCTAACGGCGGGGTTACTTGGGCGCGAAAAGGGGAAGGCTCTTTTTCTTTGGCTCGGAGTCTGCATGCGGCGCGGTCATTCTGCAAGTGCGCTGATCCATGCTTCTGCGAGACCGTCTTGCGAGGCCTAATTCAAACGCACCACCGTTCGCGTGACCGTACGCACGAACGACCAGTCGTTTGTGTCCAGCATGGGGCGAACATATTTGCTCGTTATCCGGTCGCGATGATGATGATGAAAAACATTTATTTGCTTTATTCTGCAGTGATTTTTGCGGCTTCAGATGGAGTCTTCCATCTTCTCTCCAAGGTCGGTTCCCCTAGTCCAGGGCTCCGCTGAGGCTAGCTACCCTGCGTGCACGCCTTACCAGTCCTTGTTGGACTTTCAGGATGTTGCTGGATAGCACCCTCTCCCACTGTTCCGCACTCGGGTTTTTTATTATAGCTAGCCCTTCTGTTTTCTGGCAAGCCCATGTGATATGGTATAGGGTTGGTTTGTCTCCACACCATCGGCATTTGCTCTCGTACTGCGTGGGGTAGATCTTGCTTAGCATGTTTAGGCACGGGAATGTTACCGTTTGTAGCTGTCGCCATGCTACGGCATCTTCTCTATGTAGTTGTTTCTGAGAGGGCGGGTATTTTCGTCTGATGCCTCTGTAGTAGTTTAGTATCTCTGAATAGCTTTGGGCTACCGGCTCGGGTTCCTCAGTGGGGTCGGGATTGTTGGATGCTCGGTTTGTTGCGTGCCCTCGAGCTATCCTATCGGCCTCCTGATTTCCCGTAATGTTGGTATGTCCCGGCACCCAAACTATCATGTGTTTGGACTGGTTGTTGACAGTTTTGCCACTTGAGCGGAGGATGCGGAAAGTCGGACTTGCGCAATTTGTCGCGCACCCATCGGCATGTTTTGTGGATGGCAACTCAGCTAGCAGGCATTAGTCTGAAAGGTGCAATAAAAGAGAACGGGTGAGAAGCCCACAGAGTGTGATATCTGAATAGCCCATTCATTTTACTAGATGACTTTATTTTCTCTAATACAGTATTGTGTAATGTGCATTTCTATTGTCATACTTTTTCCAACGAAGGCTATGAATTTTTGAATTTGTGCAATGATTTCAACTTATCCCAGCTTGTAATGCAGGCCACTTTAATTACGTCTACTAATTCTAACATCCTCAATTTCGTACTCACCACTACGCTTGATCTTTTCCATCCCATATCACACCTACCAGGGGTAAGCGATCACTAGCTGCTTTATTTTTCTTTGACTTGCACCGTGCCTCACAAGAGCAACCACAAAAATATATCCACAACTATAAACATGCTTGTTATGATGTTAACCATGAGCTCTTTGCCTTTTTAGATGATCAGTTGCCCAACTTTCATGATCGCTCCATGAACTACTGGAACTCCATACTAACTGGAATTTGTTCAAAGAAAAAGTTTCACCACTCATCGAGAAATACGTTCCACACATAGTCATTGCATCAAACTGGCAATCACCATGGTTCACTCAGTCATTAAAAAGGCTGTGTAATAAAAGAAAAACACATTTTCGCTCTGCAAAACTAACCGGTACTCAAGAATCTTGGACTACTTATAAGGCTGTGGCTACTGAATATAAAAAAGCTTTCAAGCATACCAAGGAGTCATTTTTAAATACTACATTACCATCTCTTCTAATTACTAACCCTAGACAATTTTATAGCATAGTCAACAAAAGAGACAATTCAGCTATCACCCTTAAAGACTAAACGACCAACTAATCCAACTTGATCAATGTGTATATGTTCTGAACTCTGTATTTGTTTCTGTTTTTCCAAAAATGTGTGTTCCGTAACCACTACCTATCCCCGTACTGACTTTTTACCGATGGACCCTTTTGTCTTTGATATTGCCGAGGCCCTATAATGTAAAACTATTCCAATATGTTTTTATTCAAATCTTCTAATGTGAAATTTACGTAACCACCGACGCAAGCATCAGGTGGTGACCCACAGGGTTGCCTGAAGAGACCAATCAAATGCACTCTTCATTTATAGGAGGTCACTTTTGTTGGCTTTAAAAATGAATAACACTGCCTACACTGAGCGGCTTGTCTTATCTAATTGGCTGACAAGTGGCAAGGCGGACGCTCAAGTGGAGAGAGATTTGATGGTGCCAAGCCAGTGCACTGAAAATCGATAACCGGATGAAGAGGGTGGTGCCAGCGTCTGTGATTGGTCCTCTTTCCCTTACTTAGCTTACGGTGGCTCGTCGAAAATCGCAGCGGCATACAATGGAAGCTTAAGAATGGCGCTAAAATGAATCCTCAGCAAAGAAGAGTTGGCCGAATGAGGTCGTAAACGTGCAGAAAGTGCTCGAAAACGTTAGGCGGCCACGCAAAAAGTTTTATTGTATACAAATAAATCCAGGTTCTCTGGCAGGTGCTAGTAGTGAGTGCCTGAGTGATCGGCGGCAGCCATTTTTTATTCCTTTTCGAATGGGGCAGCCTGCAGCTATTCAGAAAAAAATTCAGTTTTCTTCGGCATATTAATGCACCTCTAATGTGTACACGTCACTGTGACGCGGTGAGTTTTCGCAGTTTTGTGACGTCGCGTGACAGGCAGGTGATGTGGGTGCCGTCCTAAAACTTCCAACCAATAGCCGAGGTTTAATGGCGAAAAGGCATTGGATCAGAAATAACTATTTGGCTTTTGTTCAATCTAATCATACATAATATGTGTGTACATGTCATATCAGATGGTGAGCTGTCGCGGTTTTCGTGACGTCACGTGACAGACAGGCGAAGTGGAGGTGGTCCAAAAACGTTTGTGACCAATCGTGAAGGGCTGATTGCAGAATTGGAATAGAAAAGTGTGGAAGAGCTTTACGTTATAGTGCCCCCGACATAGAAAGAATAACACATAAGTTAAAAGTTTCTTCAACACGTGGCATTGATAATATAAATTCCAACTTTTTAATGAAGACTAAAGTGTACTGTGCTATAATACTTTCTAATCTATTCCAGCAATCTCTTCAGACAGCCTGAATTCTGGAAGCCTGGAAGGTCAGAAGGGTGAGTTCCTTGAAGAAGTCTGGGGATAGCCATTCACCATATAATTATCGACCATTTCACTTACGTGCATGTCATGTAAAATTATGGAACGTGTCACTCTCACTTTGGATCACTCCCTAAGTCAAATGCCTTTTTTTTACATATCATCGTCATGGACTTCACAGGTTGTTTTCTTGTGAAACTTTTAACGTTTACACATGACCTAAATACCATACTTCATAGGGGTTCCATTGTTGACTGCATATTCCAAGATTTTTCAAAAGTATTTGACAAGGTTTCTTAACCGCTTTATTTAAAAACCAAGTAAATGTAACTTTGATCCTAAAGCCGCAGATATACTCTGACATAATGCGCGTGCAAACGTCGAGCTCCGCAACATCACAATAGTGAACAACCGGCGTCTATACTTCAACAACATGACGCAACCGGCTTGTCTGGCGTCGTTGGGCACGTTCCAACGTTACTGGTGCGTGAATAGCCCCGTTGGTACTCCTTCATGCCACAATAACCATTTTTACAATTCATTCATCCCCAATACATCAGCAAGTTGTAATCACCTTCCCCAATCTGTCATCGAAATATCTGATAATTCTAAGTTCAAAGCTGCTTTAACTAACCTGCTGTTGTCATAAACACAAGAAATTATGGCATTGTCCTCCTTTTTCTTTTTGCTTAGCCCATTTCTTTTCCTTTTCTTTTTAATTCCACCAATCTTTGTTTTGTAGGCATATATTACTGTGTTGAGCATCATCTCTGTTGTTTTCTTTCTTTGTTGATAATGTCTCTCTATGCTTTGTATGCTAAGCGGCTTTGTTTCCTTTTTTTTCTACCGTGCGCTATTTGTTGTTCATTTCCTTTGTTGTATTGATGTAACCCTTCCTTTTCCTCTTTAGTTTTATACAAATTTACTGCTGGTTTTTTCCCCACTTTATCGAATGTACCCACTCCCCTCTGTAATGGCTTCGGGGCCTGAGGGTAATGAAATAAACAAACAAACAAATAAATAAATGTTATATGTTATTTCATTCCTTGAAATGTATTTTAGCAGGCCCATCATGCTTTATTTCCTGTGCCTTCCTCAGGTGAGTAGAACACTCGAAATGCTTACTATAAGCCAGTTCCATATGCTTGACAGTTTCATCCTAATGTCACCTCTGGCTTTCTCACAGAAATAATTTCAGTATCATGCAATCTCTGTGGCACTACGAAATTAGTCTGAATATGAATTTTTTTTTTAATGCTGCTGATCGCCACACACATTTGTGACTTCCACTACAAGTTCTACATACGGCTGCCCCATTCATTCCTCGACAGTTCCGTCAACCTCCTACTGTTTAGTTCTCCTACATCAACTGTTCTGAACCTTTGTAGTGCTGATATCGGCCATCTGCAAGACTAAAGATATTTTATTATATATTTTATGACACACAATGCCTTCCACACCCTTGCAAATGTTAAAACCAATCCCATGTTTTGTTTTATTGCAGCACATGCAAATGCGTGTTTCTCACATACTTTTTGAAAATGTTTTTTTCCTGCATGCATATTATCGAACCAAGCACTCTTACTGTCATTGGCAGTTCAACATCTTATTTCATGTACACTGCAGGATGAAGGCGTCTTCCAGAGATCTCCATTTACCCCTTTGTTGCACCATCTGAAACTGTCTATGCTTGCCAATTTCATCACACCACCTATTTCACTGCCATTCCCTTCCCTTGGCACCCATTCTGTAACTCTGATATACCATCTGCCCTACACATTACATGCCATGCCCAGCTCCATTTTTTTCCTCTTGATATCAACTAGAATACGGGCTACCCCCACTTGCTTTCCAATCTACACATTGTCTTCTTGTCTTTTAATGTTAGGCTCATTGTTCATTCCATCTCCGTTTATGGGGTCTTCAGCTTCTTCTTAAGCGCCTTTGTTAACCTCCAAGTTTCTGTCCCATATAAGTGTTAGCACCATCAGACCGCAATTACGGTAAACTTTTGCCTTCAAGGATATTGGTGAGCTGCCAGCCATGAGTTGGCAATTCTTGCAGTGTGCTGCCGAAGCCATTCGTGTGCCGTGCACTTCTTTCACATGATTCAGAACAGCTTCACTGAAGATAGCCTTGACCTCAATATGCATGGTGCGACTGTACGGCACCATGGGGCTGCGCAACCCTTTATACCTGTGCCTGGCGCGAGCCATTGGGGCCCTGAACTAAGGGCTCCACCCTGCGAGGAAGTCGCCCAAACTCATGATAAATAAATGTTTTCTCTCTCTCTCTACCTGTGCCTACAGCTGAACTCACTTCTTCTACTGTTGAGAGGAATTGGCCATAAAAACACATCTTGTCACACATGTGCATAAAATGGCTTAAAAAATGCACAGATTGATGCATGCAGATCATAGGATTGTGTTCAAGAACTCACATTGGGCTACATGCAACATAAAATATGAGGGTGACTAATTAGCATAAATGAAAAATTAGAGCAGCCCAAGTATCAAACTTTGTGGGAGACCGGAATTAGCTCTCACAAGCAGAGAATACCAAGTGCCAGATACACATACAATTTGTTCTCGGTCAAGTAAGGCATGAATTAATCTTAAGGCCGTACTGGGCCAGTAGCTTAAAATGACCTTGTTGCAAAATTCCCGCATGTTCTTGATGGCTCAAAGAACATGTCCATTAAGGAACATTGGCACTTAATCCTCTTCCCAGTTTCTACCAGCTTCAAAGCCTTCATCAATGATTAGATGAAAAGTGCCATGTCTCTATCATTCTGCTATCAATGAGAAACAGTAAAAGATCACCAGAAACAGTGGACTACAGATAATCGAAACTTGCTTAAATGGAAATGCCTAGGTAAACGAGATGGTACTTTGGTTGGCTACTCACAGGAACTATGTGAACAGACTTTGTTAAAACGAAATGCTTTCTTCGTTAACTTCGGTTAAAATGAACTGGAACCGAAACTGCACCTACCTCACCAGCTGCCATACTTCATGTGAAACATGATTAGGTTGACAAGAATTTAAAACGGTGATGCCAAATATCCAAGAAAATCCTATGTATCAGTGAATGCACTGTCATGACATCAGCAGCTGTTCTGCAGTGTTCACGTTGCCTAGTTTTTGTGCTCCTTTGTGCATCGTGATGGAGACAGTCAAGAACTGAGGATGCACGAGTACACACTTTGTGCGAAAGTAGCTGTGATATTTCAAGTAGAGTACAATAATGCCTTTTTTTTCACCACAGTGAAATTAAAACACTCGAAGGTTATGAAACAAAACAATTTTTTTTTATTCCTGCGTCTTTCGCATAAACATAACTTCTGATAAACGGAAATCTATTTTCTATCCCTTAAAGTTCTGTTTAATAAAGTGCTCACCCAAAAATTTGGTGTCCCCCTTTTCTCACTTTTTCAGATAGCTGTCAACTACATAGTTTTGGTACAAAGCCTCAATTCCTCAAGAGCATACAAATAAATAATTACAACACGTTTTGCCCGGCCTGCCCAAAATTCTCATCAAGTGCAGCACTGGCTTCGGGCGTGAAAAAAATTACTTCTCACGCCACCAAAAACAAAGGAGGCAGGGTGTGGTGGTTGAAGGACATGCAATGACTGTGTCGCCGAAAGCTGCCAAACTGGCCCCAATAGTTCGCTTCTCTTAAAAATGCAGGGGGACACTCTCTCCTCTATTGTCCCTTCGAGTACTGAATGGACTCAGCTTTAGGCACCATGGCCGTGCACAGTGTGTACGTGTCAATGGTATCTGGTACCACAAGACTGCAACAACAGGTTTTGGTGACGAAATAAGTAACCTTCTTCAAGTCCGAAGCCACGCTGCTCTTGGCACGCGTTTGGAAATGGCCGTATTAAAAGCTAACGTAATTAATTGTTTGCTGCACTCTTGGGAAATCGAAACTCCATAACATAATTACTTGGTCGAGGCTATTAATTAAATTAGTAAAACTAGAACAAAAAATTTGTCGGCACTTCTTTAAGCAGAGTCTACTGCATATGACCAAACAGGCGTGTTATTTAGGGCCAAGTACGTTTGCCAGTTATCTTTGATAGTGGTAGGATTCATACTGCTTAGCTAGAATTAACGTAAACCCTGCTGAATTTTTGTGACAAAAATATCAAAGGGATGCTTCGATATAATGAAAAGTGAAACTAAAATTTGTGGACACAGTGATAACTTTAGATTCGGAAGTTTGTGTTGGAGTGGGTCTGTGTCATGCATGCGCCGCGATTGCAGGCAATGACGGTTGGCTTTGAGAAAGCCTGCGCGATCTCACGGCAGCGCGGTGTTGCACGTCACTCCTGGCATTCAACCCGCGCAACGTGCTGCCGGTATGGCTACGAAAATACCTTGAGCCTAGGAATGGTTGCTTGCGGCTCAGGAGTTCCTGTTGTGGCGCTTGACGTGTCCTGTGCTGGCAGCTGCCCCTGCAAAATGTTGTTAATCACGATCACTTCGCCACCAACACTTGGCCTGTTCCAGACTCAGTATTTCGAACTGAGAGTCGCGCTGTGAAAACAGCGTCATTACGAAGACTTGCTTATAGCTATCCACTGCAAGCAGCAGAATACGCCTCCCAAATAGTACATCATATTCTTCGTCCCTGTGGACCAGTGACAGTACTGGGCTTGAGCCCAGTGGACGACTGCGCTGTGCACAAGAAAGTGCATGCACATGACAATGCACAGAACTATGATCCCATGATAACACGAATCTTTGACGCGAGCCAATCTATCTTGCGGTACTCAAAGTAAATCCAACATCTTCGCTTGACACTTGCCTGTTTTCCGACCAGTGATCGCAGCTTTTTCGTGAGATCCATAGCGTCTCAGTCAGTTTCCTGTACCGTGCTTTGCTTCAAAATGATCGTAAGGCATAAGAAAGACATGTAAACCATGCTACACAACCTCTTCACACATCGCGCACCCGAAGCGCGGCTGCTACAACCTGCAACCCCGCTACAACTTTACGCTCAGGAACACCCACGCACGTCTTCCGTCAAAATAGATAGCGTGGCTAGCGTGTCCAGCCAATGCCTCTGGTCCAGCGTGCATGCCGGCACGCCCTCTGTTTTGAGGTCTTTTTTTCTTTTACCGTCCGTCGTAGCGCCAGCCGTCGAAATAGTGGAGAGCTCTGGAGCGTAGCCGGAGTGCTTTGTGATCGCCTGCAGGGAAGCGCCTGAAGGGGCACAACATGATTGCTTGTGCGTGATTGTTACGGTGGCAGCAAAGCGCAGCAGTGTTTCGCGTGTGCGTTTTGCAGTCGACACCGTTCAAGTTGGTCCTGCTGAACATGCGGACGGTGGGATGGCGGCGCCGACTGCTTTGGCATCGCAGGCAGCGTCCAGCAACGCGCAGCTAACGCGCACCTTGGAGCGGCTCTTCGAGGACGCCCAACACACCGGCGAGCTCAAGTTGAACGGCCGCAAGTTAAAAGAGCTGCCGCCCTACGCGGCCAAGTACGACCTTCGGGACATTGTACATGCAGGTGAGACAAAATGTGATGCGCGTGCGAGCAGTTTCAAGTTCGTGCGTTTTGCTTTGCATGTTTGGCTCAGCGATAAACTGATGCCCGCCGGATGTGGGATGTCCGGCGCAGCCTTAGCATTTGCACTTAGTAGGGGCTGGCGCTTGGTCGCGGCACCGGCATTGAAAGCCTCAAGGCCGCACTTCCAGTGTCAACGCGCGCGAGGCTTCCAGTGGTCGAGTCGGTTGGCCACTGAAGTGGAGAACCGTTGCTGCCGGCCGCGCCCGTTAGCCCACTTTCATCCGAGACGGCACGAGGGGGTGCCTCGCCTGAGCACTCTCGCCTATCTCGACCTAGATTGCCTCTTACATCTGCACCCCCTCGCTGAGCCGTCAATCTCGCGCCGTAAAGTGTCTGAGCCCTCCAGCCGCGTCGCTTGGTTCACTGACTCCTTTTGGGATGACAGCTGTGAATTGGTTCTGCGTCATGCTTGTCTGGCAGGGCGAGCAGTGCACACATTTAATGCATTGTGCCGCGTTTTATGCGAATTATGGCAGTGCGCTGGAGTCTATACTAAGGACGCACTACTGTGCTGGCTTCTCGCCTCCGTCTTTCTTTCTTTCTTTAAAATGAATTCCATTCAATCCCTTCTGCCTCTTCGATCGATCTGAACAGATATGGTCGGGGCAGTTATAGTGTAGCCGCAATTCCTGCATAAGGATCTATATTTATTGCTCAGATTGCTTGTTTTTCACTTCAAGCCATTTTCCTTATTTCCGTTATTGAATAAGATGTTAATAAGATATTTCGCACTGTCTAAATCTTGCGAAGTTCACACACGGAAGGCAAAGCAATAAAAACAACAGCATAGTATCATTACAAGCAGTGACTTTCTATTGGCAACTGGTGTAGTCTAGTCGAGCTTCTTGTTCTTGTAGCATGAAATTTGCTACTCTGGTTGTAATGAACGACTTACAGCCAGGCAAAGCTTACATTGTGTGAACAAACAAAATAGAAATAAGCAATAATTTGACCGGCATTTAGACTGGGAAGAACATATTCATAATGTGTCACCACCTACAGTTACTACACCGTCATCAAAGCTACACAATATTTAATAATAATAATATTTGGGGTTTTACGTGCCAAAACCACTTTCTGATTATGAGGCACGCCGTAGTGGAGGACTCCGGAAATTTTGACCACCTGGGGTTCTTTAACGTGCACCTAAATCTAAGCACACGGGTGTTTTCGCATTTCGCCCCCATCAAAATGCGGCCGCCGTGACTGGGATTCGATCCCGCGACCTCGTGCTCAGCAGCCCAACACCATAGCCACTGAGCAACCACGGCGGGTTACACAATATTTTCCACGAGATTTACTTACGTCACGGTATCTTGTGTTCTGTCACAGCCACAGTAGTTAGTGTATCAAATTCTACCCAAAAACATCTAAACCTCCACCAAAGCTTCGATGGAGGGCTGAAAATAATTAGTTTCCACTCAGGAAATTGTCACATTACTGGTAATTTCCAGATGCAAAATGCCGTTTCAGTTAAAGCATTATGTAGCCACAAGACCTTCATTTCAGTCTGTAATATTGCTTCTACAAATTTTCCCTTTTCCCCAAATCTTTTCTCTATTGGCCTCACGGGCCACCACTGGAGAGACGGGCGCTGTTATCACTATGACATAGAAAGTGACACCACGTGACTCGCGTTCGTGCTTTTGCTGCTGCCAACGCAGCTCGCTGGCTGGGCAATTGAAGCATTGATTTTAGGGTTGTAAATACTGTGTTTCATTCCCAAGACAGCTATTCAGTCACCCACTCCTACAGCATGATTTACTGCTTGGTGTTGCAGTGCCAAATGTATTTGACTGAGCCCAGTGTGAGTATTTATGTCTACCCCAAAACGAAGTGGTAGCGAGATGCTTGGCTTATAAAGTCACAGAAAACAAAATATGGTGGTCGTAAAAGTCGTGCAAGCCATGCACACAGGGCTTGCGGTGTTCTCACCTGATATGACATCAGTCAAAATACCCTGTGCAGACATGCATGCGATGTGCATGCTTGCCCATGGCGCAAGCACAGATTCAGGAGTCAAATATATAAGCGGTTGAAGTTTTCTGTATTGTGATAGACTAGTGATAAATCGTCCCTCAGTAATTCTGGCGATAGTGCCAAGCCACATTCCCCGTGACGAATGCTGTGAACAGGATTGTTATTGCGGCCAATCTGCATACAGCTACTTTTATAAAAGACCATGCAAACTGAATCACCAATGTGAAAGCATCACGTGGCTCGCTCACTAAAAACGTTTGTGGCCCTACCCACCAGACTGGGATGTATGCTCTAGGTTGTTTTGCAGCCAAGATGCCACACATAAATTGCTTGAAACCTGTAAACACTCTGAATTAATTGTGGCTGAACCACTGGAGATGCTGAACATTTCGCAACCAATGTCACGTGATGCTGCTTTCTACATCATGTAGAGATTCCAAAAGTCGGCACTGCAATCTGTCCTTGAGGCCAATACTGGCCTATTGGGGGCAACCTTCACTACTGGAAAAGCTGGCGCCACCGTCAGCGTGACATGGCATGAGGAATCACGTGAAATCAGCGGCTGCTTTGGAAGCGCCGAAGCGAGCTAAAAATGAAAGTTTAAAGTCCCACCTACGCCGCGGTACTGATTAACTGGTGAGGCTTTCCCGCCTTGGGTGTCTGCTTGACAACATTTGAAAGTACTATAATAGGTATTGACTGCCTTTGGAGGTGTGCCGCCATTGGGATATGAACCTGGCAACGTTTAACGCTAGAACGTTATCTAGTGAGGCGAGTCTAGCAGTGCTATTGGAGGAATTAGAGGGCAGTAAATGGGATATAATAGGGCTCAGTGAAGTTATGAGGCCAAAAGAAGCATATACAGTGCTAAAAAGCAGCCACGTCCTGTGCTACCGGGGCTTAGCGGAGAGACGAGAACTAGGAGTCAGATTCCTGATTAATAAGAATATAGCTGGTAACATACAGGAATTCCGTAGCATTAACGAGAGTGTGACAGGTCTTGTTGTGAAACTTAATAAGAGGTACAAAATGAAGGTTGTACAGGCCTACGCCCCTACATCCAGTCATGATGACCAGGAAGTCGAAAGCTTCTATGAGGACGTGGAATCGGCGATGGGGTAAAGTCAAAACAAAATACACTATACTGATGGGCGACTTCAATTCCAAGGTAGGCAAGAAGCATGCTGGAGACAGGGCAGTGGGGGAATATGGCATAAGCTCTAGGAATAGCAGGGGAGAGTTATTAATAGAATTTGCGGAACACAATAATATGCGGATAATGAATACCTTCTTCCGCAAGCGAGATAGCCGAAAGTAGATGTAGAGGAGCCCGAACGGCGAGACTAGAAATGAAATAGACTTCATACTCTGCGCTAACCCTGGCATCATACAAGATGTGGACGTGCTCGGCAAGGTGCGCTGCAGTGACCACAGGATGGTAAGAACTCGAATTAGCCTAGACTTGAGGAGGGAACGGAAGAAACTGGTACATAAGAAGCCGATCAATGAGTTAGCGGTAAGAGGGAAACTAGAGGAATTCCAGATCAAGCTACAGAACAGGTATTTGGCTTTAACTCAGGAAGAGGACCTTAGTGTTGAAGCAATGAACGACAATCTTGTGAGCATCATTAAGGAGTGTGCAATGGAAGTCGGTGGTAACTCCGTTAGACAGGATGCCAGTAAGCTACCGCAGGAGACGAAAGATCTGATCAAGAAACGCCAATGTATGAAAGCTTCTAACCCTACAGCTAGAATAGAACTGGCAGAACTTTCGAAGTTAATCAACAAGCGTAAGACAGCTGACATAAGGAAGTATAATATGGATAGAATTGAACATGCTCTCAGGAACGGAGGAAGCCTAAAAACAGTGAAGAAGAAACTAGGAATTGGCAGGAATCAGATGTATGCGTTAAGAGACAAAGCCGGCAGTATCATTACTAATATGGATGAGATAGTTCAAGTGGCTGAGGAGTTCTATAGATTTATACAGTACCAGTGGCACCCACGACGATAATGCAAGAGAAAATAGTCTAGAGGAATTCGAAATCCCATAGATAACGCCGGAAGAAGTAAAGAAAGCCTTGGGAGATATGCAAAGGGGGAAGGCAGCTGGGGAGGATCAGGTAACAGCAGATTTGTTGAAGGGTGGTGGACAGATTCTTCTAGAGAAACTGGCCACCCTGTATACGCAATGCCTCATGACCTCGAGCATACCGGAATCTTGGAAGAACGCTAACATAATCCTAGTCCATAAGAAAGGGGACGCCAAAGACTTGAAAAATTATAAGACTGATCAGCTTACTGTCTGTTGTCTACAAACTATTTACTAAGGTAATCGCAAATAGAATCAGGAACACCTTAGACTTCTGTCGAACAAAGGACCAGGCAGGATTCCATAAAGGCTACTCAACCATAGACCATGTTCACACTATCAATCAGGTGATAGAGAAATGTGCGGAATATAACCAACCCTTATATATAGCTTTCATTGATTTTTAGAAAGCGTTTGATTCAGTCGAAACCTCAGCAGTCATGGAGGCATTGCGGAATCAGGGTGTAGACGAGCCGTATGTAAAAATACTGAAAGATATCTATAGCGGTTCCACAGCCAAAGTAGTCCTCCATAAAGCAAGCAACAAAATCCCAATAAAGAAAGGCGTCAGGCAGGGAGATACGATCTCTCCAATGCTATTCACAGCGTGCTTACAGGAGGTATTCAGAGACCTGGATTTGAAAGAATTGGGGATAAGAGTTAATGGAGAATACCTTAGTAACTTGCGATTCGCTGATGATATTGCCTTGCTTAGTAACTCAGGGGCCCAATCGCAATGCATGCTCACTGACCTGGAGAGGCAAAGCAGAAGAGTGGGTCTAAAAATTTATTTGCAAAAAACTAAAGTAATGTTTAACAGTCTCGGAAGAGAACAGCAATTTACAATAGGCAGCGAGGCAGTGGAAGTCGTAAGGGAATACATCTACTTAGGGCAGATAGTGACGGCGGACCCAGATCATGAGACGGAAATAATCAGAAGGATAAGAATGGGCTGGGGTGCATTTGGCAGGCATTCTCAGATCATGAACAGCAAATTGCCATTATCCCTAAAAAGAAAAGTGTATAACAGCTGTGTCTTACCAGTACTCATGTACGGGGCAGAAACCGGGAGGCTTACGAAAAGGTTCTACTTAAATTGAGGACTACGCAACGAGCTATGGAAAGAAGAATGATAGGTGTAACGTTAAGGGATAAGAAAAGAGCAGATTGGGTGAGGGAACAAACCCGAGTTAATGACATCTTAATTTAAATCAAGAAAAAGAAATGGGCATGGGCAGGACATGTAATGAGGAGGGAAGATAACCGATGGTCATAAAGGGTTACGGACTGGATTCCAAGGGGAGGGAAGCATAGCAAGGGGCGGCAGAAAGTTAGGTGGGCGGATGAGATTAAGAAGTTTGCAGGGACGGCATGGCTACAATTAGTACATGACCGGGGTTGTTGGAGAAGTATGGGAGAGGCCTTTGCCCTGCAGTGGGCGTAACCAGGCTGATGATAATGATGATGATGATGATGGTGGTGTGCATCATGGTACGCTACTGCTCAGTGCTGCAGTGCCGGACGCACGCAACGGAGCCTGGCGTCAGCCTTATTCACATGCAGCCGCAGGGCAAGGAGATGCGTGAAGCTTGGCTGGCGAAACTTAGAACCGGCAGACAGCCAATGGCTACAACTCTGGTGTGCAGCAAGCACAGTCGCGAGGATGATTTCTGCTACGGCGCCGAGACTGCGCGATGTTCGGCGAGTAGCAGAAAACATGCACTGAGGTGCTCGCCCATGCCTGGCTGCCCGTCTAGTCATGACGCTTTATTAGGTCTATGAACTTGTTGATACTAGATTTTGGCAAGTTCATTGGAATGGAAAGGGAGTAGTAAGAAGCGCATTAAAAAAAGGCATGGCATATGGTCATGTTTGTGTTCTGAATTAATGCTCTGGATTACGAAAAAGAAGCAGAGGGAAATCGCACGCTGAGAAGACCGATAAACATACAGTGCAACACAACCTGAGAAATAATATTCAAATGTCCAAGAATTTAGAAGACAAAAAAAGATTGAATTGTTGCGACGGCACATCACAGTCGCCGTAGACATCGAAGTCTCTATAACGGAATTATTTTTGAACAGTTCTGATAGCATTCACGCAACAGTGGTTGCTAGTGTGCTGTCAAATGCTCATATGCTGCACCCTAAAGCTCACGGCACGGTGAAAAAACGCACTCACAGCGAAAGCAAAACATTGTGCCTGAATATGCATGCAGACGCGTAGGCGGTCGCTGCGAACCAGTGCGATCACTGCATTGAGGCTTCATTCTGTTATGCTCCATTTGGTTATACAGTCAGTCCAGTATAAGAAACATATTTCACATAGTTTACTCTGCGTTTGGCTACCTTTCACATAAGAAGCCGGTTCGGGAGACTCCATCGTGGCGACCGTGCGCAGTGACGTTCAGGGTGCGTATTCGGTAAAGAGATGGCGTCTGTAGACGATTCTGTGCATTCAGTTTGCTTAAGATTATTTTATCGACAGTCAAAAACTTTCCTCATTTTGCGGGTACTTACATAAATGTCCAGGAGAGCTACCGCGTGGTGTTTTTATTGAGCGCCGTACGCAAAACCTACGAGGAGTGCACTGCGTGGTCCCCCATACTACGCAAGCGAGGCGCTTTCGACAGATGGCAACTCCGTAACTCCTCGCCTCCAATAGTACGAGAATGCTTCAAATGGCAAATTTCACATGCTGAATTGTTATAACTTATAACAATTCGAGTAATTGAATTCTGCAGCTCAAAAATTTGCAATATTTTACCTATCAGGGTTTGCAAAGTTGCAAATAGTTTCTTTTCGAGAACCACAATGTGTAATTTAATCATTGAGTTTTTTTTAGTCCTGTTGCACCTGCTATTTCTACAGCTGATACGTTATCTTTTATTAGGGCAGAAACTAGCCTTTCTCAGCTATTTATCCAGATACTTTTGTATTTAACATCTTGAAGGGGCAGCGCGAGACGACAAGAACAGAAAACAGGCAAGACACAGCACAGTGTTGTCTTTTCTGTTTACGTCTTCTTGCACTGCCCCTTCAAGATGTTCGACCAGTACCAACTTGCCCAAACATTGGTTCTTCTACTTTTGTACTTATTTTCGGTGTGTTTGAAAATAAAGTGCTTGTACAAGTGGACTGAACCCACACCTTTTGTCAACAATCCATAGAAAAATGGCACCCAGGCTTCAAATGTGAACACATCTAAACAGTCAGCAACGGGTACTAAAATAAAATTAAAAAGAGGATTAAAAGTAGCTTTGTTGCTTTAGCGTAAATGCCTTTAGTGTTGACCCTCTTCACGGTGATCTCATGGGCGCTGCCATGTTTGATCTCATAATGACGCGTCCATTGCTTGCCTCAACTGCCTCCGTGGCCTCCGCATTACACACACTGTAATGTCCCGCAAAGGTGCTTACGTTTTACGTACGTAAGGCGACAAATGCCATTCTAAAACTGTCTATTATTTCTGCCTAATTGCTCATGGGTGTGCTCAGTTCCAATATATTTGTTCTTGCTGCACGCAAGGCTTGAAACGTAGCCGTTAGTACTTTGCCTTAATATGTTAATACCTTGTAGCAAAGATGTATTATTGCTAGTAACTCTGTTACTCTTGTGGACCGTCACAAAACATTCAGCTTCAGCCATTCATGTGCTATCAGTGTAGTCCATCATTTGTTGTGCATATATGGTGCACATATATTCAAGTGTGTGCCCATTCACTTATTGACACGTTGGGGATACGAGGGGGCGTAAGATTCTGTGCCAGTTGGGGTAGATGTGTGTACATACTGTACACAAAACATGCTATGACAGGAAACGGTGCTGCTCCATTTGTCATTGCTTAACAAGCGGTTGTCACTCTTGCCTACATTCCAGGGCTGAAGTGCTTTCTTAAGATTAGCTATAAAACACTGGTGGATAAGCAAATTTCTGTATCCTCAAAGAAAGCCGTACATCACAATGTGCCGGTAACACACGTGGGCAGTTGCAGTAACAGTCCATGAAATTGGCTACAGAGATTCATTCCATTCCTTAATATGCCAGTCGCTATTTTTGTAGCCAACTGCTGCACACGTCTTCAGCCGACACGATTCAGTCCGGCATGATTGGAGCACAGTGCGTGAGCGAAAACTCGGTTGCATTTCCAACAGCTGATCGCACAGAAGCAAGGTGGAAGCAGTAATGGTTTCACATTCGTGTGATGTATCTGAGACGACGTGTGGCACACAGCTAAAATCGCCATCTCGTTACTCTAGAACAAACTTCTCTTCAAAAAGGGTCGATAGCTAAGAACATGGTAGACCTTGAAAGCATTGTTGTCGTTTATCTGCCTACAGTAATCATAGACCATGGCAAATAAACGACAGTGTGTGACCATATAAATTGCATCTGTTGATTTCCATCTTCTCATCAATGCATTCTACAGCTTTTGAAATTCAGCCAACACTTTCTTTGAAGAATTAAATTTTTTTTTTTTTGCATATAAAGATCATTCATGTAATCTATTGCTGGTAGGGGAGTTCAACACTTCGGAAGTAATTTAGCCAAACAAATTACCCGCTGCATTGTCCCATAAAGTTTAACTTTTTTTTTTTTACATTTTCCTTTTTCGTGACCTGACCCAACTTCTGCACACATGTTCGAAGAGGAAGCACATCGATTTTGGATTTGTTCTTTGTGAAGCTACTGTTAAGGAACATATCTATGTACACCTCATAGAAGGAATATTGGTACATATGGTATCCCCCCTACAATAATGCTCAATAAGAGTGATGTAAGTACTCGAATAAATAAATAAATCTCCTAACATAAATTCTTTTCCGAAAGTTAAACCAAAGGAAATCTTAGTTCTTGAATTCACACTTGCAAATGATGTTGGTATATTAGATATACTGGATCATTCTCTTTTTTTTTTTCATTTTACTGAAAAAAAGAACTTGTGCTGTTTTTTCGGAAATGATGGTCTTGCATTGTATGCACAATTTTATACCTTAGAAGCGTAAGCCCTAGTGTGCTTTTAGCCCTTCGATTGCAAAGGAAAGAGCTCACATAAGACAGAAAATTTACAAGTCAAGAGAGAGAGAGATAAACTTTATTGTTAGACCAGGCTTCTTGAGCCCAAAGGTGGGTGGCCTCCTCAGTCCAGGTAGCCATGGCTCGCTGCCGCCGCCCGAGCCCTGTTCACTAACCGTGGCTGGCTGTCAGGGTCTTGCGTCACCAGCAGAGCCTCCCACGGGTCTTCCGATTCTTCCTCTATATCTGCTTCTTCCTGTATGTTATCGCCTGGTGGTGATGATGACGGTGGTACTTCGCGGTTATTTTTGCACTCCAGCACCATATTGCGCAAATGTTGGGCGTGTCCGGCGGGCAGAACTTGCAGTCTCGCCCGTACGTGCCCGGATACATGGCGTGCAGCAGTGTTCCATGCGGGTAGGTTCCAGCCTACCCGCATGGCAAAAAAAACCCCGCTGGTTATGCTTTTAAACTGCTATTGCTGAAATAGAAATCGTATCTGCTCTTTGTGTTGTGCTTTAGCATGACCTTAATAAGCGAAGGAGTATTATGCAAGTATGCTTTGGAAAGGGTTTCTTGTAACAAGAACATAAATGCTGAGGCTTCACCCATGATGGTGTTGTTGTTCCATGTTTTGCAATGTTTGGTGGAGTGTGTCAGTAGAAAATATTTCTATTTACAAAGAGGGGGTTCTATCAATCCTATTTAATTTAATATTGAAAGGTTATTTGGAGTTGACGATGGCATCTCCAAAGCTTTTCTTTCTGTTATGCTGAATGGTGTACTAAATATCTGCTTAATGTTTAGCAAGTCATTGTCATGTGTAGAACTTTTTAGTGAATAGAAACACTAAAAAATTACTTCTATATCTGAAGTAGATGACTGGTCACTTACTTCTTACTGCAGGCTAATTTCTTTCTGTGAACTCATACAAAAGCTCTCAAACACATCATTTTTAGCCTATGTCTACTTTTATTGAGAATAACAGCATAATAGCCGCTGAGAATGGTTTCTGCCTAGAAGTATCCACCACTAGCTGGCTGCATGAAACTGTCAATAATTCTGCATCAGCATTAGACAGATTATCCCACCATAAACTGTTTTTGAAACATAAGCCTATCCTTAAAAATGTTTTCCTTCATTTACTCATAACACTTCAAAGGTCCCAATAACAGGGACATGGATAGAGGCATATTTCAAACATGTAGACAAACAGCATTAGTCAATGACATGGCTTCGAGCTCTGCCCACGTGCAGTTGGGTACTCTTCAAGGTTCTGTCCTCAGACCAATCTTTTCATTGATAATTATGACTTTTAAATACGGCTTTAATCATCTGTTTATATGTTGCTCATATATTTTGCTCATACAAAACAGCCACCCACACTGTTTAACTATGACTACAGTTCTCTTGGCACATCCAGCTCGCAAAGCACCACTTCACTCGTCAATAAGCATGTTACACCAAGAAAACGGAAAGATATGTTCAGACATGAGTGTTTACCGACGATGGTAAAAAATTCGTTATCACTGTTTGCCCAAATTATTTAATGACTTCAGTGTCAACCTGTTTAACACAAGCGCGATGCAAACAATGCGATGAAATAAATGAGCATATGGTATGAACTGTGCCTGATTTTCAATCATTCACTTTGTTTGTTTTGTGTATAATTTCAATGTGTTGTTCTTGCAGTTTAAGATGCTACACATTTACCATGCTTTTTAAGTGCCTATTTCTTTTTTTCTCTCTTTTTACTTTTTGTAGACATTGATAATGTGTTATCGTGGGGTTACTATTCGCTGCACACTTGCCAGTTTGTTTAATTGTTTTGCAGAAGCAAATAATGTCAATGTGTTATCATGGCAGTGTAAAGCACTACCCATTTACAATAAAGCGCTTTAGTTTGTAAGCAAGATAACAAGCTTACTGTTGTATGCTTTTTGTGTGGTAAGATGTTCCACCACCTCCTGTCACCTAACGTGCACTGTATGCTTAGAGTGACCACTGAGTTCACTATGTGATAAAAAAAAAAAGCAAGATGTGTATTTTACTGTGCTAGTTGCAGTCCTCTATGTTCTTGGAGGTCATACAGCTCTGTGTTCTCTATGCAGACTTGTCAAAGAACCGACTGAGCGAGCTTCCCACCGAGCTATGCGGCCTAGTGCTGCTTGAACGTCTGGACTGCCACAGCAATGTGCTGCGTGTTGTACCACCGACTGTGGCTGCATTGCAGGCCCTGACGTACCTTGACCTCAGGTCAGTGCCCGTGTGCTGCAAATGTAGTTGATTTTAGACAGCCGGATGGTAAGGCATTAATCACTTCTATGTTTATTTTTATGTACCAATCAGACCAATATGTGTGCATGCGTAATTTCTATATTGAAATCTTGCATTATTGATCATGTGTTCAGCCAGCAGAAATGCACTTTGTGAAGTATTGTAGCTATAGCCTGTTAGGTGTACGTGTAGTCTATTGTCTGTAAAAGAAATTGCCAGTAATGAGATTGCTGACATTAGCATGTTTGCTGCAGTGTGCCTTTTAATGTAACCAAACTTGTCATTGTCTTTCCCAATTCCTTGATTGCAGTTTCCATTTCTGAACAGTGCTTTGAATGCTTCATGTTTGACCATATTGCCATACAATTTGATCTGGGATACAAGTATGCTTATCAACCTCATCTAAAACTACATTCCAGTATTATGGGGCAGTCCTTCTTTTTTTGTTCTCGCAGCATATAGATTATGCAGATCATCTCAACACACTAGTATGCAGCACAGACCAGTTAAATTGATAACACTTCAGGTTACTAATAACAGCTCTTGCCATTTGCTCTTTATAGTGGAGGTGTACATGATAGTTCTGAATATATATTTTAATGATGTTTATGACAATCAGATTATCCAGCTTTCCCACAATGTATGGAAACTGCACTGGGATTGAGCCAATACAGTATGCGAGTGCTTTTTGAAAAGCCTGCTTTGTAGCATTTAGACACTACTTTAAAAATATTCAATTATTTGTATTCATAAGGTGCTATCACTATTCAACTTGTGTTTAGCTTGTCTTCAATAAACAGTACCTGCACATTCCTAGTGTACAATGATACTCTACTCTGTCAAAACCATTTAGTACTAGATCACCCCTATTGTGCTACCTTGCTGAAACAGTTATTCTTGTTCTCTAAATGTGTTACACAAATTGTGCCTTAGAGGGACCATCACCAGGTCTGGCCATTTTGAGCCGACAAGTGCCGTGCATAGCATGTGCACTGATCGTGTTGCCAAGGTATTACATCGCTATGCACAGCAAAAACATTTAACATCTCACAGCAAATGTTGTGCGCCTTTCTCCTCGCGGGCATCGCGCTCCCAGCTGGGGAGTCGACGTCCTTCGCACCTGTGCAGTTTGCAGAGCTGTGACGTCGCTCACAGTGACATGTTGCTTTGAGAATTATTCTAGGCAACAGCAGTTCTTTGTTTAATATGTTGCTTCAATAGGCGAATTAAGGTTTAGAGAAATAATAAAACATACAAACCGAATGTATGTGTATCTTTCTTTTACTTCGTACCGTAGCAAGAGAGGTGTACTTCCGTTCTATCTGCTTGTTCCCACGTTGTGCAGTCACGTGCTCACAGAATGAAACAATGTCATTTTCTACTGGGTCATGCTCTTTGATGCACTCACGTCTACCACAGTGTTCCTGTGGCACTGATTTGTCACACCACTAGCCGAGTTCCACCGGTACAACAACGCAGTATATTGCGTTGTATTCAAAAGCAGGGCTAGCCTCTTCAAACGTGCTTTCACTGGGGGATCCAGTCTGCAAAAGCAGCCAGAAAACAGTACAGGTGTTCTCATGCACAGCTCGCAAGATCCTGCTCAGAGTGAAATGAAAGAAACGCCACAGCTTGTGGGCTTGTGCACAAGACCGTCACCACAAAGCACACCGCGCAGCAAGAGGGCAAGGTAAAGGAAAGAAAGAAGGTGGGGAGAGTGGCATGTACACGACACGATCCTCCGGATCTGGTATGGGAGAACACAGGGGAGAAATTTTGCTTGCAGAGCCTAGAAGGGGCAGCTGGCAAGAGTGACTATGTTGGCAGCGCAGCTTGCCTCCTGAAATCATTACTTTGCGATACTTCATGCTTTTCTCTGCTAATAATGAACCAGTTTAAAAATTATTGTGGTACATTCCCTAGAGGGCACGGAACAAATTCCAAGGTATAACCAAAACTTGCTGTGTGGCCTAATGAGGGGCCCATAAAGGTTATGAAACACATAGGAAGACTAGCGAAACGAGACCCCTGTATAAGTAAATGCCACAAAAATAACCTGATAGCTTTGTGCAATAAATAACGTATGGGTTCGATGAGGAGGTTAAAAAAAAAGGTAAAGAGCGGTGTGCTAAATAAGCAATTTAATGTGGTGCTGTGTATTATGATGAGGAATGAAACAGCAACAATAACAATTATGTGACTGCTAAAGCCATTTAACAGAAAACAAACATTCTTGGTAGTGTAATTAAGAAGGACTTCATGCTTGCAGCTGTTAAATGTTAAAAAAGAACTGGTTTTGATAAATTTATTTTTTGTTACACTAGAACCTGGCTCATTCAAATGTTGTTGCTCTGCAAGAAAATCTTCAAATTTAAGATGATTTTTATAGGATAGAAAGCTGTAACACAGTTATTTTAAGCACCCATTGTTGCAAGAATACTTGGTTCAGTAAATCGTAGCACTTCAGGTCATGTTCTCAGCAGGCAAACCACACACTCATAGAAATGGTTGTTGTTGCATGGGAAAGCACCCTCACAGAACAAGTGCATGATGTGGAGTGTTAATGCTAATTTTTTCATTGCTCACCAACTAACTCACCTTCACACAACACTGTGGCATGTAGGCATCTTGTGCATAGGCTGTCATCTCGGCATGGGCATTTCAAGTCGTTAGTGTACATATAGTACTGTGTCTTCAAAGTTAGAACCTTTCATATATGACGCCCTGTTAATGCTGCTTGCGCAGGTGCTTTAAGGGCCCTCGTCCTTGTGCATGAAAAGTTATACAGTCAAACCTCGATATATCGAACACGGATATATCGAATTATTGCGTATATCGAACACTTTCTATATCACGTGGAAAATCGCATGCATTTTTAATTTTTTATTTCGAACGGGGCCGGATTTAAAATGGATATATCGAACTCCGCCGCCCCAGACCAAGTGCGCTCTGTTGACAGGAGGCGAGCTTTCCCGCAACACTCTCGAAGATAGCGGCGGCGCGATGGGCGTTCCAGACTGCTGCGTACGACAGCTCCCACATCGGTTGCGCCGAGGGCGCCATTTGAACGTAGCGGCGTACACACGCGGCGGCTTGGAGCTAGCCACGGCCTGTCTCGAGGGGAGCGCGCGCTTCTCTAAAGCGCGTGCTTGGCGCGCTCCCCGAGAGACCGGCCGTGAGCCAGCCTGGCCGCCTCAATCACGCGCGCCCGCGCCCCCGCCGTGCGCGCGTGATCGAGGCGGCCGTGGAGCCAGCTGGAGCGCTTTGTCGGTGCTGAGCCACACAGCATGTGCATTGAGGACTTCGTTGACGGTGACAGCACCGGAACAGTGGCGGAGTTAAAAGACGTGAGATCGCGGCAGAAGTGACTGCTGAGCGGCCAAACGAAGACGCTGCCGTGGCTGATCCAGCAAGCGCTTATGTTGCCCCGCTCCCGACTGCAACTGAGGCTGTAGCTGCTTTGGCCGTTGTACGCCGCTACTGCGGCGCGATAGAAGGCACTGGACTGTCTCTTGCGGACCGTTTGCACTATGTTGAGGACGCCGTGGTCAAGCACGCGGTTGCCAATATGAAGCAGGCTACGCTGCTTCAGTACTTTCAGCGAACTAAATAAATACTTTGTTTGAAGCTTCATGTGAGTATCTATTGCGCCACGATTGGTTCATTGATTGATTTGTGCTAGTTTTTGACGCGTTTTCTACGTGATTTTATATATCGAATTCTGGCTATATCGAACTATTTTGCGATCACCGCGCTGTTCGATATATCGAGTTTCGACTGTAGTTGTAAAGTATATGGTAACTCTATAACATTTTACATTTAAGGTGTACAGCCACAAGGCTTCTCTATTATGATACATATTCATTCCGAAATTTGTTACTTTGCATGGATAATTTTGCATTCTGAAATGGGAATGTCTGTGCAAAGACATGCTCCAAGGTGATGCAGGTCATAGCATGTTGCTTGCCACTCTGAAAGCAGGCTGGAGGTGATAACAGTTGAATAACTTATTCTCCTACCAAAAAAATGTATATATATGACCGTGCTATGAGCAGTGTCACTATGGGGATGTGTCTGCACTGAGATTTGTGTCTAAGAATGCGAAATTAGCCACACTGATTGGATCACTTTGGGATGGATATCTTGAAGTGCAATCTTTGTATAGATATCGTACAAAATAAACTTGCCATAGCATGCGACTTTTGAAATTGAAATTGCGAAGGGTGTGCCTACCGGGGCTTCCAATCACTGCACTTATGTTCGCAGATGAGTTTAGTGTTCCTTTCTTGTTCCTCATGCAGCCGAAACCAGCTGAGTGCACTTCCAATGGCAGTCTGCCAGTTGCCTCTGGCAGTGTTGCTGGTGTCCAGTAACCGGCTAGCAGAGCTGCCAGAGGAATTAGGCAGGATGCGCTCGCTCATGGACCTGGTGAGTAGCGGAGGCTACAAGTCGGACCCTCTCCCCTCTTTATGGCGAAATGGCATAGTTGACGGGAAACACAATGTGTCTGTCTCAGCCACAGCATTGTCTAGTGGTAGAGCATCCACCTCGTATGTGGGAGGTACTGAGTTCAAATCCTTGTGCCTCTGTGGTAGAGATGTCCTCTGGCCTGGTGCTCGGCTTCTTGTTGGAGTTCACATCTTGAAAGGGGATCTATTAGAGATTTCATGCGTGTGGTCTTTGGGTGTCTCTTGTCCAACCACAGATGGCCTCGTTGAAGGGCATCCACCAAGGGTGTGGGATTGAAGTGCTGTCGCTGGGCAACTACCGGTAGAATAGGTGCAAGCACACTCCTGACCTGGTGCTTTATGGGACCTCAATACTTGGAAAGGGTTGTTTCATTGTCCCTAACCCGAAGGCATCCCCACCTCAATAAGTGCAATTGGGGTGCCACGTGGGAAATTGCTGCTATAGGAGCAGCCCAAACTTTTTTTTTTGTGCTCACAAGGGTTTTGACAAGAATTTAGAGTGCAGGCTCCTTGCCAAGCATATTGACTCTGAAGGTAGCCAAATGCCAGGCCAGCGTACACCCGTTTTAACCAGTGGGTAACCGGCGGCAGTGGGAATCTAACCCACAACCTGCCGCAGTCGGGGAAGGTGCTCTACAACTAGGCCGCGCATTGACACTGTTGTCAGCACACTGTGTTGTATGTTTCACCCATCCCATCATCTACGCTCTTTTGCCATAATGAACATAGACCAACTAACCCAGCTTAGGCCGCTTGTGCTCTCCCCTCTGTTGTTGCTAGGGCAGCATGACAAAGGAGCTGGTAGGATCGGCATGTTTACTGTTTATTGCTCCCTTTATGAGGCAATATCTTGTGTCTATGCTGAAATGACTGTGTGTTTGAAAAAAATGAAAAAGATGGAAAGCTTCACAGGAATGTTTCGATCTTGACTGAGCTAGCTTGGATGCTCGGTTGCCACAGTCAGAAGTTCGAATCCTCACAGTTTTTTTTATTATTATTATAATTTTCCCCCCTAAAAGTGGGAAACTCTAATTCACCTTCCCCAGTACATTACACCTCCAGGCTTGGAGTGGCACCTAACACCGGCAAAAACGCCGAGAGCAGGTGGGACTATACTAATCCAGGTACAACCAAATTAGAAAGGCCCACTAAGCTTCAACAGGACACTCCCTCAGCAGAACAGGAATTGGCCTCCTTGGTGCAGTATTCGGCCACTCCCTCCCAAATGACTCCAATAGAATAAGGGCAACAATTGAATTTAGTCAACCAAGGGAACAGGCAGGTCTCAGGAAGGGATACCCTACAGTGGATCACATCCATGTCATCAATCACATAATCGAGAAATTCGCAGAATGCAATCAGCCTTTCTATATGACTTTCATAGATTACGAAAAGGCATTTGATTCCGTAGCAATACCAGCATTCATAGAGGCATTATGTAATCAAGGAGTACAGAACGCTTACGTAAATACCTTGGAAAGCACCTACAGAGATTCCACAGCTACCTTAATTCTCCAAAGGAGAAGAAGGAAGATGCCTATAAAGAAAGGGGTCAAACAAGGAGACGCAATCCCTCCAATGCTATTCACTGTGTGCTTGGAAGAAGTATTCAAGCTATTAAGTTTCAACAACAACAAATGATCGAGGACCTTAACAGAGAGTGTAAGAGTGGGGTTGAAGATTACTATGCAGAAGACAAAGATAACAATTAATAGCTGGGCAAGGGAACAAGAGTTCAGGATGACCAGTCAGCCTCTAGAGCCTGTGAAGGAGTATGTTTACCTAGGTAAATTACTCGCAGGGGACCCTGATCATGAGAAGGAAATTTACAGAACAATAAGAATGGGTTGGAGTATATTTGGCAGACATTGTCAGTTCCTGACTGGAAGCTTACCGTTATTATTAAAAAGAAAGGTATACAATCGATACCTTCTACTGGTACTGACATATGGGGCAGAAACTCGGAGACTGACAAAAAAGCTTGAAAACAAGTTAAGGGGGGACACGGCTCCTTGCAGCGCAAAATATCGCTAAAAAATCGATTTTTTTTTAAATGAAATTTTTGATATCTACAGCTGATATTCCTTTAATTCACCAAGTTTTCATGCCGCTTTCACTGCAAAATGTTGCAAAATTATTTCTGCACTTTTTATTAAAAGTGAATGTATTCCTTTTTTCTCGTTTTCGCAAAACACCGACTTTTGACTTCTTGCTGATTTGCCACAGCGATATCTCTGCCTTCAAGGCAGGTAGAGCCATAATTTTTTTTGTTGCTTGTAGCTGAGTCTACAAAGTACACACTGGTAGGAACAGATTTTGGAAGTTGCGCTTTAAATTTTTTCAATTCTGCTTTAGATCAGACAGTAGGGTACCCACAATCGGAACAGTGAAGATTGAATTGCTATAAAATTACTAATATTTGATGTATCAAAAAAGTATTCCTACCATTGTGTTCCTTATGTTTTCTAGTACCTAGGCATGTGCCAATGTAAACTATTGTAGCGCATTTTTTTCTATTGTTTCTGCAAATGCTGAAAATGAATTTCATTTATCTTCAGAACTAAATGGACTATTTGAAAAATAATTACATAATTAAAATTGGCACAGAAATCTTAACAAGCATTGAAAGTTTCATGAATATTGATGGAAAACGTCATGAACATTATTTTAATAACAGAGGGTGTCTTAGAGACTAAAGAGATGAAAAAATGGGTTTCTTGAAAGTGGCATTTTCATAATATACAAACACTGTTGCATGTTCTGACCAAGTTTCCCGCATCATGGATCAATATTTCAGCCACAATATCAATTTATGTAACCGCCGCGAGCTATATTTTGACAGAAAGAACCATAAAAATAGGGCTTTTTTCTTCCTACGTTGCTGCTGAACGACATATGCTGTCGCGGGCATCTTGGTCGCGTTGGAAAGAACAACTCAATGCTTCCTTCAGAAGATGTCTGACGCATGAGCTGAGAAGTTGGTTCTGGACCCTCTCCTATTTCCTCCTCTCCACCAGGGTTGGCTGCGAGCGCCAGTTGCGGCTGCTGCTCGAAACTTGAATCACGTTCCCCTGCCTCCGTGACGTCAAAATGACGTCGCCCTCCTGTCAATCATTCTCCCACCGAGCATTTCGCCTGTTAAGTGCCGAACCCGACGGGAGCTGGGAAGTTTGGAGCGATCATATGGCTTCGCATGCCGCGTCTGGTGGATTGGATTGGATCCAACAGGCGGCTGCGGCATGGCACATTTGAATTGAATCCATAGTTTAATTCGAGAAAATGACTCTTCCGTTGAAAACTTAGGTTGTTTCGCTGGCGTTTCTAGAGGAAGGAGGAGAGCGGGTGGCATTTAAAGAAATGGCAGAAAGTGAATTCTGACGTCTTTTTTGTTTCTTGAAACAAATAATTCGTTGGTTGTACAGAGAAATCGACCCCATCATCGGTGCCAGCGAGCCACTGGAATGTTGTCGCTGCCGCTTGAAAAGTGGCCACTTTCCCGTCGTGTTTTTTTTTTCTCGCTGTGCGCGACACCACCTAGGGACGATGCAAAGAAACTAAAAGTTATAAATTGTAGTAGTCACACGTACTACTATTTGAAAACGTGTTTGGGCTTGAGAAGAAAAAATACATTTTTTAGATAAAAATTTCATTAATTTGGAAGACTAGAAACATTTCGTTTTGTAGTATACTGTCTGCAAGCAGACGACAAACGACGGAAGTAAACTTCCGGGGAGGTCACTGCTTCCTGATTGGCTGCTCTCTCCGCCCCGCTGTCACAAATTTTGCATACTGCAACTTTGTGACGTTGCAGCAACTGAACAGAATGCGTATCAAACAAAATATCTCCGATCACGCCCCTGGTGCCGACGACAACATTCGGCCGACTAGTTGGCAGACTGTCACTGGGAGACCTATAGTGTCACACTAGTACAGTGAAACCTCATTAAGCCGTAGTTGGCCGGAGCTCGAAAAAAGCACGTACTAAAGGGTAGTACTGTTTAACCGAAATAGCATGAGATCGCCCACTTACCTGTCGAAAACAGAACTCAGAGAGAGTGCGATGAAAGGGCAAAAAACATGCAGCATTTATTCACATCGCGCGACAAAAGTGTTATTTTCGTTTGATGCCGCGGCGGCCTAGCACAACAACAGCGGCCTCAAACTTACTGAAGCTGCGTGCCAGCTTTTCAACCAACCCCCTCTTCTCGGAAAACACTCGCATGGCAGATTCCTCGTCGGCATTACGTATTCTCCGTGCACGCGTGCAGTAGGGCTGCAAAAGTGGCGGGGTGCCTTTTTCGTTGCCGGGTGCCGGAGTTCGGAATACTTTTCATTTCCAATAGAGTTACGTTATCGCGCCCCTCTTCTCGTCGCGACGATTGCATTCATGAGGCTGACGTAACACGCAGCATCTGCCACTGTCGAGCCTGAATCGCCTGTGCTGTCGCTTTCCGTGTCGTCCTCATCACTGTCGCTAGTCGATACTTCGGCAACAACAGCTACAATGATGGCGAAAAGTCGAACCTCGTAGTTGACATGTCTTCGCGGTCGCAGCAGCGCTGCCGAGCAACTTTTTCGCATTCCAAATGCCACACACCGCAGTAAATAGCAGATCCCTATCGCGCGCCAGTGCCGACTTCTTCGTGTCACGTTCAATAGCACGAACGATGTATAATTTTTCATCTATGCCGAGCACCCGGCGTCTTTTTTATCTGAGCATCGCCATGACGCGAGTGTTCGCTTGCAGCCATAGCGCTCTCTGGCACAACGTCGAAATGATGCTGATGTTGATGTGGCTTCACGCGCAAACGCACAGGGTGCCTGGAGGCCGTTATTCTGATCTCTGAGGCTTGTTTTTCTGCCGGGCCGCCCGATGGAGATGACGCACCGCCGTGTTTGCATGACGAAAAGTGGAAACGCTACGTTTTAACCGATGCGTACGCAATAAGCTGGTACGGTTTATGCGGGTACAAAACACATTATGTTCAATGACCGCTGAGTCGGAGATTTGACTTTACTACTTTTAAAACGCAACTACTGTTTAAGCAGGTAAAGTTTAACGGGGTTTTACTGTATGACAAAGATGCAACCGACAGCAGTGAGTCGTCATAGTGAGACAGGCTTTCGTGCTGATCATCATCATTAGCAACCTATTTATGTTCACTGCAGGACGAAGGCCTCTCCTTGTGATCTCCAATTACCCCCTGTCCTGTGCCAACTGATTCCAACTAGCATCAGCAAATATCCTAATTTCGTCGCACCACCTAGTCTTCTTCCATCCTCTACTGCACTTCCCTTCTCTAGGTACCAATTCTGTCACCCTAATGGTCCTAATAGTCCAACGGTAATCTGATGTGCGCATTACATGACCTTCCCAGCGCCATTTTTTTCTCTTGATGTCTATTAGAATATCGTCTAGACCCGTTCGTGCCGATCGCCGTGCAGTCGGCTGCCTAATGAGAACATCGCATCGACAACGCAAGTGTCGCATGCAGATGCGCATGTGTATGCGCTTATTGATTTGTTTGTTTATTCAATTACCTCACAAGCTTCCGAAGGAGTATATCGGGAGGGGAGGATACAAGGAATTAGAAAAAAGAAAGGAATACTAAGAAATTATACATTGTTAGCCAGTAAACGTGAAAGAACAAATATCTAACATGTGGGATTCTCCTCCTGTGCTCTTGGGACAAAGGAACGACAACACAGTAGTGCAAACAATCACAAGGGCATTTATTGCACCTTTCTTAGATCAATGCCTGCTAGCCGAGTTGCCATCCACAAAACATGCCGATGGGCGCGCGACAAATCTAGAAGTCCGACTTACCACGACCGGAAGCGAGCGAATATGTTCGCCCCATGCTGGATCCCAACGCCTGGTCGTTCGCGTGTATAGTCATGCGAATCGTGGCGCGTTCGAAGGCGGCCTAGCGAGACGGTCTCGCCGAAGCATCGGTTGGCGCGCGGCACGGCACGTCCGTCCCGCTTGCTTCCTGAACCCAAAGAGAGAGAGCGCCTTGTCTTCCGGCGCCCAAGTAGCCCCGCCTGTCGGCGGCAACACTCGCGCCATCTCTCGCACTGCACTTCAACCACATCGAATGTCGCGGACGTCACGCAGGCCACGCGGCGAAACGGGATTACAGGAGACGCGCTATGCGGGAAAAACATCAGGGGACGCACGAGAGTCGCGCATCCCCACATCCCCCCAACCTTAAATCACTACATATTTTGGCGAAACATGTCACTCGGTCTCACATCAACGCGTGCTTCGCGACAAGGTAGTACATGTAACAGTGGCCGCGCCGAAGAAATGTCCACACGCTGTCCATAGCATGCGAGCCGGCATTGTCCCTGGGTGCACCGCTGGCGTCCGCCGGTCACAGCAGCAGCCTCGATGGCACGATCCCAGGCCAGGACTCCGGAGACGACGACGCAGTAGTCGGTATGAGCAAGCGTCGTTTGTGCCGACGCGCCCTGCTGGTAAGAGCCGCCGTAGCTGTCGGTGACCGCCGGCTCCTTTGTCCGCCGCCGAGGGTTGTGAGCTGGATGCAAGAGGCCGCCGAAGTCACTGCGCCGAACTGGCCACAGCATCACCATCGCCCGGGGTGGCTCGATCGTAGTCCGGAGCAGCAGCGCAGACTATGTGCAGGTGACAGCAAGCCAGGGGTGACTCCAATCACGCTGCGTACACTCAACACACTCGGCAAACACTAAAGTAGTGCAAGGGAGAGGAATTATGCATGCGCATCGCCCACGTGGTACGATGTTCAACTCGGCTAGCAAAAAATCGGGCAGCTACTCAAATGCAAAGTTCACGTGAACGAAGCTCGCTTCCTTGAGTCGAACGAGTAATTTCAACTCGCGCGAGGCTAACTAGAATGAGGGAAGCAACTTGCAACACCTCAACGCCACGGTCCACCTGGTTGTGTCCCTCCACGTGCGACAGGCAGCTTCGTAAAGCCTTAGGCCTAAAGCGTCGCTACCCTGACAACAACCGGCATCCAAAAAACAACACCCAAAATGAGTGCAAAACAGGCAGCCGCGAGGAGACGTCAGCTCTGTGAGGTGGTCCTACTCCGCTCAGTGCACACAGCATCCGAGTTGACGGCGCCCACCATCCCAGACGGTGTCAGGGCGCCCGGTACCAGGCCGCAATACCAGTCAGCCCGTAGCGGCACCTGTGGCCCGCGGCACCCGTGGCCCGCGGCCACCCGGCTCCCTGAGCCGCGACTTCATCTGAGTCAAAGAGATAGAAAAAGCTATTTACATAAGAAATTCGGACCACCCACGAGGCTTCCGTACTAACTCGCTTCAGGCTTGGCAATGCTCTGCGGGCGCTGAGCCTCGCTCTCCCAGGATGCAGACCACGTGACTCTTGTACCGACAAATGTCATAAAAAAAGCGCTTGCGAAAAAGCTTAGCACATTGACATGTTCAAACACACTACAGCCACCATTGCGTCGCTCAAGAAAGCACGCCGCCGACGCTAGCAATCAAAATTCACGCTAGGCCTACGCTTCGGTTCAAACAAAGGTCTCGAACGAAGCAAAACTGTTAAAACTATCGTCCAATGCCCCAAGAGGTCCACGTTGGGCAGCCAGATGTGGGCCACGCCAACAGTGGTGCGTTCGAAGGTGGCCACGCGAGACGGTCTCGCAGAAGCATGGGTCGCTGTACGCGCGGCACGGCACGTCCGTGCCGCTTGCTGTCTTGAACCCAAGAGAGAGAGCGCCTTGTCTTCCGGCGCCCAAGTAGCCCCGCCTGTCGGTGGCGTGAGCAGCGCAACACTCGCGCCATCTCTCGCACTGCGCTTCAACCACATCGACCGCCGCGGACGTCACGCAGGGCACGCGGCGAGGTGGTATTACAGGAGACGCGCTATGCAGAAAAAACATCAGGGGACGCGCGACAGTCGCGCATCCCCACAAACAATATTAATAACGCGATAAATGAAACAATATGACTGTGTGACGTAGCAAAAAAAGGTGTACCAAGAAATTATACAAATGGTAGCTGCTGAAGATGAAAGAAGAAGTCCCTGACAACGTTAATGCAATACAAAACAAACATTCAAAAAAAGAAAAAAAAAACTATACAACTTTGCTAAACGTATTTACTTACGTCCGCAGTATGGTTTAGTTGTCATGAATTGTGGAAATAATATGCATAAGCGTGCTTTGAAGGATACAGGGTCAGGAATGTCAACTATGTCGTTTGGTTGGTCATTCCAATGCTGAATGGCACGTGGTAACGTGGAAGAATTGAAAGCATTGGTTCAGCCAAAGATGCGCTGGAAACTCAGATGATTATGCAGACGCCGAGATGGACGAGTGAGCGGCAGGATGGACGGTCGCGTGCTATGGACTATTTTGTGGAACAGACAAAGCAATGCTATTGTTCGTGATTCAAAAGATGAGAGGGATAAAGATGACTTAATGTTAGTCACGCTAGAGTCGCGGTGATAATCTCTGACAATGAAGCAGGCAGCACGGTTTTGGACTGACTCGAGAGTCCCGATTAGGCAAGCTTGATGAGGTGACCAGATAGGGGATGCGAATTCCAGTTGTGGCCTCACGAATGTCTGATAGGCGATTTGTCTGGTGAGGGCAGGAGCATCACACAGGTTACGTTTAAGATAACCGAGCGTACTTGAGGCTTTAGCAGTTATTTTTTTCGATGTGCGCAGACCATGCCAGATTAGGTGTAAAAAGAATGCCGAGGTACTTGTGTGAGTTGGTGCGTGTGACGAGATTCTTATCCAGTGAGTAATCGAAAGTGGAAAATGTTTTTTTGCAGGTGAATGTTATTAGTTTGCATTTATCAGTTTTTAGGGTGATTTGCCAAGAAGAGCACCAGTTAGTAATACGTTGGAGAGCGACGTGCTCAGAAGGTTAGCAGATTTGACGATAGATTACACAATCGTCTGCGAACAAGCGAATGGATCACGTTATTTCGGATGGCAGGTCATTAATATAGATCAGAAAAAATAATGGTCCGAGTACGCTTCCTTGTGGTACACCAGATGTTACATCGCTGACACTGGAAATAAAGTTATTGACGGCGGTGAATTGCTTACGAAATGACAAGAAATTTCTTATCCAAGGTACTGTTAGAGAATCGATATTTAAGCATGAAAGTTTAGCTATGAGACGGCAATGAGCAACGCGATTGAAAGCCTTAGTGAAGTCTATAAGATGGAATTTGTCTGTGGGCCCATATCCATGTTTAGGAAAATATCCGTAGTCAAATCGAATAGTTGCATTTCACACGATAGTCCTTTTCTAAAACCATGCTGATGTTTAAAAAAGAACTTGTTAGTTTCCAAAGGATTTGGTACGTTTGAAGAGATTATGTGTTCTAGTTACTTACCGGGAACGCTCATTAGTGATATTGGGCAGTACAGTCGCCGACCGTATATTCGGACCTCACGGGGACTGCGGAAATGTCCGAATAAACAGGTGTCCGAAAAAGCAGATTAAGAAAAAAAAATGAAATCCTTTATTTTCACGCGCTTATTCGGGCACGGCAGTAGGCTTGAAGAAATCGTGAATGCGCCGTTGCACGCTGTTCCGTTTATGCGCAATCAGATATCAGATAAGCCTGAATCTCGGAGAGGGTCGTACGGTCACTATAGGTGGCTGAAAGCACAGTCACTGTTTGTGCACGCTCCGCATGCGACAGCAGCGTAGCACATGGTGCGTCATCTTCCGACTCGGAGTCATCGTCTGGCGGTGCAGCAGAAACCTGACGAATGATCTCGCCGTCGTCGAGTTCTGCGCATGTCAGTACAGCAGTGTTAGCACCTGTGAAACTGTCAAATGAGACGGTGTCCGGAATCGCAATGCAACCACTGCGCAGGTCTCGGCAGAACATTTTCCGCGTCAGTAGGGAGCACATCAAAAGGCGACAAATCTTAGGCCTCCCGGCACCCGCTTGCCGGCATTCCCCAGCGAAGTCTGCGCGGGCACTGTCGGCACTATTAGACACTTGTCGTGATGTTTCCGTACGCCCCGTTGGATCAACGAAACCTCGACACGGCACACAAAGCAAACACTACTGTGCTGACACCAGTCGCACAAACGAAAAACGTAGCCTGCTCGCAGCGTCGTGCGCGAAGAAACAAATCAGCTGCTGGATTGTCTTGACATGGCTTACTAAGCTTAAACCGGAACTGCTGTAGAGCCACTTTATCGAACCAGGCAGAAATGATGATGATGATGAGCGGGGATTTCCAGTAGCGCCACTTCGTGAGGCAGCAAGGAGGCTCTGTTCAAAACAAAAATGGCGTTCAGCAAGTCGAACTATGCGCCGGTCATAGTCGGTGCATGATGCTCTCGATCGAGTTGGCTCAAGGAGTGTCCGAAAAATCAGACGAGGGGTTGCAACGTGTCCGAACTTTCAACAGTTGTTATACATTATGGTCTATGAGGGGAATGGTGGTGCTGCGAAGCTGACCGAATAATCGGGCATGTCCGAATTTTTGGAGTCCGGAAAATCGGTCGGCGACTGTAATTGTTAACAGTGTTTTTATCGCCAGACTTAAAGAAATGGATAAGGGAAACAAGCAAGAAAGTACTGTGCTAGAGGGTACTACTGTATATTTTAAGATTTTTGAGTTTATGCCGTCCATGCCGAAAGAAGTTGATATCTTGAGGTTGTTGATCAGCTCAGCAACACCAGCGTTAGTTTGTATGAATAATTGAGCTCGATGGGTGTTGGTATCCTTCAATGGTCTTCCTTTGTAAATACGGCCATGAAGTAATTGTTAAAGACTCGTACAATCGGCAAGCCAGAACTATCAAGTATTTGTGAAATGTTGGAATCATTAACAGGAGAGATCGTTTTCCAAAATTTTGGGGGGTTGTTTTGAAGCAGTGATTGCAGATCGCAAGAGAAATATTTTCGCTTGGCTTGACACCATTGATGCTCAGATTGAGTCGAAACATACTTCCCAAGTTGAAATGCACAATTTCCAGCCCTTACCACCCGTCCACATTGAGTTCGAAGCAGTGTCGATCTCGTTCAGTGCAGCTTCATTAGGTCTAACGCAGCCTACAAGTTTGTCCAGTACCGACGGACCTGAAACATAGAATAAGCAAGTACAATGAAGGGAACTGCTTTTTTAGTTCAATCCTGGTCGTACGAACTTGGAGTAAGTCACTTTTAGCATAGTACAATGCACGCACAAAAAGTGGGAGCGGTGACATGGTGCAGTGCCAACATCACGGTACATCACCATTCTTGATTGAAGGCTGGTGATTGCACTTGCTGGCGCGTCCATAAATGAAGTGCAACCACGTGGACTGGTAGATCTGTGTGTATTGTTATGCTGACAAATTTTTCAGTTACCATGAAACACATTTTGCCTGTTATGCCAAACAGCCAACAAGTGATAGCCCTTTCAATACTGCAGTGTAAACAACACTGCCCGGTGCCACACGAGTAAGGCAGGCATCGGAATTTTCTACTGGTAGCTATATGCACTGCCCAAATGAGTGCATATGTGTGCAGAGTTTACTCTAACACTATGCTGTCAAGCACAAAAACTATATGGCTGATGAATAACGTGAAAAGTGAAGACCAGCTGTCAAAAGCGGCAGTAAGCGCCTTCCCAACAACAGTGACTATGGGGTCGTGCCATGCTGTCACCATTCTCGAACTGCCTGTGGCACTCAGGCCTCTCCGTCTCAGTGTGATAAAACGCTTCTGATATGCACATTGGAAGTGTTCATGTATGTTGTGAGCATTTTGTCATTATTCTGTGTCAGTGGTGCACGGTTTCTACTGTACTTGAAGCGAACAGCAAGTGGTGTCCTTACACGTGCCAATACAGTGGAATCTCGATGATAGGAATCTCACGGGGTCACGAAAAATATTCGTATTAGCCAAAATTCGTATCATCGAAACAATTAGAACTAGCTAAATTAAAGAGTCAGAGGTGAACTCACTCAGGCACATGTACGTAAAAAGCATTTATTTCTTGAAGAAAAAGTCTCTAATGTCCTTCTGCTTCTTTTCCTTTGTCAGGTCACTTAGCAGACTTTTGTTCAAATCCATAAAAACGCGTGCACATGTCGTCGCTGATTTCATCCGCGGCCATAGCACGCCTGAGAACTTCAAGCGCGTGCAGCAATTCAGCCCCCGGTGGTGCCCCTTCGCTGTCGCCCACGTCTAACACAACGCGTCCCGAAGCACAGCATCTACTCCGTCTGATGGCACACGGAAAAGGAGGAAAAGCACAAAAGCAACGTAAGCTTCAAACTAAACTTCAAACTCTTCGCGCCCAGTTGTGGCCGCCGCACTGTCCAGCGCAACGCCCGCACCTCCGCACCAAAAGAGAAAGGGAGAAATTGCATGACTGCGCGCTGTTTTCTTTTGCGGCCGTCGGTGGGACGGCGTTTATTGAGGTGAAAGTCTTTAATGGCTGATACTCATGGTCATGTCCGTCCGTGCGCTCGAATCGTGCCAACTGTGGCCTCTCCTTCGCGCAGTAGCGCAACCTCCTCCCCTCCTTAGCATTCGGCGCACCGGTGGGGGGGGCGCAGCTGCGCATAGCAACCGTAACGTCACACGGCAGCGGTAGAACGAGCGTGCGTGCATCGGCGGTGGCAGCTGCACTGGCAGCACCGCCGCTCCTTCGCCAAACGTCTCGTTGCAGTCGAGTGAGTCAGACGCATGGCTCCGAAGCGGCCCAGTGATTCCGCGCCAAGCGTTTTGGGGAAACGGCAGCAGATACGGATTCCCCCAACACCAAACGACAAAAGAACAAGGAGCGAATGCGCATGCGACATCTGAACATGTCACCAGATGCGAAAGCAAGGGAGGCAAAACAGGAAAGCCAACAGCGACTGATTAGATTGCCGGGTACCAAAAGCAGAGAAGCAGAATGAAAGCGGCAGCAGCGACAGGCGATATCACCGAACACCAAAGCGAATGAATTGTAGTGCAGATGGCAGCAGCGACTGGCTGTGTCACCGAACAGCAAAGCCAGGGAAGCGGAGCGCAGACGGCAGCAGCGTCTGGCTTTCGCCAAGCAACCTTTTCCAAAGTGTTTTTGGTAATTTTCGTATCAACCGGCACAGGTCGAAAATTGATTCGTAACAACCGTTCTCTAGCACGTTGCAAAGTAATCGGCCTTGACTGGGACCACAGAAAAATTCATATCATCCGAAAATTCGTATTAGCCGTGATCGTATCATCGAGATTCCGCTGTATAAACAAATGTGCTACTCTTGTGTTGCATAAATACTCTGCATGCAGTATTGCCCCTTTAAAGGGTTCTGGCCAACATGGTCAAAACTTAGTCATAAAAGCAGTTTTTATTATTCTATTGGCATACGTTCATGCAGGTCTAACAGTGGCAAATGCATGAACTTGACTGCTACGATACGGCTAACATCCACTGAGCGGAATCCACCCCAACTCGAACTTGATGTGGGTAGCTGGCGAGTGCTCATCATTGTTCATTTCAACTTCCAAATCATGTTTGGATTCATATTGAGTATGACTAAATAAAAATACAAGCGTAGGTGCGGTGGCAGTCGTGTTACCAGGCGATGTACTATACAACCTCGTTAATGCGTTGTGCAAAAAAACAAGAAATAAATGTACTAGCAGGGAGATGTATAATCTGAAGTAACTAAAAAAAATTTGACCGACTCAGCTATTAGTAACATCTACATAATGCGAAGCGTTATTATTATTTGCATTATTTGCTGTATTTCGTAGGACATTGGTTTGTACTGGTCACATATTTGTAGCTCCAGTAGAAAGAAATCAGCTTTTTAATTCCAACACTGCAGCAACATGTGTAGCACATGTAAATTTCGGCATCTGATATCTTATTGTTAGAATGTGTAGGTTTGCAATGAGTAAAACATTTGCATGAAAGTTGTCTTATGGCATTTTAGCATTGGTCAACTCAAGTGACCATCTTCACAAGCATATGATGCATTAGTGTTATCTAAATTATCCTAATATGATGCTAAGCTAGCATATTCTAATCCATACATTAACCTAATATTACCCAACATTACTTTGCCTAACCCAGTTCTAGACCCACGCACTCCTGCCTTACCTAACCTGCACAGTTGTGGAAGTTCTTGAAGAATGCTGAAAACTGTAATTAAGGATTCTTCTTGTGGCAGGGCATCTGTTTTTTAACTTAGATTTTCAATTAATTAAATGACCATTCAGTGTTGCCATTTAGCTGCAGAATGTGTGTTGCTGTTTGCTCAAGCCGTTTTGCTCAAGTCCTGTAGTACTCATTGTTAAATGCTACAGGAATTACAATGCAGCACCGACCAATCGGTCAATACCATTGACCGTCTCCATATTATTCAACATATTTATGATGCATTTGTATACCTAACGTAACGTACCCTAAACTGTATGTTCACCTAATAGTATTAGTTCCCACGACCTAGCCTAATGCAATTGCAAATGCACGTCTGCCCAGCCTTGTCTGATTTACACAGTCATTGATGGCATTTCAACTATGGTGAAGCAATAGACAGGCTTTTATTATTTTTCCTTGGAGTAGGGCACCTGTTTGTAAACCTGTATTATCCATCAAGTGGCGAGGCTGCCTTTTGTAGCTTGCACTTTATGCAGGATGTCAGCTGCAATGAGCTGTCACAGCTCCCACCAGGCATCGGGGAGCTACAGGCTCTGCGGTCGCTACGTGTGCGCCGTAACCGGCTATCGGAACTTCCAGCCGAGCTGTGCCGGCTGCGCCTTTGGCATCTGGACGTGTCTGAAAACCAGCTGGCACGTCTGCCTCCCCTGCTGCGCCTCATGAACTCCCTGCGCCACCTCCTGGTTGATGGGAACCCACTGGTGTCCCCGCCTGCTTTTGTACGTCTGCTGCTTTGTTCCTTTGTGGATTTACAGCATGAACCTGTGTAGCAGAGAACTGAAAGTCACCATGGGGACACATGCGCACCATGACAGTAAGCAGGCAGGTTGAACTCCTTAAAGGTACACTAAAGGCAAATACTAAGTCGACAGGGACTGTTTAAGTACCATTCCAGAAACCTCGTAATGCTTGTTTCGTGCCAAGGAAAAAGTTAGTTTACGAGAAAATTGCATCTGAAGAGTCCAAATACCTTTTTCGAGATTCAAATCTCCCACTACCCAACTGGGGGAGTGGTCATGTTGCATGCGCCATTACTGCACTTCGCTGCTCTCAGTGAGTAAAACGGTACCTGACAGACGACAGTACCGAGCTAAGACCGAGCAGTGGATTCACCGCTGCAGCTGCTTTTTGGTCAAGTGGCATAAACCGTTTGGGCATCCCACGACATCACATGGAAGTTGAATTCTCTGCTACTTCCAATTTGTGAGAGTTTTGCGAGCCAGAAAAACCAGCGCAACAGTACGAAAGTGTGGGCGGCACGGAATCAAACAAGAACGAAGCCTTTGAACTGCGCGCGTCGTTGGCAAGGGTAATTTCAATGAGTTCTTTTTTCTAAAAATGAAATAGAACTGGACAAATAGCACATTATTTCGTCTTCTAATACAATTCAAGGATGTTTTTTGCAGAGAGTGGTTGAGTGAGTGCTTTCGTCATCGGGCAAGTGCTTGAATGTCCCGGGGAGTCCCTAATCATGTCCTGCATTTACCTCAGTTTCTCTATTACTAAGGCCCTGTCCGCGATAATATTGACGCCTTACAGATTCCCAAGCACTAATCTGTCGCTTTAGCTTGACTTAATATTTCAGTAATGACTCTTTTTACTAGGAGTCTGTGAATGCTCGATTATTCGATTTCAAATTGAATAGTGAGGGTTCGAATAGTTCGAATTGCAAATCAGATATCTAATATTCAATTTCTTGAACATTCTATTTTTCGCATGCAGGTGCCTTCGGTGAATGACCCGGCCATGGTCGGTTGATGTCTTTACCAGTACATTGTTCCAATGGCGGGCAATCTTCTATACAGGGTTCATTCAGACGATACAGATCGAAGTGATTAACGTGATGCAGATGAAGGGAACTGCAACAGCAGCACGTATGAAAAGCATGAGAGCATGTGTGAAGATCGGTCTGATTAGCTACCGGAAGGCACGCTGAGTGCATCGACTACACGAGTTCAGTGTTCACGCATGCAGGTTCGCGAAATTGGGAGCTTTCTGTCCACATGCAAGCACATAGATGAACTTGGCACATGTGCCTCTTAAACGGCTGCCAATCTAACCTGTATGGGTGATTTTGGGACCAATCACTAATTAGCAACCTATAGGACATATTAGTGACGAGCTTTCTGCGACGGTTTGCAGCCCATCAAATTTTCATCACGGCCACACCATTGGCCACACTGTCTAAACCCTTAGTCCTAATCAGAGCTGCATCGTCGAGTGTTTGCGGCTAAAGTTACGCTTACGAAATCAACACAGATCTATTCACAGTGGTCTCACGGCCCTCACAAAGCCAAGAAACCAGCTTGCTAACGAAAGCGAGTGCACGGGATGTCTGTTGCATGTTCACAGCCGACATCTTAGTGAAATAGTGCACGGTGGCCCTTTATTCTGAACGCCATTCGTAGGCACATAATGGTATCTTCTCGTAGCTTCGAATGAGTCATCACAAGACTAGCTTTTGATGTTTACATGGTGGGCTCAAAAATATGATGTGACAGTGCACTGACCTCCAGCTGCAGATGCATTTACACAGACGGCAGATAGAGGCGGACATGTAAAGAAGGAGGTTGGAGGACATCACGCAAACTTTCCGTGCGCCTCCCTATTGGAGAACTCTTTGCCGTCGGTGCCCACCGTGGTTGACACGTGCGGGACCGATCACCATGCGGAGTGGCGCCAAGTGATTTGATGCGCATTCACCGCTTTTGTCATTCATGCAGATTGGTCTTATAACGAGCTAAGGATAATCCACAGAAACCACCTGCCATAAAGATCGAAAACCCTCCTGTTTTCTGGAAGGAAGGTGGAAAGCAATGCTTTTTAAAGGGAAGCTGAAGAGTCTGTCGAATTCAATAAGACGCTCATATACGGATGCGGGAACCTTATAAACCATGTAGGTCAAATTTGGGGTTTTTTTTTTCAAATAGGAGCGACGTAATCGTCGGTTGAAATTGCGCTGTAGCTCCGCCCCCCGTCGAATGCCGCGCGCTGCTGCTGACGCTGACGATGCGAGCGGAGACCGGAAACCGCGCTGTTGTGACGTCAACTTTAGTGTTTTGCTCCTTCGCCGCCTGCGCGACCGTGCCTGACCGTGCTTGTTTCTGCGTGCGTGCCGTCGTAATCTGCTTCGATCGACCCTGCATTTCTTTGTTGGTGCGTCTGTGTGTATGTAGAGTGGTGGTCAACGTGCGCAGCATCAACTGATGTGGTGGGCCGATCATGCCGTCTTTCTGTGCAGCCTACGGTTGCACGAACACCAGCGGCCGCGACGATGTTGTCTTCCATTGCTTCCCACAAGACAAGAAGCTTTTAAGGAAGCGGGAGGCTGCTGTAAAGCGAAAGAATTTCAAGCCCTCAAGAACAACACTGCTGTGCTCCAACCACTTCCGTGACGACGATTATCACCAGAATTTCCACTAGCAGGCTTTCTAAACGCAGCACGAAAAGATCGGAGCAACGAAAACAAAGACGGCACGAGTGCGGACTAACTGATGATAACTGGTGTTGGAAGGCCTTATGAATACACGAACTCGCCCAAACCTAGATTTTGATTTACTGCGAGCTCCTTCATGTTAGCACGCTGAACGGAAGGTGCATGTTTATTTCCCGCCCTCGACGCAGGTTTCGTCGCAAAGCGCGGCGAATTTTCTATTTGCACGTGTGTTGCAAAACAGCCTGCACGCAGCTACCATAACGCAGTGCAAATGTAGAGTTTGCATGTGCTGGAAAGCCGGCGCACGCCAGGACGCTACGCTCCCCCCGTCTCTCGCGCACAGCGAGAAACCGACCGTCTCACGTAGCCGACGGAATTCGCCGCCTTTACGACTTCGGTTACGAGTAGTGTGCGGATGGCGCACAGATGAAGGTCACTACACGTACTGCATGAACCGGGAAGCTTTTCACGCGTTTGAACCGTCTTTGTAGGTTGCCGACAGCTTTGGACAGCGCACAAATGCCGACGATCGCATCCCCGCTTACGTTCCACGAGGAGGCATGCAGGAACACAACACTGCAGTTGTTTCACCGGAAACGAGCTCACTAGATCGGCGAAAGATCGGCGAGATCACTAGATCGCTTTGCAAAAAACATACTCACCAAAGAGCATTTCCAACACGAGGAGATCCCAAGACTTCGCTTTCGTTCTCGTCGAAAGCACTGCTCGCACCAGCATCGTTTGCTTCTTCGAGAGGCCGGCTCTTTGCAATCGGCTCGTACATGTAGGGAGCAACGCCGAACTCTTCAGAAAAACGCAGTCTCTCTAAATTTTCTATTACCTCTTAATTTTCCATTACGGCACCAAACTACCTGGCACCGCGCTTCATGTGGAGCGGCAGCGGTCGGTCGCTAAAGTTGACGTCACGGGTCGCCCAACCAATCACAGGCGGAAACGAGACGCGCGAGCTGGGCGTGTCCGCTGCTGCACTTTTCGTCGAAATAAAATATATTTGCGCTTTCTTTCGCTCAATTTCGATACGATATTCGAATTCGTAGGGTTGAAAACCATTATGTACACATGTTCACTCAATTTTTCTGGAAAACCTTTCAGCTTCCCTTTAAGCAGTAGAAGACTGCCATTAAGCTCAGTATGGCCCACTATTAAACTGAAAACTTTGTTGGTATTTAGGACAACTTTGCTACTTCTTCAGCTTCACAGTAAAAAAAAAGCACTTAATTCTGTTCAGAGACATTCCATCGATTAAGAAAAAATATTTTTCAGACTTCCGTACACAAACTGAGTTGTTATCAGTACTGGCACACTATTTTACTGTTCCCTCTAATGAGGGTAGAGCATTCGATACATCTCGATTCATAATCAAGAAAGGGGCTGACAGATGGAATAGCACACTGTGGTATGAAAGTTGTAAACAGGGATAAGGTGCCTCAGAAAGGCTGGCCAACGTTTCGATAGGAGGACCTATCTTTGTAAAGGCTGCCTAGTCATCTTCGGCCTGTTAGCTTTAAAGGGTTAGTACAGTGATATCACGTGCAGTTGTTGTCAGTGGCTGCTGGTTGTAAAGGGAGAGACTTCAAAGAGAATGAGCGCTGTCGCCTGATGTCTGTGAGCGTGGTTCCTGAGGGGGTAAGAGTGGGAGAGTGGGAATTCATAGGTACCCAAGTTACTGATAGCTAGCAAGGTTCTTGTGAAGTAATGTGATTAGCCTCCTTAGCATGTGCAGCACCCTGTTTCTTGCACAAAGTTTGGAACACAAGAGTTTGTCTTAAATTTACTGATATTCAATATTTGATTTGATGTTCAGCTTTGTTTTCTTCATTCGATTTGATATTCAATTAGAAATCTACTACATATTCGGTATTCGCACACCCCTGCTCTTAATGGTAAACAGCACACCTAATTCTTGTAAATTGGGCTCAGTGCCATTGGTTTAAACAAAAAAGAATGCCAAAAGCATGCTGAATTATTTTTCCAGAATTCAGTTTTAACTTGAGAAGGTAACTAAATTTAGGTTTACTAGAAGGCTAAGATGCCGATTGACTCACAGCTGCAAGCCTACATGCGTTCTGATGCAAGGAGCTTGCTGAGGTCAAAGTCATCTGTTAGCTTGGCACCCATGCAGTCTATTTTCTTCTTCCTTGTGTCTGCTTTGCCTGCTGCTGCAATGAAAACAAGAGTGGTGAAGAGGGAAGGGAGAGGTGATATTCGAAATAGGAGGAGCTCTGACCAGAGTACTTCCATTCTTTGCACTGCAGCCACTGCGGTGGGTGAACAGGACACCGATCAGACGTATAGTCGTATGTACCTAGTCATTATTTTCTGTATTGTGTGTTAGACCTCTGCGCTCCTGTAATGCTACAAGTGGACTCTCATTGTGTGTTTATCAAATGCACTCACTCCTTATCCCGCATAGTCACATTACTATATTGTGTTGTGCCTCTACTAGACTTCTTGAAAATTTGCTTAACCCTTTGACGGTTTTAGCCGTACATGTACGGCGGCAGTTTTCTGTCCCGCAAGGTCTTCGCCGTACGGGTACGGTTTCGATCCTCCGTTTGAAATTTCGCGCCATAATGACGATACACGCTCACTGGAAGGTGCTGCCACCTCTTAGGACTTACAAGAAGCATTTGAAATTTGTGCTACCTTCTTGGGGAGATAAACAGAACTGACTTCTAGCTTCAGCGCATCGCGCAGAGTGTGGCAACACCCCTTTTGCGGTTGCGGTTTCACCGCGTGATCGCAACGGAGGCACGCGAAACGTCATTTTTCTCTTTGTCGGTACTCTCTTGCAGATGCGGTGAAAGTTGATTTCTATCTTGATTGGCCCTGCTCTTAGCTAGTTTATAATCGCCACTCATGAGGTATTCTCACTTTCAGCGGCAACGCGCTTTCGCGGTTTTGGTTCCGCCGCTACGGCGGCGCCCGAACCGTGATTTTTATCTTTGTCGGCACGCTATCGCAGGGGCGGCGGAAGTTGATTTCTATCTTGATTGGCACTGCTCTTAGCTCGTTTATCACCACCGCTCATGAGGTATTCTCGCTCACTGCGGCTGTGCGGAGCCTCGTGTTTCAAGGAGTACCACACTCTGAAATACTATTTAACATTTTGCAGTTCTGAGTGATGCCGACAACAAAATACTGTTCCTAAATTTTTTTTATTATTTATTCCCGACTTTATACATCTTGTACGTTCAAGATCCGCAATAAAGTAATTTGACCACCTGGGAAAGTTTTCTTCAAAATAATTCGACCCTCAAAGGGTTAAAGGGACACTAAAGGTTAATATTAAGTCAACGTGGACTGCCATCCCATACCATCCCAGAAACCTCAAAATGCTTGTTGCATGAAAAGAGACTTATTTTAAGAGAAAATGCATTCTGAACTGTCCGCGTACGTCTAGTGCAGTTCAAATTGCCCGCCCTCCGATGGAGGAGGGGTGAGGTCATGGTCTCATAGTGACGTTGCACCGTCGATGAATAAAACAGCGTCTGCAGAAAGCGCTACAGCTTTTCTGCGCAAAATGCAAACGCGCAGCCAGAAACAGAGCCAAGACAGAGCCGACAGCAGCGTGGAAGCGCAACTATGGTGGCTAAAGGAAGGGAAAGCGCACGACGGTAAGCTGGTTCTTTATTTTATGACGCCCACTGTGACGCTCGTTGCATTGGACGACCCTGACAACGACATATTTGCTCGCGATCCTGGGCTCGACTTCAGCGATTTAAGCACTGGTGAACGGGGCCTGCTGCTGAGGGCTCGCGCTGCCAGCGTTGTTGCGTACTACTACGACGGCAACTGTATGTCACGGCTGTACGTATTCGCACATTTGTAGCTTTTCTTTCGTGAAAACGAATAGGTGCACTCACTGTAGGTCGAAGACAGTTGTTCTTGCGCTCCGGAGAATGCAGGCAAGACCGACGGAACAGTGCTACTAGAAAGCATTGCTTTGAAAGGCACTCCACATGACTTCAGTAAGTCAACGTTGAACTCGTAATCCTCTGGATGAAAGTGCAGCAAGCACACTATGCGATTTTTTGGCTCTTTGCCAACGCGCTGTGGCAGAGGTACAGCACTTAACCACTTCGAACGGAGAGGTTCACTCGTTGCCACACAGTGATAAGTAACGTTGGATATGCCGCTGCAACTGCCCTTGGCCAAGTTCCGCGGACCGTTTGCGCATCCCACAACATCACATGGACGTGGCATTCTCGCTGCTTGTTCCAAATGCAAGTTTCGCGAGCCAGCAAAACCAGTGCAGCACGATGTGATAACAAAACAACTCAAACTTAAAAAAATACAGACACTCTTTAAATAAATTATCGAGAAATGCCAAGAACACACATTTTGAAAACGTTTTCAATAGAGCGGGAACTAGGAGCGATGCCGTTCAGTGTGAAGTAAATAAACTTCTACTGCTGGAACCTCATAATAAGCAGGAATTAGAGCTGACAATTGATAACAAAGCAATTAGTGGTGAAGAATTAGCTGACACATTTAACAAACACTTCACGTCTTTAACCCCAAGCACGCATAATGTAAACGCGACTTCCTTTCTGGGTACTCCCAATGCTTACACAGCTTTATTTTAACCTCCTACACCAGAAGAAGTATACTCGACCTTTATGTCTTTAAAAAAACAGCACATCATGCGATATAGATGAATTGCAGAGTGAATTTTCTTTACCTTCTCTTCTTACTTTCGTGGCACAGAGTGCCTCCAAGCTGGCGTAACCAGCTTACTTGGTAGAGAAAACTTTGCTTCAGCTGTCGCCGTTTCTCCTCTTCCATCAGAGATGGGACGCCATAGACGTTGAACTTGGAGAATAGACTTTATGTACACATTATATACATTGACAGCTATTTACAGTGGGTCCGACGTATCAACTCGACATAGCCGATAGTACATAGCACCGTTCGTACGTCAAGACCCTTGGGTTACACTGGGACCGGCGCCTTAACTCGGCAGAGCCGAAAGTGCAGAGCACCTTTCTTGCGCCCAGAACCCTCGTGAGAGGTCGGGAGCCCGGTTTTAAACCTTCGGTTGCCCCTCCCGAATCCCCTCATGGCAAATCACGACACCCCAGTGACCTGATTGGGTCAACTGGGCTGTCACTCATTGGGCACTCTCTCTCTCACCCTCTCCCTGCGTTCCTCGGAACATTCAGAGAGATAGAGGGAGAGACAGTAACCACCAAACAACAAATAAACAAATAACATCCCAACAGTTTCGCCTCCGCGACATACATGGAAAAGTCTCCCGACACCTTGAAAAACACTTACGGGGAAACGGCCATCTGCGTCGCCCCGTCCTCGCGCTTTCACTAATCCCATCGCGCACTGCGTGCCGCAAAGGACACCCCTGCCGACGTGCGCCCGCCGATTAACAATGCCGTCTTGTGCATTGTTCGTCTCGTCCGGCGGGCCCGTAAAGCTAAGTGCACCGATGGATTTGTCTCGGTGGCGCCAGCCTACCTTTCAAGAGACTGCGCGTCGGGTCACCGATCCCTCGGGTTTTAAGCTGCCGCTTTGTACCCCCTTGGCATGACCACTGACGCCCTAACGACGCTTTGCCCGCACGCGTGACAGGTTAAAATGTCCCGACGCGTCGGCGCGGGCTATCTGCCGTCAAAGAGCGTCTCCCGACTCATTACCAAAGCGCCCGGCTGGCTTTACTCTCGTCTAAGCCCGAAAACGGCGACCTCCCCCAATTCTAGGAAGGGAAATGACCTCCCAGCGTCCATGCCGTTTGGCAACATCCTTTACATGCAGATTACACCCATGAAATTTGTGCTTGATCTTTTGTTACATGTGCTTGCATTGTTAACATTTCCTGATTAAACGGCGTCTTCCCTGAGAAGATGCAACATGCGAAAGTTATTGTTATATTTAAGTCCGGAAACAAAAACGACTTAACAAATTATAGGCCAATATCATTACTTCCTGTAATTTCAAAGGGTCTCGAAGAGATCATTTGCACGAGAATTAAGTCATTTTGTGATAAACATAGCATCCTAACAGATATGAAGTTTGGTTCCCGGCAGGGAATGTCTACAGAGCTTGCCTTGCTGACGCAAAACGAAATAATTTTAAATAATTTTGAGAACAAAACGCTAGGTGTATTCGTTGACTTTTCGAAGGCTTTCGATTCGGTTAACTATAAAACCCTATCTTCAAAATTAAAGCATTATGGCTTTCGTTGGATTCCCTTTAAGGGGGGACGCGGGGATCAACTCCGGAAAAACGACCCAAAAATCACTTTTTAGAAAGTTGCAGATTTCGAATCTTTGACCCCGTTTCTATAAATTTTCCAAGTATTTCCGCTGAAAACGACTGCTAAGTACCATAAATAAATATATACGTAAGGCACTACAGCGAAAATTTCGTGAAAATCGGTGGAAAAGTCGCGGTTTTCGAGCGTCCCTAGCTCCGGAACGGCAGTACGCGGCGCGGCCATGCTGGTACCGTTGAAAAGCGCGCCTCTTCGCCTTTTGACTCCTCTCTCTCATTTCCTGATAGAGAGAAGGGCAAGCATAAAAAAGCAAAAAGTCTGAAGGTCGCGGAGATGCTTGTCGCTGCCGCCGATTGGCTTGCTCCGTCACGTGCGTTCTATGAGCCGCCCCATTGGCCGGGTCTGGAAGCGAGCTGCTGCGGCGTCTGCTTCTCCCGTTTCTTCGCGCGCTGGCTGCTGCCCCTTTGTTTACGTGTTGGATATTCGAGGTACGCCGCCGCTTCATCGCTTTAATCGGATTTGAGTTTTCTATTTCATTTTGTGGTTTCGAGCATGACTTGGCGGGCGTGGACGACGAAATACGCGACCAAGCGCCGCTTCGGCAGCCGCAAGCGCAAGCCGCCGAACATCCGATGGATTAGTCCTAGCAGAGTTGCGTCCGCGCGCAAGCTTAGACTGTCGACGCATTGCCGGGCAATTCGCAGGCTGTTGCAGCCTTGAGTTCCAGTGGTGATGATACCGAACTTTTAACCGCCTTTTCCGATGCTTCCGGGCCTGCAACGCCCTGTAAATGCTCCGCGACGTACCCCGATTGTGCCACCGCCGTCACCGAGATGAACGACGAAAGTGCGGTCCAAGCGCGTGCGTCTGCGGCCGTGAAGACGAACCGTGCATCAGCAACGGTCGCACCATGCAGTCGCATCTTGAGTCACAATTCATCTTGTCAGAAGTGTTGAATATGACCGCCGCCACTGTCCGCGCGTCACTTCGTTCTGTGCCGGCAACCGAACGGAAGATAGGGTTTGCGGCTGGAGGATCATGCTCGGTGGCGACGGACTCAAGCGAGTCGAGCAGCTGAGAAAAATGCTTTGCTCAAGAAGAGGGCACAAAAAGCACATGAAAGCAAGCATAAAAGATCCAAGAAGCCAAGAGAGCAGCCTGACTCCTGTACCTACAAGGCCGGTGGTTTCTAGTCGAATAAACATGGCCCAAAACTTCAAACACGTTTTTCTCAAAACTTTTTTCTACCACCAAGGTCAACTTGCAAAGCCAATATCTCAGCCACCGTTATGAATATTTTTACACCGTTTGTTTTGTTACACTCATTGTGCACCACTGCACACAGTGACATGCTTTGTTTTCAAAATAGTTGCTTCAATAATTTGTTATATTTTGTTTTTACAGTCTCGATTTTCATGCAACTGAAGTAGCTGCAAAAGAATGAAAATATAAAAAAAATCCGTTAGGCTAAAAAAATTACAGGAATGTCACTGTGTGGAGGATACATATAGGAGTGCTATCAAAGTTTGTTTGAACTCCTAGCACCAATATACAGGTGTGCAGGCATTTTGCAAAAATGAAAGCAGAACAATTTTGTAAACAAATAAGTACTTCAGATATTGCAGCCATATTTTCACCATATTTTCACAGTTTTGTTTATGTGATATTATTAACATCTGTGCAAAATTTAATCAAAATCGGATGGTAAATAAAAAAGTTAGCTTTGATCCCCATATCCCCCCTTAAACTTTTGAAATCATATCTTGAGCACAGAAGGCAGTGCGTCGCAATTGGATCAATACTTTCGTCAGCAAGAGAACTAACATAGGGCGTCCCACAGGGAAGTGTACTCGGACCGATGTCATTTAACATTTATGTTAATGACGTAACAAATATTAGTGAACATGCACAATTCATAGTCTATGCGAATGATACTAGCCTTTTTTTTTAGATCACTTGATATTGCACAACTTACAAATATGGCAAATAAAACTTTAAACTTATTGCAAAAGTGGAGTAATCTAAACTCATTAGCAATTAATGCGAATGAAACTAAGGCTGTGTTGTTTACGCCACCACAAAAACAAGTGAACTGCAATACTGTTCTTTACCTCGGCACAGAAAGTATAGAATTAGTTGATAATGTCAAAACGTTAAGCGTAATTTTTAACAAGCATTTAATTTGGGATACACATGTTGAGCGTATTATCTGTCGATTACGACACATACTGCCCTCTAAGGTAAAACTGATGTTATATAACAGTTTCTTCCTTTCACATGTTAGCTATTGTAATCTAGTGTGGGGTGCACACAAAAGAAAACTGTCCGAGATCTTTTTAACCCACTGTTTGATGCACATACACTCGAGATATTTCGTGCTATTAATGTGCTCCCTATTGAATAGTTTTATGAGTATAACCTAGTCATAAATATAAAAAAAATATTAAGTGTAACAACAAGGCTTTCATAAATTTGTGCAACTTAGTCAAATGTAAGGAAGCGTCATATGAATTCATCAAAAAGAGCCAGTGGGTGTTACCTTTCACAAGAACTAATTATGGTTTCAAGTGATTGCAGTACCAGGTGCCGAAAATATTCTACATGATACATGCTTCCCATATCGAACTAAATGCTATTACGAGAAAGGCACTGAAATTAAATTTAAATAATATTGGTCAAATTTTATAAATGATAACATTGCAATTTTTAAAATATTTTTTCGTTTTATTAATTTTTTATTCATGTTATTTTTTAGCATGTTCCAAATCTCGCTTTTCGATCGTTCCGCATTTCTTTTTTTTTTGTTCTGCTGAACATTGTCGTTACATTCCGAGTATAATTGTCGGTATTTTTTAAGTGTATTTTTTCAGGATTTGCTCATCATTCGTTCATGATCTTTTTTTCTCCTCTTTTTCTGTATACGGATGTATGCCTCCATGTACAGATGCAAGTATGTATAGATGCTGGGTTGGTGTAGATACACATGTGAATATATGTATACAGATATGAATGTTCTGATGTGAATATCAATGTCTGTACAATATGAAATTGTTTTGTACATATGTAACATTCTCTTTGTGAATATGCTGCAACTGTTCGTCAAAGACAGGGGACAGGAACCCTGTCAAGCTGCGATTGTGCAGCTTTTTGTTCCTGTCCTTTCATTTTTTTTTTTTGCTGTAAAAAGGAAAATGCGAAATAAAGTCGAAAGTTAAAGTTGAAAGTAATGTTAGCAATTAGAGTGAACTTTGTTCAACTTTAATAGGCAAAGTAGCCTAAAGTGAACTTTAGTTAGCTGTGAAACTGAAGTGCAGGGTTTGAACCTGCACTTCAACCTTGAAACCCTTGAACAACCTTGAAAACCCTTGAATTTGAAAATGTGATTTTCAAGGCCTTGAAAACCTTGAAATATTTAGTGGTGCCTGAAAAACCCTTGAATTCCGTCATGATAGTCATTGGCGCCATTCAGCGATTGCCCGTTATCAACTGGCCACATTGAAAGCGAGGGTTGCCTCCCGATCCAAGCTAAGAAAATCCACTCCGGTTCGGGCATTCGTCCTTCATGCTGTTGTTTTTTTTTTGTTCGCTATGGTCGCGCACTTTTTATAGTTGCCATCCTCATACCACTTGTTAATCGTCTCCTGTTGGCTTATTCAGAGCACGTGTATTGCGGCACACGCTGGACGTGTACGTAATTGTGTGTGCGCGCAATGCCCGGGAAGTGCAATTTCCAGCAATCGTGGCTTAGCCTTGACGAGTACAAAGACTTGATTGCACCGGACACCACGAGTTTGCATCGTGCTAGATGCAGACCATGCGGAGAAGTGTTTCACATCTCGTCGATGGGAGAGTCTGCGCTGAAGAGCCACAAGAGGAGTTCATCTTAAAACTTTTTGTGCGCAAACAAACAGGGACGAAGAATAGGGGCAACACAAGGACGAGCGCTTTCTAACAACTGGTTTTATTTTTGAAGAACCACCTGCTTAAATACCCACAGATCAGAAGAGGAGTTCGAAACACAGCGCAAGCATGAAGAACGCAGCAGGTAGCTCCATGTTGAACTAAGTGACATCACGTGAGTGTGGCGAATCCGTTCGTGTGGTCAAAATGCAGTCCTCCAATTTGAATGCCGCAAGCAAGGCTCACGATTTAGTGACAGAAGTGGAAATATTGTGGGCTTCGAAAGTTGTCACGTGTCATTACTTGTACGGCTCATCCGCCCACACAAGGGATCGGTTCAAGAGAATGTTTCCCGATAGCGAAGTGGCGAAGGTCTTCACATGGAGAGAGAAAAAGTGCGCGTACCTCGCGTGTCATGGTCTTGGACCATTCTTTCTATCATGCATTCATTGGGCGATAAGTGCAACTATTACATCATTCTGTTTGATGAATCCACAAATGATTCACTCCATTAGAAGCAGATGGATATACACGTCAGGTACTGGGATGCATCTCAAAAAATAACAAAAAAAGGTACTTCACATCCGTTTTTATGGGCCACGCGACGGCAGATGACAGCGAGGATAAATTGTTGAAGGCACTGGAGCCATTACCACTTGTTAAAATCCTACAAGTGTCCATGGACGGACCGAATGTCAACTTGAAATTTTTCAGAAGCTTTCGGTAGAACCTGCAAAAAAACTATCAAATACAATGCCTAGATGTAGGCTTTGCGGTCTGCAGGTTGTGCACCACGCCTACAGGGCGGGTGTAACTGCCAGCAAGTGTGGAGTGGACATTCTGTTGTCTAGTCTAAGTGCATTGTTTGAATATTCCCCGGCGAGGCGAGAGGACTTCGTAGCAGTGACTCGTCAGGCTACCTTTCCTCTTGAGTCTGTCGCCCATCGCTGGGTTGAAAATGTTCCGGTAGTTGAACGAGCCCTTTCTCTGTCGCCTGGTGTGAGAATTTAAATTGAGTCTGCAAGAAAGAACTGAACCCGCTGAAATGTGTCTCCTTTCAAAGCTTGCTCAGTTTCTCCAGTGACTCACTAGTCCCAGCAAAACTTAACTTTGCCCTTGGAATTGCAATAATTCTGAAACCTTTCCTGATGGACTATCAGGCAGACCAACCACTTGTGTTTTTTCTGGCAAGGGACCTCGAAACAATTGTCAGGAAGCTTCTCACAAAGTTTGTGAAGTGTTCAGTTCTCTCTGCGTCAGTTGGGACTACAGGCCTGTTGAAAATCAACATTGAAGATGTGAACAGTCACACACCACTTGAGAAAGTGGACATTGGTTATGCAGCTGAACAAATTTTGAAGAATTCCAAGGTCTGTGCAAAAGATGTGTTTGCATTGAAAATGGAATGCAAGCAGTTGCTTGTTAGTGTGTGTAAAAAGGTTCTTGAGAAGAGTCCTTTAAGATTCCCTTTGGTTAGAGGCCTTTCCTTACTGGATCCCTGTCAAATGTGCACCAAGCCAGACCAGTGCCTAGCAGGACTCAAGAATGTTTTGAATGCCCTCATCGCTACAAAAAGGTTGAGCGATCACCAACGGGACTCTGTTCTTTCTGAGTATGCCGAAATGCTGCAGATGGAGAAGCACAAGCTGCGATTGTTTGAAAAGAGCTCTGACAGGCTAGACATTTTTTTTCAGAACTCCTAAAGTTCAATTCATCCTACGCTGAGCGCTGGATATGACATGACAAGAACTTTATTTGAGTTCTGAGGGACTGAGACCTCGGGGAGCCAAAACTGAAGGCTCCCGAAGATCAAGTCGGTGGCTCTGCCCATGATAGAACCGGGAGATCAAGTCCCGCAGCAATGTTGTGGGCCCTCTGGACAACCTGGAGTTCGTGGGGATGCGCGACTCTCATGCGTTCCCTGATGTCTTGCTTTCCCGCATAGCTCCTGCAGTGCGGCTTCGCCGCGTGGCCTGGCGCCCGCGGCGGTCGGAGTGGTACAAGCGCAGTGCGAGAGATGGCGCGAGTGTCGCACTGCTGCGGGGTTACTTGGGTGCGGGCAAGACAAGGCGCTCGCTCTTGGGTTCGAGATCGTCAAGCGGCGCGAACATCCCGCGCGGGCGCCGATCAAAGCTTCTGCGAGACCGCCTCACGTGGCCTGCCTTCGAACGCGCCACCGTTCGCGTGACCGTACGCACGAATGACCAGGCGTTGGGACCCAGCATGGGGTGAACATATTCGCTCGCTATCTGGTCGCGGTGAGTCGGACTTCCTAGACTTGTCGCGCGCCCATCGGCATGTTTTGGGGATAGCAACTCGGCTAGCAGGCATTGATCTATGAAAGGTGCAATAAATGCCCTTGTGAACTTTTGAGCTGTGAAAAGCCAGAGCGATCGCCGCTTCCTCCGCCACATGGGCAAACTTAGAATAAACAGAGGCTGCATTGACCAGGTTGCCCCCCGCGTCTACCACCGAGACAGCGAACTTATCCCCTGTGTCATATCTGGCAGCATCGACAAAGAGGGCATCTAGTTTCTGCTGATTGATCTTTTTAAGGATGGACTTGGCTCTCGCAAATCTTCTACCCTGGTTATGTACTGGGTGGATGCTTCACGGGACGAGGTCAACCATGATGCGAGCTCTGGTTTCCTGGGTTAAGCTAACTTTGGTTGCCGGTTCATGTCTGGGTTGGATTTCTGCTTCTTCTAAAATCTTAAACCCTGGCTTAGTGGATGAAAGTCTTATTATCTGAGCCACTGTGTGAGCTTCTATTAGCTCATCGATGGTGTTATGGAGTCCTAGCTCCAGCAGCTTCTCAGTGTTTGTGGACTGCGGAAGGCCGAGCACGCGCTTAAGGCCGGTTCTCATTAGGGAGTCGAGTTTGGCCTTTTCCGCTTTACCCCAATTAAGGTAAGGCGCGATGTAGATGACATGACTCAGGAAGAATGCCTGATAGGCTCTGAGCAAATTATCCTCTTTAAGACCGCCTCTTCGATTTGAGACACGGGCTACAAGTCTTAGGACATTACTAGCCTGTCCAGTGAGCCTGTTGAGGGCCAGCAAGTTACAGCCCTTGGCATCAATGAGGAGACCTAGTATCTTGACCGAGTCCTTCCTCAGTATGGGATGCCCATTTTTAGCTCAAATTTCTATCGGCAGAGTTTCCAGAGGTGCAAGATTTCTGACCCCCTGTCTGGGCTGGCGGTATAACAGTAGCTCTGATTTAGCGGGGGAGAGTTCAAGGCCCGTGTTTAAAAGAAAATCTTCAGTAGCCTCCAACGCGCTTAGTAACAAGTGTTCGAGCATGGCTAGCGATCCCCCCGGCGCCCAGATCATAATATCGCCCGCATAAATGGCATGACCCACTTTCAGGATTGCAGCGAGGCGAGTGGAGAGTTTGTGCATGGCTATATTAAATAAGAGTGGCGAGAGGACTGAGCCCTGCGGGGTGCCGCAGGTGCCTAGTTCGTAGGGTCCTCCCATGACCATGCCTAGTCGGAGGTGTGCCTTGCGATCCGCGAGGAAAGATCTGGTGTAATCATGAAACCGCTGGCCCAGGTTGAGAGACGAAATCTCTGTCAGGTTGTGTTTATGCGCGACCCTGTCAAAGGCCTTGGAGCGGTCCAGTGCGAGGATCCCTCTCACGTCACGAGTGGGGTTATCAAAGATTGCTTTCTTAAGCAACAGCATAGCGTCCTGTGTGGACAATGCCTGTCTAAAGCCGATTAGGTTGTGTCTAAAGAGCTCCTTGTTTTCAATATGTTCAGTGATCCTGTTATGTATCGCATGCTCCGCAACCTTGGCGATGCATGATCTAAGGGAAATAGGCCGCAGATTATTTATATGTGGAGGTTTTCCTGGTTTGGGTATGAGTACCGCTATTGCGGTACGCCAGTCTATCCGGACCTGTCCACTTTTCCATACCTCATTTATTCTGGCTGTGACTATCTCGATTGTCCTATCGTCTAGGTTCCTGAGGAGTTTGTTCGTGATTCCATCAGGTCCCGGCGCTGATCTGCCATTTAGATTGAAGAGAACGTGTCTGATCTCTGACACGGTGAAAGGTTCGTCTAGATCAGGTGCCGAGAATCCCATGTAGTTCACTCACTCTACCGGGCGATCCGCGTCTTTGGCGAGGGGGAGATAAGTACGTGCTAAGTTGTTGGGTTATTCCCTGTCGGTGAGACCGATTACGGTTTGCTTCTTAATGAGCCTATCTGTTGCAAGGCTAAGGGTGTCCTTAGACTGTTTATCATTGAGGAGACTTTTCAGTAAGCTCCATTTGCTGCCTCTTCCCATATGCCCGTCCGTTTCGGTACACGTCTCATCCCATTGCTGCCGTGTGAGCTGGGCCAAATAGGTTTCAATCTCCTTATTAAGAAGCGCGATTTTCAATCTGAGTCTACGATTAAGCTTTTGGGTCTTCCACCTGGCTGAGAGGGCGTGTTTGGCTTCCAGAAGGTGAGCAAGTCTCGAGTCCATTTTAGGAACTTCAACATCCGTAATGATTTCTTTGGTTGCTCCTTTAACCGCCATGTTCAGATTATCTAGCAGATCTGCATATGTTTCGTCTGGCGGGACTGTTTCATTTCTGATTTTTCAAAAAAGGTCCGAGTCCACATATTCGTATCATAAAGGGTACTAAATTGAGTTTTGAAATGAGTCCTTGAAAAAAACTTTTGGGGGCCTTTGAGATAGCTCTGGACAGTAGTCCAACTTTTGCTTTTGCTCAGCCACGGCCAGGCAACTGTGGAAAGATGATTTAGTGTCAACCGGCAGGTCTGTGTGGAAAACCTGAAAAGCCTGTCATATGTCTCACAATGCGTTACAATGAGTCACAATGAGTGTGACGCCGTTGGTAAGGCAGGTGGCATCCTTAACATTCCTATAACAAAGGAGTTGAGGACGTCCGTTTCAGCGGAAAAAAGGCATCGTTATGCATATCTGGAGGCGCCGAAGGAGGAGCAACTTGAAGAAGCAACAGAGTCAAAGAGGCGCCTTGTTGAGGAAGAAATTGATACCTTAAAGCGAAAGAAAGCAAGATTTAACGCAACCGTTGCTGATCTGACAGCTTCAGCAGACAACTTGGCTGAGAAAGCAGAAGAGACGGGCGACGTCGTGCACATTGTGAAGTCAAATTGCGGTAGGAAAATGGCAAAAAGCAAGACGGAAGAACTTCTAAACATCAAGCAAGAAATAATCACAAAGCTTCAGAAGCTTTCTTTAACGCTTGTTACGACCTGTCTTAGTTTACTATTAAACTAGTCTAGTCTGTAAGTGTGTCTTTTTCTTAGTGTTCAATAAATTGGTGGCGGCGTGTTTTAAAAAAGTTGTTTTACTATAAAGGGTACTAAATTGAGTTTTGAAACGAGTCCTTGAAAAAAGGTTTTTGGGGCCTTGAAAGTCCTTAAAAACCCTTAAATTTGTGCCTTCATAGCCTGTACGAACCCTGCTTAATAGTCTAGTCTGTAAGTGCGTCTTTTTCTTAGTGTTCAATAAATTGTTGCAGCGTGTTTTAAAAATGTTGTTTTACTATAAAGGGTACTAAATTAAGTTTTGAAATGAGTCCTCGAAAAAAACGTTTGGGTGCCTTGAAAGTCCTTAAAAACCCTTGAATTTGTACCTTCAAAGCCTGTACGAACCCTGCTTAACCCTTTCGCTGTCGGACCTTTCTGGCCGTGACGCACCCCCAGTGTCGGCTTGGTTTCAGGGAACAAGCATAACAGGGAATGAACATAGCAATTTATTTTTGATTATGATTGGTATACAAATAACATAGTCAATGCAATATGCACATTTCAGTGTTCTGCAGCTGTTGTTAGTAAACATCACCATCATCATCAGCCTGACTATAAAATCCGCTTAACATCCGAATCTGACGATGCGGAACCCTCTTCCTCGCATGCGACTCTGTCCGAGTCCGAATTCGAGCTCGGCTCGTATTCTGAATCGGAATTGAGCCACCGCTCCAATGAGCAGATGAAGGTCCCGCGCGCTGAGCCATCCGAAAGTAACCGCGCGCAGGGAGGATGCGCTTTCAGTCGCCCGCGCAACGGAGAGCAATGGGACGTTGCGTGATCAAGAAGAAAGAGGAAGATGGAAAAAGGCTAAACAAAGTTCAAAGGGCTTTACGTTTACTGCTGCAAGCCGGAAGCGAGGGTGCGGCGAGAGAGCGAAAGCAGCAATCGAGTCACCCTTTTCGGGGAGGCAACGGCACGTGCGCCTGAACTTGACGCGCCGTAGCAGGCACACCAACAGAAGAAAAATAAAAACCTTCAAACCAGCGAAGATGGCAGAACAACCCTTGAACCCATAACCACACGCGCGCGACGCATGATACAGCGAACACGGAGCCACCGCGCCACTCAGCAAAGAGAAAGGGGGGAGTGGCAGTCGTGCGGTACTCTCCAATACATGGAGTAACACAGGTCGGGGCGAATGTACGAACTTGTAGAAAGAGTCAACAGATAGGGTGGCCAATCCAGGAGCGCCAGCTTTGCGCTCTGGCGCGAAATTTTGAACGCACGATAGAGAATGTACCGGTACGTCAGTGACACTGTGGGGGGGAAGCTCGATGACGTACCGGTACGTCCGTGACAGGGAAAGGGTTAAGTGACTTTGTTGCGCAGCATAAAGAAACTTGCAGCAGTATTTGCTTCATTTGCTTTTGCAGCTAGTAAGTAATCTCTGCAGAAAGTAAATTGTAGATAAACTGCACAAATGCAGTAGTTAACAAGGAAAATATTTCGATGCAGAAAGTTTTTAGATTAGCGTAGGCATTTTCAAATCATATCCAGAAATAATCCTTGTGGAGCATATGGCTTTCCATCACTGTTATCACAACTTCTTGATCTGTCTAATTCCTTGCTACTGAGAATATTTAAAAGCAGTGACAGTCGGTTCACAATTCTTTTAGGAAGTTTTGTGCAGAGTTCACTCAACTTTCTCTTTCTTCCTTCTTTAGTATATGAGGAACACCATCAGGGTACATTTCAACATATTCATTGAGGATTGAATATTTGTTCCTTAAACTGTAGCTTTAGCAGTTTTAGGTTGATGTAAGGCTTTTGTTTTTTGAGCTCAACTCTTAGGTACCCGTTCCTGCATTGAGCATCAGCGTGCCTCGACATCCGTCCCTTGTAACCAAGCGAACGAGCACAGCAAAAGACGAAAGAGTGAATGCGGAGTGCAGTGGGGGATGAAAGGCGAAAGTGGAGGAGAAGGTTACAGTGAAAGCATAAAGCGGAAAGCAGAGGAGGAGAGTATCGCAAAAGGGTGAGGAGGAAAGCAGAATGGCGCACAAGGCTACGAGACGGTGCCATAGCATTAGAGCGCAGCACTTCGGCGCCCATTCCTGGGTTGAGTGTCGCCGACCCTAGGCTTAACCATGCAGACGTGCCAGTGTCACTGTACGCTCATTCGTTGTCATCTTCTTGCCCTTTTGGCTCCGATGCTGCTCAGCATACCAGCATTCCCATGCTGCCCCTCCCTTTGCAAAGGTGCTGACAGCACTGGCTCACTGCAATTCGATCCAGTGATTTCGGTCTCAATTCTTTGCCTCAATATATAGATAAGGAAAACACATATCGAGTTGCACTCAAATTTTCACATTAGGAAGTACCATTATACCGTAAGTACCGTATCACATTAGGAAGTACCGTACCGTACCGTTTAGTAGTCTCCCACGTTGAGTAGCACTTCAAGCCTTGCTTATCAGTCTCGAAGATCAGCTTGTGACACTTACGTGACCCAGCTGCAGTGAAGCAAACCACTTATGAATATAGTTTAAGATCTTTCAATACCGTATTTACTGGCATAATGATCGCACTTTTTTGTAGGAAAATTGATGCGAATTTGGGAGGCACAGTAAGTGTGTGGATAAATCTTTATGTTGGAATGTTGTAGGTGCTCAACAGAAAAATGAAGCGGCTGCAAATCAGAGTTCTCACGCTAACGACTGCAAGCTCAACGAATTATCTTTTCTGAACAGTGCTTACCATTTAATAAACCACATGTTCTACACAAGCAGGAACTGCAAAGGCCCTTTTTTTTTTTTGCAAACGCTAGCCGGGCCTAGCGTCACTAAATGAATGAATAAAATTTCCCTGGCCTGACCTATTTCGAGTGGGTGTCAGTACTGACATCAGAACAAGCTGACGACTGTGGCTGCAACAACTTTCGAGAGTTCAGTGATTATTCAAGGGGAAAAAAAAACACATTTTTCGTTCCCATGCGCAGGTATGAGCAGTATGCAAGTATATTAGGTACCTCTCTTTGAATAGTTCTTAAATGAACATAATATGCATTGTGAAGGGTAACGCATATTCAGGCCATTTCGGTCTTTTATCTTTCAGTCATATAGTAAGGAAGAAAAAACACTCTAAACTTACTAAACTCGTTGTTCAATCTAAGCATAGAGCTATACCCAATGTATTTCTGCAGCTGGTTCTTAAAAATGCACATGTCATGCTATCATCTGTGATTGCTGGCAAGGCATAGGTATGTACATTGTGGGGTCTTGAAAGTTCTAGGAACACAGAACACACTACGTGCATTACAAATGCAAAAAGGGCATTTATTGCACCTTCTATAGAGTGAGCCAGCTAGCCGAAATACATGGATTGGAATACAGTTGAACCCACTCATAATAATATTTGAATGCCAAAAAATTTCTATTCTTATAACTAATAATTGTTATAACCGAGTTGCATAAAAAAGTTCAAGGGGAAAAACATGCATATATTTTAATTTGATTTAAAGAAGGGCAGTCAAACCGAGGTGGCCACATTTCAATGGGCGCGAAATGCGAAAACACCCGTCTACTTAGATTTAGGTGCACATTAAAGAACTGCAGGTGGTCGAAATTTCCGGACTCCTCCACTACGGTGTGCCTCATAATCAGAAAGTAGTTTTGGCATGTAAAAGCCCGTAATTTTTAATAGCAGTCAAACCCACCTATAGCATTACTTGTTTTAACAACACTCGGATTTAGCAGTGATCAGCTGTGACACATTTGTGTGTGTTCTATGGTAAAATAAACCACTTACTATAATGTTCCCATGTCACATTATTGGCTATAGCAACTAAATCTGGCTACTAGTTGTCGGCACCGAGAGTGAACGAAGATTGAAAAATGAACAAACAAACAAAATTTGAAGGACGCTTAAGCTTCAACTTTAAGAGTGGAATGCGATAGCATTCAAAGACCCCTTACTGCTTTTCATGCTTCTCGGTAACTGCAGTTTATGTAACTGTAATATTTACTGGGAAATGCTGGCGGCAAACGCTATGCGCAATGGCAAGCTTTCTGGTAGAAACACGACCTCTTACATGGGTTGATCTCCTGTTATTGTTTCGCACTTTTCATATTTCAGTCATTGAAGAGCCAACATAAAGGATATGCATTATCATTTTTTTTTCATTACATTTGTGTGCTGCCGTTTTCTCAAAATGCCAAGGAATAACATTGTAAAGAATGAAAGACAAGGTCTGAGCAACTTGAGTGGTAGAAGAGCGGTTGGGTATTTATGGTTTGGAATTTTGTTCGAAATTCTTTTCGCCGAAGCGACGTCCGCCACCGACACTGGATTTTCTGCGACACGAGGCCCTTAACACTGTCGTGTTAAAAAAATGTGAGCCGCCGTACCCACCTGTGTGCCCACACTTGCTTTTGTGCTGCACACCCTGCACAACACGTCTTCGTACACGAGGGGACTGTGCTGACATGGGAGGGGTGCAAGCAAGACTAAAGAAGGACGCACGAGGCCGGTGATGCATAGGGCAATGCAACTAAGGCGGTGACACTGTGTGGCGAAAGTGTGCAACACACAGGCGAATCTGTGGCAGCTCAATTTTCTTTTATTCAGGGTTTCTTGTTTTTGTTTGTTTGCTTGTTTGATGCACACACCGAGTAGTAGATGTAATTGTTTAACCATTAACACAGCGTAGGCACCTTGTAATAAGCTTTTTATTTTGCCATAGAACACCTACAAAATTTCACGGTGCATCGGCCGCTCATTGTAATATTCAGTATGCAGTGGAATCTCGATGATACGAATCTCACCGGATCATGAAAAATATTCGTATTAGCCGAAATTCGTATCATCGAAACAATTAAAACTAGCTAAATTAAAGAGTCAGAGGTGAACTCACTCAGGCACACATACATAAAAAGCATTTATTTCTTGAAGAAAATGTCTCAAATGTCCTTCTGCCTCTTTTTCTTTGTCAGATCACTTAGCAGACTTTGTTCAAATCCATAAAAACGCGTGCACGTGTCGTCGCTGATTTCATCCGCGGCCATAGCACGCCTCAGAACTTCGAGCACGTGCAGCGTTTCTGCCGCCAGTGGTGGACCTTCGCCGTCGCCCACATCTAACACAACGCGATCCGAAGCACAGCAGCTATTCCATCCGATGGCACGCGGAAAAGGAGGAAAAGCACAAAAGCGCCACCGCTTCAAACTCTTCGCACCCAGTCGCAGCCTCCGCACCAGAAGAGAAAGGGAGAAATCGCGTGACTGCGCGCTGTTCTCTTTCGGGGCCGTCAGTGGAGTGGCGTTTATTAAGGCGAAAGCTTTTAATGGCTCATGCTCGCGGTCGCGTCCGTCTGTGCGCTGGAATCGTGCCAACTGTGGCCACTCCTGCGCGCAGCGGCGCAACCTCCTCCCCTCCTGAGCAACCGGCGTGCCGGTGGGGGCGCCGCTGTGCATAGCGACCGTGACGTCACGCAGTAGCTGTAGAATGAGCGCATACGCGTCGGCGGTGGCAGCTGCACCGCCGCTCCTTCATCGGGCGTCTCATTGCAGTCGAGTAAGTGAGACGCATGGCTCCAAAGCGGCCCAGTGATTCCGCGCCAACCGGTTCGGGGAAGCGGCAGCATACGCCGTATTCCCCCAGCACTGCACGCCAGGACACGGAGCGAATGCGCATGCGACGATTGAACATGTCACCAGATGCGAAAGCAAGGGAGGCAGAACCGAAACGCCAACAGCGACTGATTAGATCGCCGGGTACCAAAGGCAGGGACGCAGAACGAAAGCGGCAGCAGCGACAGGCGATATCGCCGAACACCAAAACGAATGAATTGGAGCGCAGACGGCAGCAGCAACTGGCTATGTCACCGAACAGCAAAGCCAGGGAAGCGGAGTGCAGACGGCAGCAACGTCTGGCTTTCGCCAAGCACACTTTAGAATTTCTAGTGTCTTCGGTAATTTTCGTATCAACCGACGCGGGTCGAAAATTGATTCGTAACAACCGTTCTCCAGCACGTCGCGACGTAATGGGGCTCGGCCGGGACCACAGAAAAATTCGTATCATCTGGAAATTCGTATTAGCCATGATCGTATCATCGAGATTCCACCGTATTGTTAAAGCCGGTATCTTTACGAGTATGTTCGACTGTAGTTGCTCACATTGAGGAATTGAAGAGGTTCGATTCACTGCTCAAGGATACTGATTGAATACTGTTTGGCCATGCCCGACACCAATACTTAAGTCATTCCCAGGTGCAGTCCCACGAACGGAAATATATTCGAACAATAGGGAAGCCCTCCATAGGTCAATCCCACAGAGCGCAGCAACAAGCACGTGTTTGGTCCACATGCGACGCCAACCCGCAGTTGAAGATGAAGGAACCAGTTCTCTTTGTGCACAAGTATCCACTGTGGCGAACTCACTCTATCTCTTGTACTACTGCGTAACTACAACGCCGAACTTCATTCGCCACCTTTGTGCTATGCGGCGAAGCCAGATGCCAGGATATCTGAGTGATGCAGGGAGAACATCAGGGGATGCTTAGACTTGAGTGTGCCCACAACATGCACAAGAGGGCAGAACTCAGTTGCAACCAAATATTATGTAAATATAGTAAAACCTCATTAATTTGGAAATTTGATCTTTGGTCTCAGATGTATGCATTACTTAATGCAATGAAACACTTGTTAATTTGGACGTATTTGGCTGCACATCAGTTAATTCAGACAACTCTTGGAGCTCCGCAAGCACGGAGCGCCGCAGATGAGCAGAAACAGCATCCACCGAAACGAAGCGATGGAGATTGCGTCGCCACAGTCATCAGTAGAAATCGTACGTGAATCACAGCAATGCTAGAATGTTTCACGACTATTTGTGGCTTTCGAGCCTTTATTCTTGAGTTTTCCGCCATGCAAAACACCACGTTGGCCATAGGCCTTCATAACTGCATAGTTGCCATCTATGACCGCATCAATAGCAACTGCTGTTTCGTCCACAGTTGGAGCAAATAGTAGTTCCGTTTTGAGTCAGGGTGTGCGTCGGTCGCACGCCTTCAGAAGCACAAGGTCACCATCCATGATCGCGTTGACAGCGGCTGTGGCTTCGTCCGCAGTGCAGTGGTTGTGGCAAACAGTACTTTTGTTTTTACTCTGTGCAAAGCTGTCGAGGATGAAGAGCATCGTCTACATCGTTATGGGTGGGGACCTGGCGACACTGGCGAAAAAAAAATAATTGGGATATGCACCCGTAGGGAAAAATGTGTCTCAGAAGAAGACGCACGCTGTGGCTGCGTTGTGAAGGAATATGCAAGGCCTTCGCTGCTGTGAGCGCTGATTAGGCACGAGATGACGAGGATTCCAGCCTCTGCACTGCTTTTGTGCAAAAATAGAAAGATTTGCTGATTCATTTAATAAATAAAAGCATGTTGACGTAGTAAGCGTTTGCTTATTGTTTTCTTGATACCCTCAGTAATGGGACATTTGGTTAAGAATTTCTTTTTGGTCCCTTGAAATCCCAATTAACGAGGTTTTACTGTACTATTCTGCAATTATTCAGCCCAATAATGCATGGCTCATGAGGGTTGACTTGGCAAAAAAATGGAAAGGGATGTTTTTCAGCGGTGCTTAGATTTGGGCCATGTTACGATGGTCGGTTGTGGTGCGCAGCTTTGCAGGCGAGGTCAGGTGCACGTCTTTAAGTACCTGGAGCTGGAAGCTGTCAAGGAGGACCGAAGGCGAGGACACCTCATGGATGCCGATGGGAGCCTGCCTCGCCGAGGGGGAAGCCGCACACCGTGAGCAGTGCACCCTGGGATTCTCTGGGGCCTCCCAGTGAATTGATTTTACTAAGTCTTACAAAGCAAAGCAGCATCTTAGCATTTGGCCATCGTGAAGCCTTTTAATCTTCTCATAGGTGATTTAGGCCCACTTCAGTATGTTTTAAAAAACTTAATATTTTCTATACAAGTGGGTGTTTTATCATAAGAAGACTACTCAAACCACAACATCTTAGGCTTCTGTAGTTATATAGCAGACAGTGTTGCATATTATAAATGAGGGTTCCGATGACATTCTCAAGTTTGGTTATACAGTCAAACCCACTTAAAACAATATTCAAGTGCCACAATAATGCCGTTGTTATAACCGATGATTGTTTCAGGTAAACCTCACTATAATGAAGTCGGTAAAATCAGCAATTTGCTTTGTTATATCAAAATTTTGTTCTATTGAAAGTTGACCTTTTATGCAGATAAGTACAGTCACCAATCGAATTTTTCTTAAAGAGAAAGGGTCCCAGAATTTTCCGAATTATCGGGCAATCGAAAAAAGCAAATTTGAATGAGAAAACAGTTCATTTTGATAAATATGGAAATCGAGGATGAATGACACTGTTTCATGCCACGTACATCGATGATATTTTTTTGGCAGTACAGATTAAGCGAAGCCAACCACGCTTTCACATGCACTGTACCCTCGCGGCTGATAACGTTGCCCGCACTAGGATGACGCTATCAGGTAAAGTGCCGGCAGAGGGGTGCAAATGCTTCGTATACCTCTCATTCCAACAAGTAACTGAAACTCGAGATTTGCAACTTCCAATACTAAACGTGCAGTAAGACAGCTTACATGATGCCACGCTGTCTCAGCATGCCCACTCTTTACATATGCAGTTCTAAAGCAGGGTATGCGGCTGCATATGTGCTCAGCCATGCTTACAGCCATGCACAGCCACGGCCAAGACGCATGCCACCTTCCCCCCACTCCACCCCCCAACTGTATGTCAGTCAGCCTTGTTTGCTCTACGTTGTGGGATCTGATGTGGGATACCTCGCACCGTACTCTTGGGACAAAGGAACGACAACACAGTAGTGCAAACAATCACAAGGGCATTTATTGCACCTTTCATACATCAATGCCTGCTAGCCGAGTTGCTATCCACAAAACATGCCGATGGGCGCACGACAAATCTAGAAGTCCGACTCACCGCGTCCTCGCGAGCGAATATGTTCGCCCCATGCAGGATCCCAACGCCTGGTCGTTCGCGTGTATAGTCACGCGAATCGTGGCGCGTTCGAAGGCGGCCACGCGAGGCGGTCTCGCATAAGCCTGGGTCGCCGCGCGCTCGCGGGAGACGTCCCCGCGGCGCGCCGACCCGCCGGGAAAGAGGGGCGCTGCACGCACGGCACGTCCGTGATGCTCGCTGTCTCCAACCCAAGAGAGCAGGCGCCTTCCTTTCGGCGCCCAAGTAACCTCGCGGCGTTAGCCGCGCAACACTCGCGCCATCTCTCGGACTGCGTTTCAACCACATCGACCGCGCTGTCACGCAGGCCACGCGGCAAAGCGGGATTACAGGAGACGCGCTATGCGGAAAAAACACCAGGGGAGGCGCGAGGGTCGCGCATCCCCACAACGTGAAGCTTGCCGACGTCTTTCTCCAAGGCATTCAAGTGCTCCACGTAGTGCAGCGGAAGGTCTATTGTGAAAACAAGCCCCTGAGGGACTGAATCATCTTCAGGGCCTCCCGCAAGGACAATGTTGAGGCAACCAGCCTTACCTCATCAGCGCTGCTGTTGTGGCCATCACTGTTGCTATTCGATGCAAGCATGTTCGCGACAATCGCCTCATCGGTTAGAAAGACTTAGTTTCCAAACCTATAGCAGTCTGCTTTTTTTTTTCACTTTCAACGTCGTGCATTGCTGATGATCAGTGGGCGGATCATCCGTCTTCCGTTTTGGTGACGAGTCAAATGAGGCTGAGAAACCACTTGGCCAGGAACAACTTCCACGCAACTAACAAAGACAAGCACAAGCGACTTAATCCATTAGCAGAAAGAGGGCCCAGCAAGCAATCTGGGAGCAGTGCCGGTAGTGTTGACAGTGCAGTTGGCACAGTCCATTCGTGTTTCGGAGTGTGGCACGGTGTAGAGCTGTGGGCATAGCCCATTCGTATTCAAAGGTGTGGAAGGACTGGAGAAACGCGTGCGAGGCTGGCAATGAAGAGAAGTGCGCAGCAGCAGTTGGGGTGGCGGGCGATCATGCAGTGGCTTGCATTTCACTTTTTCTTTTTTGCTTTCAAAGACTTTGCATTTCATTACCTTTCGGCACAGACACCCAGTTGTCGGACTTCATTGTTATAACTAACAATGTGACTTGGGGGCATTGTAGTAAGTGGGCTATTTCCCCATAGAAACATACATACTGTGTCAGTGTCCGTGCTGAGTGCCATCACAGAGCACCCATGAGATCACTCCACAAAAGAAATAGCATGCATTTATGCAAAACTCCCTTCACGAAACTCATCACTGGAGAACAGAAAAGTTTATGCCTTGCAACAGCTGTCAAGTGTTGACATTGTCAAACGGTGGTTGTTTGCAGGGTGGATCAACGCCCAGCTAACAATGGCCATGTCAAGGAGCCTGCAGGTGGCAAGCGACCGACCACCATTGATTCTGGTTACTGTAGCACCTCAGATGTCACTGAAAGCCGTTGGTCTTTTGAGGTATGTGATCTGCAGCTGTGCTTTATGCGGGGCTTGTAAACCTATTTCAAATCCTTGGAATTAGCAAATAGAGATTCACAGGCCCTTAAAGCTCCTCGAAAATAAATGCACTCCTTAATTTCCTTGAAAACTGGTGTTAGGGGTGACTTCTGAACATTCAAAGTGACAAACTCTGCATTGGTGCTATTGCAAGGACACTCTTTATCGGGAAACAATCCTGTATATTCTGTTTTGAAATTTTCGCTAAACGATTGCAGTCTGGAATGCCCATGGCCACTGACGATAGACTTGTTTAAATCACCATTGCTGGCCATGCTAGAAGAAGCCCTATCAAATGAGCAACCTGTATCCCCTGTTTTTTTTATTTTGTTTTTTGTTTTTATTAGAAATGCCTGGAGGACAGTAAGTTTCAGCCCCTTAATGTGACTAGTACTTTGGGTGGAAGTCGGACATTACTAACCCTTGTGGCAGCCTCATAGTCGCACAGCAGCAGCCAGACACCCTTTCCTCTTTTTGACTCTAAAATCTTATCGCGGAGTGTGCGGGAAAGGGAAGTGGTGCGAGAGTGTGCAACCGAGCCATAGAGGCTGGATGAACACAAAAATAAAGTCAGTTGTTGCTTGTTCTTCGGGGGCGCATTACTCGCTTCTTTCTGCTGATTTCCAGTCACGCTCGCGTCCCACACAACACCCTCATTGAGTGTAGTAGGTGATGTGCCATAAGGCTGTTGATACCATTACAGTGGGAAAGACGACTATGAAAAGCCACCTGAAGAGCTTGAAGCTCGTATGCAATTAAGTGGCGGCTTTGCTGTAAACAATTTCAGCTAAGGAGAAAGGAATTTTAATATTTTTTAGTTCATGAGTATGAGTGAAGTTTGTTTCAGCCTCCTTGAAATTTGGCTTTAAGCAGCCTGGAAATCCTTGAATTGTCCTTCAATTTTATGTCAGATGTTCTGTACAAACGCTGTGTAGGGTGTGTAGCTTTTATTCCTTTGCTATATGCACCCTTGCCTGAAACACCAAAGCAACTCTGCTTATTCATTTAGTACAGCTGCAGCGAGACAGGCATATCAGCTTCCCTCTTTCACATTGAAATATAGTAACACATTGCACACTGCATAAAAAGGGGCCTGGTCAATAGCGCCATGCTCAAAATCTTGGCAATGGTCAAAGGTGTCGGGAGAAGAGTACCATATTTATGTGAAGATAAGGCAAGGTGTTTTCATAAAATTCTTAGCCTTGAAGTATCCCTCCACCTACATGCAAGTTTCTTAGGTTCGGTTACATATAGTTTAAATATGCCAGCAGTAGGTAGCATCATGTTTCCGGGGATCCAGATTTTAGACGGCAGCACAAATTGTAGCAACTAATAAACCTTGGCGGTTGAGGCAGCATCAAATTTTTGAGTGTATAGCCCGCACTGAGAATTCTAAAAATCTTATGGTAAAGGTGGGGTGCGAGTTATCAGGCATGTGTCTAGGAAAGTTACTAATTTACCTGTTTATTACATGAACAATCCTCAATTACATAACAGTGTGCACAGCACGGCCACCAGACAGACAAAAAATTAACTATGAAGACAAGGGCTGACTTCCAACTGAACTTCATTACAAAAAGATACACACAGATATATATACAGGGTGCTTCACATAACTTGAACGAAGGATTTTAAAACAATAGTTTTGTGTCATGTTGCACTCCTTAGAGTACATTTATATTTTGCTTAATTAATTAGTTAACTAAGATTAATTATGCAAGATTCCTAATATTGACACATGTACTTGTTTGTCTTTATCGGGCGACATGTCCTGCCACCTAGCAAATGTTATCCACAGCGCAGGACGTGCCTGCATCTATCGGAAGTTTCTGGAATGTTATCGATGGTTCCATCCACTGTCTGTGACTGAACATGTGTAATCTGATTGCATGTGTGCACGACGTGAATAGTGTAGAACCTTGTTGAAGACACACGGGTCGCAGCAACTACTCTGGAACATTCGACGACTGATGTATAAAAGCTGACATGCTTGACCCGCTGATCAGATTTTTGACGATCGCCGAGTGTGTTCACTGCTATCCTTGTTCTTTGACTGTAGCCTGCTTTTGAGGGCACAAGTTCGTCCAATAAAACGCTAGTTTCATTAATCACAGTTTGTGGGGTTCTCATCCGTGCTCTTCAGACAAAGGAACGACAACACAGTAGTGCAAACAATCAAAAGGGCATTTATTGCACCTTTCATAGATCAATGCCTGCTAGCCGAGTTGCTATCCCCAAAGCATGCCCATGGGAGCACGACAAACTGCGGAAGTCTAACTCACCACGACTGGATAATGAGCAAATATGTTTGCCCTATGCTGGACACCAATGCCTGGTCATTCGTGACCATATGTGCGAACGGTGGCGCATTCGAACGTGGCCTCGCGAGACAGTTTCGCAGAAGCATGGACCAGCGCACGCATGTAACTTCCGCGCCACTTTCCAAGGCCAAGTAACCGCGCTGTTAAGTGGCGTTAGCAGAGCCACACTCGCTCCATCTCTCGCACTGCGCTTCACCCACACCGAATGCCAGGGGCACCAAGCCATGCGGCAAAGCTTGATTACAGGAGATTGGAGCTATGCGGGAAAACAACATATGAGGGGACGCGTGAGGGTCGCGCATCACCATATCCCCCCAACCTTAAATCGCTACATATTCCGGTCACACGGTCTAACATCAACGTGTGCTTCGCGAGCAAGGCAGTTCATGCAACAGTGGCCGCACCGAGAGAAATGTCCACACACTGTCCATAGCATGCGAGCCAGCATTGTCCCTGGGTGCACCGCTGGTATCCGCCGGTCACAGCAGCAGCGTCGACGGCACGATCCCAGGCAAGGACTCCAGAGACGACGACGCAGTAGTCGGTACGAGCCAGCGTCGCTCGCGCTGACGCGCCCTGCTGGTAAGAGCCGCCGTAGCTGTCGGTGACTGCCGGCTCCTTTGTCCGCCGCCGAGGGTTGTGAGCTGGATGCAGGAGGCCGCTGAAGTTGCTGCGCCGAACTGACCACAGCATCACCATCGCCCGAGGTGGCTCGATCGTAGTCCGGAGCAGCAGCGCAGACGATGTGCAGGTGACAGCAAGCCAGGGGTGACTCCAATCACGCTGCGTACACTCAACACACTCGGCAAACACTAAAGTAGTGCAAGGGAGAGGAATTCTGCATGCGCATCGCCCACATGGTACAATGTTCAAAACGGCTAGCAAAAGATCGGGCGGCTACTCAGATGCTAAGTTCACGTGAACGAAGCTCGCTTTCTTGAGTCGAATGAGTAATTTCAATTCGTGCGAGGCTAACTAGAATGAGGGAAGCAACTTGCAACATCTCCACCAGGTTGTGGAGACCTGGTACCACCAGGTTGTGTCCCTCCACGTGCGACAGGCAGCTTCATAAAGCCTTAGGGCTAAAGTGTCGCTACCCTGACAACAACCAGCATCCAAAAAACAACACCCAAAATGGGCGCAAAACGGGCAGCCGTGAGGAGACGTCAGCTCTGTTAGGTGGTCCTACCCCACTCAATGCGCACAGCATCCGAGTTGACGGCGCTTCCCATCCCAGACGGTGTCGGGGCGCCCGGTGCCAGGCCGCCTGTAGTGGCACCCGTGGCCCGCGGCCACCCGGCTCCCAGAGCCGCGACTTCATCCGAGTCAAAGAGATAGAAGAAGCTATTTACATAAGAAATTCGGACCACCCACGAGGCTTCCGTACTCGCTCGCTTCAGGCTTGCCAATGCTCTGCGGGCGCGAAGCCTCGCTCTCGCAGGATGCAGACCACGTGGCTCTCGTACCGACGAATGTCATTAAAAAAAACACTTGTGAAAAGGCTTCGCATGTTGAAAAGTTCAAATACACTATAGCCACCATTGCCTCGCTCAAGAAAGCACGCCGCCGACGCTAGTGATCAAAATTCATGCTAGCCCTACGCTTCGGTTCAAACAAAGGTCTTGAACGAAGCAAAATGTTAAGAGGTCCACGTTGGTCAGCCAGATGTAGGTTTCTCACCCGTGCTCTTGGGACAAAGGAAGGACAACATAGTAGTGTAAACAATCACAAGGGCATTTATTGCACCTTTCCTAGATAATGCCTGCTAACCGAGTTGCTATCCCCAAAACGTGCCGATGGGTACGCGACAAATCGTGCAAGTGGAAGTGTTCGATGTAAGCGTAATTTTTGCTATATATACTCATTGTAACTATACCGTGTCCAGAAATTGTTCGATATATGGAATAATTCGATGTAAACGGGTTTGATATAGCCGGGTTCGACTGTATTTATATATATATATATAATTCAAGGAAAAGTTCTTTAATGAAGGGAAAATCAGACATCCAGCCGTTCGTAGCAATTGCTACGAACGGCTGGATGTCTGATTTTCCCTTCATCAATTAATTCTCTCCATCTTGCGGGTTTCCGCAAAACTTTCACATCAAGAAAAAGTTCTGTAGGTCTGGTGCATAGGTAGTTGAAAAAACGGAGGGGCACACTTACAGAAATAGCGTGTTTAATGGTCGATCGTTTCGGCCGTGGCACGGCCTTTGTCAGAATAAAACTGACAAAGGCCGTGCCATGGCCGAAACGTTAAACCATTAAACATGCAATTTTCTTAAGCGGGCCCCTTCGTTTCTTCAACTAAATATATATGTGCGCACGCACACACATGCACACACACACATACCTGATTACAACCATAACTGCCGATGCATAATGGCTAAACAAAAAGATAATTAACATATTGAAAAAAGGAAGCACAACCCTAAGACAGCAAGCCACATAAAGCTGAATTTAGAAATAAAAGTTCCTTATGCATCAGTAAACCATTAGTCATTTTCACCAATAGGGAACTTATTTATAGATTCCGCTGTATGCGGCGTGCCAGCCTGGGCTTGGGCTAATCAAAATACAGGGCTGTCAAAGTGATAGCTTGAAGCACTTGGAGTTGATTTAGTCTGTGTGGCACAAATGTTTGTGCTTGAGGCAATGTAACGGTACAGCCAAGTTGAGGCTGTGCTTGTTGTGCCCCAACTGCATGCCTAGGCTGCGTGGAATCCTAGCATTTTTATGGCAGCTGTGACCCCCAGAATTATTGTGGGACTGACTGGTTGACTGCAGGCACCGGAGGACCCTTTGCTACCGCCACTGCGGGCATTTCCCCGGGAGCAGCGGCACGAGCGCCTTTCGGACCTGAGCCTGTGTTCTGCAGCAGGTGGCACTACCACACCCAGCACTCTGAGCCCCTGCTCGGAGACGGGACCCGAGCCCAGCCCTCGAGCGGTGAGTGGCCTCCCTGCATTGTCTCGCTAGGCTGAGCCTTATTACCGTATATAATCAAATGTTAAGCGACCGCAATTGTAACGTAAGGGTCAACATTACAGCCAACAAAATTTTAAAAATAATACCACAAATATATTGCGAGATGAATGAAAAGAGAAATGGTACGTTTACAGTCGCCGACCGTTTATTCGAACCTCACAGGGACTGCGGAAATGTCCGAATAAACAGGTGTCTGAAAAAAAAAATAAAGCAATTGTGAATGCGCCGTTGCATGCTGTTCCGTTTACGCGCAATCAGATAAGCCTGAATCTCGGAAAGGGTCGTACGGTCACTATAGGTGGCTGAAAGCACGCTCACTGCTTGTACATGCTTCGCATGCGACGGCAGCGTAGCACATGGTGCGTCATCTTCTGACTCAGAGTCATCGTCCAACGGTGCAACAGAAAACTGACGAATGATCTGGCCGTCGTCGAGTTCTGTGCATGTCAGTACAGCAGTGTCAGCACCTGTCAAACTGTCAATGAGACGGTGTCCGGAATCACAATGCAACCACTGTGCAGGTCTCGGCAGAATGTTTTCTGCGTCAGTAGGGAGCACATCAGAAGGCAACAAATCTTAGGCGTCCCGGCACCCGCTTGCCGGCATTCCCCAGCGCAGTCTGAAGGGCATTGTCGGCGCCATTAGACACTTAACGCGATGTTTCCATATGCCGCGTTGGATCACTGGAACCTCGACACAGCACACAAAGCAAACACCACCATGCCGACACCAGTCGCACAAACGAAAAACGTGGGGCCTACTCGCAGCGTCGTGCGCGAACATGTGCACGAAGAAACAAATCAGCTGCTGGATTATCTTGGCATGGCTTACTAAGCTGAAACCGAAGCTGCTGTAGAGCCACTTTAGCGAACCAGGCAGAAACGATGATGATCAGCGGGGATTCGCAGTAGCGCCACTTCGTGGGGCAGCAAGGAGGCTCCGTTCAAAACAAAAATGGCGCTCAGCAAGTGGAACCATGCACCGGTCAGAGTCGGTGCATGGTGCTTTTAATCTAGTTGGCTCATGGAGTGTCCGAAAAATCAGACGAGAGGTTGCAAGGTGTCCGAACTTTTGGCAGCTGTTATACATTATGGTCTATGGGGAGAATGGCGGTGCCGCAAAGCAGACCGAATAATTGAGCATGTCCGAATTTTTGGACTCCGAAAAATCAGTCGGCCACTGTATTCAACGAATCAATTCAGAAACGAGTTCTCTTCGCTGATCATCATTGTCTGAGGAGGAGGCCGAGCTTTCTATGGGCAGTATTCTCGGGCGATCACTTCCACAAATATGTCTGTGACTCGGCACCAAAAGTGTCCCCAACACGTGTTTTTGGTGCTGTGCGAAGCTTGCTCTCAGTGCCAAGAGTGCCGAGCCGAGTCTCGTGAAAGCGAAACTATTGCCAAATGTGATAGCCCGAGAATTAAGTCATCCATGCTGTCAAGTTCGTTTGAGACTAAGTACAGTCGAACCTCGATATATCGAACAGCGCGGTGATCGCAAAATTGTTCGACATAGCCAGAATTCGATATATAAAATCACGTAGAAAACGCATCGAAAACTAGCACAAATCAATCAATGAACCAATCGTGGCGCAATAGATACTCACATGAAGCTTCAAACAAAGTATTTATTTAGTTCGCTGAAAGTACTGAAGCAGCATAGCCTGCTTCATATTGGCAACCGCGTGTTTGACCACAGCGTCCTCAACATAGTCCAAACGGCCCACAAGAGACAGTCCAGTCCCTTCTATTGCGCTGCAGTAGCGGCGTACAACGGCCAAAGCAGCTACAGCCTCAGTTGCAGTCGGGAGTGCGGCAACATCAGCACTTGCTGGATCAGTTTCGGCAGAGTCTTCGTTTGGCCGCTCAGCAGTCACTTCTGCAGCGATCTCCACATCTGTTAACTCCACCACTGTTCCGGTGCTGTCGTCACCGCCAACGAAGTCCTCAATGCACATGCTGTGTGGCTCAGCACCGACAAAGCGCTTGAACTGGCTCCAGGTTTCTTCAAGCTGGCATTCTTCCTCTGTGCCATCCTACGTCAAATCTTCGGTTTCTTCCTCGGAAGCTTCTTCAATGCGGGTCACGAAACCCGCATGCCGAAAGCAGTAAACTTCTTGGCGCCGAGAATGAACGCAAAGTTCTTGGCCTTCTGCTGTAGCATTGGTCCCGATAAAGGAATATTCCGGCCCCTTACGTCGATAAACTATTTGTACAGCGCCTTCTCGACGTCTTCAAAGGCAGCTTTGCGCACCCGCCACGCGCCTGAGTGCTGGTTCTGTTCCGCCTTGGCCTTTATGTCACTCTTATTTTTCAGCAGAGTGCTCAAAGTACTCCTTGGGATGTTGAAAGCTTCAGCGACGCTCGCTTTCTTTTCTCCATTTTCAACGCGCTGTATCACTTCCAATTTCGCAGCAAATGTCAGGGTCGTGCGCTTCTTCGCGTTTGCAGCCATCACACCAACCACGACAAGCCTACGCCACACACACAACGACTGGCGTAGCACAAACGGCAGCACCGAGACGCACGTGTTGTTAATGTTGTCAAACTGGTCAATCTGGCCAAGCCACGGCCACGCTAAGCCGCCGCGTGCGTACGCCGCTACGTTCAAATGGCACCCTCAGCGCAACAGATGTGGGCAGCTGTTGTACGCAGCAGTCTGAAACGCCCATCGCGCCACCGCTATTTTCGAGAGTGTTGCGGGAAAGCTCGCCTCCTGTCAACAGAGCGCACTTGGTCTGGGGCGGCAGAGTTCGATATATCCATTTTACGTCCGGCCCCGTTCGAAATTAAAAATTAAAAATGCATGCGATTTTCCACGTCATATAGAAAGTGTTCGATATACGCAATAATTCGATACATCCGTGTTCTATATATCGAGGTTTGACTGTGCTTCTTAAAACACCACACAAAAACTTAATTCAGAGACAGTGCAGGCCACTACAAAGTCTGTGGAGCCACTTTCCGATGGGCCTTGCGTTTAAAAAGAACGGCTCTTTGGTCCCACCATCCACGAATTGTCAACACATTGACGTCGAGCCTCAGAGCCACAGCAAAGTTTCACACTCCTCGGCTACCAAATTCCCTCTTCTCTCGAAGTGGCCGTCATACCAAACACACTGAGGTACCATAACGTCGTGAATGAATGGAGTTGATGCTCAAAAGGCTGCAGGGTACTGCAGCACCGTAAGCATAATACTATGTAATACGACTCGCAAGCATAGTGAAAATGGCATCGATCATACAAAAAGAAGTTTTGACTTCATTTGATATGTGTATGGATTAAAGGAGGACCCAGCTTTTCTGGACCGAAAATCGGCCCAGAAATAGAATTTTCAATCTTTGAATTTTTGCATTTCTGATGCGTTTCTGCACCTTCCTCCAAAATTTGGTTCCAGAATACGCGCCTTTCTCTCGTTTTCATGATCTAAAATGCGAGTTCACGAGGGTGGCCCTTTAAGGGGGGATGCCGCTTTCGCATCGCGAAAAATTGCCAAAAAAATCGCTTTTTGAAAATCACATTTTCAATTTCTATAACCCTTTTTCTATCTGATACCCAAATATCATCACTGTAAACCACTTAGAAGGGCTCTGAAGAATTCGCTTTATCAGCCAACGTAGCAAGAAATTTCACGGAAATCAAGAAAGAACAGCGTTTTTCAAGCCACAATATCTCCGGAACGGCGCGGCCGAGCGCCGCCATCTTGGTCACGTTGGAAAGCGCGTTTTTCCGTCTTCAAATTTGCCGCTTTAGCGATCTCCTCCATACAGAAACAAGCGCACAAATAGCAAGTGATTGAAGGTCGTGCCGGAGTCTGCGATTGGCCTCGCCCGCCACGTGACTCCAGCGCAGTTCGCCATTGGCCCGGCGCTCGCGTCGTCTGCTCGGCTCTTTGCACCTCACGAGTCTAAGCGTCTCCACTCGCCGTAATCTCGACGTGTCAAAGCGGGTGCTACGCGGACATTGCAGTAGCGTGGCTAAGCATTCCGAGCATTGGCGACACGGACTTCGCAACCAAGATTCATGCGTGGCATTCTCTGACGTGCAGCTAAGCCTTTCAGCACTCGGTGTTTCGGAATTCGTGACGAAGCACATCGCGCACGCAATCCTCGTGCACGCGGCTAAACATTTCGCGCATAGGGAGTCTCTGACTCGGCGATAATGCACATTGCACGCGGACTTCTCGGACCCTCACCTAAGCATTTTGTGCATTGGCACCACCGACTGCGCGAATAAGCACATCGAGTGTCGTCTCCTCGAGCCCGCGACTAGGCATATTGCGCGTTGGCACCACGGACTGTGGTACTAAGCACATCGCGCGTCGGCTCCTTGTATCTGCGGCTAGGCATTTCGCGTGTTGTCATCTCGGACCCACAACCAAGCATATTGCTCATTCACTCTATTGTCACGATAGCTCGTAGCAATATCTGGCATACCACCCCTTCATGAAGAGAACCTCATCATGAGTTCTGTTCACTAGGCCCCTTGGGCTGGCACAGACACCTGGCTGCAGAAGTAATCGAGGCATCATACAAAAGTACAATTCTGGAAAGCACCTAACAGCTGCATATCTATCACTTTCTCTCTGATCCTAAGTTCTACAGCCATTGTCAAGTAAAGATGACTTGGGAGGCTGCTGACACTCAGAGCCTTCATTCGAAACATGGTAAATTCTACAAAAATTTAAAAAAGCCTCACTGATAATTTTACTGGAGATTGCTATCAATCTATCAATCGGGCAGCCTGCGGGTACAGGCTGCCTCAATGTACACTGGAACTATATTCAGGAACCGACACAGAGTTCTGCACGTCACTTGGTTTGAAACTTGGACACCATGCTCTTTGTAGAGCAGCAGCAGCAAAGAATGCCCTATAAAAAAGAAAAGGGGGGGGGGGGTGAAGTGCACCAGACCAGAGGCCACATGTACAACAAGCCCCACATCACAAAACACCCCAAAGACTACAAATTTGGTGCCTTTTAGAGAACGGAAGAGAAGGTGAAACTTTGAGAGCGATTTTCTCAAAAGTGTTTTTCGGCCTTTCTGCTCAGTTTCTGGAGCTGATTTCTTTGTTATCGTTTAACATATTTTGATTTTTTTTTTGTCACGTTCCTTGGGCTACAGTGCAGGTTGTGACATCCTCGCTTTCATATTTTGACCCTTTGTAAGTTTATGATATGGCTATTCATCTACCCTGAAAGTGTGCTTGATGTGAAGGTAACATAAAATATGGCACTCCAAAAAATTTTTGTTGCGAAAAAAAAAAAATGCGGGATAGTCACGACCTTCAGCACGCATTTAGCTATGCAGACAATACTTAACAAGCCTTCTATCATGTTTTTTCATTTATCCAGGCTCTCCAGAAAGTAATAATAAATCAATAAAATTGAATAAAATATTCTCAAGATATTGCTCTGAAACTTTTATGGAAGCATCAGGGAGACATTCTAAACATTTGTGCCAATTTTCATGAAAAGCCGTGAAGAAATAAGGAAGTTGATTTTCAAAGCCACGTCCCTCCGTAAGGGGCGACGCGGGTCTTGAAATCGAAAAAAAATGCAAAAGAAATAAAGCGCGATTTTAAAGTATTCATTGTCCAAAGTATTACCCCACAAAGTATTATTGCCCAATTCCTTCATGAAGTATTAAAAAAATGGCAATTTGTAAGCGTCGCTGGGCCGGAATTGAAGGCCCAGCTCAAAAATTTGCCCTAATTTCAAGCCGCCAAAGCTCCGGACGATGCAGGGCAATCGCCACCATCTTGGTCTTGTTTGAAAGCTGGTTTCCCGTACTTCATTTTGGCGCCTTTCAACACAACGAAGGCATTCCGTGAGTGACGGTATCGGTGACGTTTTCGAAGGGTGGAATTCGGAAAGAGCAACGCTGATTGGGCAAAGCGCACACTTCTCCAAGGTGCAGCCTTCCGATTGGGCTAAAGCCCCTTAAACTTCGTAAAGTAGTGCCACGCTTTGAAGAATGCCGCCTCCTCCTCCAGCGCTCTGGCCGAAGCCGACGCCGCGTCGCTATTGGCCTAATGGCATCACGTGGCCCCTTGCGCCGGCTTCGTTTGTTTACTGTCACGCTTCAGTGCCATCTTTGCTCGAGCAGCGGCGCTTGTTCGCGGCATTCCTTCCGTTTCTATTCTGTGTTGTTTTGATCTTGCGAACGCCTTGAAGGATGTTTTGTGGCAAGTGCGACGTCGCTTCACGTAATTTTCTGTTACCATGACCTGCTGCACGTTCGGATGCCAATATAGTTTTAGCAAAGGCAAGAATATGTTCGCGATACCGTCTGGTAAGCGCAACGGGGTTAAGAAGAAAGACATGGCTTCACCAAATCGGGAGGGAGAACTTCCGACCAACTTCCTCCGCGCGACTATTTGATGTAAGTTGTGTCTCTCTCAGAATATTGTATGTGCCAGGCTTGCGTATTGTGCTGCGGGCAATAACGTAGTAGATATTGCACAGTTCACTGTGCATGTTGTCATTTGTACGCACGCTTTAACATGATTTTTATGCAACGTCTGCTTTGCTTATATGTGCACTACGTGGTCGTGTTAGTCATATTTGGTGCGCTTAATCGATTTGAACGCCAACCGGCGTGAGTTTGCGGGCACGCGAGGTTGCGTGCGATAACGTGATTACGAAATTTTTAAGATTCAGCGCAGTCCTTTTGATTAAATTTCAGTCTTTCAACCTTTAATGCAAGTTCCATGTCCAGGTCATGATACTTCAAGCACACAACAATCCTGAACCCTGCTTTTACATGTGTTTGCAATGAATTTTGGTGTGCAGCCACACGTTAGTTGTGTAACAGGTGAAGGGGGTTCTTTTGCATGCAGTTTTTTGACGACTCTTCAGACACGGACATCTCTGAACACGGTGAGGGTGGCACACCTATGCTGCTAGACTCGCAGGTAACACCAATGGCTTTGGCTTGGCGGCAAATGTGAGCTGCTTGAAAAGGTTCTGCACAGTTTCTTAAGTGCACCTTCACTTCTGTGGTCTCACAAAAAAGTATGCAGCGGGTGCTTCTCTGCTGAGAATGAAAGCTGCTTTTCTATGCGTGCTTGTAGGCTGGCAGTGTACAGAGTGCTGTTACGAGGCACTAGCAAGTTCTCTTAACATAGACTAGCACTCCCTTGCTTCTCTGCATTTGCCTCTTTAATGTGTTCTTTTGTACCACCAGCTTTCAGACCACTAGAACAAATTAAACTGTTTCATTGATCCAATAAAGAAAACTGCAACACCCACAATTTTTAACATAGAAACAATAACAAAATAGGCCACGAATTAGCGCGATAGATGTCTTTACAATCATTAGATATTGAAGTGCTGCTTTCAGAAAAAGTTGCTGTGTGGTGGAAATACCTGCTGTGTTGGAAAAACTGTTGCAATTTCTTTGCGTTGCAGAAAAGGCTACATAAAAAGGAAAGTTGTCATCCACCTGACTGTGCTTTGTGCTACTGCGAGCGGATCACAATTTTCTCTTTTGTGAACCTTCCCTCATCATGCAGGCTTCCCCAGGACTGATTTGCCAAAAGGTTGCAGTGCATGTTAAATGTTTCTAGTGCTAAAAACGTCTTCTTGCTTTGTCTTGTTGCTTCTGTAAAGCTGAATCCAGAGTCTAGACCATATTTTAAGGGTATATCTTTCGGGTTGTTTTCCCAGAAGTGTATCTGCACTTGCATGGCTCAAATTATTCTGGCTGCCACTGAGGTAAACCCATAGTGGGGAAAAGAAACAACAAAGCTGATTGTTAACAATATATGAAACATATAATTAAAACAAACCATCAAACACACAAACCAACTAAACAAGATGTCGAGACTAATAGAAACGTTCATGCAGCTCTAGATGTTCTCGTACAAGTAAACAAGTATACAAAACAGTAAGGGCCATGACCGGTAACAGTTACTGGCCACGCGTTGGGGCAGCTGCAGGGCATCGGTCATGTAAGGATGAGTCGCAGGAGGGGAGTGTGAAGTTCTTGCCTTCAGCGCCATGTCACCAGGACGAGCGAAGACCACAGGCCGAGCGACGATCACAAGCCAGACAGAGGCCGGATCGTCGCCGAAGTCTTGAAGCTCAGACCCACAGCCAGACTGCTTTGCTTCTTCCACTCAACACAGAGGCCTTGCGCCCAGAACAAAAAAAGCCTTCCTTTTCTTCCTTGTCTTCTTCTGCTCCCCCTTCCAGAACCTATGTCTTTTTGTGATTGGCTGTTGGCAAAGATGCCGCGTCGTGCTAGCTCGTGCCGAATGCCACCATTCTTTTTCTTCTTTTAAAGTCACTGGCCGTCCACCAAACCAGGACATGCACACATTAGCCTTTATACACGACAGGACCCTCATACAATACAAAAATATAACCAGGGTTGTTTCTGCCAGTAAAAAAAAATGCGAACAGGTCTTGACTGTGTCAACGATACAATGGTGGCACACGTATTTCAAGCATCGGTAGAGGCACCACTTCAGTTTTTCAACAAGATAAGGGAATCTGGGGTAATGCCTACAGAACGGAAAAATGCAGTAGTTGTGCCATTTCTAAAATCTGGTTAACCCACAACATCCTCGAACAGCTACAGACCCATTGCACTAACAAGTTCTCCAGTAAAGTCATATGAGAGCATTATAAACATAAGACTCACATTCATCCTTGAATCAAATCATTCCATGCTCTGTTATGCACTCTGTATACAGTCTACACTCATTACAACAGACCCGCATACAACACTTTCGGATATAATGGACCATATTTCAAGCTTAGTTTCCTCTACCTATTTTAATAACGCAACAAAGTTTGCTTTTAACGCACCGCGCTACAATGGACTATTGGCAACAGCGGGGATAATTAGCGGCAAAATTGGGTGCATGAAACGGACTTTTGCCATGTCGACACGGGCCGGAAACTGACTTGCGGGGGTCAGCCAACAATCATAGCTCAATATCGTGCGCACGAAGGAGAGAGGAAAGTGGGTCGGCAGTGCGCTGGGCTTTCACGCATAAGGCACAGGGGGGAGGCGAGGGGTAGGGGAGGTTGTGCTCCACTGGCTGCTGTTAACGGCGTGGCCACGTGAGTGCCATATCTTGAAAGCAGTCTGTGAGGTGGACAAAATGTGTGCCCGCCCGGGCACCGTATCTTGAAACCAATATGCAATGTGGACAAAGTGCGTGCCTGCCCAGGCGCCGTATCTTGAAAGCGATCTGCAATGTGGACAAAGTGCGTGCCTGCCCGGGTGCCGTATCTTGAAAGTGATCTGCAATGTGGACAAAGTGCGTGCCTGTGCAGGCGCCGTATTTTGAAACCGATCTGCAAGGTGGACAAAGTGCATGCCTGCGCGGGCGCCGTATCTTGAAACCAATCTGCAATGTGGATAAAGTGCGTGCCTGCCCGGGCGCCATATCTTGAAAGCAATCTGCAATGTGGACAAAGTGCATGCCTACGCAGGCGCCGTATCTTGAAAGCGATCTGCAATGTATACAAAGTTAGCCCAGTCGCGGTGGCTTCGTATGCACTGTACTTTTGACATTTAGTTCACATTGAAGCGAGAGGCAGCACTAAGGTCAATTCACTCTGTTGCTGCCGCGCTTCCTCACTCAAACGCGTTTTGATAGCGACTTTCCACGGCCATTGAGCGAGATGGGTTCATGTTTACCTGTGCACACGTGGCACGGTGCTTGTTAATTTAGTTAGTAAACTATGTGGGGTCTGATGTGGGATATCTCACACCGTACTCTTGGGACAAAGGAACGACAACACAGTAGTGCAAACAATCACAAGGGCATTTATTGCACCTCTCATAGATCAATGCCTGCTAGCCGAGTTGCTATCCACAAAACATGCCGATGGGCGCGCGACAAATCTAGAAGTCCGACTCACCGCGTCCTCGCGAGCGAATATGTTCGCTCCATGCTGGATCCCAACGCCTGGTCGTTCGCGTGTACGGTCACGCGAATCGTGGCGCGTTCGATGGCGGCCACGCGAGGCGGTCTCGCAGATGCATCGGTCGCCGCGTGCGCGGGATGTCCGCGCTGTTCGGCGACCCGCCGGGGAAGAGAGTTGCTGCACGTGCGGCACGCTCGCTGTCTCGAACCCCAGAGAGCAAGCGCCTTCCTTTCGGCGCCCAAGTAACCTCGCGGCGTTAGCCGCGCAACACTCGCGCCATCTCTCGGACTGCGCCTGTACCATTCCGACCGCAGCATGTGCAGCGAGACTACAGGAGACGCGCTATGCGGGAAAAACATCAGGGGAGGCGCGAGGGTCGCGCATCCCCACAACTAATGTTTACAACTTCGTATGGCTTATAAAACTATTAGCCTTACATCGCAAAGCTGTTTACTAATTTATCGCAATCGATGCTTTGCCTCTCGTGCAAAACTGAAACTTTTTTTTTTAATTTGGACGTTTGTCACTAACTCTTTGCAATAATGTTGTTACAGTTGCACGTTGCGACACCAAAGTTTTGAAAGTAAAGTGTTTTGGATATTGGGACTTCAGATAAAATGGACATTTTTTCTTGGATTATCAAGGTCTGTTGTAATGGGAGCCGACGATTATGTCGACGATTATGTCGACGATTTACAAATGGCTTGCCACGCCTCAAATCTATCAATGTGCGAAGGCAACTACAAATAACAAGGAATAATCTCACACAATGGGCTGAGAAAAATGGTGTCTGCTTCACCACCCAAAAAACTGTTACAGTTCTGTTTTCCTGGAAGCCAGCATTACAGGTCTGAAATTGGATGATGCAACACTACTGGTCAAACAACACTACAAGACTACAAAGTCTTAGCCCCAACTTTTGACACAAAACCAGTGATGCTACCGCTGCGCCAATCGCACTTCACTGCGCTGAGAGGCTACCTCTGCTACACCTTACTACATTTCAGCAAAATATAGGAAATGTGCACGCTCTCTGCGCCGAAGAGGTTGCTTGTGCTCTAAAAAAACGGAACTATGCCTTGAAGCGCTGTTTAACCGCACTACCTAAAGTGGCATGGCATGGTCCAGCGGCTGCATTAGCTCCGCAGTGGGCCGAGTCAAGGAATCGTACTGATGTTCCTTTCGTGGGTTGCTGTCCAAGCAACCCACAGAAGCAACCCTGATGCATGCGGGTTGCTTAGGCAACGGGACAAACTCGATTTTCTGGCAGCAGCAAGCAAACATACTGGCACCAAGCTGGACCCCGCTCCTGTATGACCAATGTAGTATGGTGACCGAAGTTTTGGACGCTGTATGGTGTCTCGCACGATTTTTGAAACGTGCACATTGGTGCAGTCATGGAGGCCGTGAACAACTTTTCTGCTATTCAATTTGTTGCCTATCCCCCACTTTTCTTGGCATGGTGATTTCATGGCATAAGAATAGCCTACGGCCGCTACCAAGATTTTGGTCAACTCAGCACCAAACAGCAACTTTCGCCGCTGGATATTAATGAAGTGCCGCTGATTAAGCCTTGCCGTATTGCATACGGCCGTGACAAAAATTCACTGCCAGCTGACGCGGTGGCGGGCAGGTCATCATGGCAAGCTTGGCCTCCAATATGTTCGAACCACTAAACCGCTTCGTTGATTGGGCATAATATCACAGACTAGATTAATGTACGGAAGCCAAGAATGAGTCCACGGGTGACCTGCCAGCAACTACCATGCTGATGCATGATACCATGTGATGCTGATGCCACCCCAGTGCAAGTGCCATGCAGCAGGTGCAACACATCACGCAAATGGCTGCCGTCAAGTGTCTGCTAGCAGCAGCCATTGCTTTGCTTTTGTTTATTTTCCATTTTTTCTTACTTTTATTTTGCTGTTTCGAATTTGCTGTTGACACTGGACTGCTAAAGTCACTCTTGCAGATTTAAGAAAATTAGCATAGCTGCTTCAGCACTCTATTGCACTAATGATTGTGCTCTTTATAGCATCTTCTGATGGTGTCTTTTGTTCTGTCTTTGAAGTCAAATGGACCAGCTCTTCCCGAGGTGCTCCCCAACCATGCAGTCGAGATGCACAACGGTGATCACAGTAACGCCTGCGAGCCAACGGTGTCTCCAGCCAGGTGGGCCTTTCTGCTCGGTGCATCGTGGCAGCGCTCGGGACATTTTGGAGGCAAAAAAATGCTTAACACTTTTTGCCTGAAACACCTAAATCTGTAGCTGAATGCATCGGATCATTGCATTTAACAACTGTTTTATTTGTATAGAGGCTTTCCGGGCTCGGGGTTGGTAGCGCTCCTTGTAACCCTTGAATGTTAATTAACCCTTCAAGGTTTTAAAAGCCCTGGCTTAAAATTTTCATTTCCTTCGAAACATAACAAAACAGATTTTTTTTTGCTTGTGGCCACTAAGTTCTCACAAGTGGTTCACTTGTAGGACCCATCTTTTTATTTATTTATATATTTATTTATTTATTTATTTATTTATTCGTTCAATCAAATCGAAACGAATGTTTTACCATTAATGCCCATGGCATTATGCAGGGAATGGGTTATGGAAAGGTTATGAAAGGATTAAAACACACTCAGAAGTGCAGTTATAAGAAGCCAACAAACACTGACGCCAAGGACAACACAGGGGAAATTACTTGTGCCAAATAAATGAAATAAAGAAACGATAATTTAATGAAAATGAAAGTGGAGGTAAAAACAACGCCCCGCAGGTGGGGACTGAACACACAGCCTTCGCATTTCGCATGCAATGCTCTACCAATTGAGCTACCCTAAGGATGAACATCCTTTCTGTCGCAGGTGTACCGGCCCCTCGGTTAACCCCTTTTCTTCTCGTTTATTACATGATGAGGGTCTCGAATCCGGCAACATTGATGCTTTCAGGTAGCATGTGTGGATTTATTGACCGGTCGCCTTCACCCAAAAAGGTTACGTTCTCGTGACGCCTGCAGTAGAAAGGATGTTCCACATCCACCGCCAAGGTTTGTGAGTGGTGGCGATGGCTAACACTCCCAGGGTTCTACTAAGACATATAAATACCCAAGAAAGTGGACGGGGAAACGGTGCCGCGGTAGCTCAATTGGTAGAGCATCGCACGCGACATGCGAAGGTTGTGGGTTTGGTCCCCCCCTGCGGCGAGTTGTTTTTTTGTCCACTTTCATTTCCATTAATGTAACGTTTCTTTATTTCATCTATTAGGCACAAGTAATTTCCCCTGTGTTCTCCTTGGTGTCAGTGTTTGTTGGCTTCTTATGATATGACTAATAAAAATTGGCGCCCTCAGTTAACCACTTCCCTTCTCGTTTACTCAAAAGTACATTTAACATAGTTTTTTCGTAATTGTACAATTCATGAGGGCTTTATGACAGCACTAAGATAAAGCACTTTCTGTTAGCTTCTTGGTATATAATAACACATAAAAGTACAACATCAGTGTTTTAAGATGGAAAACTCTTGGGCATATAATATTAGCAAAGGTGGCATGAGAATGTACAGTCGCCGACCGTTTATTCGGACCTTACGGGGACTGCGAAAATGTCCGAATAAACAGGTGTCCGAAAAAGCAGATTAAGAAAAAAAAATGAAATCTTTTATTTCCACACACTTATTCGGGCTCGGCAATAGGCTTGGAAGAAATCGTGAATGCGCCGTTGCACGCTGTTCCGTTTACGCGCTATCAGATAAGCCTGAATCTTGGAGAGGGTCGTACGGTCACTATTAGCGGCTGAAAGCACAGTTACTGTTTGTACACGCTCTGCATGCCACCACGGCAGCGCAGTACATGGTGCGTCATCTTCCGACTGAGAGTCATCGTCCGGCGGTGCAGCAGAAACCTGACGAATGATCTTGCCGTCGTCAAGTTCTGCGCATGTCAATACAGCAGTGTCAGCACCTATGAAACTGTCAAAAGAGACGGTGTCTGGAATCGCAATGCAACCACTGCGCAGGTCTCGGCAGAACATTTCTCGCGTCAGTAGGGAGCACATCGGAAGGCGACAAGTCTTAGGCCTCCCGGCACCCGCTTGCCGGCATTCCCCAGCGCAGTCTGCGCTGGCACTGCCGGCGCCATTAGACCCTTGACGCGATGTTTACGTATGCCGCGTTGGATCACTGAGGGATTTTGAATAGTCTGAAAAAACTCTGAGAAAACTCGGCAAATTTGTGCTTCAATCAGGGCAAATTACCTGTCATGTTGTTGAAAGGGAACAAGAGTCACCCTACTGTTGGCTCGAGTAAAAGAGAGGAATTGTAATGAATTGTCTTTGCCGTCGTGTCGTTGGCTGGAAGAGTTGCCATTGAACAGTCAACGACCGATTTTCCAGACACACGATTTTAAGGAAATGGCCGATAATGCGGACGGCTTTGTGGCACCACCACATGCCTCATAGGCATCCTGCAATGAAGTTTGCCTGTACATGTCTCGCCGCCTAGCAGCGGCGGTGAGCATCCGTGAGTAGGCCCTCACTGCATTTCACCATTGTTCATGGTGCACTCAGGCATGCCTGACAGCCTGCTTTTACAATTTTTCAATGGATTCACCATGGCCTCTTGGCAGCTCCTCTGTGAGAAGTGAGAAGAAAAAGAACAAGTGCAGATACTTCTGCATTAAGGATTGTCACAACTGCGAAGGGGATGCCGGCATGATATTGTACCGCTTCTCTTCAAAACCGTGGGAAGCAATTGGCGATTGAGGTGCATCGTTGTGGTTTGAGTCACTCTTGCGAATTTCTGTTAAACGAACTAAGACGCAAATGCAAAAGAAGAAAAAAAAAAGAGCCAGCAGCGGCATTTATAAAAACGCACAATAAAGCGAGAACTGCCTAAAAAATGCGGGAACTGACCCCTGCTTTTTTAAGGGGGGAGCCGGGTCTTGGAGACGAAAAAATCGCGAAAAAAACCGATTTTTCAATTTAATTATTTTTGGATTCCTTACACTTTCCTGCATCTATTACGGAAAATTCAGCCCCTGAAAACGTTTTATAACTGTAATATTGGCTATAATATAACTCAAACGACGAGGATCGCGCGCAAGCAAAGCGCGAAAATCGCCCGTTTTCAAGCGTCCGCGATTTCAAAACCCCGCGGCGGATCGCGGCCATCTTGGTCTCATTCGAAGGAGCATCCTTTCGGCTTGCTTTCCCGCCAAACCAAGGCATCCCAGACTACCCTGCAAACAAAATACAAGGCAAAAGAGGAAAGCAGCACAGAGCTATTTCATTGGTTCCTGCGTGGCGCGAATTCAAACGACCGCATCTGATTGGTCGGCGGCTGACTCCACCCACTTCATGCCGAAACACGGGTGGCGCCATCTTGACAAGGCGTAGTTCATCGCGATGCCTCGGAAGTTTCACACCGTGCACAAATTCGGCAAAAAACGGAAGAAATGTGCCGCAAAGCGTCGCAAAGTGCCTCCGTCTTCAGTGGAAACCATCGCGGACTCTCCGCGAACGCCACAGCGCCCAGCAACGGCAAAACGCGGTTCGGCAAGTGCGGCGGCCTCGGACCCGCCACGAACGCCTGAACGCGGTTCAGCGAGTGCGGCGGCTGCCTCGACAGTTCCCGGAGTGGCGGTTTCCACGAGCTTCAACTTGCAACCGGAACGGACAAGAGTGGACACGCACTTCTTGTCAAGCGAAGAGTGCGATGTTCTGACGCAGCGAGCGGCGGAGAGAACGGCTGAGCTGGCATCTGTTTCGGCAACGAAGCGTAAATCGGAACTTCTCGCAACAACGCCTAGTGCGCCGGGCGTTTCGTCGACGGCGTTCACGATAGTGGACCTCGATGCAGTGAACAGTTTGCTGCATTCTGCTGGGTGCCGGACGTGCGGCGGGGTCTTGAAAATTACGAAGGATGATCGCGAGTACGGACTAGCTGCAAAACTAAGAATGCAGTGCATCAACTGTGGTGATGTTGGTGCTGAATGGAGCTCGCCTCGGGTCGCAGGGCAGTTTCAGGCAAATTGCAAGCCTTTCAAGATAAATCTGCTCGCGGCGCGTGCTGTTCAAAGCACCGGACTTGCACAAGCAGCCCTAAACGACATTTTCGCAAATCTGGGAGTGTCGCACAGAGGCCTTCATAAAAAGACATATCAGGACTACCTGAAACAGAAACTGAATCCGGCGGCAACACGAGCATGCAGCAAGAGCTTGGATGAGTGCGCTAAGAGAGTGAAAGACCTCTATGAGCAAATGAACTTTGGAAATCCAGGGAACATTGCGGTAAGCTTCGATGGAACCTGGCACACGCGAGGGCACTCCTCTCACATCGGAGTTGCCGCAGTGATCGAACTTTTTTCTGGATATGTGCTTGATTATGTTGTTTTGTCCAACTTCTGCCTTGGATGTCAGTGTGCACCAGCACCTGACAGCCTAGAGTATCCTCAATGGAAGGAAAAACATGAGTGCCAGAAAAACACTACAAGCAAAGCAGGCCAAATGGAGGCTGAGGCAGCCCTCATTTTGTTTCAAAGGTCACTTTCTTGCCACGGCCTGAGGTACACCACAATGCTGTCCGATGGTGACAGCAGGTCGTACCTCGCTGTACAAGAGGCCCAAGTGTATGGATTTATTTCAGTTGAGAAGGAGGACTGTGTCAACCACGTTCAGAAACGAATGGGCACAGCGCTTCGAAACCTCGTTTCAAAAAAGTCTGATGAGCGCATCGGTGGCAAGGGTCGGCTCACTGGAGACCTCATTTCAAAGCTGACTAACTACTATGGATGGGCACTGAAGTCAAATGTAGGAGATATTGACAGGATGCAGAGGGCAGTCATGGCGACCTATTATCATGTGACATCAAGTGATGAAAGGCACAACCACACCCTCTGTCCAAGTGGTGCTGAATCCTGGTGCAAACACAATGCAGCCATATCCAGAAATGAGCTCCCTCCCAAACACAGGTACAATCTGCCTCCAAATGTGTGCCAGGCATTGCTTCCCGTGTACGAGCGTCTTGCTGACAAAAGCCTTTTGCAGCGATGCCAACGTGGCAAAACTCAGAATTCTAACGAGGCCCTTCACTCCCTCATCTGGAGCCTTGCACCTAAAGGCAAGAATGTGTCCCTTTTTGCAGTGCAGAATGCTGTAGCAGAAGCTGTCATGCGTTTCAACCATGGCACACAGCATGCCAGCTCCAGCATATTGAGGGAGCTGCAGTTGGAACAAAGTGGCAAAGGTAGCTCTAGAGCTGCTGAGAAAGATAGGTTTCGTGCTGTGAAGTCCGAGAAAAAGCGTGGTGCCTCGGCAGCTTTCCAGACTTCCGTGAAGAGAAGGCAACATGGAAAACCTGATGAAGACTATTGCCCTGGGGCTTTCTAAGCCTTCACAATGTATAATTGAAACCTTTCCTCCTCAATAAACCCTTGCATGTCATTGCAATTAGATGTTTACATTTTTCTCAAAAACAAAATTCTTGTACTTTTAAATTTTGTGAGAGGTGTGGCTTCACATCTACTCAATAGATTTTGATCATTCTTGTTTTATTTCAGTCCTATATGTGTCATGTTTGCAATAACATCACAGTGCAACTAATATTTGACTTGGAACATTTTGAAATTCTGTAGCTATCACAAAAAGGCAGTTTTCAGTTATCGACTGGAAAATTCGAACTTTCATAACTTTGTACCAAGTGAACAGAAAATGATGAAACAAGTCTTATTTCAAACCTTAGGCTTCCAGAAACATGGCTATATAAGTTTTAACTATTTCTATGTAGCAGTTCTTTTTCTATTGTTTTCATAACAATCACACAGAGTAATTAGCATAAAATGTGATCTATACATCAGAGATTAAATCTGACTGCATATTTGAAATCGGCATGCAAAACTACATACTTCTGAAAAGTTTCAGGTTAGTATCTTCAAAAGTAAAAATTTTTTGATCATGGCCCAACTCCCCCCTTAAATTGGTTTAGATAGTTGTTTAGCTCATCTAGCTCCAAAACAAACGTGCACTGGTTATGTGCCAAATCTATTCTAGCTTCGTAAGTGCTCTGTGTTGGAGCTTTGTACGCACTGTGCTTTTTATTGTGCATGAATGAGCCAACGTGCAACTTTTTTCTGCGCCACATTCAAGACGCTACTGCCGGAACCTGGCTCATTTATACCAATGTTTTCGCATGCTTAGAACAACAGAACTAAGGTTGGAGTACACTGCAAAACACGTAGCGTATTCGCAAATGAGCATTTCTATCAGCAACGCTAGTGCACATTTGTTCAGTTTTCACGTTGTTTAGCCCCAGCTGATTACCCTCTATTATGTTTCAGCAGTGATGACATCTCACATTCGAGCCCAAACGACAATATTAGAATATGCTCGAGGCACTTTGTCAACGGAAAAAAAAAGCATTTACCTGCCAATTTGCCAAAACCTCTACAGTTGGGAGGTGCAAGGCACGCATCAAGTAATGAAGCTACAAATGACAGTTGAAAAACGTACACGGCCGTATTTGCTCACTTAAGTGGCATGAAATAATGATATGTTAACTTACTTTCAGTTCAACATCGTGAGCATGCTTGCTTTGTGACCTGCGCTAGTTGCTTAGTGGCTATAATGTTGGGCTACTAAGCACGCGATCGCAGGATCAAATCCCGGCCACAGCGGCCGCATCTCGATGGGAGTGAAATGCAAAAATGCCCGTGTACTTAGATATAGGTCCACGTTAAAGAACCCCAGGCGGTCCAGATTATTCCGAAGTCCCCCACTATGCCTCATAAACAGATCGTGGTTCGGGCACCTAAAACCTCATAACTTATTTAAAGCACTTCACTGTGATGTCTGTGCTGTTTACTTTTTTGACACGATAAACATGGTTGTACAATGAAACCTCGTTAAACCGTAGTTGGCCGGAGATCGGAAAAAGTATGTACTTAACGGTAGTACTGTTTAACTGAAATAGCGCGAGATCGTCCACTTACCTGTCAAAAATGGAATCAGAGAGGGTGCGATAAAAGGGGAAAGAAACATGCAGTACTTAGTATTAACTTTGCATGTCAAAATTGTTATTTTCGTTTGATAGCGACGACAGCGACCTCAAAGTTACTGAAGCTGCGAGCCAGCTTTTCAGCCAGCCCCTTCTTCTCGGCAAACACTCGCATGGCAGATTCCTTGTTGGCATTATGTATTCTCAGTGCACGCGCGTGGTAGTGCTGCAGAAGTAGCGGGCCGTCTTTTTCATTGTGGGGTTGATGTAACGCGCAGCTTATGCTACTGTCGGGGCTGAGTCGCCCGTGCTGTCGCTTCCCGTGTCAACCTTATCACTGTCACTAGGTGACACTTCGGCGAAAGAGGCAACGATGGCGAAAAGTCAAACCTCGTAGCCGACATCTCTTCACAGCAGCGCTGCCGAGGAACTTCTTTGCATTCCAAATGCCACACACCTTAGTCAACAGTAGATCCCTGTCATGTGCCAGTGCCGACTTCTTCGTGTGACGTTCGATAGCACGAATGATGTCTAATTTTTCTTCTATGCTGAGCACCCGGCGTCTTTTTTGTCTGAGCTTCAGCATGATGCAAGTCATTGTTTGCACAACGCCACAATGCTCTCTGGCACGCCGCTGATATGATGTTGATGTTGATGTGGCTTCACGAGCAAACACACAGGTCGCTTGGAGGCCATTGTTCCGATCTCTGAGGCTTGTTGTGCTGCTGGGCCACCCGATGAAAACTCCAAATTAGCACTTATGTATTACTGAGAATGCTCTTGTGATCACTAAAACAGCCAATAGCTTTGATGGACCAGCTGCTTTCGATGATGCTGCATGACGACATTGCGAAAGCAAGAGATTTTTCGCTGTGTTTAATAGTAAAGTGCAAATTCTCTGCTACATGCAGTGCAGTAATATTTGGCTCACATGTTTACAGCAACCTCCATGACAGATCGGCAATCTTTTCTTACTACCGTATTTACTCGCATAATGATCACACTTTTTTGTCAAGAAAAAAATATTGACGAAAATTCACGGATGCGATCATTACGCTGGTTAAATTTCCCACAAGAAAAAAAAAATTTTTCATCCCGCATTTGCTACGGGATGACAACAGGTCAACAAATAGGCAGCTGCCACTGTATGTAGTGCGGGACACCAAAGCAAGAAAGGCCGGCAGAGCAAGCCAAACGCAATTTTTCTTCTTCTCGTGAGTAAGTCACCTGCATTGAAACAGTTTCTTCCGTATCATTAATGACTAATCTCATTAAGGCAAGTTAGGTTTTTTTTTTTTTTTTTTTCATGGAAGTTTGGAAAGTGATGAAAGGAATGAAATGGGGCTTCTGCTTAAGAATGTTTGGTGTGTGCAGACCGCTTGGTTTGTCTTGGAAGAGTCATTCGCGTAGCAGTTTACAGATGGTAAGCGCGATCATTATTAGCTAGACTTGGCACACGACATATCGATTCGGCAAGTTCGCGGTGCGATCATTACACAGGGAATAAAAAATTTAATTTTAACGACAAAATTCAGAGGTGTGATCATTACGCGAGTGCGATCGTTATGCGAGTAAATAGGGTATGTTCGAAAAGTGTTTCGGGGCCCCTTTTAACATTGCCCTGCTCTCATGCCATGACGCTCCTCCTCAACTTCTGTTTTGTGTGGCCATGGCTTCTGGGGGCGAGGACTTACGGAGTCGCCACCTGTCGGAAGCGCCTCCCTTGCGTAGTATGAGGGATAACGCAGCACACTCCTCATAGGCTTGGCTTACAGCATTCAATAAAAACACCACTTGCAGATTTCTCTAAGTACTCTGAAAATGCAGGAAGTTTTTACTGTCAAAATAATAGTCTTGGACAAACTGGAAGCACAGAATTGTTTACAGACCCTCTCTCTTTACCGAATATGTAGTGAGTGCCACAGCGTGTGGTCGCCGCGAGGGAGTCTCCCGAACCGGCTTCTTGCTTGAAAGGTAGGAAAACGCTGACAGCAAACTATGTGAAATATGTCTTTATAGTGGGCGGTCTGTATAACCGAATGGAGCATAACAGAATGAAGCCTCAAATCAGCTATCTTCACCTTTCCTGACTTCTGTAGGAATGATGGTTGCCTCAAAGTTCAGTTTATGTTCAACGTTTGTGCATTATGTGTTCTCACAGAAGTATTGTTGGAGCACTGTCCGAAAAACCTTTGTCTCATATTTATTTTTTATTGGATAGCTATTGACTCAGTATTTACGGCACGGACCCTCAATTCTCCGGGAGCGCAATAAATACAGCCGACTCTTGTTATAATGGATTCTGATACTCCGACAAAAATGTCCGTTTTATCCAAAGTCCGTAATATCCGAAATGCCTCACTTCCGAAAGTTTGGTCACAATGTGTAACGGTTATTGGAGAGAGTGAGTGACGAACGTCAAAAGTAAAAAACAAACAAAACAATCACAGTTTTGCCCAAAAAGGCGAAGCATCAATTGCGATAGCAAATTAGTTGACAGCTATGTGAAGTAAGGATAGTAGTTTTGTCGGCTGTATTAAGTTGTAAACATTCGCATACTAACTATATTAACAAGCACGGTGTCATGCGCACACAGGTAAAGATAAACATATCTTGCTTGATGACCGTGGAAAGTTGCTGTCAAAACGGAGTGAGGAAGTGTGGCAGCACTAGCAGGCGAATTGACCTTTGCGCTGTCTCTCCCTTTAATGCGAACATTGAAAGCACAGTACATATGAAGCTACCAGCACTGGGTGCACTTTGTACACATCGCAGATCATATTGAAGGTGAGGCTCATGCGGTTGTGCACTTTGCCTACATTGCAGATCGCTTTCAAGATACAGCGACTGCGCCGTAAGCAGCTGGCGCAAGAGTAGACCCCCCACCGCTCCCTCTCTCTCCGCCTCCGTGTCGTGCTTCGGGTGCAAAAGACAGCATGCTTCTGCCCGGCATTCTTCTCTCGCATGCACGATTTTGGGTTGTGATCGTCAGCTTACCCTCGCAAGCCAGTTGTCAGACGTGGCAAAAGTCCATTTGATATGCCTTATTCTGACAAAAATTGTCGCTAGTTTCATTCACTATAGCTGATAGTGTGTTGTAGCACAGTCCATTAAAAGCGAACTTTGTTGCATTAACAAAATAGGTAGAGCAAACTAAGGTCGAAATACCATCCGTTATATCTGAAAGTCTTTTATATGCAGGTCCGTTGTAACGAGTGTAGACTGTAATTAATTATGTTACGTAATGCAACCAGTTCAAAACATGCGCCAAGTACGTATGGCTGTGGACGTGAAACAGGCGACTCACCAGGTCATCGGAACCTGTTGTGGTGGTCTCGTGGTACCAGAACCAGACACCACTGATTCATTTACATGCACTATGTTGCTGAAAGCCGAGTCCATTCAGCACTTTACGGGACAAGAGTGGAGATTGGTTTCCCCTTTCAAAGTCTCTGACAGTGTTTTACATTAGGCTACTTTTCAAGTGGCTCGATGTGTGCTTTCCAAGTATGCTGGACATGAAGATGTTGAATGTTCTAAGATCTGGCGTTCCTGAAACTTGAGAAAACTTTGAAAATTAAAAATTCTCTGATCTGTTCTTCTGCACTACAGTTCCTATGATTCTAAAAATTCAAGGTATGTGGTGAAATGAAATTTTGACAGAAAGAATTAACTCGCACCTGAAGGGGATAGTTCGGCACTGTATGATCCTTGCTTGAGAAAGATACAAGGTCCCTTTGTGGTACATGTGCAGGTCGTGCAAGGAAGCTCCGCCTCCACCTCGGCGGGTGCACCAACAGACGTACCGCGAGTTCAAGGAGGCCCTGAGGCTGCAACGCTTGGGCCTGGCGCCCACCACCACCACCAATCACGTGACTGCACAACAGCAGCAGCAGCAGCCACCGCCGCTCAGCAAGATCACTCCGGTCAGTGGAGGAGCATTGCATTTGCTTAGTTGAACGCTTTCCTCACCCCTAGAAATGGGCTAATTTTTGGTAATGTTTGTTTGTTTTGATGTTTTATTTAAAAACATAGTAGTCGCAACCAGTGGCGGAGCCAGAAATTTCGTTCAGGGGAGGCTCACGTTTCACCTCGGCCTGCTCTTTAAAGTATTTATCGAGGGATCAAATACATGAATAATAACATTATTGCCATTGTTAAAAGATGCCGCAAACGAATTTTTGAGCACTATGCACTATCAAGACATGTAAAATACCGTATAATGCGGAATATAGGTTGAGGCGGAATATAGGTCGACCCCCTTACATTGAAGCCAGGAAGTCAACATAAAAATTATAAGGCACAAAACTTTGTTTTATTAAGCGGTGCCGCCAGAGTCGTCACCTGCTCATTCGTCCGAGCTGGCTGAACTCTCGTCCGAAGACGACTGCTTTTCGCTGGCTGCGTCCCACAACATGCCATCCTCGGTGCCGTCCAAGGAGTTGCTAATGCAACACTTCTTGAGTGCCCACACCATCACATCGTCGGGCAGCGAGTGCCAAGTCTGCGACACCCATGTAGCCACAGTGGCGAGAGGCGGCCTACGCAGCCGGCCGGTTGGAGTCGAGTTGTCGCCGGCCATCCACTGATTACAGTCAAACCTCGATATATCGAACACGGATATATCGAATTATTGCGTATATCGAACACTTTCTACATCACGTGGAAAATCGCATGCATTTTTTATTTTTTATTTCGAACAGGGCCGGATGTAAAATGGATATATCGAACTCCGCCGCCCCAGACCAAGTGCGCTCTGTTGACAGGAGGCGAGCTTTCCCGCAACACTCTCGAAGATAGCGGCGGCGCGATGGGCGTTCCAGACTGCTGCGTACGACAGCTCCCACATCGGTTGCGCCGAGGGCGCCATTTGAACGTAGTGGCGTACACACGCGGCGGCTTGGAGCCAGCCACGGCCAGTCTCGAGGGAAAGCGCACGCTCCCCGGCCGTGAGCCAGCCCGGCCGCCTCAATCACGCGCGCCCGCGCCCCCGCCGTGCGCGCGTAATCGAGGCAGCCGTGGAGCCAGTTGGAGCGCTTTGTCGGTGCTGAGCCACACAGCATGTGCATTGAGGACTTCGTTGGCAGTGACGACAGCACCGGAACAGTGGCGGAGTTAACAGACGTGGAGATCGCGGGAGAAGTGACTGCTGAGCGGCCAAACGAAGACGCTGCCGAGGCTGATCCAGCAAGTGCTGATGTTGCCCCGCTCCAGACTGCAACTGAGGCTGTAGCTGCGTTGGCCGTTGTACGCCGCTACTGCGGTGCAATAGAAGGCACTGGACTGTCTCTTGTGGACCGTTTGGACTATGTTGAGGACGCCGTGGTCAAGCACGCGGTTGCCAATATGAAGCAGGCTATGCTGCTTCAGTACTTTCAGCAAACGAAATAAATACTTTGTTTTAAGCTTCATGTGAGTATCTATTGCGCCACGATTGGTTCATTGATTGATTTGTGCAAGTTTTTGACGCGTTTTCTACGTGATTTTATATATCGAATTCTGGCTATATCGAACTATTTTGCGATCACCGCGCCGTTCGATATATCGAGGTTCGACTGTATATTGTTCACGGACACTGTCTTTAAAGGGCTTGTTGAGCACGACGTCCAGTGGCTGAAGGGTTGAGGTCATGCCTCCCGGAATGACGGCGAGTTCCGTCCTCCCGTCGCGGAGTGCCTGCTTCACACCTGCTGTCAAGCGCCCGCGAAAGGCATCCAAGACGAGCATGCTCGGATACCGCAGGAGTGCGCCGAGTCGCCGATTCCAGACGGTCTTAATCCAATTGAGCATGAGGGCCTCGTCCATATACAGTGAAATCTCAGTATAACGAACTTCAGGGGACCACAGGAAAATGTTCGTTATTCTGAAAGATCGTTATAGTGAAAGCCCAAAAATTAGCCATAACAATAGCATTTCAGTAACGTAAACGTCCTACCTTTGAAACGGTACCTCCTTGAACTCGTTTCTCACACAATGCACACGTGATCGTCAGACAAGGCACATTTATTTGAAATAGTCCGTGATCGTCTTCTGACGGGCACAGCACAGACTCTGCAGCACAAAGGATTCCAGACCGTCCGCATTCTTATGCACGCCTTCGGTCGCTGTGCAGCTTTTGGCTATAAATATGCGGAGTTTGCGCAAGTAGTCCAACACATCTGTGGCCGACACGGACTCGTTGCGGTCTTCGGGTGCTGCCGTAATGTCATCATCCATGTCATCGCTGCATTCCTCATCTTGAGTGGCCGTGCCCTGGACGCTCTGCAGTATGTCATCAGTGGTAAGCTCCGCCGAGGTCCACGTCACGACGCGCAGGATCGACGGCTAGCTGCTCAGGCCACCTCGCTCCAAAGCTCGCTCGAACTGTCCTCCGCTGCCGGTTCATCGGTTTGTGGTTGGCCATCTGTGATATTCAGGCCGGCCTTCTTCCAGCAGTTTTGGATGGTGGTGGACGTGACGCTCCACCATGCGCCTGTCAGCATTTCCGCAGCCTGTCGGACGTTGATGGCTGTCGAGTGCTGCAGGCGCAAGTTGATGAGCAGCTGCTGAACAAGGCACTTCCGGAAGTGCGACTTCACGCTCCTTATAATTCCTTGGTCCAGTGGCTGAAGTACTGATGTGCAGTTTGGCGGCAGATACTCGAGCCGCACATTCGTGAGCCGTATGTTGACAATGTGCGCCGAGCAATTGTCCACAATCATCAAAATGTGCCGCCCCTCCTTCCTCATCTTCTCGTTTACCGTCAGCAGCCACTCGGAAAAGAGCTCGCGGGTCATCCAGGCACCCCTACACTGGCACGGCAGCGACACTACATTTTTCATGCAGCGCGGCTTCGAAAACCTCCCGATCACCAGAGGCTTCAACTTTTCAGTGCCATCTGCATTGCAGCAATACAGCACGGTGATGCGAAGCTTTGACTTTTTGCCGCCTCTGCACTGTTCTCCTTTAAAATGCATTGTCTTGTCTGGGAGCAGCTGATAAAAGCAGGCCGTCTCGTCTGCATTAAAAACATCAGCTGCTGCTTAAGACCTGACCATTTCGTGGAAGCTCAGCGCGCGAACAACTGAAAAAACAAGCAAGAAAAACGTGATGCGGCGTTGCCTCCGCAACAGGAAAAAAAGAAAAGGCCCACTTCAGCGTTATTTACGACTCTTTTTTTTTTTTCCTTCTGCCGCACCGTCTCAGGTTTTACGAGCCCATGCTCCCGCTTCTCCACTCACAAAACCTGGTGCGCCGTTGCCTCCGCAACAGAGAAGGAAAAAAAAAAAAAGTCCCCACCCGCATCTTTCTCCTCCCGCGCCATCTCAGGTTTTTGCGGGAAGGAAGTTGCAAGGCGCCCGCTCTTCGCGCTGCGTCGTCTGCTAGCTTAGAGCTCCGACTGCTGTGACGGATACACTGAAATCTAAGAATCGTCGCATTTCGGGATATGAGTTCGTAGTACTGAGGTGTTATTAAGATGACACGGAAATTAAATAATGATCGTTATTCTGAAATGTTCGTTATTCTGAAGTTCGTAGTAGTGAAATATTTTTACATTGAAACTATAAGCAGTCGGCATGGGATTTCTCAAAAGTTCGTTAATCTGAAATGTTCGTTAATGTGGTGTTCGTTGTAACGGGGTTTGACTGTAGCCCTTTTCATTCACGCGAACGATAACATCCCGCGGGAAAACCTCTTTCGGCAGCGTCTTCCTCTTGAATATTATGTACGGAGGCAGCTTTCTGCCGTCTGCAGTACACGCGAGCATCACCATGAAGCGCGAATGCTCGTTCCCCGTAGAAAGAAGCTTGACTTCTTTTGCACCGCGTTCGCACACTGTGGTGGGCGACGGCATGTCGAACCACACCGGCGTTTCATCAGCGTTGCCGATCTGTCCCAACATGTAGCCATGCTGCTGCTGGAGACGGATAACATAGCGGTGGAATTTGACCAGCTTGTCCTCGTATGCCTCTGGCAGCTTCTGGCAGATTGATGTGCGCCATCGAAGTGCAAATCCCATGTGTCGCATGAAGCGACGAACCCAATAAATGGAGCCCTTGAATTGTTCCTTGGGCAGTCCGGATTCTCTGGCGATTTCAATAGCTTTGATGCGGATGAGTTCCGCTGTCACTGGCAATGATCTGGCACGATGCTCGCGGACGAAATCCGCCACCTTGTCTTCGAGCTCCGGGTGCACGGCGCGGCGCCCGCGAAAGGACGTCTTCCGCGCGTTGCAGGCAGACAGCTTGACTTTCTGCGTTCGCCAGTACCGGACGCTTTTTTCCGACACGCTGAATTGCCGCTGGGCGGACATGTTCCCATGCATTTCAGCATATTCGATTACTTTCTTCTTGAACGCCGCGGTGAACTGACGTCGAGTACTCGTACTCATTTTGCGGGTTGTCGGGAAATTTAGCTACGCCAGGAACGTTCGCTGCACAAAAGGGAAGATGGCGTCGGTCCAACTGCGTAGGCCGCGTTGGTCACCAAGGAGGCGATAACGATGCGGATGCTGAAAGGTCTGCACTCCTACATGTTGCCAGACGACTATTCATGTTGTGCCAAGGGTCAGTATATAAGTCGAGGGGTGACTTTTTAGTAATATTTTTTGGAAAAAACCTCGACCTATATTCCGCACTATACGGTATGTATTTTTTCATAAAAGAATATATTCGTACGTCCCAAAAAATTCTGCCAGAAATAACTGATATCAATGCTTCCACCTTTTTTGTCTATTTAATAAGTAAAGAAAATATCGCATGAACTTTAGAACTATACAAGTTCAAAACCAGCAATAGTGCATCAAGCTGATATGAAAAATGTGAAGGCCGTGAAATGAGCAAATTAAGCACCCATATTTAATGAAACTTTGTAATTCAAGAACCTTGTTTATACGAGGGGAAGTCAAAAAGTAAAGGGACTTTTGAGAAAAGGTACATTTATTTTGTTGATAGAAAACTGAAACATACATTATTTTTCCACATAACTACCTTGCACTTCAACGCACTTTGCCCAACATTCCACAAGTTTTTTTATTCCGTCGGAAAAAATGCTTTTGGGTTGCACCTGTAATCAATTTTGCACCGCATCAATGACTTCTGCATCAGCTTCAAATCCTCTTCCCCTGAGCGCTTCCTTCAATGGTCCAAATATATGAAAATCACCTGCAGCTGGGTCTGGACCGTATGGCTGCTGCTCCAGCAATTCGAATCCCAACTTGATCCTTTATTGTTTCGGCCATTCATTTGGCAGAATGTTGCCGAGCGTTATCTTGCTGCAGAATGACACCTTTTCACAGTTTTCCCACAACGTTTGGATCTGATTGCAAGTTTCAGTCTAGTTCGCAACACATCACAATAGTTCTCACTGTTCACAGGAGGGTGAAATGAACGGCTACCACACCTTCCATGTCCCAGGATAGTGTTACCATAATCTTACCAGCTGATGGTCGACGTTTAAATTTCTTGACTTCTGGTGATGATGAGTTTCCAGACCATGCTCGCAGCCTTACTTTCCGGTTCGCGATGATGTACCCAAGTTACATCTACGTTAACAATAAGCTCCGTAATTGCATCTCCCTCGCCAAATGTTTGCGAGAGTTGTCCAAACTTTGTGCCTTATACTGCGCTGACAATTTTTGGGGACCCACCTTGCACACACTTTCCAAAAATTTAGAATGTCGAGTAAGATGGAATATGACCATGGCTGATATGTTAAGTATTGGGGATTTCGTCGACTGTGATACGTCTATTTTTCATCACCATACCCTCAACGACTTTCAAATTGTCCTCAGTCTTTGCCATCGATGGCCTGCCTGATCTTTCCTCGTCACATAAGAAGTTCTTCCCTGTTTGAAATGCTCTATGCGTTCATAGATCTTGCTTCGCGATAAAGAACTGTCATCATACTGCGCTTGCATTGGACGAATAATTTCCGCAGGTTTAACACCTTTCGTCAACAAAAAAACGAATCACTGCCCTCATTTCCTCTGTGGTTCAGATTGACAATGGAGCCGCCATGTTTAATGGTCTCCTACATAGAAGACGAAGTGCTTCTCTTGTGGAACACCTCTTGCCTCGCTCCACCTGTGGGGTCTACCGCCCCCTCCATCGCAGTGATGGATGTACAACATGTCAAGGAACCTCCCTGTTCCTGTTCACCCGTGGATATCGGTTCAAGAAAGCGAGGAAATACATCGAGTGATAGCGAGGACACAGAGCTGTACTCCGCATCAGTTGACGAGTCCTCGGAAGACAGCTTTCAACTTGTCCGGTACCGCAAGGCCAAACGAAGAATTCTGAACACATCTTCAGCGTCCAGTTCAAACACCGTGAAAACTGCACCACAACGATAGCCTCACTCCATCCTGTTTCTGCCACAGAATACTACTGACAACCTACGCGTCTTCAACAGGCAAGCACTCTCCCTATGTATAGAAAACACCATGCCAAACGAGGTCAAGGATGTCTGGATAAACACTAGGCAAAACATCCTGGCAATCGATGTGATGAACCCAAGCAGGCTGAACATACTACATCATGTAACACAGCTGGGTAACATCAAGGTCCGCTCCATGGTGCCAGCGAATGGTGCCACAATAGCAGTACAGTCGAACCTCGATATATCGAACAGCGCGGTGATCGCAAAATAGTTCGATATAGCCAGAATTCGATATATAAAATCACGTAGAAAACGCGTCAGAAACTAGCACAAATCAATCAATGAACCAATCGTGGCGCAATAGATACTCACATGAAGCTTCAAACAAAGTATTTATTTTGTTCGCTGAAAGTACTGAAGCAGCGTAGCCTGCTTCATATTGGCAACCGTGTGCTTGACCACGGCATCTCAACATAGTCCAAACGGTCCACAAGAGACAGTCCAGTGCCTTCTATTGCACCGCAGTAGCGGCGTACAACGGCCAACGCAGCTACAGCCTCAGTTGCAGTCGGGAGCGGGGCAACATCAGCGCTTGCTGGATCAGCCTCGGCAGCATCTTCGTTTGGCCGCTCAGCAGTCACTTCTGCCGCGATCTCCACGTCTGTTAACTCCGCCACTGTTCCGGTGCTGTCGTCACCGCCAACGAAGTCCTCAATGTACATGCTGTGTGGCTCAGCTCCGACAAAGCGCTCCCACTGGCTCCAGGTTTCTTCGAGCTGGCATTCTTCCTCTGTGCCATCCAAACGTCAAATCTTCGGTTGCTTCCCCGGAAGCTTCTTCAATGTGGCTCACGAAACCCGCATGCCGAAAGCACTGAACTATTGTCGACTGCTTGACATTGTCCCACGAGGCTTTCAGCATTTGAATGGCACCCAAAAGGCCTATCTTTAGCTCTTGGCCCATCCGCAGCGTGAGTAGCAAAATGTCGATCAGCCGACGCTTTTAGATGGACTTGAAAGCGCGAATAATGCCCTGGTCCAATGGCCGCAGCTTCGACGTCGTGTTCGGCGGCAAAAAATGAATTTCAATACTGCTCAGCTGGACATCTGTGTGGTGTGCTGTGCAATTGTCGACAATGAGACAAACCTTCCGGCCTTGACGTGCCAGCTTAGAGTCCCATGCCTTCAACCATTTTTGGAATATATCCCGAGTCATCCACGATTTCTTGTTCCAGGCATATGTAACCGGAACGCTGGGGCAGTTGTGCATGCACCTCGGGGTTTGAAACTTGCCTGTGACAAGCGGCCGCAGCTTCGTGCTTCCGTCCATATTAGCAGCCAACAGAACTGTGATACGCGCCTTGCCTTGCTTGCCGCCGTGGCACTTGTCTCCGCGAATGTCGAGCGTTTTTCGTGGAAGCATTTGCCAGAACAGGCCCGTTTCATCAGCATTAAATATCTGATTGGGCTCATACTTGGCGAGAATCTGAGGCCACTCTTTTTCAAGCCTCTTCTTGATCTCGCCTTCATTGGCGTCCTCACTTTCCTCCACGACTCTCTTCCCGACAATGTTAAAACGGGCCTTGAAACGTTGCAGCCAACCGCTGCCGGTGTTAAAGTTCTCGGCGCCGAGAATGAACACAAAGTTCTTGGCCTTCTGCTGTAGCATTGGTCCCGATAAAGGAATACTCCGGGCCCTTACGTCGATAAACCATTTGTACAGTGCCTTCTCGACGTCTTCAAAGGCAGCTTTGCGCACCCGCCGCGCGCCTGAGTGCTGGTTCTGTTCCGCCTTGGCCTTTATGTCACTCTTGTTTTTCAGCTGAATGCTCAAAGTACTCCTTGGGATGTTGAAAGCTTCGGCGACGCTCGACTTCTTTCCTCCATTTTCAACGCGCTGTATCACTTCCAATTTCGCAGCAAATGTCAGGGACGTCCGCTTCTTCGCGTTTGCAGCCATCACACCAACCACGACAGGCCTAAGCCACACACACACTAACAACGACTGGCGTAGCACAAGCAGCAGCACCGAGACGCACATGTCGTTGACGTTGTCAAACTAGCCAACCTGGCCAAGCCACAGCCACGCCAAGCCGCCGCGTGCGTACACCGCTACGTTCAAATGGCGCCCTCGGTGCAACCGATGTGGGCAGCTGTCGTACGCAGCAGTCTGGAACGCCCATCACGCCGCCGCTATCTTCGAGAGTGTTGCGGGAAAGCTTGCCTCCTATCAAAAGAGCGCACTTGGTCTGGGGCGGTGGAGTTCGATATATCCATTTTACATCCGGCCCCGTTCAAAATAAAAAATGCCGTCGATAAGAATACGAGCAGTACACTGTCCGTCGAGGTGAATGAATGCATTATTAGCACCATGCAAAATAGGTCCAAGATAAGGCGTTTTTACTTTACGGAGCCGGGAACACAGGTCACTCCGAAGAACAGAAATGGCAGCACCGGTATCGATGAGAGCTGACGCGGGAACACCTTCGATAGTCACAGAAAGCATGTTTTCCGGGCGAACAGGAGGAATTTTTGAAGACCGATAAGAAGCAGTTTCCCCTCCAAAAACTGCAACAGTTAGTTTTCCGAGTGCTGGTCGACAAAATGGGAAGTGGGGCGAAGCGGTGATGTAGAGCGCCTGTAAGATGATGGAGAACGACGTCTGGCCGAACGGGAACTATGAGGCAGATTGGGAGCAGCTGGAGGAGATGGAGAACGCTGTAGAGGGGACGAGTACGATCCGGGATAGTAGTCGTCTGATCGGCGAGTGCGGTCTCTTTCGTGCTCAGCATAGCCTCGTCTTTCATCCTGCTGGCGACGGCGGCAGAAGCGAGATATATGGCCGCGTATACCACAGTAAAAACAAACCAGACGAGGTGGACGCCACTGAGGGTACGATGGCACAGCAAGTGCTCTGGTTCCTATCGTAGCCAAGTGGTCATAGGAAACGCCAGTAGGCATGCAAGTCACGGTAGGGGTGGGTAGCGAAGGTGTGGAGCGCGCTCCCAGAGCAAGGTGCGTCGTGGGTGTAGTCATCGCTGTCAACTCCTGCTTTACGACCTCGCGCAAGTCGAAGGTGGGTGTTGGGTCGCAGGCAGCAGGTGGACGCCTTAGGTCTTGTAGTTGAAGCTCTTCGCGGATGATGATGCGGATAAGGGCACGTAGATCTGGAGAATGGGGAGCCTGAGGATCGCTGCTGTCATGTGGAAGACGAATAGACTGCAGCTTGTCGAGGCGTTGACACGTTGAAGTGATGTCTTGGACAGAAGCCGGATTTTGCACGATTAAGGCGTTGAATGCAACAGGCCCAATGCCTTTTAAGATGTGGCGAATGCGTTCGGCTTCCGTCATGCTGGGATTCGCACGGCGGCACAGAGCCAAGACATCCCTATGTACGAGGTGTAAGACTTGGTGAAGTTGGCGGCGCGTGCCGAGCTTCTGTTTGGCGACTTCTGCATGGCCAGACGAGGAAGGGAAGATTTGCCGCAGCTTGGAGGTAAACGTGGACCAATCCGCGATGTCGGATTCATGGTTGAAATACCACGTCTTTGCAACACCGGTCAAGTAGAAGGCGACGTGCCTCAATTTCTGGGTGTCGTTCCACTTGTTGCAAGAACTCACGCGGTCGTAGTGGTCGATCCAATCGTCGACGTCATCACCGCGGAGTCCCGTAAAGACAGGGGGATTGCGCTGAGGGCTCGTCACAGTCCAAGAGGGAGCCGCAGGTGAGGTCGTCTGTGTGGTAGGGTTAGAGGCGCCGGAAAAGCGTCCATTGTTGTAGGGGTTGCTGGGTGCAGGCGGCGACCGGAACGGAGCTCCAGGGAGGACGTGAACGTGAGATGACGTCAGGGTCTTGACGTACCTCCACCACTTTTATGCGAAGCATATTAACGTAGGTTTCGGGCCTTCGCGTGACGCCCGGCGGTGGCCACAATTGACCCTGAAGTGGGGTCACGTGATGACGTCACACAGGCTGCAGATGAGGCCTCATATTGCGCCATTGGTCGCCTCCCGGCGGTGGCCACCATTGACCTTCAAGTGACCTTCAAGTAGGTCACGTGACATGATGTCACGTGATGACGTCACACCGGCTGCAGATGGGGCCTCATATCGCGGCGTCGGTCGCCTCCCGGCGGTGGCCACCATTGACCCTGAAGTGAGATCACATGATGTGACGTCACGTGATGACGTCACACCGGCTGCAGATGGGGCCTCATATCGCGCCGTCGGACGTCGCCCGGCGGAGGCCTCCACGCTTCGGTTCGCACCGTCGCGCGCGACGCAGCGGCAGCGCCACCATCGCTGCATCACGTGATATGTGACGTCACACCAGGGATGAAGCGGCGCGCGCCCGCCGTCACGTCAGTCTCTGTGCCCGCAACCGCACCAGCGTCTTTGCGCCGGGCGTGTATGCGGTCAAGATGCCTCCAAACGCTAAAGATACGCTAAGGTTAAGCCCAGTGGATGCGAAGCATCCACTGGGCTTAACCTTGATAAGCCTCCAATTTTATAATACCGAGACCGATCAAGTTGTCCAGTGCTGTTTATTCCAAAAAAAGCAACGGCCCCAGCTCACGCGTGAAAAAGTAGAAGAACAGGGAAGGTGATGACGGCTATGTACAAATGAAAACGACAAAGTACGTTAATAGTGCTTACAATATTTTGACTCCGGTTTTTTTGTCACGTTCCTTGGGCTACAGTGCAGGTTGCGACATCCTCGCTTTCTTATCTTGACCCTTTGTAAGTTTATGATATGGCTATTTGTCTACCCTGAAAGTGCACGTGATGTGAAGCTAACATAAAATATGGTCCTCCAAAAAATTTGTATTGCGAAAAAAAAAGAAAGCAACAATGTCACGACCTTCAGCACACATTTAGCTATGCAGTCAATACTTAAGAAGCCTTCTATCACGTTTTTTAATTTCCCCAGGCTCTCCAGAAAGTTAAAAGGAGAGAAATTCTGCTCAATTAAATTGAATAAGATGTTCTCAAGATATCACTCTGAAACTTTTGTTGAAGCATCGGTCAGACATCCTAAACATTTGTGCCAATTTTCATCAAAATCCATGAAGAAATAACAGGGTGTCTACCAACCGGGCAAACCAGGAATTCTCAGGGATTTTAAGTAGTCTGGAAAAAGTCAGGGAAACTCAGGGAATTTGGGCCTCTATCAGGGAAAAATTAGCGGCAAATTTAGTGAAAGGGTCGAAAGTCGCAGTAATGCTGGCTCGAGTAGCAGACAGGAATCGTAATGAATCGTCTTTGACGCCCTGTCGTCGGCTGGAGGAATTGCTAGTGTACAGTCAAGGACTGACTTTCCGGATTCCCAATAATTTGGACGGCTTCGCGGCACCGTCACGTACCCCATAGAGTCAACGTATCAGAACGTGTGAAATTTCCGACGCAAGAACTCTTCGCCGTCCGATTTGCCGGACGTTTTCCCGTGATGGCAGGTCCGAAACGGCAATAATCAAAGGCACCACGGCTGCCGTTTTGATTACTTCGCCACCTCGAACCGGCGCTCTCGAATGCAGATCCGCTGGCAGCCGTTGTCACCACTGCGGCGACACTAGGCCTAGCTGCTTCGACGTTCGCTATGAAACTTCTTGCCGTTTGGTGCCGAGTTTTTTATTGAAAGAATTAGCTGCTGTCAGCAATGGTATGGACTCCGCCTTTGTGATCCTCGCGATTGACATAGAAAATGCCGGTTCCTGAAAGTAACCTTCGCCTCTGTAAAGAAATGTTACTTGGTGAAGCATACACAAAAGTATTGCAGTGAAGCATAACAATCGTGGGAAGGGGCTATTGCCACGGAACACAGTATGTATTCCTTAATTATACACGCGTGCAGCCGGTATTTCCTGTCACATTACGAGCACCGACATGTCTAATATGTGTAGCGACAGGCCTTCAGAGCGTTTTCGAACGTGCCTGTGGCGGTTTGAGTCCCTAAGGGCAGTAAATGACACGCATTTATTTTTTTGCAACTGGCTGATTTTTCGGACGTTTTCGCGGCCCCTAGGGAGTTCGAAAAATTGGTCGTGGACTGTGCAACTGACCAATATGCTTCAAGTGGTCCTTGGGGTGAACGAGTGACGAAAGGAGGACAAGAACAGAAATGAACTACGCATTGAGGAATAAACGGGAAAGGAAGCTTGCTGCCGCCGTTTTGAAGGAGCTTGAGCTCAAAAAATAAAGTTTTGGCTGATGCCGAGATGCAGGTGTCCCTCATCCAAACCAAAATAAACTCTTTAAAGCAGTGAAACACAACACTCGGGCGTCGTGCGCGGCTGAGAGTATGTCAGAACAGTTGAGGTTGACTTACGAGCTGTTGAGAGAGAATCTCAATTGTGACAAAGTTCGGGCCTCATACCACTGAGCTTGCGACAGTTGATGGAAATAGCTCATATTCGAAAATATTTGCTTCTATATGCATCTCTATTTTATTCGTATTTGAGAATGTCCGACTCCATTGCAATGTTTTTCAGAGACACTTTATTTGCTGTGCATTTTACTAACCACTGCCTTCTATTCTCTTTTTGAATAACATAAACACTACTCAATAGTATTCAAATTGGATTAAGTCGCTTTTTTAATTTTTTTCATGTGCCTACTAGGGAGTGACAGCATGAGGCGACATGTTTTAAGCCCGTCTTGAAATAAAACATGGTTCTGCATCACTCAGGGAAACTTGCAATGGCACTCAGGGAAAACGTGGAAAACTCAGGGAATTTGGAAATGTCAGCTTTGTAGACACCCTGAATAAGGAAATTGATTTTCAAAGCCACGTCCCCCCTTAAGGTTTTACATGCTTTCCACTTTTGTCTCCATGGAAAATAAGCTTTCTATACAAAAGAAAGGTGTGTGCCTCAATTCTTGTATAGCCCCTCTTCGTAGCGACATGTTATTGGCCAGCTATGATCGCAGTCTTGGAACTAAGCTCAGCCAGACGAGCACTGTAAAAGGGATGCGATACGTTGACGGCTTTTTAATATTTTACAGTACTAACACTACTGACGCGCAGCCTGCTGCTGCTATAATATTTGACCTGTTCCGCATAGCTTTAGATTCCTTTGTATTGACCACGGAGAATCCCTCAGACACCAAGCTCCGTTTCTTAGACATGGAGCTATCGCTCTCAAACAATCATGTCTCATCAATCAATCAATCTCATAACAGCCTTCCCATTTACTCCGCGCACTCAAAGATAGTCAAGTGCGGTATTGCAAGATCTTGCATGAAGGGGGCCCTCATCAGGTCTTGTGACCATCAAGTGGATGCAAGCTTCGAATTGCAAGTAGCAAGGCTGAAGCTCGCAGGTTTCCCGTTACCGCTTTTAACTAGCATCGCTGAAAGCCTCGCAACTAGCCTTAAAAGAAAGCAATCGGCAGCTATTCAACCTGAGAATCGCTCACGGCAAATGGTTGTGGTTATCCCATATGTGCGCCACATTGCGCATAATCTCAAAAAAGGTTGTCAGCAGGGCAGGCGTTAGGTTGCTGTTCACTGCTAGAAATAAGTTAGGCAGCCTGTGCCATCAAGTCAATCGGGTGCCCTAGAACAACAAAAAAAGTTGTAAAAAGCAGCACAGACAGAGGTTTGTTGTTTACTATTGTGAATGTGTGGTTTATATGATTCCTCTTTCATGCAAGCATTTTTACATCGGTCAAATGGGGCGGTGCATCAATGACCGCATGCGCGGACTCTCAGTTCAAAAACGAGCTAGAGATAGTCAATTCTCACTGCATTGTAATGAATGCGGCTGCAAGCTGTCTTTTAAAGATGTGACCTACCTGTCAAAATACCGTGATGACCGCGCACATCTTATTTCCGAAGCTTTCCACATTCATATTAGTGGTGAAGCATGTGTAAGCCTTCCCTCTATTTCTCTCCTTCCGAAGGAGATTGCCTCTTATTGCATTAATTGCAATTTTCGCCCCTGTGCATGCTAAATTCTGTTGATTCTGTGCTTTGCGATAGTGGCGGACTATATATACACTGACGGAAAGAATAAAAACACTTGGTTGTTAGTCAACACTGTTTTCTGTGTCCCTCTCCTTGTCGTGTTGTTTAGCGCTGTTTACTGCTCGTAATCATGAACCAACCATCCCAAATGCGTGCTCTTTTGAGGATTTTTGGGCCAATTTTTCTCTCCAAAGGGTATTTGTCTCCAACAAAGCTGGACTAGTTAGAGTTATTTGAGTTATGCAACACTGCAAACCAACAGGGAAAAGTTGAGGTGCAAGGAGAAAATAACAACATGAGAGGAACCAATTTTTGCAGCAAAGTCATGTCAGGAAATGCAGTCAGGAGAGCAAATGAAATTAGCCATAGTTCCTGCATTGTACTTACCAGCTTCCCTACAACGTATGTAAGACATCATCAAGCACACTCCTCTTCATACCAAATTTGAGTGGAAGGTATTCAAAGTTCGTATACCTCCTTGAAATCTTTGACAACCCTTTAATTCGGAAAAGGAGAGTCAACGGCCTTTAAAGCTCTTCGAAAGTAAATGCGCTTCATGAATGCCTTAAAAACTGGTGTTGGGGGCGAGTTTTGAACATTACATGTTACAACTATGTTTCTACCAACTGGAAAACCGGGAACTCTCAGGGCTTTTGAATAGCCTGGAAATAGTCAGGGAAAATGAGGTGTAACTATATTGAAAGGGAACGAAAGTCGCGGTAACGCTAGTTCAAGTAACAAAGGAATCATAATGAATCGTCTCTGACGCTGGGTCATCCGTTGGAGGAGTTGCCAGTGTGCAGTCAATGACCGACTTTCTGGACGCCTGATAAATTGGGACAGCTTCGTGGCCCGTAATGTCAATGTATAAGAACGTAAGAAATTTCGGACGCAAGAACCCTTCGCTGTCCGATTTTCCAGACTTTTTGTGGTGACCACAGGTTCAAAACAGCATTAATCAAACGCCACCATTTTGATTACTTCGGCGCTTCAAACCAGTGCTCTCGCTTGCAGATCCACCGGCAGCTGTGTAGCCACTATCGCGGCAACACTAGGGAACGAAAGTCGACGAAAGTCGAGCTGCTTCGACGTTTGCTATTAAGCTTCTTGCCGATATGTGCCGTGTTTTTCATTTAAAGAATTGACGGTTTGCAAAAATGCTGTTGCGAGCACCCTTTACATGGTCGGATACAAGAAGCAGACGAACAACCGACACAGCGCTAGCGCACCTTGAGATGCCAGTTTGTGGTGGTTTTGATGGCAGTATTTTCTTGAAAAGACCGGCTGGTTGTTTTGCATATTGTGCACAAGTTGCTTTGCTGCCAAACGGAGCAGGAATTTATTTCGGTTTCTGTCCAAGACGAGCTATCCGGCGAGGAAAGCAGCATGGTAAGCGACGGCCGGATACCATCACAGCACACTAGTTGCAACTACTGAACTGTAATATGCCAGCGCCGCGAGGTCAGTTCGGTCTTCAAGCTTTGAGATGCCCTTAAAGCAGCTGCATTTGGCCGGAAATCTGGAAAGCTTAAGATGGACGAGTACAGTAGGAGCTTGCGAAAGGGCAGGGGTGTCGCTCAATTGTCACTGACACATAATTATAATAAATATCATAAAGTGATGTCAAAAGTACATCTCATATGATAATTAGCGCCCAGCACTTCGCCACTGAAGTGCTCGAAACACCATCCAAGGGCAGCTGGTGTCTTGATTGGCAGTGTGCAGTGACCACTGTGCGACAGAGTTCCCTTGGCTTGCTCTTTACTGCTGACAGTATACAGACATCCAAATGTATTTTCATTTAGCCTCTTAATATTCATGCATGCATTAAAGAGTTCACAAAAAACTATGCATTCAATTGCTAGTGGAAGCTTCTCTGTAACTGGCAACACCCACAGCCAGCGAGCAAAGCCTACCACCTTTATCGATGGCAGTTAGTGCATGCAGTCGAGAGAACGGCGCGCTGTTTGAAACTTTCCCGTATTTACCGTACACCATAAAGGACCGTCATAATAAGACAAACAGCTCTGTGAAACATTGTTTTATTGCTATGGACCATATTAGTATGGTAAACTTTCCTAAGCGGAGCATCGCGCTCGGCCTGCTGACTTTGTTGGCAGCCATCAATCGCCCGAGCCGGTAAGCCTAGCTCCCGGTTGTCAAAGCAGCAGCTACCGATGACATGAAATGAAAATGCCGTGAGTTATAAAGCGTTCGTTTTCGTGAGCATTATATCGTCTCAACATTTATGTCGCAGTTAAGGGGGGACATGAGTTTTAGAGGCCAAAAATAGCGAAAAAGTCAATCTTTTGAAAATGGTATTTTCAGAATTTCCAACTATTATTGCATCACTTTGCCAAATGCTTTGCATTCTAAATCAATATTTTAGCCGTAAGATAAATTTTTGGCACCAGTGTTGGCCAAATATGAGCCAAAGTTACCGTAAAAAAAGCTATTTTTCCACGGCATGTGACAGCCCCCGCAGTCGTTCAGTCGCATCAACCTGTATATCGTTTGAAAGAGCAGTGTCTCGTCTTCATTTTCCCGCCACCACCGGCTCTGTCTGCACATTGGCAGTGAAGCAATTCTGCCTCAAAAAGAAAACCCAATGCGTTCTATTATTGGTCGACAAAGGCACATGACCCTCAGATAGCCACGTCATTGGCTAGACTGGCGTCGTCTGCATCACTCTGCGGCTGCAGTTCTGATGCAACAGGCCCTGTACTGCAGCACCTGCCTCTGTATGGACCTTGACTCGAAGCTCTTGCTCCACTCCGACGCATTCGGTGCAGCGCTGCCCCTTCATTGAAGAAGACTCTGCTCATTTGAAAAATTATCATGAATGATCATGCAGTGCTTTCTTTTTTCTGCTTTTTCTTCTTATTTTTTTTATTGCTTGAGAATTCAGAAATCTTTATGGCTCTTTCCGTGTAAGAAAATTGGCCGGTGACTGTGCTTATTTGCATAAAAGGTTGAATTTCACTTTAAGAAAATTTTGATACTACAGTTAAACCTGGACATAACGAAGTTGACAAAAGCTCGCAATTTTTCGTTACATGCAGGTTTTCGTTACATGCAGGTTTCGCGTGAAGGCTCGTACGAATGATGCAGAAACGAAACCAAATAGCTCAATATATCTGCGAAGGTGAACTCACCCTTCAAGCATTTATTTTACACCAAAAAACTGCGTAATTTGCGCTTGCTTCTTCGGCACAAGTGACGGCACAACACGCCGCTCCAAAGAAGCTAAATCGTGTAGAGCTCCTTCATCGTCGAGCGAGCCGACGAAACGGCGCATAACGTCCATTGCGTTCATCACCTCCTTTGCAGAAGGCACGTCACACGGATCTGCCTCACAGGCACCATCATCACCGCCATCGGGATTTTGCACGCTTTCAGCTACTGCTGCATCAGACATTTCTTCTGTAGCCACGGCGGCGTTGTCGGCAAACAAAAAGTCAGTCAGTTCAACGTCGTTGGGTACACCACCGTTAGTGCATAGCTCGTTCCACGCTTCGGCCACATCGGACGGAGTAGAAAGGTCTTCCTCCTCTTCCTCGTCGGCACCAGCCCGTGCGTTTTTGGCTATTCCGGCCTTTAAAAAGCAATTCGCGATAACTTCTGCCCTGACCTCTTGCCAGGAGGCAGCAAGCATCTCGACTGCTTGATAAATGTCGATCTTCATCTCCCGTTCCAGACGGATGTCGAGAAGTATCTTCTGGATTAGTCGGCGCCGGTAACAGCATTTAAAACTGTTAATGACCCCTTTGTCCAGGGGCTGTATTAGAGACGTGCAGTTGGCCGGGAAGTAATGCAGTTCGATGTTCGACAGCTGCAGGCCCTCGACGTGGTGCGCCGAGCAATTGTCCAGCAGTAGGCAAACTTGACGGCCTTGCCGCTTGACGTCCTGGTTAAATTCCTTCAACCACTCAGAAAATATTGGCCGAGTCATCCAAGCTTTGGAATTCGCCACATACTTCACGGGCATACTCTTTGTCCCCTTAAAACACCTGGGACGGGCACTTTTGCCGACAACTAGCGGGACTCGCTTGTCTGTGCCGTCGAGGTTGGCACACAGCAGAATCGTTATGCGGAGCTTGCTCTGCTTTCCACCGCGGCAGTCATCGCCTTTTAACGCTAGCGTGCGGCCCGGAAGCATCTGATAAAATAGAGCCGTCTCGTCGGCATTGTAGACATCAGCCGCCTCGAAGCGACTCAGGATTCCAGGCAGCTCGTCAGCCACCCACGAAGCAGCAGCATCGCTGTCTGCGGAGGCAGATTCGCCGCTGATTACTCTTCCGACGACACCATGCCGGCTCTTAAATCCCTGCAGCCACCCGTTGCTTGCCTTGAAATCATCATGGCCCAAGATACACGCAAAATCCTTTGCCTTCTGTTGCAAGATCGCACCACTTATGGGTACATTTCTGGCTCTCGTGTCCAAAAACCATGTGAACACTGCCTTGTCCACATCAGTGTATGTGGACAGCTTCAGTCTTTTTTTCTTCGAGCTTGTTCCCGACTCCACTGCGTTTCTGATGCTGTGTTCCGCACTCAAAATCGTTGATAATGTGCTCGCTGGAATGCTGAAACGGGCGGCAACGTCCTTCTTCTCGCCCGCGGAGACAGCATTTAAAATTGCGAGTTTGTCTTCAAAAGACAGAACTTTTCGTTTTCTGGCAGCAGAACTCATCACGACCAACCGAAGACGTAGTTAGAAGCGGAGACGCACGACTACACGCCGACAGGCAGGCCTAGCACCTCCAAAACAAGTCGGACAAACCAGTACCAGGGCACAGTTGACACACGCACACGTGCAGAACGCAGGACAACACTCAAAATGGCGAATGCAACGCATCCATAGAGAAAGAAAAAAAAGTGACGCATGTCGTTCGTCATGGAGTGTCGTTCGTCATCGTCCCTCTCCCTTCCCGCGCCCTGGCAATGAAAGAACCGGCTATCAGCGTTGCTTTTCAAGTGAATTCTTACACATAAGTGCGTCTAAGCCGTTGAAACAAATAAAAATCACTAAATAAGAATGCTTGTCCTCAAATCTATACGAAACAAAATAAATCTGAAAGAGAAATCAGCTGCCGATACCAATGCCACCTGGCGTCACGCTAGACAAGCAAAGCCTGAAAAGACTGCTACGTTAGGCACGGAGCGGCGCTAGTTGCCGCCATCATCATCATCATCGCTAACTTTGCTCGGTCGCGGCAATCCCTGGCGTTCGCGTAGCTGCTGGCTCCTTGCAATATTAATATTCAATAATCTAGAGCATTTCTTCGGCCGAATTTTTCTTAAAAGTGCAAAAAGTAATGACTGATCAGCTTTGGGAATTCGTTACATCAAGGCTAACCGCCGCAACGCGTTCGTTACATCAAGGTCGAAAATACATGGGCTTCAATGGGGGCAGCGTTGGGGAATTCAAAAACTTCGTTAAATCCAGGAATTCGTTACATATAGGTTCGTTACATCCAGGTTTAACTGTATAACGAAGTGCTGATTTTTATGGATTTAGTTCTATCAAAGTTTACCGTTTAGACTTGTGTAAGAGCCGCACTCCTTTTTTACAGTTTTGACGAGATGCAGCCCTTACACGGGACTGAACCTTTTGGTCAAAATGGTGCTGGCACAGATGGCGAGTAATGCACACCCCAGATCCCCGAATGTACCATTGCATCGGAGGTCAATGTGCAGTTCTCACCATCTAGTAACAGCACATGAAAGTACACAGCGCATGAAAATTCACCAATGTACGTGCATGGCATTGCCGCGCTGAACACGATTGCTTCTCTGTTGGTAATATGTTTTTTTCCAAATTTGGGGCTGCCAAGTTGGGGGTGCCACCCTTACACGAGTCCATTCTGTAGCTTGTTGGATACGGACCCTTTTCCTGGCATCACTTAAGTTTCCCGACCACATCAAATCGTCGTCGCATTCAAATTACGGTGCACAGGGGCGCGTCTACCACGTTACCAGACCCGTCAGACAGGTTGGCGACCCCCACCTCACACGTCGCCTGTCAAGCTATTGTCTCCCCCCATGCTTGACTCTTCCCAAAAGTGCAACAGGAGGCTAGCACGGTTCCAGGTAGTTGATCTTGGTTCCAAGCAGAGCTGTTTTGAGCTGTTTTGTAGCTCTGGAAGGTCATTCGAATAACAACCAGCCTCCTCCAGCTGAGCGCTTTCAGGCGGGGAGGCAACGCTGGTGGCAAGTCACCCAACGGACTGTGAAGTGCTTGGAGTGTCCCCATTGGCCGAATGTGACGGCACTTGCACGGGCGCCTACCATTGGAGGAAAATGATGTCACCTGAGCTGGCTCGACGATTGGCTGAAAATGACGTGACCCCCGAGAGACCGAAAGGGTTAAAAGCGAGAGACAGGGAGAAGAGACATTCATTCTTTCGCTCTTCTTGCCACAGGCCGCAGCGTCCGATTTGCTGCCAGCTGTCGATGACTTTATGACTGTTCATTACTTTGTGTTGTTACTGTAAATAATGTAAAGAAACCTTCAGTTCTTTAAGTCCTCCTCAACATCGGCCAACTCCCGCACTCAATGGCAAGATCTAATAACATGTAGTGCCCTTATGGAAGAGGTGTTTACCCTTCACAAGGGTTCTGAGCTGCGTTAGATGGTTAAGATTCACCATGGCAAAGCAGCACAGACGACGGGACAAGTGAAACAGGCAAGTGTCCCCTGCTTTACGTACTCTGTGACTGAATAAACAGTCAGTTGATAGTGAGTGCATGATCTTGTCTGTTTCACCCGTTTCGTCATCTGTGCAATTTCGTTGTCTTCTACACCTTTGTTTCCATATGTGTTTCCATTTACTCCCACAGTGGTTGTGTCTCCCTTTGCAGGAGGAAGAGTTCCGGGTCCGACACGAGGCCATTGTGCACCAACAGCGGCTTGAAGCTGCGTGGGCTCAGCAGCGGCTGCAGCAGCCACCCTCTCCCCCTAGCCTGCCGGCATCACCTTTGCTGGTGCGCAAAAGCCTCTCATTTGAGCGGGCATTGGCTAATTGATCAATTTAATCATTTGTGCACTCCTCCATTTAGTGTTATTATTAGAGATCTTGCACGGGCACTGCCAGGGACACAGAAACTTAAAAAAAATGAGCCTAGGTGGGACAAAGCTGTGCACTTCAGTCAGGATGGTCATAAAGACAGGACATGTATTTGCGTACTTAAAATGTCAAGTGAGTGTTACCTACGCCAAATAACTGCACGTGGTGACATTGGTGTGACATACTTTATAGTCAATCCATCTTCCCTATGTAAACAAGTTCCAACAGAGCTTTGAAGTCATTTCGCACCAGGCACTTTAACATCCTGTCCCTGCTAGCAATGGTTGACATGGGGATCTTCACACACTTTCTGGGGGTTATCTATCTGTCTGTTTGCATGTAGCCGATTTCCCACCTACCTAGATCACTGGGTAGTCAGTGATCTGACGCGTAGTACACCAGTCTCCTATGATGAGTTAACAGGGCTTGAAACAAACCATCGGACCAACATTGGTCACTGAGTCTGTGATAATGTGTCACACATCTACAAACCCCTTTCTTGCTGACATGGGTCACTGTAGATGCAGGAAATGTCACCTCCATGCTTGCGGGGATGCCACACGGTCGCTTTCCACACGATCTAGTTTACATGCACTTGCACTTCCACGTTGCGCACAGTTCTTTGAAATCCTTGAAAAACCTTGAAATAGAAAACAATGTTTTCAAGACCCTTGAAAGTCCTGAAATTTTTTGTTTCTCGTAAAAACCCTCGAACATCTTGAATACAGCCGAGCCCTCATATAACGGCCCCACTTAAGACAAACTTTTGCTTAAGACGAACGAAACCCGTGGGAATGTCAAAATATACCGTATTTACACGATTGTAAGTCGACCACTTTTTTCAAATTTGAAAATCTGAAGTGGGCGGTCGACTTACAATCGAAACCAAAACATGGCACCACCATAAAAGCGAGACCAATGGGAACTACAACGTAGTTACCATTTTCTGTTTGCTCTATGGCCATACCCATAGCTTTTCGCTATCCTGCGTGTTTGTTTGCTTTTCGGAAGGGTTTTTCAACATTTTTGAGAGTTTTACTGTGCACACAACACTCATGAGGGGGTGTCAATAGTTGATGGAAGCACCGCTGTTCTATTCACGGCGGCACCCTCAGTACGGCGGCGCTTGTGGGGAGCATCGGAAGTTCATGAAAGAGCAGACACCACTCGCAGGTTTCTCTTTGCCTGTTGCGCTTAGCAATCTCTATAGTTTGACGAAAGGCATTGGTTTGACGCATTCCACTTGACTGCCGGCTACAGGCTATTTCTATGCTTCCTCAGTCATCATGAGTGCTCCAGGCTCACTAATCATTCGGCACTCGTTCACAGCAGCGTTCAAGAGGGCTGCCATCTTTTACGCCGAAGAAACAAATAACTGCCCAGCGGGCTGCAAGTTCGATGTTTCTGAACAGGTGGTGCGAGAGTGGCGACTGCAGCGAAGCAAAATTTTCACCTGTGGAGGCAAGTGAGGAATTTCCCATGTTCTGAAGTCTGGACGCTTTCCGGAGCTGTAGGCCAAGCTTGCGGCGTACGTCACTGAAATGCAGGATCGGTGCCTGCCAGTGAAGTGCGACACGGTCATGAAACAAGCCCGGATCTTCACCCTTTAAGGACCTGCTCCGCCATGAGTACAACGAGTGGCTGGCTGCAGAAGACCGCGAACTTACGTCACCTGGATCTGTCAAAAGAGCCTCCCTGGTAGCTGCGTGTGGTTGGATGCATTCGGCGTGGGCTTGGGCTACTGTTCCACAAGATGTCATGGTACAGTCGTTTGCCAAATGTGGAATTTCGCTGGATGACGACGCACTGTAGGACCGTAGCAGTGCTGACGATGGCAGCACTAGTTAAAACGAGTAGTCCAGTGACCATGTCAGCTGCTAATCAATTTTCGTTATCGAATTTGCCCTTGGGTATGCTCCTTCTTTTTTTTTTTTTTTTTTTCCTGTCACGCGATTTGGGGGGGGTTGACTTGCATTCTAGTCGACTTACTATCGTGTAAATACGGTACATTATTTGAATGGCTAAAAATCGCACATACAACAAACGTCTTTGAGCTCGGCTGATAGTTACAGCGTACGCAAGGTGTAAACCTGGCTACGCATTGCGAGATGGCGACGGTCTCGGACTCCTTTGTGCATGCGGGCTGCTTTCCCACGAGTGTTGGCCTGCAAATCCACTCCGCTCCCTTCTCCTCCCTCTTTCTCACAACTCCCTCGCTTGTGTCAGCAGGCGTGCTACAGTGCTGGCTGCCGGCTTAAGTCCAGAAGTTTCATTTTCTTGACGTCACCGGGAAGCAGGCCTGTGTGCTACTGGCTCGTCCTCGACAACTGCCCAGCGCACCATGTAGAACCTTCTCTGACAATAGTGACTCGTACTTTTCTGGCCGCATAATACCACTTCAAGAGTGCAGTCACTTGTGGCATTGTGGAGCACGTACTCGTCGCCCTTGACCACTCAGCTGCCAACTTGCCACTTCAAGTTTCAGTGTATTCAGCCGTTGAGATGGTCAAGGCAGCCTGAGCGGAGATGACAGCTGCTTGCATGCGGAACTGTTTCCAAAAGGCCAGCTTCGTCAGCATAGTACCTGATGCCGAGCCTGAAGCTTCTGGAGATCAGTTCGGAAGCGATTTGTGGTAGCGCGTCATTGACTCCGACATGGGAGGCCATGACATTGGCTGGGATGATTTTATTTCAACTGATGAAGATGCTAATATAGCGGAACCGTGCATGGACAAAGACATTGTTTGGGATGAAGCGCGAGCCTAGAACGATGCGGAGTAATCGGACGACGAAACTTTGGAGCCGGCACCTGTAAGCGTGCCTGTGGCTTGGGCGACATAGAGGGCCTCTGGCAACTTATCCATGCCAAGGGCCTCGGCGAAGAGCATGCTTCTGCTTTAAGTAAGCTGGAGAAAGCCCTCAACGGATCTTCACTGCAGAGACAGACAAGCAACACTTACTTTTTTTTTTGTAAAGAAATAAATTTAGGATTTTGACTAGCAACTTTTTTTAAGCTTTGGTTCACTTGCTGCTACGAAGTTTGGGATAAAACGAACGGCTGCCGTGGGACATTCAGGTTTGTTATAAGCAGACTCTACTGTAATACAGTCTGGCGAATACAGATGGCGAATCAGCATGAACCTAGCAACCATCCCATTTTATAAACTATGGCCCAGTAAAATAAAAAGATGTGAGCTGTCACACTAGCCTGCGCGTCACAAACATGCGCGTCTTTGATCCCCACGCCTTGGAGGGCATGCCTTTGTCGCAGGCACACCCTTTCGCACCTCTGTCTGACAGAGCCTGACAGCGCCCAGTCGGCGCTGTTGGGCTCATGTTTTGAAGGAGTGGAAGAGAGATGGAAGAAAGGCATGCAAAGCTGGTGAGGCAGCGAAATCATGCCGCAACTAGTGTGTGGCACAAAAGTGGGTGCGGTGGCTGCAATTTTTTTTCTTCACGCAGCCCTCACGCCTTATCTTAGAGGTAATCAGTGGTGGGTGCAAACACTGGTCGAGCCAAAATGGCTGATAGTGTCATCCCACTGCAAGCTACACTATCAGCCACAGTGGCCTAGTTGAGGCGAAAGCTTTTCAGGCTTCCTCTTTTGTACCATTCATTTAGTGACATAATCAATATGGCACAAAACTGCATGTTTGGTTGTGGACTCTCAAATTCAGCTGAATTACCTTTCTCTCATGGAAACTTGTTCATTTTTTTTTTTTCAGATTGCGCAATAATGCAGAAAGCTTTATGGTCTTTACAGTGCAAGAAAAATGTCAGCGACTGTACTTATTTGCATAGAAGATCTAATTTCAGCATAAAAGAATTGTATTATGATGAAGTGCCTATTTCACAGACTTCATTGTAGCTAATTATGATTATAGTGTTGTGGAATTGTTATAGTAAGAAATTGCTACACGGGATCTCGCTCTGCCCCCAAAAGGGCTTGACGAGGTTAAATGTCCTTGAATTTTTGTCTCCGAGATATGTACGAGCCCTGAATTTGAAATAGTTCAGGTTTCCGCGTCAAGTGAGACAGTTGCGGTGTCTATGTCAAGGAATATAAAAAAAAAACAAGAAAAAATATTTTGCTTTGGAGGCAACTAGGAGCTTCCTCTTTGTTGGTGGTTTTCTTGGCAGTGCTTGGGTGGCAGAATTTATAGAAAATAGCAACTGCACAGGCCAAGAGCCAATAGCGACATTTTCGTGAATAGCTTATACGGTGACAACTTATGGGTTGATGAGTGGAGTGGTTAATTTTGGGCTTTCTCTATACAGTGGAATCTCGATGATACGAATCTCACGGGGTCACGAAAAATATCCGTATCAGCCGAAATTCGTATCATCGAAACAATTAAAACTAACTAAATCAAAGAGTCAGTGGTGAACTCACTCAGACACACGCACGTAAAAAGGATTTATTTCTTGTAGAAAATTCCCTAATGTCCTCTGCCTCTTATTCTTTGTCAGGTCAATTAGCAGGCTTTGTTCAAATCCATAAAAACGCGCGCACGTGTCGTCGCTGATTTCGTTCGCGCACGCCTCAGAACTTAGCGCGCATGCAGCGTTTCAGCCGCCGGTGGTGGGTCCTTCGCCGTCGCCCACGTCTAACACAAAGAACGCGGCCCGAAGCGCAGCAGCCACTCCGTCCAATGGCACGCGGAAAATGAAGAAAAGCACAAAAGCAACACAAGTGCCACCGCTTCAAACTCTTCGCGCCCAGTCGCGGCCTCCGCGCTGTCCGGCGCCGCATTTGCGCCTGCGCACCAAAAGAGAGAGGGACAAATCGCGTAACTGCGCGCTGTTCTCTTTCACTGCCATCGGTGGGGCTCATGCTCGCAGTCGCGTCCATCCGTGTGCTGGAATCGTGCCAACTGTGGTCTCTCCTCCGCGCAGCGGCGCAACCTCCTCCCCTCCTTACCAACCGGCGCGCCGGTCAGGGGCGCAGCTGCGCATAGCAACCGTGACGTCACACAGTAGCGGTAGAACGGGCGCGCGTGCGTCGGCGGTGGCACCGCCGCTCCTTCGCCAGCCGTTTCGTTGCAGTCGAGTGAGAGGCCCGTGTTGCGCGCCATGCGGTTCGGGGAAGCGCCAGCGGACGCCGGATTCCCCCAACACCAAGCGCCAGAAGAACAAGGAGCGAATGCGCATGCCACGAATGAACATGTCACCAGATGCGAAAGCAAGGAAGGCAGAAAAGAAACGCCAACAGCGACTGATTAGATCGCCGGGTACCAAAGGCAGGGAAGCAGAACGAAAGCGGCAGCAGCGACAGGCGATATCGCCGAACACCAAAGCGAATGAATTGGAGCGCAGACGGCAGCAGCGTCTGGCTTTCGCCAAGCACACTTTCAAATTTCCAATGTCTTCGGTAATTTTCGTATCAACCGACGCGGGTCGAAAATTGATTCGTAACAACCATTCTCTAACACGTTGCGAAGTAATGGGGCTCGGCCGGGACCACAGAAAAATTCGTATCATCCAGAAATTCGTATCAGCCGTGATCGTATCATCGAGATTCCACTGTAACAGCGGTTCTCAGCCATGGATTTCTCGGGGACCACTTGTGGACTGGTGAAAGTGATGGGGGACCCCTTGCCATGATGAGGGGGGTTATAAATTAACATAACATGCGGTGTGAAACAGGTGTGTTTAATTGCTACCTGGCAAAGAATGGTAAAACAAAAGTGCCACATCAATTCAATCTGGACAGCTTGTCAATAGATGGTGCGGTCACACTTAAGCAGAGTTACATATCTGCAGCCACATTCAACCTGTTTTTGTATTTGTTTCTGGAAGTGGCGCAAGCCTGGAACAAGCATGCTCGCGTGCATATGTCGTAGGAAACTGCAACAAAAGCTTTATAGCTATCCGATGGAGAAGGGGAAACATTTTTGCAGTCCTCAACCAGAATCGAATGCCTCAAGGCTTGTTGTGGCCACACCCGCAAGTAAATAAGCAAAAGAAAAACACATTTTTGCTGGCGGGGATGTCGCAGACTCCAAAAATGACTTCACAGACCCCCGGAGGAACCACTGCTGTGTAACAACAATAAAGAACAATCTGCCGCAGTATTCTGCAGTTGGTTATATCAATATTTCACTGTATGTGCCACTGTACAGGCACGAAAAACATTCCTTAAATTTCTCCGATGCTGAGCGGTATCGAACCCGCGCCACAGCGGTTCCTCAAGGACAGCAACCCAATGCATTAGCAGGCTGCACCACAAATGCAATGGTTATGTGCCGCTTTTCGGTACACTCCTTTTAGGCCAATGCTTTAGCGAGATGCGCCATGAATTAATTCTCTAGGTGCCATTCCGTATGTGCCACTCTTCAGTGAACCTCTGACCAACTGGGGTCACTGCGCGTGTGCCACCGAGTGTGCGGCAAACGGGGGAACAATTCTCACTGTTGGCAGGTACCGACCACGCTATGCTTCTCGTCTCGGAAGCCACATGCGGACTTCTTGGCAGTGCCACTAGATAGCTCAGCGTGTCTCGAAAGGAGCTCCAGAGAGGACCCGTCTGCCATTTCTCAGTGTTCACACGCACTGGCACGCCATGCATTTCGGAGGCCAGGTGCGGGCTTCGTGGTAGCGGCAGTAGATAAGATGGTGCCTAGTCTTCTTAAGGAAGCGCGAAAGAGAAATCCTGCTGCAGTACACGCCTCATACAGAACTAGTTTCCACAGTGGCGATACATTGTGTCGCTATATTGTCGCTATATTAGCAGTCATCCAGTGCTAATCGCACTACCATCGACAGTCATCGTGAAATGGGTTCATTATTGCTTGAGATAATTAAGTAACAATTTTCATTTGTTTTTAGAAGGATAGACAAATAATCATTGCACAATAATGTAGAAATAACACATGGATCAATACTAAAATCATGTGACATGCAATGACGGAAGCACTTTTATGATTGGTTCATTTTTTCTTGTGTTATAGCACCCTGAACTCCAGTATTTTGAACATGGTCATGCATGGTGACGCAAAAGACAAGTTTTAAAAATGTTAGAATAGAACTTTTTTATATCTGCTCCAAATGTTGTGTGCTCCAAACATTTAGCCTTGTGCAGCTAAAATAATTATTCTTCTACCTGCGATAGATACTGATTTATCACAGTAAACAGTTGGCTTTGTGTCAAAATGTTTATTTTGTGAAAATGAAGAAGACAAACAAATCACCTGCCCTATAGCTTTAAAATTAATGTATTATGGCTGAAATATTGACTTACGAGATAAGGAACTGGCAGCTAAAAAAAAATAATTGGTACAGATTCCAAACATGCAGTTATACAAAATTCAATTTTTTTGTCATTGTTAAGACCAAAGACCCTCGCCCCCTTAAGAAGAAGATATAATAGAGTTGGGCAGGTCATGTAACAGACAGAGCAGATAGCTGTTGGAGTGACAGAATGGGGTTCTAAAAGCAGTAGGAACATAGTTGAGGACAGTGGAAGATTATGTGGGGTGATGAAGTTATGAAGTTTTTAAGCGTAGCATGGAGTCAGTTGATGTATGACGTGGGTAGTTACCACCAGGACACTGGCTTTCGGCCTGCAGTGGATATGGATATGTGGATAATGATGAGAATTGAAAAGATAGATGCTTTATAAAAGGAAGCTGAAAAACTGGGAACACACTAAAGCTTCTACATTGAAGGTGGCATGTAATAGCATTAAAGGATGCCTGGCTCCTTTTCACGCTTGCCTGCAACTGCAGCTTATGCAACCGTTATCTTTACCGGGAAACATTTGCAGCGAACTTTTTGTGCGAAGGCAAGCTTTCTGGTTCTTTTCTGATCCATGGCAGCCATTACCACTGCTTCTGTGGATGATAGAAATGCGTTATGGTTGTTAGAAAGCATGCTGTGCGTGCCGCTTTGTGGTTGGTAGAAACACGGCGCATGGCATGCTGTCATTGGTAGACATGTTTCGCTCATGGTCAACTCACACTCGATGGCATCGATGCTGTGCTCAATTCATAACAGGGCCTTTACAGCTTTCACTTTAAAAGGTTTTGCTCATCTAACATGCTGCTTCAGATGGAAGTGACAACATGTGAAGTGACACAAATGATGCACACCCAACTTTAACTACATATGTTCTCAGGCACTTTAAGAGCTAATCAAACTACAATCGAACCCACCTATAACAATATTCAAAGGCCCAGAAAATGACCCGGTTATAACCGGACCGCACAGACACACAGAAAAAAGAAGGGAACAGAGGGGGCCGACATCAGACATAATAATTAGACAGAAAATAGTAGTCAGACCCACTTCTAATTGTGGTGTCCCCGTGAACACTTATGTGTTGTATGGTAAGATAAACTGCTTACTATAATGTTCCTGTAAATCTGGTTACTGGGTGTCTGCACCGAAGGGGGAAAAGGAACACAGTGTACTGTAAAATAAAAAAAAAGAGTAAAAATAAGATTTGAGTCGCCACAGCTGCCTGCATGTCGCCCAACACGTCTTCCCTGCATTGAGAGCCTCATGCACCTCTCTCCCTTCCACGCCTCCCACTTGTGCTTCAGAGGTGTGGATAGGAGATGCGCCAAGACGTGTGCCGATGCAAGGAAGGCGTGCTGGACGGCATGTGCACCACAAATGCGGGTGCAGCGAAAATTCGCCGTATGTAGGCAAGTGGGGCGGTTCCAGGTTTTTGTCTTTTTCTCCTCGATTCTGCTTTCTTTTTTCTTTCAGCCCAGGCCCCCAGTAGCCAGATTTACAGGAAAATTCTACAGTCGACTTATGTCTATTCGACCCTGATGGTACTCATGAAACAGATTTAATTATCAGTGAGGACGAATTAAACAAGATTAAGAAAAAAATGCCAGAACACACCGCTGATTCATTAGATAGTATTTGCCCACTTCTAACGCACCCCCAAATTAAACAGGCACACACTTTCTTTGTGGCCAAAGCAGAAAACTAATGTATAAATGAGATTGAAGCTCCTACATTAAGTAGAACACGCACGATGCAGTCCGGACGAAGCTCAGGCCGCTTCCCATGTTAAACGTAGTTGCAGGCGTATGCTGCATACATTTGCAACACCGCACTGACGTAAATCTAGCGGTGGAGTCGCAATGCAATACACTGCATGGTCATTTGCAGTAGTGCGTGCAATTAGGGCAGGGCGCATGCGCCATCGCACTGTGAAAGAAGCAGATTGTTTCTGACCTGATACCGTTGACACTGATGTTTGATTGCCAGTAGCCTATTTTCCAAGCCCACCAAAGCACCACCTCCTCCTTCTCTTCATATTCTTGGCTTGCAGCGTGAAATGACACGCGCACAGACTAGAAGAAGGCAGTCTGTGTGTGTGTCATTTCGCACTACAAACCAAGAGTATGTTACCATACCAACTCGCCCAACTTTCTATCCTCATTCTCTCCCACTGTACTTTTAATCCATTACAATATTACATGAGGAGCAAATTTGATGTGATAAGAAAAAGCTCATATATGGCGTGTTGTCAAAGTTTACGGCTTGTGTGAATAATGTGAATGATTATAGGACTGAAACTTTGACAATAGTGAAGACTAGCTTGAGCAAAAGTCAGCTTAAGTAGTGAACATTCACACACATCACACAGAACATGACGAGTGGGTTCACTGTGATTCCCAGGCATCCAGTGATGGGATGAGGACACCACCACGACCGAGCCGTGCTGGCACTCCCCAGGGTGGCGACTTCACCATCCGCCGAGGCCTGGAGAGGGCACGCGAGGAGCACGACCTCATCGAGCAGCTTCGATGGGTGAGAGTTCTCGCTGCACTTCTGAGGCAGAAAAACCGGGTTGTTCGTATTGCCTGGCTCATTTACATTGCTGAGGACAGAACACAGGGATGGGCATTGTGCGGTACACTTTCTGTGTGGCGTGGACAGAAGGCTACCTCCATTTCTAGCCACACAGTGTCTCTGTAACGCTTCCCAAGGCCGCAGTGCAAGTAATTACACCTGAACTTCATCATAACAGTTAAAGCAAGAGCCAAATGCACTTTATCATTACTTTCAATTACTTCATCAGTTATCAGCACTTGTGTCTGTCTTCTTTGCCTTAGGTTTGCGTTAAAGTTGCACCATTTATTTCTATCATGTGCACTAGAACATCGTTGGTATGATCCCAGTTAAGTACGATTTCCCGACACCAATGTTTGCGATCAAGAACACAAATATGAGGCAATAGAGTTGCATTCGTTTTTTTGCCAACTCATGAGTTGATTTTTCAGTACCAACGTTCAGTACGTCATCAAACTGCGGTCGTATTATACGTTTTCTGGCCACTAGATCCCATTGTACGAGTTGGGGTCGGGCATGTCAAGAGGTGGTAGCTGGCCCATGCCGTCGTCCGGATCATCCACGCTAGGGACGTGGTTGAAGGGAGTGACTTTTTCATACCGAATACTAGAAGTACGGAATTTAGTTATAACATTTACATGAAGACTGGAGAATGTTACATTTCATCAGTCTAGCATGACTGAAACAAATCGCACCAAGCAACCGAAAATGGCTGCTTAAAACTCAATGTTCTCCCTAGACCCCAGGCAAGGGAAATCTGCTGCTCCACCTTCGTCCAGTCGGAGCTTCCAATGTCGTCGATGTACCCGCCTTGGAGGCCGACGGTTCACACACTCACTCCCGCACTTTTGTTTCACTGAACACACAGAGGGGAGAGGGTCCTCGTAAAAGCTGGTGCATCTTGATTCCAGAACTGACTCCTCAGTTAGCTTCCTCGTATGTCAAGATTAACGGAGTCCATGGGCAAGCCCCACCCTTTTCCAGGAGTTCTCTTGCTCCAATTAGACTGTGAAGGCCAACTAACTATACTCAGTCCGCCAAATGGGGCTAGTCTTGCTGGCGCAATCGGGCTGTCCGAAGGAGGTGCATTGTTGGCTTCACGAAGCAATTCATCGCAGCAGGCTGGGAGAGGTTCAAAAGTCACTACCCTCTCCTGCTGGCCGATCGTAACACCATGCAAGCAAGAAAATGCGCGAGGCGCACGCGATCGAGAACAATATATAACGGCCTGTCACATCAGCTTCCCTGCAATACTCACCCACCTGAGTTACATTAAAACGGTGGCGCGCATTCAGTTTCTTATTCGAGCACCAGCAATTCACCTCACGGGTTGTCGCACACTGCATTCACAGCTATTGCCACCAAACCTATTAGGATCAGCAGCTTCACCTATATGTTTTATGGTGCATGGGGTGTAATGTCGTTGGTAGCGTACTACACACTTTTAGTAGGCAATAATCCTAACAGCCCGCTATTCCCTGCTGCAGGCGGCATGATGAGGGTGTCACATTTTGCTGATGCATGATGTGAGTGTCACATCCAGTGTTGCCAACCACCTTGATTTCGTTTCGGTTTCCTGTCGCTGTCTCTAAACAGTGTGCAATAGGAAAACAACAAACCGTGTCTCGAACCAGCGAAGCCCCACCAGTTCGACACGCGGTGGTATCTCATGCATCGTGCGCAATAATTCACATGATGTAGGTAGATGTCGGATACAGTTGAGTGTGTCAAATTTTTTAGTTACTTTGGATTCGACGTTTTCTCGTTTAGCTCGTTTTTTCTTGCATTTTTTGCCCGAACGACAAGGTGTGAACAAGGCTCTACTTTATATATGCACCAACTCACTCAGGTATCTCCTGTTGAGAAATGACTTCATTATATCCATTCATCATCAGCAGCAGCAGCAGCCTATTTTATGTCCACTGCAAGACGAAGGCCTCTCTCTGTTATCTCCAATTACTCCTGTCTTGTACCAAATGATTCCAACTAGCGCATGCGAATTTAATAATTTAATTGCCCCACCTAGCCTTCTGCCGTCCTCGACTGCACTTCTCTTCTCTTGGCATCATTCCATAACCCTAATGGTTCACCGGCAGGGTGTTTTGAGCACAAAAAACAAAGTAGTGGATGATGCCATGATGCAGGTGACCATCATCGAAACCAAATGAACACTTAAAAGCAGTGATGAAACGCAACACTGAAGCGTTGTGCGCGGGCTGACAGTATGTCAGGACAGTTGAGGTTGACTTTCCAGCTCAGAGAGAATCTCGCTTGTTACAAAGTTCGGGCCTCATACCAATGAGCTTGCTATGAGTTCATAGAAATAGCTCATATTTGAAATTATTTGCTTCTCTATGAATCTCCTTTTTATTCACATTTAAGAATGCTCGACTCAATTTGCCATGGGCTTTACCATTTTTTTTTCGAAGAAATTCTATTCATTGTGCATTTTACTAACACCTGCCTTCTGTTTTCTTTTGGAGCAAAGTAAACGCTGCTCCTTACTATTCAAACTGAATTAAGTAGTTTTTTTTAACATGCTTGCTAGAGAGTAACACCATTGGGCAGCATGGTGTCAGCCCATCTTTACATAAAACAAATTTCTGGGTCACTCAGGGAATCTTGCAAAGGGGCTCACGGAAAACCTGAAAAACTCGGGGAATTTATAAATGTGAACTTGGTAGACACCCTGATTGGTTATCTAACCTATGCATGACATAACCTGCCCAGCTCCATTTTTTCATCTTAATGTCAATTAGAATATTGGCTACGCCCATTAGTTCTCTTATCCAAACCGCCCTCTTTATGTCTCTTAACATTATGCCCAGCATTCTTTATTGCATCGCTCTTTGCACGGTCCTTAACTTGTTCTCAAGTTTCTTTGTCAGTCTCCAAGTTTCTGTCGGATATGTCAGCACCAGTAAATTGCACTGATTGTATACCTTCCTTTTCAATGATAATAGTATGCTTCCGGTCAGGAGCTGGCAATGTCTGCCGTATGCGATCCAACCAATTTTTATTCTTCTATGAATTTCCTTCTCATGATCAGGGTTCCCTGTGATTAATTGACCTAGGTAAATGTACTCCTACACAGACTTTAGAGGCTGGCTTGCGATCTTGAACTCTTGTTTCCTTGCCCGGTTATTTATCATTATCTTTGTTATCTGCATATTAATCTTCAATCCCACTCTTACACTCTCTCTGTTAAGGTCCTCAATCATTTGTTGAAACTCGTCTGCATTGTTGCTGAATGGAACAATGTCATTAGCAAACCCAAGGTTGCTGAGATATTCGCCGTCGATCCTTACTCCTAAGCCTTCCCAGTTTAATAGCTTGAGTACTTCTTCTGGGCTTTACCATTTTTTCCGAAGATATTCTATTGGTTGTGCATTTTACTAACACCTGCCTTCTGTTTTTTTTTGGAGCAAAGTAAACGCTGCTCCTTACTATTCAAACTGAATTAAGTCGTTAATTAAGTCGTGTTAATGCTATTCACGCAGTGAATAGCATTAGAAAGATTGTGTCTCCTTGCCTGACTCCTTTCTTCACAGGAATATTCCTACTTTTCTTGTGTAGAATTAGGGTAGCTGTGGAATGTCTGTAAATGTTTTCCAGGATATTTACATAAGTGTCCTCTATTCCTTGATTACGTAATGTTTCTACGACTGATCGTATCTCTACTGAATCAAATACCTTTTCGTAACCTATGAAAGCCATATAGAGAGGCTGATTGTACTCTGCGGATTTCTCGATTACGTGATTAATGACATGGATGTGATCCATTGTAGAGTATCCCTTCCTGAAGCCAGCCTGTTCCCTTGGTTGGCTAGAGTCCTGTGTTGCCCTTATTCTGTTGAAAGTTACCTTGGTGAATATTTTCTATAATACTATATTTTCTGTAATAAGCCAGCCTAGTTACGGTTTCATTCATTGCCTCTATGTCATCTTCATCTCTCTGTTCTAAGGCTGCATATTTGTTTGCAAGTGCCAACCTGAATTTGTCTTCTTTTACCCTTACTGCATCTAGGTTGACCTGTTTCTTCATGACCAATTTTACTTTTTCTCTCTTCAAATTGAGGTGAATCCTAGACATCGCCAACCTGTGATCATGACTCTTTACCCTACCTAACACTTCTACATCCTGCACTATGCTCAGATCGGCAGAAAGTATGAAATCTATTTCATTTCTTGTTTGATCATTAGGGCTTTTCCAGGTCCACTTACTGTAGCTACGCTTCCTGAAGAAAGTGTCATATCCATTACTCTATTACATCTATTGCTGCCCTTAAAGATGTCCTGTACCATCCCTTGGGCCTAGTGAAAAAACATAGTCCACGGATAGCGTATGCTGCTGTGAACATCTCTGTCAAGTTTTGCAGTCGTGCGCGGCACGTGGAGCTCGCAAGTCGAGAACAAAGTCACCTTTCTCTCAAGTTCGCCCTCTTCAACAGAAGCCTGCTCCTCACTCATTTCTAGACGCTTTGTTTCGTAATATATCAGATTCCCATACATGGCTGCTATCGGCCAATAGACATGTTATGTTCCTTTGTAGATACAAGTGTGTCTTTACAAACTTTGTCCAATCTTACCCCGCAATCTTGATTCTGGCAATTTGTATCATTTTTGTGGCGTATATCTTGCTAATAAAACGTTTATGCATGAAAAGTGCATTCATTCTGCTTTTTGTTTATGTATTACAGAAAATACTGAGCAGTGTAGTTCCTTCAGAAAAAAAATCTGGCGTAACCTACAAGAAACACCTATTTTCCCCATGGTAGGGAAAGAGTTAACAAATTTTTGGGCCCCTTCGAGTTCGAATTATTGAGATTCATCTGTAGTGAAGCTTGTTATGTGTAGGTTTAGCTGTATTTGCTTTGTCTAGTGTTTTAGATTCAACTGAAAAGACATGGATTACTAAATTTTCTTTGCGTCTCATGTAACGATCCAAAAGTGTGTGCTACAAAAACCAATATGTCTGCTACAAATGCACATTTTTCCCTGTTCTAACACTGCTATTTTTTTAGTCATGATCTTTCCTTGGCTGGAGCAGGTTTCACGCAATAGTCGGTCTTTATGGCGCAAGGATTTTCCACTTTGGGGCCTCATGGAATGCACCAGTATTCAAGGGGTCCTGAACAGTTTTTCAGCACACTTGTGATATGTCATGTGTCATCTGTGTTTACAAAGTAAAAAAATAATGCAAGCAGTTGCACTACAGTCCAACATGAAGAGCTAGCCGAGTTCAAACTTTCTAGAAACAAGTCTCCCCACTAGGAGTGTAGAGAGGCGTTTGCACAAGGCTCACCCTACGAGCCATGGTCAGGAAAGGGCACGACGCTTCTCCACTCGGCAACGCACAAAGGTGCTATGGCAGGGTTCATTGACTTTCCGACATGGCGCATTGAAGGCTCCAGAGTCAGATCGCCAACAAACGTGGGTTTATTCACCCAAGATACAGCACAGTGCGACAGTCGCGGTGCTTACAGGCAAAGGCTCACCGCAAGACCGATCGAGTATGCGCGCCTGCTGCGCTAGGGCTAACTGGTAAACGGTCCACCAAGCGCGAGAACGAGGAGTCGCGGGAGCAAAGGTACCATGTAGCTAACTCGTTGCGGGCCTGTGAGCATCTGCCGCGGTGATGAAGCGCTGAGCGAAAGAGAGCTCGGGTGGAGAGGGCAGGGTGCCCGGGGGAACGCCACTCGGGAGGCCAATCAGTACGCGTCCTGGTGACACTTGTTCCACGGTGATTCGAGCCGGGGAGAGAGCAGCACGGTTTAAGCGGGAAATTAGCTCCGGCACGCTAGCTGTGTCTGCCATGTTGCTGTTACGGCGGCGGTTCGCAGAGAATGCGCGAGCTGGGGGATGAGGCACGGGGAGGCACCTCGATCCCCACAGAGGAGACTGCCACATTCAAGAAAAGGGTGTAAAAAAGGAAATGGATACAGGCAGCAAATGATCTGCCTGCGAGTGATAGTGGAAGAGCACTATCTGGGTCTTGCCAAGGCTTGGTAGCTGCTCCCACTGCACCGTGTGAATGCCTGCCCTGCTGTTGTGCTGTGCAGGTGATTGAGAGCAGACTAAAGGTCCAACTGCCAGCTGAAATTGGCCCATCCCTTGTGGATGGAGTGGTCCTGTGCCACCTGGCCAACCAAGTGCAACCACGATCTGTTGCCTCCATCCACGTGCCCTCTGCTGCCACGGTGAGATGTGACACCTTCTGCTATATAAAAAGACTGCACCCAATATTTGGGCCAAGTGCAGTTGCCGAGCCTTTTTTTAAGGCTACTTGGTTGTTTGGAATTTTTCGTTACACTGCCACATGCCCCTTTAATCAATGTATAATGGCACAATAAAGTGGCTTGCCTATTTTTTTGTTGATGGTCTGTTTGTACCACATGTTGCACTCTTTTCTGAGACATGCGGCTACCTTCCCTGAATGGCTGTTTTCTGCAGCTGCCTGTAGGCAGCTGCAGAAAACCTTGAGGGGGCAAGGCACTTCAAGAAATTTTATTTTTTTCAACAGTTTGAATAAAATTTACGCAGGTAATGTATTTTCGCTAGCTGATCTCTAGAATGAAATAATTTTTTTCTATGATACATATTTTTATGATATCCAAAACAAAATGTTCTTTGTTTAGGACCTAAGTAGCTATTTAACAGCAACTTGCATGGCAATGCACAGCACATAGAATCGATTCTGAATGTTCATAGTGTATCGTAAGCTATAAGTCATTATTTTAGGCCGTTTTGAAGCAAAGTTATAGGTTGTCAATCTTAGTCATAACAAATGCCCAACTTGATATTTTTATATTATCAAGGTGGGCATTTTTAAGGTGAAAGCCTTTCTAGGCTCATGGTGAAGTTTCTGTCAGCAGACCTGACCGCCGGAGTGTCCGCCGAAGCATCATCACGCCATATGAAGACAGATTAAAGAATGAAAAATGATTGGTAGTGACAGTTAGTAAATGATAACGTTATAATAGAGATCAGTAGAGGTTAATACTGACTAGTAATGACCAATATGTCTAACAGTGGCTTGTAATGACCATAATTGATTAGAAATGCCTAGTAATAAGTAGTAATGCCTACTAATGACATTTAATGACTACTAATGACTACGAAATTACCAATATGTTTAATGATGGCTTGTAATAACCACAATTGATTACAAATGACTAAAAATGCTTAGTAGTGAGCAGTAACGACTACGAAATGACCGATATGTCTAATAACAACTCGTAGCGACTACAATTCATTAGAAATTACTAAAAATGCTTAGTAATGACCAGTAATGACTAATAATGACTGAAATTACTTGTAATCACTACTGTGGGGTTCTCACTCATGCTCTTGGGACAAAGGAACGACAACACAGTAGTGCAAGCAATCACAAGGACATTTATTGCACCTTTCATAGACTAATGCGTGATAGCCGAGTTGCTATCCACAAAACATACCGATGGCCATTTGACAAATCGAAGTAGTCCGACTCGCCGCGAACGGTTAGCGAGCGTATATGTTCACACCAGGCTGAACACTAATACCTGGTCATTCGCACCTGAGATTACGTGAACGGTGGCGCCTTCGAACAAGGCCTCGCGAGATGGTCTCGCAGAAGCATGGATCGGCGCATACGCGGAACATCTGCATCACTTGCCGACCCGGAGCCAAAGAGGAAGAGCTTACTCCCTGTCGCTCCCGACCAGCCCCACTGTTTGGTGGTGCTAGCAGTGCCATACTCGCGCCATCTCTCGTAATGCACTGCAAACAAACCGACAACCAGTGGCACTAAGCTACGTGGAGAAGGCAGATTACAGGAGACGCGAGACGTGCAGGGAAAACAACATATCAAGGGACGCGTGAGAGTCGCGCATCCCCACATCCCCCCAACTTTAAATAACTATATTCCGGCGAAACATGTCACACAGTCTAACATCAACGCGTGCTTCACGAACAAGAGCTGGTGCATGCAGCAGTAGCCATGCTGAGGAAATGTCTATGCGCTGTGCAAGTACAAATGTGAGCCAACATTGTCCTTGGGGTACACCTGGCGTGCACTGGTCACAGCGGCAGCTCTGCAGACTCGACAGCCCAACTCCAGGCCAAGACTCCGGAAACGGCGACGCTGTAGTCGGAACGAGCAAGCGTCGCTTACGCCGACATGCCCTGCTCGCGAGAGCTGTTGCAGCTGTTGGTGACTACCGGCTCTTTTCCCTGCCGCCGAGGGTTGCGAGCTGGACACAGGGAGCCACTGAAGTCACGGCTCCGATGACTATGATATGACCAACATGTCTAATGACGGCTTGTTATGACCACAATTGATCACAAATGACGAAAAATGCTTAGTAGTTAGCAGTAATGACTAAAAAAAAGAACAAGAGGCAAGAAGAGAGAGGCGAATGAAAGGACGAAGAGTAGGCTTTCGCCGTTCACCTCTTCAGAGAGGTCTTACAAGACCCTGTAACATTTTATCACTAAGTTTGACAACATATAACTTCACTCAGAAATGGCCTCAAACAACAATTCATAACTTAAAACACACTGTGAACATTCAGTATCGATTCAGTGTGCTGTATGTTACCGTGCAAGTTGCTGTTAATTAGCTCATTAGGCCTTAAACAAAGAACATCCTCTTTTGGATATCATCAAAAATGTTTATCATAGGAAAAAAATAATTGCATTTCTGAAATCAGATGGTAAAATTACATGAACAGTGCAGATTTCATTAAAATTGTTTAAGAAACTAAAGTATTTAAAGTGCAAGACTGTCACGATCTTCAGCACGCATTTAGCTATGCAGTCAATACTCAACAAGCCTTCCATAGCGTTATGCTCCCCAGCCCTTCAAGGAAGTTTGAGGGTGATAAATTCTGCTCAATAAAATTAAGTCAAACGTTCTCCCTGGTGTTCAAAGCATCAGGGAGACATTACAAATGTTTAGAATGTTAGACATTCTAAACATTTTTGCCAATTTTCATAAAATCCATGAAGAAATAAGGAAGTTGATTTTCAAAGCCACACCTTTGGTAGCCTTCCCATTAAAAGGCCCTTCACCAGGTCTGGCCATTTTGAGCTGACAAGCGTAGAGCACACATTGCGTGATAACGATCGTGTCTGTGCAGTATTACATCGCTACGCGCTGTGGATAGATCTGAAATTTTATACTGAACGCCGTTTTTCCTTCTCCTCGCGGCTGCCGCGCTCCAAGCCAGACAGTGACATACTCGTGTTCCTGCGCCTACGTATTCGTGTCTGCCGTCTGATGTCGCTCGTGGTGACACGTGACTTTGAGAATTATTCAAGACAACATCTGTTATCTGTATGATCTGTTGCTTGAATTGATAAATTGAAGTTTAGAGAAATACTAAAACACACAAACTGAATGTCTGTGTGTTTTTTGTTTTACTTCACACCAAAGCAAGAGAGATGTACTTCTGCTTCGTCTGCATGTTCCCACAGTCGTGCGGTCACATGCACAGGTACCAAAACTGTGCCATTTTCTATCGGGTTCCAGCGCATGATTATGCTATGCACTCCGTTTGTACTGCCTCATTATCTGTGTAGCGCTGAATTATACCACTAGTCATGTTCGCTTATGCACAGCACACCAAATCGTGTGCTGCACAAACGAGACAACAGCTCGCATGCGACGTCGTCAGTGGAAATGCATAGCGTTCCTGACTGGAGAGAGCATCTTGGTTGGCAGTGAAGCCCGCCTGCTGAAATCATGGGTTCGCGTCACTGAAGTACTTCTATCTCGCCTATTAATGAGCCAATTTGAAAAATTTTTACGGTAGAACGCTTCCTAGAGGACATGTAACAACTTTCGGCGTATAACCAAAATTTTCTATGGGGCCTGCTGAGGGGCCCTTAAATGGAAAGGCTACCAAAAACAACTTTTTTGCTTTTTGGTGTATCTGAATGAAATTTTCAGGGCAAGTTCATATCACAAGCATTTGAAAAACTACCAAGTTTCATGGAGCTGTGTTTGCTGGTTCTCAAGTTACAGGAGTATACCGAAATACAATCGAACCTCGATATAACAAAGTTGTACTTGCAGTGAAAAACTTCATTAAATCACGAATTTCGTTAATTTGAGGTTTTTTCACAAATTTCCAGAGCATTCCGGCTGGATAATATCTCGTTAGTAAGCACTTATAAGCAAATTGCAAAAAGGTTGGGCCATAATAGTGCAGTTATGAGTGCCAGTGCATGTAGTGCAGATTGCACTGAGAGAAATGCATCAACATGGCTCAATGCATACGAGATTTGCATGTGTTGCACCACATAGTGCCATATATTTTCGACGCCATAGCTGACCGCACTTAGTGCTCGCAGCCAGCACCCACAAATTAGAAACAAGAGTGTAAAAAAATATGGATATTGGTCCTGAGCCAAAAAAAGAAAAGTCAGTTTCGCCAGAAAGGTGGAGCATTGATGGCGATAGCAAAGAGACTACACAAAGTTCGTAGTTTTATCGGTGTCATGCACGCTCAGGCAAACATTAACAGATCTCACTCGACGACCATGAACTCGCGATCACAACGCAGTGAGCACTTCGTACCGTATCTCGGAAGCTTGAAATTACACAACCGCCAATGCTAGACTTATGGGAACAACAAAATGCGCGTGAAGGCACCATCCATTTCACTTTGCTATGGAGCGTTTACCTTCAAGATCGATACAGCGTGTGGCCTGCGCGTAGACACATCTGATGATAAGAATGCTAAGAAAAAAAAAAAAAGGTGCGCATTCTTGCCGCACTCCCCCCAGCACGTGCTTGATCCATTACCGCACGTTCGTTCGTTTTCCATCCCTTTTGCGCAGGAGTAATTGTCATATTGACACATGTACATGTTTATCTTTCTCGGGTGACCACGTTTCACCGCTTAACAAATGTTATCATGCAGCGCAGGACGCACCTGCATGTATGTTATTGATGGTTATCGATGGAATGTTATCGATGGTTCCATCTGCTGTCTGTCACCGAACCTTGTGTAATCTGATTGCGTGTGTGCGCGTCGCGAATAATGTACAACTTTGTTGAAGGCACGCGGGTCCCAGCGATTACTCTGGAGCATTCGACGACCGATGTATAAAAGCCAACGCGCTTGACCCGCTGATCAGATTTTCACCGATCGCCGACTGTGTTCGCCGCTGTCACCGTTCTTTAAGTGCAGCCTCTTTTTGAGGGCACAAGTTCGCCCAATAAAACGCTAGTTTCGTCTTTCTCCAGTTTGGCTGCTTTCTGCACAGTCACTACCACGTGACATCTGGTGGAAATGCTTGTGCGTTCATGTACCGAACGCCCCCGCAAAGTCGCGATCCAAGCCCGAAGCCCGGGGACAAAACCAACATCCCCCAAGACCAGCGTGCTAGCCGCAGACTGCAAGGACTGCCCCCTGATCACGGACTTCTACCTGAGACGACAAAGAAAATCGTGGCCATAACAACACCAATGGCTGCCCCAGCGTCGCCCCGTTATCCTGCAACAACCTCGGGACCCACCGACCTTCCACGGAGCAGCTACAGAAGACCCGGAATCCTGGCTGGAGACCTACGAACAAATCATAACTTTCAACAACTGGGACTCCGATGACAAGCTGCAGCATGTATACTTCGCCTTAGAAGACGCCGCCAGAACGTGGTTTGAGAACCGGGAGCCAACCATGACAACATGGGACCTGTTCCGTAGCGGCTTCCTGCGCACCTTTACGAGCGTCGTGCGCAAGGAAAGGGCCGAAGCCATGCTGGACGCCCGAGTGCAGCTACCTAACGAGAACGTTGCCATATTCACGGAAAAAATGAACCGTCTGTTCCGCCACGCCAACCCGGATATGCCCGAGAAGAAAGTCCGCCTTCTCATGCGTGGTGTGAAGGAAGAACTTTTCGGCGCAATGATACGAAGCCCACCGAAGACCGTAGAAGAGTTCCTTCGCGAGGCCACCAGCATCGAGAAGACACTCGGAATGCGGAACCGGTAATTCAGCCGCCGTACAAACTCTACCAACTACACAGGATTTCAATCGCTGGCCACCGACGATCTGCGCGAGATTATCAGAGCGATCGTACGGGAAGAGCTGCAGAAGTTGTACCCTAGGTCGCAGCCTCAAGTAGCCTCATTCGCTGAAATCGTCAAAAATTAGCTCGAGCGATCCCTTGGAGTTCCTGAGGTGTAACCAGAATCACAGCAGCCCCAGCCGGAAGCGATGACCTACGCTGCCGTCGCCCGCCGCAAAGGCCCCCCTGCACAACCTCGCCAGGGAACAGGGACGCCACAATTCCGTCATCCACTGCCGCCGCGGCCAGCACGCCCGCCCATCAACCAGCACCGCTACGCGAGGAAGATGGACATTTGGCGCGTTCCTGACCACCGCCCACTCTGCTACCACTGCGGAGAAGCGGGTCAAGTCTACCGCCAATGCCCATACCGGGAAATGGGACTGCAAGGGTTCGCCATTAGCTTCAGTTCGCCATTAGCTTCAGTTCAACACGACGCAGCCGTGATCCGATGCCAAGACCTAATTGCAATGCCAGACAAAGAACCACCGACCTCGACGTGCTTCTTGACGGCCCCGCAGTTACCGCCTTAGTGGACACAGGGGCCGATTACTCCGTAATGAGTGGACACATTGCCGCCCAGTTGAAGAGATTACACCAACGAAAGACGACTTGACGACGCGATGTTCCAGCTTCAGTTCAACACGACGCAGCCGTGATCCGATGCCAAGACCTAATTGCAATGCCAGACAAAGAACCACCGACCTCGACGTGCTTCTTGACGGCCACGCAGTTACCGCCTTAGTGGACACAGGGACTGATTACTCCGTAATGAGTGGACACATTGCCGCCCAGTTGAAGAAAGTTAAAACTGCATGGGAAGGCCCTCAAATTCGGGCCGCTGGAGGACATCTCATCAGGCCGACTGGAATCTGCACGGCAAGAATTACCGTTCATGACCGGACTTACCCTGCCACCTTTGTTATCCTCTAACAGTGTTCACGAGACGTCATTTTCGGCATGGACTTCCTGAACAAACGCGGCGCAATCATCGACCTGAAGTCGAAGTCGGTAACACTGTCGGAAGATCAAGTGATAACGCCGGAGAGCTCTCGTAGTCACCATGCCTTAAGCGTGCTCGAAAGTCAAGTCAGCATCCCGCCTCGCTCTAGCTTTGTCATTTCCGTCGGCACCAAAACACCTGCCAACATAGAAGGCGTCATCAAGGGTGACAAACGTCTACTGCTGGACCGTGAAATTTGCGTCGCAAGAAGGATCGCTTGACTGCATGGAGGGAAAACTGAAGTCTTGCTGACAAACTTCAGCCAGGAGTTCAAGCACGTCAACAAGGGCAACACAATCGTGTACATCGAGGAAATTCTGGAAACCAGTCTCTCGGATTCCGCCACATCTACCCCGACGACCATGGTTCCTGAACCAGACTACAACATTAATCCAAGTCTCCCGTGATTAAGCAACAGCAGCTCAGAGGTGTGCTACAAAGGCTGCTTTTCGACGTCATCGAGGATTAGACAAACACCAGTTGCCAAGCATCGCATAATCATCGGGGAGTACGCTCGACCACTCTGCCAGAGCCCTTACCAAGTTTCACCGCGAGAATGTGAAGCTATAAAAGAACAAGTTGACGAAATTCTGCCCGACGACATCATCCAGTTGTCGAAAAGCCCGTAAGCATCCCCTGTTGTCTTGGTGAAGAAAAAGGACGGAACCTTACGTTTCTGCGTCGATCATCGTCGACTGAACAAAATCACAAAGAAGGATGTATACCCTCTACCACGGACAGAGGACGCATTAGCTCGGCTCTGCAAGGCAAAATACTTCTCGTCGATGGATCTCAAGTCTGGCTACTGGCAAATAGAAGTCGGCGAGAGAGATCGCTAAAAGACCGCCTTCATCACGTCAGTCACTACCACATGACAATATTTATCAATGCGGCAAATGACGCAACTGTGTTTCCTGCCTGCCGCGTCCTGGTGCGCGCTTTGACAGCAATTTTGCCACTCAAACTTTTCATGCAGAAGGACGCTTGAAATAACTTTTGCCTCAGTCAACGTAGTTCTTTTGCTATATTTACTAGCCATGCAGGCTCCAAGTACATTTCATTTATTTGTTTCTTTCTGTACAGGAACAGAAATGGAAGATGACTAAAATGGCCAAAACTTCCTCAAATTTAAACTGTGTCTCGAAGTTTCTTAGTTAAATCACTAAAAATAAATACATTCTATGCTCATTACGATGAGCCCACATACAACAGACTTTCGGATATAACTGACCATATTTCAGCCTTAGTTTGTTCTACCTATTTTATTAGTGCAACGAAGTTCGCTTCTAATGGACCGCACTACCATGGACTATTGGCTACAGCGGACGAAATTACCGGCAATTTTTTTTTCAGAATCGGGTGTATAAAACATACTTCTGCCATGTCAACACAGGTTGACAACTGACTTGTGAGGATCAGCCAACAATTGCTGCTCAATATTGGGCACGCGAGGGAGGGAGGAAAGCGGTACGGAAGCGTGCCGCTGTATTCTGCGCACAAGGCATGGAGGGAAGAGGCAAGAGAGAGGGGCATTCTACTCCGGCGGCAGCTGCTTACGCAAGGCCGCCGTATCTTGAAAACGATTGGCGATGCAGACGAAGTGCGCCCAGTGCCGGTAACTTCATATGCGTTGTGCTTTCGATGTTTACTTCGTGTTTAAGCGAGAGGCAGCACAAAGGTCAATTTGCTCGCTGCTGCTGCCACGCTTATCTTGCCTAATTTGCTGCCACAGTAGATAGCAGTTTCGCCAACAGTTTCGCACACACTGTCTTATATATTTTTATTTTTTATTTTTTACTTTGAACATTTGTCACTTTCTCTTTGCAGTAAAGTTGGTAAACATCGCAACCAAAGTTTCAGAAGTGAGGCGTTTCGAATGTTACGGATTTTGGATAAAACTGACATTTTTTATTGGATTATCAGGTTCCACTGTAACGAGAGTCGACTGTACACTGTTTTCTATGCAACTAAGATCCCAGAAATTAAAGTAGTTTGTTACATCATGAATTTAGTTAAATCGAGGTTTATTATATTGAGATTTAAGTGTACTTTGTATGGGTCTCTTAGGCAAGGCCTCGAGAATATGCGAATTGTGCTGGCACCATGAAATTCATTTTGCTGATTCCTGGATGAGTACCTCAGGGCAAGATGGAGCCTTTTTTTAAATCTTTTTGACAAACATTTCTGCACAACATTCAATTTAGCGTTGTTGATTAGACTTGGAATTGTCAAATTTTAGTTGTGCATACAAATTCCTGACACAATATATAGAAAAAACAGGTTTGTTTTGCCCTCAGAAATGTATTGAGGTACAGAGTAAAAAAAATACCCGATAGAGATCTGATAAACAGTTCCCAAGATATAGCTGGTGTGACCAGCCACAGCAGGCAATAAATTCAAGTTGAGAAAATGGCCCTTGAAAGTCGCATACACATTTTTAGGCCTAAAATGACCTTGCAGAATAGCTATAAGTGTCTTTGCACACTTTTTTCCGCTGCTGTTTCTTCTCCTGGCTTCATTTTCTGGTCTAGTCCATGTGCAGGCTGCCATCACCAAGGCTGATACAATCAGGACACCAAGCACGCTTGCAAGGATGCATTATTGTAATGATGGTGCAGTAGATAAGTTGCTGGGGGTGTCAACACGATTGTTACCTTGTACCGATAGAACAAAAGCTGTGTTGTCGAAGGAGTCGACATAATTGTTGTTGGCAGCCTACTTCGCTATGCAAACACACGAAACGCTTGTGCATACCGAACCACAGACTCAACACAAGTAGCTTTGCTCCACGCATATTGTCCAAAGATGCAAGGATCAGGCAGGTTACATGAAACTTTTCAAGTATAAGGCACAACAAGAGATCGTAAAGATGGTGAAAACCTGAGAAAGTGCGGTGAGCAATCGCAACACCAACGAAAAGTGTAGCGGAGCCAACAAAGACAAGCAGCAATGAAGCAAACAAACAGTTGCGGCAGGTGACGCACGAGAAGGGAGCGGGGGTTCTGTTGAAGGAGGCCATCGCGCACGCGGAGCAGCCAGTGGCAGCCACATTGCCCCACTTGCTTGAGGAGCGCGCACATTATCCAGTCACAGCTTGTGGGATCCTCACCCGTGCTCTTGGGACAAAGGAATGACAACACAGTACAAACAATCACAAGGGCATTTATTGCACCTTTCATAGATCGATGCCTGCTAGCCAAGTTGCTATCCACAAAGCATGCCGATGGGTGTGCGACAAATCGCGGAAGTTCGGCTCACCACGACTGGATAACGAGCGTATATGTTCGCCCCATGCTGGATCCCAACACCTGGTCATTTGCACGTTCGGTCACGCGAACGGTGGCACGTTTGTACGACGCCTCACGAAACGGTCTCGCAGAAGCATGGATCGGAGCACGCGCGGAACGTCCGCGCTGCTTGACGACCTCGAACCAAAGAGGAAGCGCCTTGTCCTCCCGCGCCCATGTAACCCCGCCGGTAGGCGGCGTTAGCAGTGCAACACTCGCACCATCTCTCGTACTGCGCCTCAACCAGACCGACTGCCGCGGGTATCACTCAGGCCACGTGGCGAAGCCGGAATGCAGGGGATGGGAGTTATGCAGAAAAACAATGTATCATGGGACGCGTGAGAGTCGCGCATCCCCACAAGTTTCACATTCGAGATGTGGGGAACTCTAAACCCCCCCTCCGCCCAATCACAAGTGAATCACGCTTTGGCCACTCCGCTGTCGCTGGTGCCAAAGGCAGCCAGAAAAAGTGCAGGAATTTGCAAACAAAACAAGGCCAAGATGGCACCAATTGGTTAGATGGCATAGGAACGGCACTCACTCGAATTTCGGTTTTATTCCAGCGCTTACTTGCCGCTGCTGCTGCTCAGTATATATTTGACTTGAAGTAGTTTTATGATGAATAAGGTGTGCTTAATTACAGAAAAGGTAGTTTATGACATATACAGCCCGAATATGTGGTTTTAAATATAAGGGGGGGGCCTGCATTTTAACCCTTTGAAGGTTTTTGCCGTAAATGTACGGCGGCGGTTTTCTGTCCCGCAGGGTCTTCGCCATACGGGTACGGTTCCGACCCTCCGTTTGAAATTTCGCGCCATAATGACGATGCGGGCTCACCGAGAGGTGCTGCCACCTCTTAGCACTTACAAGAAGCGTTTGAAATTTGCGCTACCTTCTTGGGGAGATAAACAGAACTGATTGCTAGCTTCAGCGCGTCGCTCAGACTGTGGCAACGCCCCTTTGGCGGTTTCGGTTTCGCCGCGTGATTGCAACGGAGGCACGCGAAACATCGTTTTCTTTGTCTGCACTCTCTTGCAGGGAGGTGGAAGTTGAATTCTATCTTGATTGGCGCTGCTCTTAGCTTGTTTATCAGCGACGTTCGCGATCGCAAGGTATTCTTGCTCTCAGTGGCAACGCGCTTTCGCGGTTTCGGTTCCGCCGCGTGATCGCAACAGAGGCGCGCGAAACGTGCTTTTTCTCTTTGTCGGCACGCTCTCGCAGGGGTGGCGGAAGTTGATTTTTATCTTGATTGGCACTGCTCTTAGCTTGTTTATCACAATCGCTCACGAGGTATTCTCGCTCTCCGCGGCAACGCGCTTACGCGAGAGGGTGCCTCAGACCTCTGCCCAAGGCAGCCGCACGCAGAGATGTCATGTGTGCGCCAACACAACTCCTTGCTCCAAGAAAACAGACATGCATTTTAGGTGTGCAGACTGCGCTAAGGCGCTGTGCGTATACCCGTGTTTCAAGGAGTACCACGCTCGGAAGTACTATTGACCATTTTGCAGTTCTGAGTGATGCCGACACCAAAATACTGTTCCTAATTATTTTTTAGTATTAATTCCCGACTTTATACGTTTTGTACATTCAAGATCCGCAGTAAAGTAATTTGACCACCTGGGAAAGTTTTTTTCAAGATAATTCGACCCTCAAAGGGTTAAAACTTTTGTTTAAGTCAATTAATTGTGATAAAACTTGCTGAGTTAATGTATTTCAGTGTGCTAGTTCTAAATATACATTCAACTTTCTTGCAAAAGTAGGTCTCTTTCCCGAAATGGAAGAAATTCAGCTTTATTGCATAATTTGCTTGAAGGCGAGCTATCTTCCAAACTATACTGGCATAATAAATATCGACACATGAAAATGATGTGGAACTAACAAAAAGTGCAAATAAGCATGTATGGAGTTCTAACCCAATCTTATATCAAATGAGAACATTGCAAGCTTCAGTAAGAGAAATCCATCTAACTGCTAAAAAAGGAATCATTTTTTCAGAAATGTTTTAATATGTGCAACAATGGTATTTTGCTCATTTGCACTCCACACAGCTTCGCCCTTCTGGCAAAAAATAATTGCAGTGATAGCACGAGTAGAAGCAGAGATAACGCACCTCCAATACAGCATCATCATCAAAATTGTTGTTTTGAGAAAACACCGAAAAACATTTCACAACTGATATATTGAAATAAAGTTTGAAAAAACGGCACCAAAGTCCATCAGTAGGCACTAGGTATAATTAATGGACATTTGGCCGTTGCCGGTCGACGACATAGCATGCACTGCGAGCACGTTCACTTCAAAAGGACTACATGTTTTCGGGCCCTACCCGTAAGCTCCATCCCGACACAACTTCACCGCAGATTTCGCAAACCACAGTGAGTTTAGTAGCGAGACAGTAAGCCTGATCGCTCCATACCAGCTACGTTGTGGGGAGCACACGCGCCCATCTTCCCCCGCGCCGTCGCGTCGAGCGCCGGCATAGACCGGGGAGAGGCGCACTGTGCCCTCTCCCGATTCTCCATCGCTCTCGCGACGCGCGCGCACCCTTCCACCCTCACTCGCGGGCGGGTAGCTTACGGGCGAGGAGGACATTCCCCTCGCCCAGGCAAAAAGGTACAAAACAGCGCGACCGGGGGAGACGCTCTCTCTCTGAGGCCGGACCCCTAACCTGCCGGACTGGAGTACTGCTGCAACCCGTGAGTGACCACGTTGCCTGACTATCCCGGGCAACGAGGCCAGCCTATTTATTACTATTACAGAGAGGACATCCCTCTGCCAGTGTCCTTTATTGCCAGTAGCAATAAACGTTCTTACAATTGACGCCGCTGGTTGCCTTATTCGTTCGAACCCGACGTAGCCGCGATTCCCGCGCTACGGGTTGGGGAGTAACACAAAGCGACTGCGTGGGGCTAGATCCGGAGCTCGCCTTCAGCCCTAGCCGCACACAGAGTGGAACCCCCACAACGTAGAACCACCGCAAATATTACACGAGAAAACGTCAAGAAGATTGTTCACTGCTGCAAGTCCGATGACAATGCACGGAGTAGCGGGTCTCACGAACGAGGCTGTTGCACTATCGGTGGTCGGATCTTTAAGAAAACACCAAACTTTCACCCCGTGGCCGTCGTAGATGCATTCCTGTCGAGCGTAGCTTTCTCACGTGCTCTTATCTTATCCACTTCATCTTCAATTACAACAGCCATGTTCAATTCTTACGTGAGCGTAACCGGTGTGTGGATATCCATGATCTGGCAAAGCAGTTAGGTGTCAATGTTTGGCAGTGGTACGACTTCAGCGGCAACCTGCCAGGTATCCTGTGCCGACTGCGACGACGGGATCGCTTTGGGAAGTATATCGCGTCTCTTACATCTCTGTCTGTAACGGTTCACAGAACGAAACTCTGTCAGACCTCCAGCATACCCAGCGTCACAGTCATGAGACTAACACAAAATGGCAGCTGTTTCTGTCATTTGAGCCACGAGTGGTTTGCGCGCTCGTGGTCCTTGGAACCAATCATGACTTGCCATTGTGGTCACATGCTCAAACTGACCAATAATAGCATGCGCCACGAATTTCTTTTTCTTTTTTTTCTCTTTTTTTTTTTTTTTTTTTTTTTTTTGTGCCGGCAGAGCCGGCATTATTGCCGACTGATGAATAAAGAAAGCCATAAACGTGAGCTTTCGAACGATACCAAAATGGCGCTGGCAGAGCGTGTAATTAACAAGTTATGCGCGATGAAAATCAGGCACGATTTGTCCCCAATTTAAAGGGCAACGCTTGCAGATTCGCTTCTTTAGGTGACGATAACGGAAGAACTACACGGTATTTCGTAACCAAATTTCGTAGATAGGCGCAGAAATGCGTTAGGAATGCGGAAAATACAAATTGAAAATTCGAATTTTGGGGCCAATTTTCTGTCTCAAAGACCCGGGCCCCCCTTAATATAGGACTTAATAATGGCGTGATGACTGCAGTGTTCATCGTGATGGTTTAGCTCACATAATGATGAAGCCCCATTGTCTAGGCATTAAGAGGCCTTACTTTTTGTTGTAAAGTGAACAATTCTCCTTAGATTCACAGTTGGAAAGCAAGTTCAGAAGCACAAAGAGTAATTGTGAGTGAATCTTCCAGTGTGCCATCAGCAGGAAAGGTTTGTCATGAAAAGCTGCATGGCTCTCCACATCTTGTTTGTCAAGGGCAGTCTCCTGACGAGAGTTGACAGCTGTTCCTGACACCCTTTATGCTCCCTCTTGTCCTTGCAGCCCAAGCTCACTCTGGCCAAGTGTCGACGCAATGTGGAAAACTTCCTGAGTGCTTGCCGCCAGCTAGGAGTGCCTGAGGTGAGTGAAGGCTATGTCTCCTCCCATTCATCTCGCCTCAAATTAGATTGGTATGACGGGACCTGCAATGTGGCACTGCTTACTCTACAGCACACCACAGGTGCATGGCATTATTGAGCAGAAGCTTCCACGCATGGTTCAACGTGATAAAGAGCTGTTTAGTCTACTGTGTAAGCCTCTAGGTGACTCTTACATTTAGAGTTGTGCGCATGGAAAAAAAAATCATTCTTTTGCACGAACAGTATTTTTTCCTAGGCCTTTTTGTTGCCAGCTGCAGTGATGCACAACTGCTTGCTTTTGTCTTAAACCATGTTTCGGCATTCATCATTTGTTTCAAGGCTATTGGAGCAGCACCTCAGAACTTTGATGCATTTGAGTTAACCTCACACGGTATTATTTCGACCAGTGTGTCACAGAATTTGAAAACAAACAAGGAGACAAGAACATGTGTTCAATTCAAAATACAGAAAAACCCCTTCTAATATGTTTTGAACATAAAGAAAAAGAACATAATACCCTGGAAACATTTTGTCAATGCTCACACTCTTGTGCCAAGTTGTGCCGAACGAGATTTCCTGCACCATCCTGATAAAAAAAGCACGATTTTGCACTAAGGTACTCAAAAATTAGCAGTTGTGCAATATGCATGTGGCTGCAATGGTCTGCAGGCACACACAGCACGCATGTCTAAAGCGGCTTAATAAATCAAACACCCCGTTGTCTATACGTCCCAACCGATAATTCAACCTCGATGGGGACCGCCAAGAAATCAGGAGTCACAAACATCCAAATTCACCAGAAAACAACGGACGTTATTCTGCAAGTGGCTAAAAAAGTGCCGACATTGAAACTCTTGACGGTAAATGTTTTAAAATTTTCCTTGTTTGCTCCAAATAATTCCAAAATTCTGAATGCTGGAACTTGAATCGATTTGAATACTGAACAGCATAGTATTTGGTCGAATACAGTATGTCCTCGTTGATGTGATCCTGTTACGTGCAGTTTCTCGGCACCAGCGTTCGCGATCAAGAACAGAAAAAGTTAATCAGTGCATTTACACTTCTTTTTTTACTGGTTTATACAGTCTCGGAAAACCACCTTTCGTCACTAACGTTCGTTACATGAGCAAACTGCGATCGCATGATATGTGTTTCGGCCGCTAGATCCTGTGTAAACAAGAAAAGTCAGGACGAGTATGTGATCAAGTACAGTAGCCGCCCGCACAGCAACTTCCCTGCAGAATGTCACATGACATACAGGCTTGTCCCAAGCCTGTACGTCATGACAAGCCTGCACAAAATGGAGAAAAAGTCATTTGGAGCACAATGTGTTCCAAAATTAATAGTTGAGGGTATGGTAGTCTTAGATTTTTTTTTTTGCGACATGGCTTTTTTTATTTCTCATTTTCTTATGAGGTGCCTGTACAACAGGCATCTAGACTGTGAACGAGTTGAATCACTAATTCTGAAAAGCCACACTCAAAAAGCAAGAATGTCACACCCCGAATTGCGTTTGAAAAGACGTAGTAAAAAAAATTGCTGAATTTAAATAGACCTAGTAGTCGCAAAGAAATGAGCAGGACAAGCTAAGCAGAAGGCAAGAAAAACAGTTATGAGAAAACGGCTTGCAAAGTTGTACTTTCGATTTTATTTTATCAAAAGGCACTAGAACTGTAGTCATTGATGTCCTATCAAGTGTGGGGTTCTTGAAGTGTTTTGCCCTCAGTCTGAAGTGCTTTGCTTGTCTTTGTCTCCCAAGACATCCTTCTCTTCTGCTCTGTGAAGAGCATTTTGGCCAGGTTGCAGACCAAATGTTGCACAATATGCCACAAAAGCACAGTGGTCTAAGAATTGTATTTGCATTCTATCCTGTTGTCGGCTGTCTCTTATGGAGCAGGGAGGCTTAGCCCTTAGCATTACTCACATAATGTCCCTATCGCATTCAATGGTATGTTTTCGTCTAAGAATTGTATTTGCATTCTATCCTGTTGTCGGCTGTCTCTTATGGAGCAGGGAGGCTTAGCCCTTAGCATTACTCACATAATGTCCCTATCGCATTCAATGGTATGTTTTCGTCTTTTTGTAGCAATGACCAGATGACTAAACAAAGGCTTTCACCAGCATTTTGAATTATTTTTGCTAGACAACAGCTGAGGATCTGCACATTAGAAAGGCACTGGTACGCGGTGTTGCAATGCCAGTTAGTGGAACCGCTGTTTACTTCTGGCGGCATTATTTCTGGGTAGCAGGGCCTTTTCCCCCGGCCGCAGGCGTTTGAGAGACCATCGAGACCGGGTAAGGGTGAGACGATTACAAGTGTGAAACTGTTTATTTCATCATAATGAAGCAGGGGAAAGAAAGAGACAAGAATATAAAAATTATGGCAGGGGTCATCACGCAATGACTGTCGAAGGTAATGCCAATAGCATTCAAGCAATGTAGCAGGAGACTATTCCCGAAGTGACTTTTAACTTCTGTAATAGTAATTCTGAGAATTTCGTTGCTTCGGCAATATGCCACATACTGCGATATCGTCCAACCTTGCTTTGGCACTCATTTGCCAAGATCACCATGTGCATGGTGGCGTGATGACAATTGTGTGACGGGGACGCAATGACATTGGAATGACAAAGAAGGAATGATATTGATGGGACAGCAATGGCACAACAATGAAATCTGGATTCTTAAATTGTGACTATAGTGTAAAAACAACAGTGTGGCAACGATAGCATGAGAACAATGAGATGACGACCACCAAATGAAGAAGCTGGAATGACGACATCAACACAACCACAATGTCATGAGGACGATGGTGTAACAACGGATGCATGAGAGCATCTGTTTGGTGACGACGCAATGACCACCATGGCATGCCAACGGCAGCTTTGTCTTTCTCTACCACACCAATTGTGAATTGTTAGCCCACTAACAATTGTTTTTTAAATGCGACTTTCGAGGCTTTCCGCGCCACTCATGGACACACTGCACCATCGGACATGAAGGAGGAAAACTATACTTTTGTTTTCTAAGCAGTTCTATATTTTCCTGCTAGGCAGTGATTTTTGAACGCGCTTTGAAGTTCCGCAATTGTCAAAGTAGAAAGCATAAATGGCCGCCTGCTATCAGTGGTTTGAAATGCCGCTTTCTTAGACCTTCCACACTGCTCATGGACATAGTGCACCATTTGATGTGAAGGAGAACTATATTTTTGTTTTCTAAGCAGTTTGATTTTTTCCTGCCAGGCGGTACTTTTTGAACGTGCTGTGAACTTTTTCGATCATGAAAGTAGAAAGCAAAAAAATCTCGGGATTCTGCTGTGTCTGCGGCTGATTTTATTGATGGATCGAGCCCCCGCAGGGGCGTCTGCGTCAGCAGGCGTTTGGTGTGTTGCGACACCACGTACAGACATCTTAGTTGAAATCAAGAAAAAGAAATGGGCGTGGGCAGGACATGTAATGAGGAGGGAAGATAACCGATGGTCACTAAGGGTTACGGACTAGATCCCAAGGAAAGGGAAGCGTAGCAGGGGGCGGCAGAAAGTTAGGTGGGCGGATGAGATTAAGAAGTTTGCAGGGACGGCATGGCCACAATTAGTACATGACCGGGGTTGTTGGAGAAATATGGGAGAGGCCTTTGCCCTGCAGTGGGCATAACCAGGCTGATGATGATGACACCACGTACCCGAGCACACGAGGGTTGGACCCTCCCGCGTGTAGCTGTGCGCGGCTTTGCCGTGTCCGGGGAAAGGGGGATCCTGGGGGTTGAGCCGATGCCGGGTGTTTGGACTTTTAAGGCCCCCCGGCGGACGCAACACACCTCTTTGGCCTCTGCTTCACGTAGACGGCACCCCCGGACTGACCCACTCGGGGGAAATCGGCAGTCGGCTCTTCCTGTCCCTCTCTCTCCTCAAACCTTCGTCTTTATCTCTCACTTCGTGATCTTTCCTGTCTTCTTCTCTCTTCCAGTTACTTCCTTTCTCCACGGCGGCAAGGGTTAACCTTGTGTGAATAGCCAACCTAGGTTAATTCATATTTGGTTATAGTGGTAATGTACAGCTGGCGTTTGCAGGCCGTGTTTCACAGGCCCTGCAGCGTCCCCTTGTAGGACTCCACAGTGGGTGGCTGGCGTTACTGCCGAAATTACAATCTCTTATGGCTTCTTCTCTCCCCCCACTACCTGATCGCTCCCTGAAGAGGGGGCGCACCGATGATGTCTTAGAATTTTTTGCCCGTCAAAAAGAAATTTTCCTCGATTCCATGTAGTCCACTCTGAAACACCAAACAAACCCGTTTGAACAATCTCACCATTCCTCATGTCCAAGTCTCTGACCCAAGTTTTTTGTACCGGTTACAAAGCATCCAGAATGGCAAGCGGTGATCTCCTCTTGGAGCTCCGCAACTTGAAGCAATATGAAAAGCTACCCAATCTAGTATCATTTGGCGACGCCAAAGTAACAGTAACACCGCGTCATACTATGAATACCAGCCGTGGCATAGTCTCCGATGATGATCTCTTGGAGCTGACTGAGGCTGAGTTCTTGGAGGGCTTCAGTGAGCAGAACGTCATCAACGTTAAGCAAATTAAGATGAGGCGTGAAAATAAGGAAATTCAGACCAAACACCTGAGACTTACTTTTGGCACAAGTGTTCTGCCCGAGTCCATCGAGACCGGCTATATCAAGCTCCGTGTTCGCCCATATGTTCCAAATCCCCTGCGTTGCTTCAAATGCCAGCGTTTCGGTCACAGTTCACAGAGCTGTCGAGGCCGCCAAACCTGCGCGAAATGCAGTGCTCATGAGCACACCTCTGAAACTTGTGAAAACTCTCTCCATTGTGTAAACTGTGAAGGGGAGCACGCTACATACTTGCTGTCGTGCCCATTGTGGAAGAAAGAAAAGGAAATAGTTACAATTAAAGTCAAAGAAAACATAAGTTTCAAAGAGGCACGCAGGCGGGTATCCTTCCTGCCAAAGCACACCTTTGCCGATGTGGCGCGTCAGGGGGCAGCGCCACAACGGTCTCCGGCGGCTGTCCGACCCACACCCAGTGAGGCGGCAGTGACGCCATCCGCCCCCTCGGCGGCTGCAGCTAACGCTGCTACGCCAACACAGTAGACGGGGCCATCAACCCCGAAGGTGGGCGCAGCCGAGGCTGCCCCAACCTCCCCGGCCCCTTCCAGCGCTGGCAACAGCCGGCACAGCCAGATCCCTCAGGGAGCCCCATCGACCTCCGGGCTGGTGGGGCCAGGGGTCTTGCCCTCCAAGGCGGGACTCTCTCGGGAAACATCTCGCTCGTAAGAGCATGTGTCCGGTGCCTCACAAGAGGCAATGGACACTACACCTATTCTCAAGGCGCACCAAGCGCCTAAGGAGCGGCGAGGCTCCCTCGAACGCTCCAGAAAAGGTAGAACCCCCCCGTTACAGGGCCTCGAAAGAGCTCTTTGACCTAAGGCATCACCTCCGTTTCCGTAAACACAGCACCAATTTTTCTTTAAATATGGATACACAAATCATTCATTGGAGTGTCAGAGGTCTTCTTAGGAATCTCGATGATGTGCAAGAACTTATCCATAAACACAATCCAAAAGTGCTGTGTTTACAGGAAAAACACTTAAAATCAAAATACACAAACTTTCTTCGACAGTATGTTACTTTTCGCAAAGATCGCGATGATGCTGTCGCATCATCGGGCCGCGTTGCAATTATAATTCAAAAAAGCATAGCCTGTCAACGTTTACAACTACGAACTGCTCTTGAGGCAGTGGTAGTTCGAGTTGTTCTGCTAAACAAACTTATCACTATTTGCTCGCTTTATATACCCCCACACTGCAAACTAAGCAAACTTGAATTTCAGTCCTTTGTAGATGAATTGCCAGAACCATACGTTGTTCTTGGCGATTTCAATGCACATAACTTCCTGTGGGACGACCCTTGTATAGATGCGCGAGGACGGCTTGTTGAACAGTTCCTTTTTTCTTCTGGTGCATGCCTGTTGAATAAGAAGGAACACACATATTACTCTCTTGCAAACAGAACCTATTCTTCAGTAGATCTTAGCATAGTCTCCCCGTCTGTACTGCCTGAACTTGAATGGGAAGTTACCGACAACCCTTACGGCAGTGACCACTTCCCTATACTGCTAAGGTCACCTAAAGAAAACGAATATCCTCCACAGGCTCCGAGGTGGAAGATTGAGACAGCTGATTGGGAGAAATTTCGAACTCTCACTAGTATCTCGAGGGCTGACATGTCTTCTTTAGAAATCGATGCTGCGGTGGAGTATCTTACAACATTCATAATAGATGCCGCATCAAAATGCATATCTGAAGTGAGTGGTTTAGCATGCAAACGGCGCATCCCATGGTGGAACGACGAATGTATGACCGCCCGTAAGAAACAAAACAAAGTGTGGGGGTTGCTACGCGCCTCTCCCACTGCGGAGAATCTAATTAACTTTAAAAAAGCAAAATCCGAAGGCAGGAGAACGCGCCGACAGGCCAGAAGAGAGAGTTGGCTGAAGTTTTTATAGAGTATTAACTCGTTTAGAGACGAGGCCAAAGCCTGGAACAGGGTCAATAGGATTAGAGGGCGCCAAACATATTCACTCCCTCTGGTAAACACACAAGGCGATACCCTGCAAGATCAGGCAGACACTTGGGGAGCACTTTGAGAGCGTGTCGAGCTCAACCCATTATTCTCAGTCCTTTCTCAAATATAAACAAATAGAAGAATGTAAGCCAATAATTAGAAAATCCAGACAGAATGAACCCTATAACCGGCCTTTCAGTATTGCCGAGTTGAGAGCTGCCTTGAACACATGCAAAAGCACTGCACCGGGACCTGACAGAGTATGATATGATCAGAAACCTATATCCTGATACACAAGTTACACTACTCACACTTTACAACACTATTTTAGCTGCGGGATACCTCTCATCTGCATGGAAAGAGGCGTCCTGAAGCAGGGAAAAGACCCCTCCTTGGCAGCAAGTTATCATCCGATAGCTCTTACGAATTGTCTGTGTAAGCTCTTTGAAAAAATGATTAATCATAGACTCATACACTTCCTTGAATTCAACAATATACTTGATCCCTATCAGTGTGGCTTCAGACAAGGGCGGTCAATAACAGATCATCTTGTGCGTATTGAAGGATATATTCACAATGCCTTTGTACACGAACAGTATTTCCTCTCCATATTCATAGATATGGAGAAGGCATATGATACAACATGGTGCTACGGGATCTTGCGAGATTTGTCGAAAATGGGCATCTGTGGAAATATGTTGAAAATAATTGAAGGCTATTTGTCCAATCGTACCGTCCGTGTAAAAATCGGCAATGCACTGTCACGTCCCTTTACCCAGGAAACTGGTGTACCCCAGGGAGGCGTGCTCAGCTGCACTCTCTTTATGGTTAAGATGAACACACTGCATGCTTCACTACCCCCTGCCATTTTTTATTCCGTATACATAGACGATATACAAATAGGCTTCAAATCCTGCAACTGCACAGTATGCGAAAGACAGGTACAGCAGGGCTTAAACAAAGTGTCCAAATGGGCACACCAAAACGGATTTAAGGTCAACCCCCACAAACGTTCTTGTGTTCTTTTCACAAGAAAGAGAGGCCTGGTCCCAGATCCTTGTGTAGAACTGGGCGGACAACAAATTCCTGTCAGCAAAGAACAGAAATTCCTAGGTGTTATTCTTGACTCCAGGCTCACTTTCATTCCTCACATAAAACATCTTAAAGAAAAATGTCTTAGGACAATGAACTTACTTAAAATCCTATCCCACACAACGTGGGGTAGCGACAGACAGTGTTTATTGAACATTTACAAGAGCCTAGTTCGATCACGGTTATATTATGGTGCCGTAGTATATTACTCTGCCGCACCTAGCGCGCTTAAGATGTTAGACCCCGTTTACCATCTGGGTATCCGTCTGGCCACTGGCGCATTTAGAACAAGCCCTGTTGAAAGTCTATATGTAGAGTCAGATGACTGGCCACTCCATCTTCAGAGAACAAACATCAGCTTAACGTATTTTCTCAAGGTTCGCTCTAATAAGGAACATCTGTGTTTCGCAACTGCTAACGACTTGACGTGTGAAACACTTTTTCATAACAGACCCTTGTGGGGTCTGATGTGGGATATCTCGCACCGTACTCTTGGGACAAAGGAACGACAACACAGTAGTGCAAACAATCACAAGGGCATTTATTGCACCTTTCATACATCAATGCCTGCTAGCCGAGTTGCTATCCACAAAACATGCCGATGGGCGCGCGACAAATCTAGAAGTCCGACTTACCGCGGCCGGAAGCGAGCGAATATGTTCGCCCCATGCTGGATCCCAACGCCTGGTCGTTCGCGTGTATAGTCACGCGAATCGTGGCGCGTTCGAAGGCGGCCACGCGAGGCGGTCTCGCAGATGCATCGGTCGGCGCGCACGCGGGAGTCGTCCCCCGCTACGCGCCGACCCGCCGGGAAAGAGGGCCGCTGCACGTGCAGCACGGCACGTCTCGTCCGCTTCCGGAACCCAAAGAGAGCAAGCGCCTTCCTTTCGGCGCCCAAGTAACCTCGCGGCGTTAGCCGCGCACCACTAGCGCCATCTCTCGCACTGCGCCTGTACCACTCGGACCGCCGCGTGTGCGGCGAAGCCGCACTACAGGAGACGCGCTATGCGGGAAAAACATCAGGGGAGGCGCGAAGGTCGCGCATCCCCACATCCCCCCAACCTTAAATCACTACATATTCCGGCGAAAATGTGACACGGTCTAACATTAACCCGTGCTTCGCGAACAAGGTAGTGCAACAGTGGTCGCGCCGAAGAAATGTCTACACGCTGTCCATAACATGCGAGCCGACTGTCCTTGGGTGCACCGCTGGCGTCCGCCGGTCACAGCAGCAGCTTTGTAGACTCGACGGCACGATGCCAGGCCAGGACTCCGGAGACGACGACGCAGTAGTCGGTACGAGCAAGCGTCGCTCGCGCCGACGCGCCCTGCTGGCAAGAGCCGCCGTAGCTGTCGGTGACCGCCGGCTCTTTTGTCCGCCGCCGAGGGTTGTGAGCTGGATACAGGAGGCCGCCGAAGTCGCCGCGCCGAACTGGCCACAGCATCACCATCGCCCGGGGTGGCTCGATCTTAGTCCGGGGCAGCAGCGCAGACGATGTGCAGGTGACGGCAAACCAGGGGTGACTCCAATCACACTGCGTAAACTCAACACACTCGGCAAACACTAAAGTAGTGCAAGGGAGAGGAAGTCTGCATGCGTATCGCCCACGTGGTACGAAGTTCAACTCGGCTAGCAAAAGATCGGGCAGCTACTCAGATGCTAAGTTCACGTGAACGAAGCTCGCTTTCTTGAGTCGAACGAGTAATTTCAATTCGTGCGAGGCTAAATAGAATGAGGTAAGCAAAGTGCAACACCTCAACGCCACGGTCCACCAGGTTGTGTCCATCCACGTGCGACAGGCAGCTTCGTAAAGCCTTAGGCCTAAAGCGTCGCTACTCTGACAACAACCGGCATCCAACAAACAACACCCAAAATGGGCGCAAAACAGGCAGCCGCGAGGAGACGTCAGCTCTATGAGGTGGTCCTACTCCGCTCGGTGCACACAGCATCCGAGTTGACGGCGCCCACCGTCCCAGACGGTGTCGGAGCGCCCGGTGCCAGGCCGCAATACCAGTCAGCCCGTAGTGGCACCCGTGGCCCGCGGCCACCCGGCTCCCAGAGCCGCGACTTCATCAGTCAAAGAGATAGGAGAAGCTATTTACATAAGAAATTCGGACCACCCACGAGGCTTCCGTACTCACTCGCTTCAGGCTTGCCACTGCTCCGCGGGCGCTCAGCCTCGCTCTCCCAGGATGCAGACCACGTGGCTCTCGTACCAACGAATGCCATTAAAAAAAAACACTTGCGAAAAGGCTTAGCATGTTCACATGTTCAAACACACTACAGCCACCGTCACCTCGCTCAAGAAAGCACGCCGCTTACCCTAGCGATCAAAATCCACGCTAGGCCTACGCTTCGGTTCAAACAAAGGTCTCGAACGAAGCAACACTTAAAATTATCGTCCGATGCCCCAAGAGTTCCACGTTGGGCAGCCAGATGTGGGGTCTGATCTGGGGGATTCTCCTCCCGTACTCTTGGGACAAAGGAACGACAACACACAGTAGTGCAAACAATCACAAGGGCATTTATTGCACCTTTCATACATCAATGCCTGCTAGCCGAGTTGCTATCCACAAAACATGCCGATGGGCGCGCGACAAATCTAGAAGTCCGACTTACCGCGGCCGGAAGCGAGCGAATATGTTCGCCCCATGCTGGATCCCAACGCCTGGTCGTTCGCGTGTATAGTCACGCGAATCGTGGCGCGTTCGAAGGCGGCCACGCGAGGCGGTCTCGCAGATGCATCGGTCGGCGCGCACGCGGGAGTCGTCCCCCGCTACGCGCCGACCCGCCGGGAAAGAGGGCCGCTGCACGTGCGGCACGGCACGTCTCGTCCGCTTCCGGAACCCAAAGAGAGCAAGCGCCTTCCTTTCGGCGCCCAAGTAACCTCGCGGCGTTAGCCGCGCACCACTAGCGCCATCTCTCGCACTGCGCCTGTACCACTCGGACCGCCGCGTGTGCGGCGAAGCCGCACTACAGGAGACGCGCTATGCGGGAAAAACATCAGGGGAGGCGCGAAGGTCGCGCATCCCCACACCCTCTATGAGACTTCCTTTCTCACTGCGTGCAAGAGAACTTAGCACGGAAATGGATGTCCCAGTTCTCGAACAACACCTAATGCCTCCAGCTAAGCTAGTACCGCCCTGGGAGTGGCAGCTGATAGAGTGTGACACATCCTTCATAGAGGTCACTAAACATGCGCCAGAGACACATATCAAAATGGACTTCTTGGAGCTCCAGTACAAGTACTCGTGCACAGAGTTTTACACAAACGCTTCTAAGTCGCATGCGGGGGTGTCCTACGCAGCCATTGGCCCATCCTTCTCGGAATCCAGTGTACTGCACCCTGAAACAAGCATATTTACGGCTGAGGCCCATGCACTATTGACACGTGTACTTATCTTTATCGGGCAACCACGTTTCGCCGCTTAACAACTGTAATCGCACAGCGAGGGACGCGCCTGCATGTATCCGACGTTTCTGGAAAGTTATCGACGCTTCTATCCGCGTGTCTGTTGTCGCCGAACCTTGTGTTATCAGATTTCATCTCGTGACACGAATGGTGTAGAACTTTGTGGAAGACACGCGGGTCCCATCAGTTAATCTGGAACATTCGACGACTGATCTATAAAAGCCGACGCACTTGACCCGCTGATCAGTTTTTCCGACGATCGCCGACCGTGTTCGACGCTATCGTTGTGCTTTAAGTGTAGCCTGTTTTGTGGGCACAGGTTCGCCCAATAAAAGCTAGTTTTGTCTTTCACAGTACTGCTACTGTGTTCTTTCTTCACCGTCACTACCACGTGACACTATTGTCGGCTGTGAAACATATCAGAAAATCAAATATTCAAAAAACAATTTTATTTACAGACTCCTTAAGCGTCGTAAAAGCCTTGAAGTCACACTGTAAACGCAGAAACCCCATAATTACTGAGCTCTATTCCATTCTCTGTAGAGCGTATATGTCTAACCAGCATGTCATTATATGCTGGGTGCCTGGACATAGGGGCATCGAGGGTAACGTTCTAGCAGACCAGATGGCCACATCAATTTCATTGCATACAGTTAATCCTACTGCTTCGGCCCCTGTCACAGACCTGAAGCCTTTTTTAAGAAGGTAACTGCGAAACCACTGGCAACGTAAGTGGGACGCAGAAGTAAATAACAAACTGCTCGTGATAAAGCCACAGTTAGGTTCTTGGCCCTCCGTAACAAAATCACGGCGAACAGATGTCCTATTCTGTCACCTCAGAATAGGACACACATTTGGCACACATAACTTCTTACTCACTGAAAATGATCGTCCAACCTGCGGTAGATGCGGGGAGAGGCTGACCGTCCTCCACGTCCTCCTGGAGTGTCGGGCAGCCGAATCTGAGAGAAAGAAACATTTTCCCCTAGCATACCGGCAGCATATCCCCCTTCATCCTGCAATGCTACTCGGCCCAGAACCTTTATTTGACACCAACGCAGTCCTAAGTTTCCTCAAAGATGTTGTCCTGCATGTTTTTAGCCCCACATGTTCGTAGCGGGTCCTCTCTTCAGAGGATGCCGCTGTGATAGCTCTTTGGTATAGCACATGCCTCTAGGCCCTTGTTTCAAGGGCTCTGGCGAGGCAGCAGTGCTTCAAGTAATTTTACCATCTTATATATATTATATTTCGCATCATTCTTCTACAATCGATTTTAATGTTCATAGTATTCGTCATTAGTAATCGCCATAATTTATAGCACGTAGATTTTACGCACTTTACAGCGACTATTTTTAGGCCACTTTACAGCCAAGTCACATCTTCCATAATTCATCGTCAACATCACCACGTGTCATGGCGCTCTTTGGCCAAACCTGGCCCTTGCGCCACAAGACACCACACATCATCATCATGATGCATCGAGCAGCAGCGAATCTAAGGATGCTGCCTTTTTGTCTGACTTTGACTCTGAGAGTGACAATGACACAAACCAGTTGGGAACATTGCCAAACTGTAGTGCTTGCACCTAAATTGTTGTAGTGTAATACCTGTTCATTTAAAAATTTTGATTTTTTTCAGAAATAGTGCCCATTAGATGGTAATACATTTTGTGTATCTTATAATTTTTTTGACATATTTTTCTTAGTAGAAACTAGTCTGTCGTTGCAGTCTTTGTTCAATCTTATTCCATAATCTTGATTCTGGCAATTTATTTCTTTTTATGACATAAATCTCGTTAATAAAGCTATTATTCCTTTAACCCTTTCGCTGTCGGACCTTTCTGGCCGTGACGCACCCCCAGTGTCGGCTTGGTTTCAGGGAACGAGCATAACAGGGAATGAACGTAGCAATTTAATTTTGATTATGATTGGTATACAAATAACATAGTCAATGCAATATGCACATTTCAGTGTTCTGCAGCTGTTGTTAGTAAACATCATCATCATCATCAGCCTGACTATAAAATCCGTTCAACATCCGAATCTGACGATGCGGAACCCTCTTCCTCGCATGCGACTCTGTCCGAGTCCGAATCCGAGCTCGGGTCGTATTCTGAATCGGAATTGAGCCACTGCTCCAATGAGCAGACGAAGGTCCCGCGTGCTGAGCCATCCGAAAGTTACCGCGCGCAGGGGGGATGCGCTTTTAGTCGCCCGCACAACGGAGAGCAATGGGACGTAGCGTGATCAAGAAGACAGAGGGAGATGGAAAAAGGCTGAACAAAGTTCGAAGGGCTTTACGTTTACTGCTGCAAGTCGGAAGCGAGGGTGCGGCGAGAGAGCGAAAGCAGCAACGAGTCACTCTTTTCGGAGAGGCAACGGCACATGCGCCTGAACTTGACGCGCCGTAGCAGGCACACCAACAGAAGAAAAATAAAAACCTTCAAACCAGTGGAGATGGCAAAACAACCCTTGAACCCATAAGCACACGCGCGCGACGCATGATACAGCGAACACGGAGCCGCCGCGCCACTCAGCAAAGAAAAAGTGGGGAGTGGCAATCGCGGCCGTACTCTTCAATACATGGAGTAACACAGGTCGGGGCGAATATACGAACTTGTAGAAAGAGTCAACAGATAGCGTGGCCAATGCAGGAGCGCCAGCTTTGCGCTCTGGCGCGAAATTTTGAATGCACGATAGAGAACGTACCGGTACGTCAGTGACACTGGGGGGGAGGCGCGATGACGTACCGGTACGTCCGTGACAGCGAAAGGGTTAAAGTGCATTCATTCTGGTTTTTCTTTATATATTACATAAAATATTGAGTGCAGTGGTTCCTTCAGAAAAAACAGCTGGCATAACCTACAAAATACACCTATTTTTGCCATGGTAGGGAAAGAATTAACAGGATTATATGACGATAGAATGATGGCTGAATGGCGTCGATGTATTGACGAAGGTGGTATAACGACAACGGTTTGGCAACAATACAATGTAAGTGATGGAAATGGTGAATTGACAGTGTGACAACAATGGCACACGACGACGGTATGACGAGAGCCGTATTTCGAAGTTACGATGACAACGATGTAATGATCGTGACAGCATCACAACTATGGTATGACAACAAATGCATGACCATAACTGAATAATGATAAGTATATAATGACAGTGGCGTAATGATGTCTGTATCTTGAAACCTGTATGATGATATTGAAGTGATAACGACGGCGTAACGAGAGTCAGATGTCGAAGCTGGTTTGACGTTGATGGCACGACTTCGATGGCCTAATGACAACGATCTGAAGTTGGATGCATGACAGCAACGTTTGACAACGGCCTGACAGGGCGCAGGATGTCTACCAACTAGGAAAACCGGTTATTCTCAGGAAATTCGAATAGTCTGGAAATGCTCTGGGAAACTCGGGGAATTTGTGCTTCTATCAGACAAAATTAGCTGCAATTTTATTGAAAGTGAACGAAAGTAGAGCTAATGCTGGCTCCAGTAACAGAGAAATTGCAAGGAATCTTATTTTACGCCATGTCATTGGCTCGAGGGGTTTCCAGAGTACAGTCAACAACTAATATTCGAGACGCCCGATTTTTCTGGCATGCCCGATAATTCGCACAGCTTCGGTGTATATATATTTTATAATCCCCCCACCCTCACACAATACTTCTGCCGGAGCCTGTGAGCTTTCTTGAATAAAATAATAAAGGAATAAGAAAGAACAATGTATGGGCATTATTAAGGACTTATGGACATCATTAAGGAGTGTGCAATAGAAGTTGGTGGTAACTCCGTTAGACAGGATGCCAGTAAGCTACCGCAGGAGACGAAAGATCTGATCAAGAAACGGCAATGTATGAATGCCTCTAACCCTACAGCTAGAATAGTACTGGCAGAACTTTCGAAGTTAATGAACAAGCGTAAGACAGCCGACATAAGGAAGTATAATATGGATAGAATTGAACATGCTCTCAGGAACGGATGAAGCCTAAATTCAGTGAAGAAGAAACTAGGAATAGGCAAGAATCAGATGTATGCCTTAAGAGACAAAGCCAGCAATATCATTACTAATATGGATGAGATAGTTCAAGTGGCTGAGGAGTTATATAGAGATTTGTACAGTACCAGTGGCACCCATGACGATAATGAAAGAAAGAATAGTCTAGAGGAATTTGAAATCCCACAATAACGCCGGAAGAAGTAAAGAAAGCCTTGGGAGCTATGGGGGAAGGCAGCTGGGGAGGATCAGATAACAGCAGATTTGTTGAAGGATGGTGGGCAAATTGTTCTAGAAAAAATGGCCACACTGTATACGCAATGCCTCATGACTTCGAGCGTACCGGAATCTTGTGAGAACGCTAATATACCGTATTTACTCGCATAATGATCGCACTTTTCTGTCGAAAAAAATTGACGCAAGTTCAGAGGTGCAATTATTACGTGAATTAAATTTCCCGCAAAAAGAAAAAAAAAATTTTTTCATCTCGAATTTGCTGCGGGAAGACAACAGGTCAACAAATAGGCGGCTACCGCTGTACGTAGTGCGGGGCACCAAAATGAAAATGGCGGCCGGCGGAGCAAGCCGAACGCACCGAACAAGATTTTTTTTCTTCTTGTGAGTACATTACGTGCATTGAAACAATTCCTTCCGTATCAATAATGAATAATATCGTTAATATCGGCAAGTTTGCGGCAATAACCTAACCATTTCCACTTTGAGGGGACAGAAACTGATGGGCGCGCTTAGCTGCCAGTGACATAGGAACACATGGCGGGCATGCTGCGGAAACTGCAGCATTTGTCTTCATTACTATCCTAATACGGCATGTTTCCGCTAAGGGTGGGCGAATATCTTAGCTGTGTTACAAGAGTAGGCGTATGACTAGGGTACACTTCTAACGTATCAGTGTAAACGGGACTGCTATCATTGCCGCTTGTGATTTGTTGCGTGCTCACGAGTGCAGATGAGAAGAATCGAAAGGCGCCTTTTTGTTGTTGACCACAAGCATTATAAAGCCCACACATAATAAAGGCAAGTTTAGTTGCAGCTTTTTTTTTTTTTTTGTGTCATGGAAGTGCGGAAAGTGATAAAAGGAATGAAATGGGGCATCTGCTTAAGAATGTTTGGTGCGTGCAAACCGCTTGGTTTGACTTGAAGTCTTTAGTGTAGCATTCGACAGATGGTAAGCGCAATCATTATTAGCTAGACTTGGCACACGACATATCACTGCGGCAAGTTCGGGGTGCGATCATTACATGGGAAATATTGAAAATCGAATTTTGATGACAAAATTTAAGAGTGCGATCACTACGCGAGTGCGATCATTATGCGAGTAAATACGGTAATCCTAATCCATAAGAAAGGGGACGTCAAATACTTGAAAAATTATAAACCGATCAACTTACTGTCCGTTGCCTACAAAGTATTTACTAAGGTAATCGTAAATGGAATCAGGAACACCTTAGACTTCTGTCAACCAAAGGACCAGGCAGGATTCCTTAAAGGCTACTCAACAATAGACCATATTCGCACTATCAATCAGCTGATAGAGAAATGTGCGGAATATAACCAACCCTTATGTATAGCTTTCATTGATTACGAGAAAGTGTTTGATGCACTCGAAACCTCAGCAGTCATGGAGGCATTACGAAATCAGGGTGCAGAGAAGCCGTATGTAAAAATACTGAAAGATATCTATAGCGGCTCCACAGCCACTGTAGTCCTCAATAAAGAAAGCAACAAAATCCCAATAAAGAAAGGCGCCAGGCAGAGAGACATGATCTCTCCAATGCTATTCACAGCGTGCTTACAGGAGGTATTCAGAGACCTGTATTGGGAAGAATTGGGGATAAGAGTTAATGGAGAATACCTTAGTAACTTGTGATTTGCTGATGATATTGCCTTGCTTAGCAACTCAGGGGACCAATTGCAATGCATGCTCACTGACCTGGAGACGCAAAGCAGAAGGGTGGGTCTAAAAATTAATCTGCAGAAAACTAAAGTAATGTTTAACAGTCTCGGAAGAGAACAGCAGTTTACGATAGGCACCGAGACACTGGAAGTAGTAAGGGAATACATCTACTTAGGGCAGGTAGTGACCGTGGTTCCAGATCATGAGACTGAAATTATCATAAGAACAAGAATGGGCTGGGGTGCGTTTGGCAGGCATTTGCAGATCATGAACACCAGGTTGCCATTATCCCTCAAGAGAAAAGTGTATAACAGCTGTGTCTTACCAGTACTCACGTACGGGGCAGAAACCTGGAGGCTTACGAAAAGGGTTCTACTCAAATTGAGGACGACACAACGAGCTATGGAAAGAAGGGTGATGGGTGTAAAGTTAAGGGACAAGAAAAGAGCAGATTGGGTGAGGGAACAAATGCGAGTTAATTAGATCTTAGTTGAAATCAAGAAAAAGAAATGGACATGGGCATGTTTGGTGCGTGCAGACCGCTGGGTATGACTTGAAGAGTCGTTAGTAGCCACTCTTCAAGTCAAGGCTTCCCAAGACTTTCTTTACTTCTTCCGGCGTTACTTGTGGGATTTCAAATTCCTCTAGACTATTCTCTCTTTCATTATCGTCATGGGTGCCACTGGTACTGTACAAATCTCTATAGAACTCCTCAGCCACTTGAACTTCAAATCACAAGCGGCAACGATAGCAGCCACGTTTACACTGATACGTTAGAAGTGTACCCTAGTCATATGCCTACGCTTGTAACACAGCTAAGATATTCGCCCACCCTTAGCGGAAACATGCCGTATTAGGATAGTAATGAAGAGTGTACCCTAGTCGTACGGCTACGCTTGTAACACAGCTAAGATATTCGTCCACCCTTAGCGGAAACATGCCGTATTAGTATAGTAATGAATGAGGAGGGAAGATAGCCGATGGTCATTAAGGGTTACGGACTGTATTCAAAGGGAAGGGAAGCGTAGCAGGGGGCGGCAGAAAGTTTGGTGGGTGGATGAGATTAAGAAGTTTGCAGGGACAACATGGCCACAATTAGTACATGACCGGGGTAGTTGAAGAAGTATGAGAGAGGCCTTTGCCCTGCAGTGGGCATAACCATGATGATGATGATGATGATGATGATAAAGAAAGAAGGAAGAGACGTGCCTACGTTGCTAGGCAACACTTTTCTGGGTAGAGCATGCGCTCACAAAACCTGATGTGTCGTTGCCTCCACTCGCCCACATTCTTTTTTTCTCGGGCGCTGTCTGAGGTTTTTCGCACCCATGCGTCACGACGTCTGCTCTCTGCGCTTTGTCGTCTGCTAGTCTACTGTTTGGACTGTCATAAAAGATACACGAAAATCTATCCCCAGGTTTTGGAATATTAGTTTATAGTACTGAGGCATTGTTAATATCACAGAAAAACTTAATAACGATTGTTATTCTGAAAAGTTCAGTATTCTGAAGTTTGTTGTACTGAAATATTTTTACATTGGAAACTATAAAAAATCAGCAGGGGATTTCTGAAAAGGTAATGATGGCCAATCATTGAAAAGTTAATGATGGCCAATCACGAGCGGCCGCTTGCAAACGCAACTCTTAAATCAAGCGTTGCGCGACAAGTGCGATTGCCAAAGTGGAGCCTCATGATATTCAGTATAAAGGCCAAGTGCGATAAGATCCTATCGTGCCCCGCACACTTTATACTTTATGGTTGAGTGAAAGTGTGCTAGGGTGAGACAAGAAAGGTGGCAACTTCTCGAGTGCCGCCTTCTCGTGCAAGCAAAGAGAAAGAGGGGGAATAGCGAGCTCGTTGTAATGTGATCAAGTGCGCGAGGGACGAGGGGTAAGCTGGCACACGTCTCAGCCATGACTGCGCATGGCTGTAAGTGCGGCTGAGCGCATACACAGCTGCGCACCCTACTTTATAGGTAATCCGCCGCATGTACAAACAGTGGGCGTGCCGAGATGGCGTGGCATCTTATAAGCTGTCTTCCCGCACGTTTAGTATTGGAGCTTGCTTACTCTCGAGTTTCAGCGACCTGTTGGAGTGAGAGGCAGACGAAGCATTCGCTCCTGCGGGCGATGCAAACAGCCGCGGGGGCGGAGTGCATGCAAAATAGTGGCTTTGGTAGGCATTAAGCCTACCGCCAATGTGAAGATATCGTCGACGTTGCATGAAACCATACCATTCATCGCTGACTCCCAGGTTCATCAGAATGAATTGTTTTCTCATTCAAACTTGTTTTTTTTTTATTGCCCGATAATTTCGAAAATCCTGCGGCCCCTTTCTGTTTAAGAGAAATCAATCTGCCACGGCACTTATTTGCATAAAAGGTCGAATTTCAATACAATGAAATTTTGATCTAACGAAGCGAATTGCCGATTTTACCTACTTCGTTATACCGAGGTTTTACTGTATTAGGAATTTTTCTGCTAAAAATAAATTTTTTTGTGTGTGTGTCTGTTTTGCTTACACGAATTTTGGGTGATGAGTATATTTTATGCGACCCCATGTAATTTATATCACCGAGAGTTTAGTGTATTTTAAACCTCAATGTAATGAACAGAATTTCAATATAGCAAAATTTTACATGCCACCACAAAGGAACACTGAGGTAGCTAATTGAACTGCCATGTGTACAGATGGTCAAGTGGTTGAACTACATGCAGGTGCTTGCAGAATGAATTTTTTTAAACCAACTGCATGGCAGAGCAGCTGCTGAAGCAGAGCAGCGTAGTGGCTTCATGTGCACTGTCTCCCAATGTGTTAAAGGGCCCCTCACCAGGTCTGGTCATTTTGAGTTTACAATCACAATGCATAAAATGCATGCCAGCGATCGTGTCTGCTGAGTATTGCTTCCTAATGCATCACGGAAATAGCTTAAATTTCAAACAAAACACCATTTTCCCTTCTCCTCACGGGCACCCTGCTCCCAGCCGAAGAGTCGATGCCAGTCGCACAAGTGCGCCTACATAGATGGCAGAGCTAAGACATCACTCACAGTAAGGCAGGAATTCGAGAATTATTCAAGGCAACATCAGCTATTTAATTTCTTGCTTGAATAGATGACTAAATGTTTAGAAAAATAATAAAACATACAAACCGAATTTCTGGTTGTTGTTGTTTTATTTGTACCGCAGCAAGAGGGTTTACTTGCGTTTGGTCTGCTTGTTCCCACGTTGTGCAGTCGCATGTGTGGAGAACGAAGCTACGACATTTTCTGCTGTGTTTCAGCGTCGTTATTAGGCTCTTTCATCCTCTCGGGTCTGCCTCAGTGCTTGTGATTGTGGCACTGACTATATGCTAATCAGCTATTCTCGTTCAGAGCACACAAAATCGTCCACTGCATGACACATGACAAACACAACAGCTCGCGCATGAGACCATCACCGGAGGTGTGCCATTTGGCGAAAATGCGAAACGAAAAAAAAAAGTGAAGAAGGCGGCGGTGCTTGTGATGTGTCCTTCACGCCATCCTCCTGCTCTGGTATGGGAGAACACAGGGAAGGAATTTTGCTTGCAGAGGTTAGATGGAGTAAGTGGAGAGAGTCGGCGGTGACGCACGCCTCCTGAAATCATGCGTTTGTGGCACTTCAGGTATTTATATCTCTGCTATTAATGAATTAATTTGAACAATTCCTGCCGTAGAACACTCCTTTCAGGTCACCATGAGAAGTTCCAGCGCATTACCAAACTTTTCTGTGTGGCCTGGTGAGGGGCTCTTTAAGGGATGGAGGTCATGTGATTTTGAATTTCAGAGATGCGTTGAGGCAAGATGAAAACTAGGCCTTCGCTCCCCTCTTCCTGAGCTCTTGATAATGTCCCACTGCGGGCGACACTACCAGCCGCAACAGAAGTAGACGCAAAAGCTTTGCTGGTGCCTTTGTGTGTACCGCCTTGTAACAGTATTGTCAAGATAGCTTGAAACCATATGTTTGGGTGCCAACTCGCAAATTCAACAAAATGAAATTTGTTTTTACAATTGCCTGATAATTCAGAAACCTTTATGGTGCCCCGTCCATGTAAGAAATAGTCTGTTGGTGACTACTTATTTGCAATAAAGGTCAAATTTCAATATAACAATATTTCTAATCAAAGGAGAGAATTGGTGTTACTTACCTCCTTATATCAAGGTTTAACTGTACATGCAAAGAAACTTAAATACCGGTGCACATTTTAACTGAAAATTTCAATTTGGAATCTGTTCCTCTAAATTCCTCCCATTAACAGTGACCACCGTTTTGGCGTGAACTTTGTGATATTAGGAAAGGAGGTGCCACTGCTGTCTCGTCTGCTTTGGAACAGTTTGATAGCACATCGGACATCATGCTCCGCATTCTCTGGCACCCATCAGAAGCAACGGGGGTGTCGTCATTGAATTGCGCCCACACTTACTTCACTCTCACGATAGAAAGCAGCAGCAAACTGCGGAGACACACAGGCAAAAACTAAGCAATGCATGGCAGCCATGACACATTTCCAACACCTGCAGTTACTTTTGGTGTTTGCACTATACAGAAGCTATGCCTTTGAGATCAGCTTCTGTTACCCCAGGAGCAGTTTCTGGGGGCAACAATTCATTTTGTCACCACTCAGTGTTGTCAGACTGCTCTACAGTTCAGCTATAACATAAAGAAATTCAAATGTGAACTTTCTACTGCGCCAAATGCACTAAAAATGTACCAGCTTGCTGGGAGATGCGTACGGTATGACATGAGAGGCTTAATTCAAGCTAAGAAGTTTGATGTCATGGCCCCTTTAAGCACCGAAACACATGCTCTCCGGATGCATGAGACAGGCTTTTCTGCTGCACACAGGGCAGTCATCGGTGGCGTGGCAGGCACGAGCGGCCCTCTCTTGCAAATGTGTAAATGTTTACATCCAGTGCATCGAGCCCATTTCTTAACATGTTGGCATAAACACTCGATGGAGTGGAAAACACAGAGTGAAAAGCTCTGATGTATTCGATTAAGTTACACTGGTCTTAAATGATTTTGCAGCATAATTTTACTTGAGAGAATTTCGTCCAAGCCAAGCTGCACTTTGATTTTTCTGCTGTTATAATATTGTATGGTATGGCCATGACTGGAATCGCCTACGTGTTGCTTCAGTCACTCTCCCAACTAGCTACTCTGTACGTGTTGCACTTGCATTGTATCTCTCACTTCTTTAACCTTACCACGTCACACACGTCGAGCTTTATCATTCATTTCATGGGCTTGGTCTTTGCTGTCATTGTAGTGCAATCTATTGCTGTGTTGCTGTCATGTTTTTTGTTGCAATCACGTGTAGTTATTCATGCCTTTTTTCATTATTATTATTATTATTATTATTATTATTATTATTATTATTATTATTATTATTATTATTATTATTATTATTATTGTGCATCTTCCTTTTGTTGCTCAACTGCCTCTCCCTTCTGCCACCCTTCTTGTAAGTCAGGAGCAGGGTTCTCCCTGGAAAATTTTCAGGGGTGGACATCTGGCAAGGGTGGGGTGCACACATAAATAAGCTTTTTTTTATTTCCCTTGTCTTTCTTTCCAGTATGACCATTCTGCCATTTGGCATGTTACATTCTACAATATTGTATTTTGGGCGCATTAATGAAAGAAATGTGAGCCAGCAACGCACCCTTCAACGATCTCTATAGATTGCCAGGATAAGTAATTGTGCAGATGATCGCTGTCGTAGTGCGCATGAAACACACGCCAGCTATTCAAATCTGCATCAACTACTAGTAGGAGCACTTCCCGTGTGCACTTGGCAGCAGTAATGATTCATGGCGCTAGTTCTACTCTATCTCCGATCGCTTTCTTCTTTTACTTTTACAATGCAAAATGTGCCGCTGTGGCTATTTGAAGCTCTGATCTCTCCTCTTTACGATGATGCCAAAATGGTGGTGCTCTTTTGAAAGAAAGCCACGCAATCTGCAGTGCGATGGAATCTCCCTAAGCCTGATTTTCTATTCAGTTTTTGTTGACAGAACACTAGAAAAAGGCCGTTTTTTGAACTTCTGCTTTAGATTTCATTCTAAGATTTCTCCACATGATAATGGAACACCTAGGAATTGGGGGGAAAAAACTGAAAAATTTAACACTTTGATCAAATTGACCATTCAAATTGGGGGGGGGGGGGGAGGCCTCAAAAGGGGTCAACTGGAGCAGCGGCCAGCATTTCCCTCATTGCCCACCATGGGGAGAACCCTGGTCGAGAGTTTAAAAGTAAAGTAAAAAGAATGGGCTGTGTATTACACGGTAAAGCTGGCATGGAAGTAGTATTGCATATTGTGCTGATTTCATGCTTGGCTGAAGCACCTGTGTATTATTTTTAGCTTGTGTGCAACAGTGGGAAGCACAGTGTAATTCGGTAGCTAATGTGAATGGCATTCTGTTTATAGAACAATCCTTCTTTGTGCTTAACGGACAGCCGACAATGAGCAACATGTGACCATCAGAGCATGTGGCCTTTGGCACATTCTACACTGTCATTGTGTGACAGCATGCTGGCAAACCTCTAATGTGAGGACACTTTAAATTGAAAGAAGCTGTGTGTTCTTCTCACATGTTCTTCTGATTGCTCACTGCATTAATGCAGTGTGCACTGACTGTCTTGTACGCAATTTTCTTATTTTAATTGCAGACTGTACCTACACAAACCTTGTCCTCACTTAGTATATTCAAATAGCCCTTAAGTTTTATGCTGACATGTTTTGAAATTAATCTGTGATGTAATCGTATGAGTGGTAAAATGTGACATCAGAGCCAGCCACCTGTCCAGTCTATTTCAAGTGTTGGCCCACCCCTGTGTCATCCCACTCCCAATGTGCCCCTCTTTTCTGCTCATACTGTCTTTAATATGGCCATAATTTTTGTCATAGTGGTGCCATGGTAAACAATTTTCTGCAATCTGGGTGGCTCATACTTTGAACTCATGCCAAACTGTGTGGCAATTGAAAGCTTCCGGGAGCCAGATTTTGTAACACTTCTTTTCTTCCTTTGTCATTGGCCTGCATGCCACCGTGGGACCATTATCATTAGGGCAGGTCACTCAGCAGAGTGGGTTATGTGAAATGGATATAATTGAAGGAGATCATTACAAAATGTACCCTTTGAACATGTCTGTTGAGTCTTGTCTGAAAAAATGTGTAATGAAACTCTGCTTCTCGAGTTCCAGTGGGGCTCAACAAAATCAAATGAAATGACAACCTTATTACTTGGAGCTTTTTGCTGCGACTTTAACTTGCATGTAAACACCTGTACGTTCGCCCTTGTTTTTAAAGTGGTTGCTACCTAAATACCCTATGTGCTGAATAGTGCATTGACTGTGGTCCCTATTTTCTTGAAAAAGTGGTTTGGTGGTGTGCCTGTTTGTGTGTGTTTGTGCTTTTGTCCAAGTGTGTGTGTTCACAAAAAACATTCGACTGAACCCATACTTATGATTATATGAGAGAAGTGTTGGTGTATGATAAGTACTTCGTTGAAAGTGTCATGTTGTACTGGTGGTTAAGAACCAGAAACTCTGCTCAAAGTGTGAGTTAAGAGTCCAACTTCTTATGGGGCAACGTTGTGCCCAGAGAAGCAACCAATAATCTTATCACAACTATTCGGGCTAGCACGATCGTCAGTCGTCAAATCTGGCATAGTGATTTATTGATACATCACATGTCATGCAGCTCGATGCAGCCTTTTATGAAGCCAGGATTCAGGCCAAGCATTTTGGTTTGCCAAATGCAGTGTTTAGCACTGGCTGACAGCTGGGAGGCATGGAGGCTAGCACTGCAGAAAAGAGGAAAAGTCGATGCTACTTTGCATACACTACTGTCCCCTACTTCTGCAAATACTGTTTACTTATTTTCAGGCTAGCAATGATTGAGGCTTAATAATGGTCCATTATAGAGGTATGTTAAGTTATGCCAAGTTAGGCTGGATTGGTAAATTATTCTTCTGGCACACCAGAAATGTCACTCCTGCTGTGAGTGGGTTCTTGATGAGCCAGAGGCTCAAATACGAAAGATAGGCTTGAAATTTCCACACCAGCTCATCCCGACATGTTGAAATTTGAAGGGAATCTGCTTGGGTTTTATACTTCATTTATGTACAAGGATTATATATGATCCTAAAGGCTCCTAATACTGAACCTAGTAAGTTTCAAGACATTTTTCTTATTAAAAATTGCTTGAAATGTGAAGATAATTTTTAACGAGTGATTTTGCACTTAACAAGATACCAAACAGAAACATCGAATCAGTTTAGATTGATGAATTCTTTAAGATGTCTACTTTTGTTTACTTTGTGATATTAGATTGATTATTACAAGAAGAAATGATGGCAAAGTCTCGTTTTACAGGGTCACCATGTTAGTTTTTTGTATTAGCTGGGGTTGTGTGAATATCGAAGTTCTTGAATACTGTTGTGTATAGGGGGCGCTGTCAATTATATCAAGTGTATATAAGCGATTGCCATCAGAATAAAGGCAGTTCCGTGGTTCCCAGTCAATGCATCGTCTTGACTTATCAGTTGGCGCTTCGCGTCACAACAATCTGGCGCAGTCGGCGAAGCTAGCGAGCTAGCGACGAACTGTTTTCCCTTACCTGGCTCCGTGCTGTTCCAAGGGGCGTCACCTACGAAATGGCAGCGTACGGACTACCGCCATTACCGCCTTTCCTAGAGACTCCTGGGGATGCGACGATTCCATGGGAGCAGTGGCGCGAGGATTTCACAAATTTTCTTGAAGCGACGGGGATGGACGCGCAACCGCCACTACGGAAAAAGGCCATTCTGCTGCAATGTCTTGGGGTCGAGGGACGCCGTGTTTTTCGCACATTGGGCCCAGAGCCGGCACGAACGTCAGACACGACAAAAGCCGGGCCGGAGACAAGCAAACCAGCAGGAAAAGACAGGACGGAGGCAAGTGAAGGGGATAGTTACACGGAGGCGTTGAGCCTATTGGAGCGGCAGTTCTCAAGCACCGTCAACGTACTGGTCGAGCGACGTCGATTCACGTTACGTCGGCAACTGCCGGAGGAGCCGATACGAGAGTACGTCAGTGCTCTCCGACAGTTAGCAAAGACGTGCGACTTCGGGCAATTCTTGGAAGCGGCTCTGCGAGACAGGGTTGTTGACGGAGTACGGAGCACTGAGTTGCGACAGAAATTGCTCGTGAAGGGGTCACAACTTACGCTCGCAGAGGCAGTGGAAATGCTACAGACGTACGAGCAGGCAGCAGAGGGGGCTGCGATCTATGACCAAGGGTCGTCACAAACGGACATAGTGCAGCATGTATCTCAAGGCAAAAGTCCAGACAGCGACGCGGCAATGACGCCGGTGCGCAAGTGTTACCGGTGTGGCTCTACAAGGCACCTAGCTAATTCACAGGAATGCAAAGCACGGGGGAAACGTTGTTCCCAGTGCCACAGAATGGGACATTTTCGAGCGGTCTGTGGCAGGTCGGCAGAGCGGGACGTGCGGACGGTCCGAAACGACGGCGCTAGCGAGGAGGACGTGCTCACTGTACTGGCGGTCAGACAAGGGGAACGAATGACTTTGGTCGTTGATGTCGTTATTGAGAACGAGCCACTTCAGTTGCTGGTAGATACTGGGTCGTCGGTGTCTATTTTGCCAGACCACGTTTATCGAGCCAAGTTCGCCAACAGCTTTCCTTTGACTGCGGCTTCAGCGACGCTGCGGGATTTTTCACAGAAGAAAATTCCGGTCTTGGGATGGTTCACAGCCAGAGTTGTACGCGGGAACAACTCGGCTTGCCTTCGATTTTACGTTGTTCCCCAAGGCATGGCATTACTAGGACTGGATGGGGTCCACCAGCTACAATTGCACATCATCGGTTCTACACTGGAGTGTTTGCAAATCACGGTCAGCCCCCAGTCGCTTCCTCCTGAATTATGTGAGTTTTCCTTTCTTTTCGCTGATAAGTTGGGATTAGCGAAAAACTTCGTACATTCTGTGAAGCGGCGTACAGATGTAAAACCAGTAGCAGCGAAGGTTCGACGTTTGCCCCTGACGCTGCGAGAGAAGGTAGCGGCTGAACTGGCAAGATTATTGGATGCAGGCATTATAGAAAAGGTCAGTGCTGCGGAATGGGTGTCTCCTATAGTGGTTGTGCAGAAGAAGGATGGAACTATTCGTCTATGCGTCGATTTACGCGAGCCGAACAAAGCAGTAGTCATTGATGGATTCCCTTTGCCGCACACTGAGGAACTGTTGCATGCGCTGAGCGGAGCAGCATGGTTCTCGAAACTGGATCTTACTGCAGCCTACCATCAAGTGGAATTAGCCGAAGATAGTCGCGAATTAACGACGTTTATTACGCACGAAGGCTTATTTAGGTTCCGCAGAGTGTGTTTTGGCCTCGCATCGGCACCAGCCGCGTTTCAGCGAATGATGCAAGAAATCTTGAAAGGCTGCAAGGGCGTGTTGTTTTATATCGACGACATCATAGTCTTTGGAAAGACTAAGAACGAGCACGACCGTAACCTTCGCGAGGTATTGCATCGGATCGCTGAGGCGGGGCTGCAGCTAAACCAGAAATGCTTGTTCGCTGTCAAGGAACTCTCCTTTTTGGGTCATCGTGTGAGTGCAAGTGGTCTTGCCCCACTCAAGTCAAAGGTGGATGCTGTGATTAAAGCACAAACGCCTGCCGATGTAGTCTCGCTGCGGTCTTTCCTTGGGCTCGTAGGCTATTACTCACATTTTCTTCCCAATTATGCAGAGGTGGTGGAGCCGCTGCGACGACTTCTTCGTAAAGGACAGAAGTTCGTGTGGGATCAGAGCACCGAGGAGAGCTTTTGCAGGATCAAGGAGATGCTGTCATCATGCGGGGTGGTGGCTATGTTCAATGAGTCTTTGCCTGTACAAGTGACCACTGACGCCTCGGCATATGGACTGGGAGCTGTGCTCCAGCAGGTAGTCGACGGAGAAGTACGTACAGTGGCATTCGCTTCGAGGACACTAACTCCTACAGAACGCAAGTACTCTACCGGGGAACGAGAGGCGCTGGCATGTTTATGGGCTTGCGAACATTGGCACGTTTATCTGTGGGGCCGCAGGTTTGTCTTACGAACTGATCATCAGGCTTTGGTGACACTGCTGTCCACAAATGGGGTTGGAAGACGCCCACTGCGTATTGAACGCTGGTGTGCTAGACTTTTGAGATACAACTTCACTGTGCAGTACACAAAGGGGAACACCAATGTCGTTGCGGATGCACTTTCTAGGTTACCTTTGACCTCTGCAGAGGACGAACCGGTGGAGGAAGTAGTTGCTGTGGTTTCCAGCATGATCACTAAGAGTGAGTTGCAAGCAGAAACAGCTGATGATTCATTATTAAATGAGGTGGCGCAGCATGTTACGTCCAGATGGCCGGAAAAGGGCTGTTTAGCTGGAAATTTAAGGTCCTTTTTTCGTATAAAAGAAGAGCTGTCGGTGATAGACGGGCTACTGTTTCGCGCGGAACGGGTCGTTCCCCCATCGACACTCACTTCCAGGCTGGTCATGATGGCACATGAATCACATCCAGGCATTGTAAGGACCAAACAACGGTTAAGGGAACAGTACTGGTGGCCCGGAATGGACAGGGATGTGGAGTCGCTGGTTAGCAATTGTGCTATCTGCAAAGCATCAGATAAATCGGCAAAAACCGTAATGGCCCCATTGGAGCCAGTAAAGTGGCCCGAGAAGCCGTGGGAAAAGCTGGGAATCGACATCGTTGGGCCGATGGAGCGAGCCCCTCCGGAGTGCAGGTTTGCAATCACTATTGTTGATTACCACAGCAAGTGGCCCGAGGTGGCATTTGTGTCCACAATCACTGCACAGGCAGTAGTGAAAGTGCTTTTGGAACTTTTTGCGAGAGAAGGGTACCCGAAAAGCATTGTGACTGACAATGGGCGTCAGTTTATGTCGACATGTTTTGAGCAGTTTTTACGAGATCGGGGAATCCAGCATTGTGTTGCAACATTGTATTACCCGCAATGCAATGGTCAGATTGAGAGGTTCAACCGCGTTCTCAAGGAATATATTCAGGTTGCGGCATTGGAACGAAGACCACTGAAGGAGGCAATCTGGGACTACCTGGGTGTTTACAGGGCCACCCCACATGCAACTACAGGAGCGTCACCGGCTTACCTACTGCATGGAAGAAGACCCAGAACAAGATTGGATGTTGTTGGCCTCCCAGAAAGGGAATTTTTCGAGGAGCCGCGTGCCGCCATGGAAAAGTTGAAACAGCGCGTTAAGGAGCAGCAACAACGAACAAAAAAGTACACCGATGAAAAACGAGGTGCCAGAGCGTCTACCATTGAGCCAGGAGATTTCGTAAAAATAAAGCAAGGCGGACCAAAGACGAAACACAGGTTTTCTTTGCCGATCCAGGTGAAGAGACGAGTGGGCACGAATTCGTTTTTGCTGGCAAACGGTACGAAATGGAACGCATCAAAACTAACAGTAATTGGTAAAGTTGGGACAGGACAGGCACTAGCTGACGCGGTTACAGCGCAACGCAGTGCGGCCTCGGGGTTTTCCTGCGACCTGGATCTTCACATAGGGAAGATGGCGGAGCAAAATACCCCTACCGCCGTCGAGAATCAATCTGAAATGGTGCCATCAGAAGACACCCAGGGAAGCGCCAGCCATTCTGACGGTGCACAGCCCACAGTAACGGAGTCTATCCTAGAGGTTCCCGATCAGCAAGACAATTCTCGATCGCAATTGGCCACAACCACAGCACCATCTCGCACCAGGCCGGAACGAACAAGAAGAGTGCCAGCACGATATCAAGACTACGAGCTTACCTGACAGTAAGAACGTCGTTCTTTTCATGTGATGTGAAATGAGTGCGCGAAAGTGGATTGATTTTATTTCCTTTCTTTTTTTGTTAATGAGGGGGAATGTGTTGTGTATAGGGGGCGCTGTCAATTATATCAAGTGTATATAAGCGATTGCCATCAGAATAAAGGCAGTTCCGTGGTTCCCAGTCAATGCATCGTCTTGACTTATCAGTTGGCGCTTCGCGTCACAACAAATACGAATTGAATACTTTGATTCCAGTATCAGATCACATATTGAATAATGATATGAACATGCGTTTATAAGCAAGTTAGGTTAATTTCTTATTTTGGAGCATCGCAGTTTCATTGTCAGTGTTAAAAAACTACACTAGTAAGTCATTAAAATATTGTATGCTTGGCTGATGTTAACTTGGAAAATTTTGTAATTCCCACTAGCTTTCCCCGCCAGCCTGTGCCTTATTTTTTGAAGTAGTAGCTTAGCGTGAAAAAAACCACGGACACAAGAAAGACAGACAAGGACAAGCGCTACTCACAACTGTTTAATGGAAGGAAGGGTAGTGCATATATATATATATATATATATATATATATATATATATATATATATATATCCTCTTGTCACGTATGCGCCTACCAAGTAGAAGAGAAGCTGGTACATCAGGGTGCCTACCAACCGGGAGAACCGGGAATTCTCAGGGATCTTGAGTAGTCTGTAAAAACTCGGGGAAAACTCAGGGAATTTGTGCTTGTATCAGGGAAAATTAGCAGTAATTTTATGGAAAGGGAACGAAAGTCGCCCTAATGATGACCCGAATAACAGAAGGGTATCGTAACGAATGGTTTTTGACGCTGCGTCGTCGGCTGGAGGAGTTGCCAGAGTGCAGTCAACGAGCGACTTTCAGGACGCCAGATAATTCGGACGGCTTCGCAGCACCACCACTACGTACCCCATAGGTCAATTTATAAGAACGTCTGAAATTGCGGACGCGAGAACCCTTCGCTGTCCGATTTTCCGGACTTTTTGCCGTGACCGCAGGTCCGAAACGGCAATAATAAAAGCCACAGCCGCCGCCATTTTGATAACCTCACTGCCTCGAACCAGCACACTCGCACGCAGATGCGCTGGCAGCCGTAGCCACCACCGCGGCAATGCTAGGCCCAGCTGCTTCAAGGTTCGGTATTAAGCTTTTTGCCGTTCTGTGCGTGTTTTTTTTTTCATAAAAAGAATTCGCCGCTGTCAGCAATGGCACCGACACCGCCATTGTGGTCATCGCGATCGGCTTCGAAGTTCGGAAAGCACAACGCGTTGCATAATGACGATTTCCGGAAGTCAGTTTCACCTCATCACTGAAATGTTACGCTGTGAAGCATAGCAAGTGGGGGTAGGGGCAACTGTCACGGGCACAGTATGTATTCCTTAATTATACACGCGTGCACCCGCCATCTTCTGTCACAGTACAAGCACCGATATGCCTAATAATTAGCTTACTGGCAGGCCTTCAGAGCTTTTCTGGGCGCACCTGTGGTGATTTGAGCCCTTAAGAGCTGTAAAAGACATGCATTCATTTTTTCGGACGTTTTCGCGGCCCCTTGGCAGTCCGAAATATCGGACGATGACTGTACAACTGTCCAAGAGGATGCTTCAAATAGTTCGTGTGGCAAACGCACAACTGAAGGAGAACAAGTAGACAAAGGACCTACGCATCGAGAAATGAACGAGAAAGGAAGCATGCCACCGCTTTTTTGAAGGATCTTGCACTCTAAAAGCAAAGTCTTGGCTGACACCGAGATGCAGGTGTCCCTCATCCAACCAAAAGAACGCTTTAGAACACTGAAATGCAACATTGAGGCGTTGTGCGCGGGCTGAGAGTATGTCAGGACAGTTAAGGTTGACATACCAGCTGTTGCGAGAGAATCACACTTGTGATAAAATTCGGGCCCCCTACCAATTAGCTTGCTATCAGTTGATAGAAATAGCTCATATTCGAAAATATTCTGTATACATCTCTTTTTTATTCGTATTTGAGAACGTTCGACTCAATTTGCAATTAGTTTTTACTGTTTCTTTCGAAGATATTTTATTCGCTGTGCGTTTTACTAACCCCCTCCCTTCTGTTTTCTTTTTCAATTAAATAAACACTAACCCTTACTATTCAAACTGTATTCAGCTATTTTTTATTTTTTTTACATGCTTACTAGAGAGTGACGTCATTGGGCGACATGATGTAGGGAGCCTGTCTTGACATAAAACAAAGTTCTGTGTCACTCAGGGAATATTGCAAGGGCACTCAGGGAAAACCTGAAAAACTCGGGGAATTTGGAAATGTCAACTTGGTAGACACCCTGTAGTACATGCACATCAAAGGCGGCTGCGCAAGAAGTTAAATTCGGCATCCAGTAATGTGATAGAAGGCTCACTCACACATCTATCTCTATTCTTCTTGATAAAGGCCTCAAGAGCGAGCCTAGAAGAGGCGTTGCCGCTCCTGCCAAGAATAGTCGCAGAAAATCGAGCGTCGCAACCGCACGCGCTAACGTGAGCCACCAAATGTGTGCCCTTATCCTCAATTTTCTTTAGTTTTTCCGCATGTTCCCTTAAACGGTCATTCACGCAACGATCGGTTTGACCAATGTAGAGCTGCCCACAAGGGTGCAAGGGAATTGCATAAACAATCCCTCTGAAGCACTTAACAAAAGCCTTCTCATGCCTCGTGCGGCAGCCCCGCTGCTCTTACAGCAAACTCGAGAACACAGCTTCGAAAGCTTGTTGGGCGCAGAAGAGTTGTGTCCGTGGTTTTATTCGCGCTAAGCTGCTACTTCAAATATGGACGACCAACTAGCCCAACAGTCAACTCTTCTAAGAGTGCCTTATTATACCGCATCAAGTGCCCGTAAAATCGGGTGCATTTGACTTCGTGCCAGTCGTCACTCATCGCACTTGCTGTCAAGCAATAAGCTCAGAATTGGGGGTGGCGATGCAAAAAAAAAAAAGTTTGCCGACAGTTACGATGCTCCCTGATGCGAAATTTGAGCGCAGCTCTACACTTGTTTTCATATCGCGATATGTTGGCTGGCGCAGGCAATCTGTCTCGTGCAGCACGTTGCAAACGAAGAGAGGTGCGGCGCGACTGCGGTGCTAATCTGGAGATAGCGAGAGAGAGACGCGTGGGCGCCATTCGCGCACAGCAGCCGCCACCGATAGGCGACGCGCGCTACTGTGGCGCCATCTCGTGGCCTTTCGCTGTACTCTCCTCCGCTTTCCTCCTGGCGTCTTTTATCCCCCGGCGCGCTCTGCGTTCGCTGTGCTCGTTCGCTCGGTTACGCCGACGTTAGCTGCAAGAACGGACGCCTCTAAAAGTGTCCGCTCGCTGTCCGCAAACACGTGCCCTCTTACTACTGAGAGGCTGGCTTTCCCGCAAAGTTTGGACGTTCAGTGGCTAAGTGTGCTTTACAGGCAAATTTCCGCTAGCAACACGAAATTATCGCAAAATTCAACTCAAGATCGGCCGAATATTCTTAACTTCGTCATCATCCTATTTTTATGTCCCCTGCCAGGACGAAGGCCTCTCCGTGCGATCTCCAACTACTCCTGTTTTGCACCAACTGATTCCAACTCACGCCTGCAAATTTCCTCATTGCATCACCCCACCTAGTCTTCTGCCGTTCTCAACTGTGCTCCCTCTCGCTTGACACCCATTCTGTAACTCTAATGGTTATCTGGTCATCCAACCGACACATTACATGGCCTGCCCAGCACTATTTCTTTCTCCTAATGTCAATTAGAATATCGGCTATGCCCGTTTGCCCTCTGATCCACACTGCTCTCTTCCTGTCAACGTTATGCCTAACATTTTTCATTCCATTGTTCTTTGCGCGATCCTTAACTTGTTCTCGAGTTTCTTTGTCAACGTTCAAGTTTCTGCCCCCTATGTTAGCACCGGTAGAATGCAGTGATTGTAGACTTTTCAATGATAGTGATAAGCTCCCTTAGATTTTTAGATTAGGTAAAAACAAATGCAAAGAACTGTGTTTGCCCCCACACAGCCAGCAATGTATTCAATTCGATTTGAATGTTTGTATTGAACCAAATATTCAAACATCTTCAAATATCTAATTTCCGAATTCAATATGAATAAAAAAATATAATATTCAGTAATATTCAAACTTTTCAAATATTTTTACGCCTTTGGTATTTGCATCTTTTCACGCTTTGTACCAAGTGTCATCTTGTGCTAAGGGTGGCTTTTTTAATGTTGTGGAACCGTAATTGACTGCTGCCTGAATTCAGTTCAGAGCTTTCATCATTTTGTCCAATGTGTGCACAGGCACATTTTGTAGGTGGCCACAGTATTTGTTGACTGGTCGCCCACAGATGCAAATTCTATTTCTACTGCTATAAGTCTCATCTATGATAAAAAATCTGGTTGCCGATGGTGGTTGTGGCTACCAGCACATTGTCGGCAATCTTTCAGTACTGCTTGTCATCTGCCACCATTCCAGCTGGCAGTGAATTCTCATCACGGACACATTGAATACATCACTATGCCAGAGAAGAGTCTTTCTGTTGGGGGTTGGTCCCTTATAATTACATTTAGTGCCAAGTCGTCTACCTTTTCTCAGCAGCTTAAAGGCATGCGGAAAGCTGAGAACTTGCTCTACCAATGTGATACAACAGACAACAACCTGTACCATGGCACCTTGTTGCACACTGATCATGTGTGAAAATTTGAGCAAGATATACCACACGCCATCCAAAATTTGAGTAGCCGGCAAAGGGCCCCTCGCCAGGCCTCATCGAATATTTTGGTCATGCACGCCGCACCAGTTATTCCTTCAAGAGCATGCAGGCTTTTGTTTGAATTTTCTGTTGTTTTCACAGCATGTGTTGGTGCTATACTTTGCAGACACCCTCATCACTGCTTTATCTATGCACTTCAATAGTCTCTTTACAATGCACAAGCCTAATGAGGCGCTCTTTACACATCGATTTTGTGGGATAGGTGATGCTGAGTAGAGGTCCTAAATGTAGGTTGGAGATTGTTGGAGATTGTTGATGTAAATGGTGATTTAGTAAACATGACTTGACATATTTGTTAGGCGTCACAGCTTATGCATCTTAAAGGGGAAAGAAAGCTGCAATGGTAAGTCACGTTTGAGCTGTGGTTTCAGGTAACCACGTCTACTCTGGTAAAGTTCTCAACATCCTGATCATAAAACAGCTCAGATTGGCCATGTCAGCTGCTTATATTTGGTGCATGCATAGAAGGGCAGAACCAAGTTGAAGATTAAAAGATTGTGGCATCACATTGAGCAGAGATTGATACCACGATAAATAGAAAACACTTTAAGCTACCATTGCTGCTTTCAACAGCTTCAATAGACGTTTGAAGAGCAAAAGCAGCAAATAAGTTTTCTTTTATCATTGAGTTTAATAACCTGAAAAAAACATTAAACAGCAAGGCCCAAGAGCTGTTTAATGTCAACCAATAGATACAAGAAATGCTGCTGGTTGATGGACTGTTGCTCTTTGGTTCATTGCCTGCAGTAAAATTTCCACGATGAGTTACTTTAGCTTAGTGCAATTGAAGTTATTTTGCAAAATGATTTTCTTGTTTGCTTCACGCAATAAAAATGACATAGTGCAGTCTTTTTGACAACGGTGTCTTGTAGGAAACCTGTCATGTGCAGCATTCGGTTAGGCCCTTAAGAATGCCTGAACAAAGCCTTGAATATTCTAGAATTTTTTTTAAACGAAGCTTTCTTTACTTCTTACCTTGTGGTTGGCCTTCATCATTGTTTCCTTATTGAATATACTTGTGGATATATATAAACAACATTGGTCACTGGGTAGCTGCGACTGGGCATGTGCCCGAACAGCCAACTTCTGCATTTTGTATGTACCACTGGATATGTGAGACAAGTTGCATAGAAGCCTTAAATGTATATACATGTGTGCTTTGCTTCTCTTGAGATGACAAACGTGTGTGTTGTCCTTTGCAATGCCTCCAACGAAGATCAACTTTCCAAATTCTCCGCTCTTCAAAAGTTAACAGCTAGGCTCATGTCATCCACTATTGCTACTACCTTGCTAACTGAAACAAGCTTTGCGTCATTTGGATCCCAGCATTGTGGAATCTGTGTATGTTTTCATTCGGAAGCTATGAAAGGTAAAACTATAGGGCAGTGCAGTGAAGACTCTTGGGAAATGTTTTTGCCATGCTGTGCACTGTGCAATTTCAAGGGTCAACGACTACCTGCATTCTTCTGCCAGCTTTGAAGTGTGCAAGTTGAAGGGCTTACTTCACATGTCTAGGTTTGTGTGTTTGAATTCTTTGTGCCAGTTACTTGGTCATTTTAACAGAGCCACTCTCTGTAGGCTTTTGCTGAATTTGTTGGATGGAAAAAAGTTGCTAGTACTAAGTGAGTTTGTTGCAACTGCAGTCATCATTCATGATTGATTGATAGGGTCCCAAAACAGCAGAGGGCCTGTGAAGTAGGCCGTAGTGGAAGGATTAATTCTGGCCATGTCATGTTTTTATGATGCACACCTCGTGCCGACTACACAAGCGTTCTTGCCTTCTGCTTCCATCAGAATTCGGCTGCTGTAATCCATTTGAATTGAACAAACTACTTCAGGCTCAGTAGCAGAATACGACAGCCATGGATTATGTAGCTGGCAAATTGTTGCTTAATTTATTCAGGTACCAATTGAGTTTTCAATGTGTGCTTTGGATCGTTTGAATGGCATACTCAGACCTGTCTTGCATTTTCTCTAGGAGGTTGATATGGCAGAAGTCGACTGTATTCTTAAAGCGCTGTTTTATCTAGCCCTTTGCTCAGTGCTCATGCATCGTTTCACACCCGACTTCATATGAGCTCAGGCTTATCAGACAGGGGCCAATGCTTGCTGCTGGGCCGCCCGTTGCAGGGGGACCTGTTTGCTTGGGAAGACTTGGTGCTTCGTGTAGACGTGGGCCGCGTGGCTGCCACTGTGGCTGCACTGGTGCCTGGCCACTGGCTGCCATTGGGCACCACTGGTGCCGACCGTTCTCTGGCGTGTCTGCTCCTGGTCACACTGGCGGGAACCTGCCTGCTGCTGCTGCGTGGATGGCCACCGCACAGTGACAGTAGCGACGAGTGGAGCATTGTCGACCTTTGGCTTCCTGTGGGGCTCTGCTGCGGCCTCTACCTTCACACCTGCCTCTGTTGGGCGCCGTGACCATGCCATCTACTATCGCTAAGTCCTTTTGGACAAAGATGTTCCTCTCAGGTTCTCAAGTTATCCTGCAAAGGCCTGTCGCTTTGAGCTGTTCTTGTGACTCGGAGAAAGTTTTCGTTAGCACATTCCCAGATTTCTCGCAAGAGCCCATGCAGAGTTGCACTGAGCTTTCCTTGTAACTAAAAAAATAAAAAAGAAGGCTAGGCTCGTTCGGTCTTTTCTGGGCTGCAAGTGAGGATAGGACTACATACAGTGGTTTTCATTTGTGCTTATGCTGTTTAGGCACATGGCACCTTGTCTCACCAAGGGTCATGACATTGGTGGTCAGGTTTTTTTTTTATCTTATGTTGAAAGGGCAACTTTTGCTAATCTCTAGACACCTACACTTTCAGCAATCGTATCCTTTTGAAGGCACGTGTAAGCAGGACCACACTGACTAACATTGAGTACATATAAAACAAAATAGAAAGGTTTCAGCAAACTGACTGCCGAGCACCTTCTAGCTTCAGTGGTTACCATATCCTTCTGTTCTTTGGCTTCCTTTCCGTGCTGCTCTCCTTGTTCATAAGTTTGGTGCATACCATTCAGTTTCAGTCCTTCATAGCTGTGGCCATTCTCCACGAACACTGTCCACAGTGTGACATTTGTTTCAAATTCTGCTGCTGCATCCTCTGTCTGATGATTGTGTGCTTTGTTTTCATTGGCTCAGGCTTAATGAGGTTAGCCAGCCTAAAGAATGGGTTATCTTAAGTTCTGCGGCTGGCATTGTCTTCGATGTGTGGCATCTATACTGTGTTCAGCCAAGTGAGACAGCTTTTGTGCTGATATGGAGCTCTGTTTGTTTTCAGTCGCCAAACAAATTTTTAGGACGCCTATTTGCAGTACAGTAAACAAAAAGTAGTGCCAATCAGTGTGTTCCACTTTCTGACCTTTACGTTGCTGTTGCAGGAATGCAGCAGAAATCCATTCATATGTTCCTCACTTTTGCATTTTCCCAGCTGATATGTCGCATTTTCACGGTTCCAACTTAACCCTTTGAGGGTCAATGACGAAAATATACGACGCCGTGAACGAAGTCCAAAATGGTCGATGCCATATATTTACGGCGCTGCCTGTATGTTTAAAAAGCGTGCCAATGTCCAAACTTTTTCTTTTCTGTCATGTGCTGCCACTATGTAGGAATACTGGAAATTTCTTTCACGCGACTCCCTCTCTTGGTTTTTGTTGCATGGTTTGTTTTAGCGCTAGTTCACTCCCGTGTGTCTATGTACTACCACTCGCGCATTGGCACGCGCGCGGGCGGGTGGCGGCTTGGGTTTTGTTCCCCTGGCAGTTTCGGCTGCTTGCGCTTGCAAAACTGATGGCTATCTAGTTACCAATCGCTCAAAAGGTGACCGCTTGTTTCTAGCTCGTTTACTGCTGACGGGGGTGCGCATAGAAAGGATGTCGCCGTGCATGCGTTTCCGTTGCTTTTTTTTTTTTTTTCGGAGACTCACAAAAACTAATTGCCTCTGGTTGGCGATAAGATGAAGACTAGCGGAAGTTTGTGACACGTTTTCTCCTTTTTTGACGGGCACACAAGCACAGTTTTCTACGCAGTTCGATTACGCTGTGGATGTACATATTAGTGTAAGAGCAGGAACATTTGACCGTTGTGAAATATTCTCGTGTGTGCATTTTCAAAGCCTGGAACTATAACGATGCATCACATTTTCTATTCTTATCAGTTCATAGCCTTTTTTATTGTTATTCATGAATGAAGAGTACATATATACGAATGCAAAATATCTTTTTCTCGCTTTACGGTCACCCTAGAAAAATTACGGTAAGTTTTTGTCAAAATAACTCCCTAAAAAGAATTGGAATCTGCAGTAAAAGATGGAATCTTTAGCAAAAAAATCGACCCTGTTAGGTCGCATATGGCAGAAAAAATCTACCCTCAGAGGGTTAATACCCAATGACTCCTATGTATTTGGTTCCCATTGAAAACGTTGCCATTCTGTAATGTTCCCACATGTATTTGAATGCAGCAGTCACGTAAATTTATCTCTGCAGAGGCACATTTGGAAGTATGAAATGCCAGAAGTATGCGATCATCAATCCCGATAAGCGTGTCATTGTGCACTTGTAGTTCTTTTTAACTGCCAAAAGCCATCTCCGCCGCAATACAGCGGTGTTATGCGGTGGATCATATTGAGAGTGGAAAGGGGCTGCTCTTATGTATCATAAAATGAGTCCCTTAATTAATCATGCATGCAGAGCTGTTCCTGGCATTGCTATGGAAATTTAGGCTCTTTATTGCCGTTATGTTTCTCGGCTATCGCGTTTTTTTTTTTCCTTTTTTTTTCTGCAGTCCTTTGAAAAATGTTTCAATGGGGTTCTACTGTATTATGAAAACATGTCCTTTCTTTTTTTTTTTTGTTGTGTTGTAGGTTCTCATGATGCCACACTAGTATCCAGGTTAAAGCGGTGTTTGTTGATGCCCAGCTACACTGCTATCGTCTGGACTTCATGCAAATTTTGAGGACATGTTAGACTGGTTCAGTTTCAGCTAGCAAAATGTAACGCTGTGTGTAGTTGTCTAGTTGGTTGCCCACATGCTTTATGGATTTAATGCTGCATCTTACTCGGACCCTTGAGACCAAGTGCTCTAAACAGTTATGGGCTGTCACTTTCATCAGTAGCCGGCAAGCAATGTCTGCTGTACATTTTAGGTCAGCTTTCATACTTCTGCTGATTTTGCTTAACTGAGCCTGTAAATACAATGTGATTCGATGGTGTTTCCCACTCGGATCCTCGAAACCAAATGCTTGAAAGGGCCTGGGCTATCTGTCACCTTTGTAAGTAGCCTGCAGGCAGTGTTGTCTGCTCTTTCCGAAGGCCCGGCTCTGCACCCTAGTTAGCTTTCATGCTTCCACTGATTTCACTTAACTTAGCCTGTAAATATAATGTGGTGGCTATTTTTCACTGCCTCTATATTTTTTACATGGCCTTCAATTTAACTTACAAGTAATAATTCTGACCGTATATTTATATAAGCTTTTAAGTGGTTCCTTTCTAAATGAGTTTATGGAGTCACACTGAACAAAGTATTGTATGCAGACTTTCTGAGCAATAAGTACTTAGTTATATTTCGTTTAAATTTCTTATAGTATTCGTAAAAAGTACACTAAAGAAAAGGTGCATTAAATGATGAATAAAAGACATAGTATTTAGATTGCAAACTCATTGGTTATTCGCCACATTGCTAACCAATGCCTCTTCTTAAAATGTACCCCAATTTTGTTGCGTTTTCTCAGACTGAGGATCCAAATGTCCTACGAAGTCATTAGGCACTTTTGTTGTTCCTGCACTGCTAGCTCACATTTCAAGATGAGTGGCAATTTAAGTGCCTATGGGGTACTGTCTGTGAGCTCTCAAACAGCCGTAGCTCACGAACCCAGGCTTGCACTTTTGAAACGGACTGAACATAGTTGGTCTGTTTTAAACAGTGAGCACAGGCAGTTGTGCCTTTTAAATGACGATATAACCAGTGCAAGAATTGACACGGAGCATGAAAAGAAGCGACAAGGACAAGCGCTTGTCCTTGTCGCTTCTTTTTTGCATTTGTCCTTGTCATTTCTTTTTGTGCTCCCTGTCAACTCTCGCGCTGGTTATATCATCATGGTATACCAACTAGCCCTGTCTCACAGCCTGCCTTTGATGTTCCTTAATTTTTTTCCACATTGCAGCTATGTTACATTCACTGTGAAGTGTACATTCGTGCGTCATAATATAATAGTCACCCCACCAGTACTTTTTGTAATAAGTGATGCATTTTTTTGTGTCACACTTGAAGAAACTGCTTTAGGAGGTGGCTTTAGCTCAGGGTCAACTTGATGTCCCTATTCAGATATAAATGCGCCGGTCAGATGAACACTGAATTGATCAGAATTATTTTCTTTCCTTTTTCTTCATTTAAGGCAAAGCTAAATTCTATTGGCCCTTGGAAGCAAAATTTTGTTTATGGCCTTAACTGTTTTGCAAATATTTCCAAAAGTTAGTAACTTTCAAGAAAAGATTTAATTGTCAAGTATACCATTCTATAGCTCTGCAACAAAAACAGATCACAGTTCTGTACACTATATCTGTTAAATTGCTTAAAATGTACAAATATGATGTATTAATTTATAACTTATGTAAAATAATTGCGTTAGTTATAATTTTGTTGATCACACTTACAAATTATTTCTACTATTTGGAGCATTTTATAGCACATCAGTTTTCGCCTCTTAAGATATCTGAATAAATGCACTTTACAGAATTGGGATTTTTTTCTCGCCAAGTAACAGATTTGTAAACTTGATGCTCGTTTATTTCTTCATAATTTTCATGTTTTGGCAATTTATGTTGAAAGACTTGATAGCCTACATCATAAATTCGCTTTCTACAGCCAGTAAGTCTCTTCTTTTTTTCCTTTTTTTTTGTATGCAACAACCCTGATTAAAATGCTGAAACGCATATCCCTTCCCACATATTTAGATAGGAGCTTGCAAGGTTAAGGTTCCTCTTAAATTAGAAATGTCAGTCACTTCAATGCAAGGTAGGCAGCACAAACATGATTGGTCAAAATGGGCAGCATATCTGGCACAGCCAGCCTAGCATGTCCATATATTGTCATAATGATTGTCATGAATTCAAACTTGTAAGCACTCATAAAAGCCCCCTGTTAGGGCAGCACTTTTCATCTGCAAGCGCTGTCTATAAAGTGATGCTGCATTTGGGCGAGTTGCTAGTGCATTGTGCAAATGAATCGAGAGGGAGGCACCACCCTGCACTGGCGCTTATTCCAGCTGCCTCATTTTCTTGTTTGTCATGTTGGAAGAACCCTCAAGTGGCTCAAGTACGGGCTGTCCCACCACATGAGGGGTTAGCGGAACTAAGCTTTGAGCAAAAATACTCATGCACTAAGTGAAGACGAAACTGTCACATTGTTGTTGAAAGACATGTGATGTACTTAAGTATTTAGTACTTAAGGTTAATTAGCCAACTTTTTTTTTTTATGTAGCAGAGGTGTCAGAAGAAAGCTGAGCGAGGAAGTGGGAAAATGATCATGCAACGCACCTAATGGCAATTTATTTTGGAGGCATTTGCAGAGCACTAAAGAAATGTAAGGGTCCTAAAAATATCTTGTGCTGAGCTTATGTGCACTTTTCATAACCCATCACTGCCGTGTGCCCCAGTTCACTCAGATTTCTTATTCTTACAAATGCTTCACTTGTTTTGTTCAGATTTCAAAATGGGAATGTAAGATCAGCTCAGTGCTTCCTTGGTTTTCTACACAGATCATACTCAAAGTTTCCATGTACCTACAATCATTGATTAAATAGGTGGTCATCATGGATGTGGAAGTTATCCTTCCAATGCAGATGTTGTCATGCTTATGCATTGCACAATTCTTTTTTGCAAATTGCAGGCACCACTTGGTATGTTCTTCTTGGAAAAAAATGTGCAAAGAGGAGTTGCAAGAGTTGTCTCCCCCAGTTAATTGAACCTGAGCATGAGCATTTTCACATTGTGTTCAGTACATCAAAATGCAATTTATTAAATTTTTATGACTAATTTTGAAAAGGTATATGAGAATATGTGAAGATAATGTGTGAATCTAATTAGTGGGAGTTTTAAGAACCAACAGTGCAAAGCTACCTTTATTATTGGATTTAAGCACAAACTCTGTTCAGCTGCTTATCAAAAGTTCCATTTGGCTATTCGTTAAGTGTCAGTGTCAAGCCGCTGTGGTCACTTGGGTTCAGAGGGCGCTGGCCTTTCTTGACATTGAAGGAATCTGACATCTCAACATTTTTTCTCTTGCTTGCTGCAGCAGTTGCTCAGTGCATCTTTTTTTATGCATAGGCTCGGTGCGTTTTCTGAAACTTAATTTTTCTGAAGCATTATAGCTGAAGTGCGCTTAAAAGGTATTGTCTTGGCTCACAAGTTGGCATGGATATCCAAGCTGCATATGCTTTCTTTAGGAGCTGTTTGCAGCCCAATAAATGATGTATAACGCTAATATTGTATGATCCCTCTAGTTCTGACTGCTGTGCATAGCAAGTCTATATAAAACTTCTTTTGCTATTTCATATTGGGGCATTATATGATAAAAACAAACACCTCTGTTTTCTCTGTGGTTTAGCATGTTTGCCATGAAAGAGTACATACATAACATGATGCTCGCACTGTGTCTATAGAAGCTGTGGAACTAATGGCAGAGATGTCTGCATTTTTTCACTTTGCGCTGCTACCGCATTCAGGAAAAACAGGTGTTGTTTCTGGTCAGAGTGTTTCAGCGGTTGTTACCCCCCTCCCCCCTGGGCATTGCTCGCATTTTGTGCCTAATGTTGAGGCCCTTGAGGCTTGGCTTAGTGCTGTATGCTGTTTCCCTATCATGGACGTACTTGTTTGGAAAATCTCAATTTCTGTGCCTGCTTCTGGTGTGGGCAAGGTGTGGGTGATTTGCGTGTGATAATGGTTTCTGGAAGCAAGACACTACAGCAAGTGATGTGATCATGTTGGGAAAGCGTAGAGAAGCCCTTGAGGGGCAGAGTTTTTCACCTGTATTCATAGTTGTGGGGTTACCGTGCTGTTACTTAACATTCCGGGCCTGGTGAGCAGCTTGTTGCACCTTTCTTCTGAATCATGGATGTGTCTTTTCCACGCCTGTGTGCATTCTGAGGTATGCAAGCCTGACACCATAACGAACAAAGTATACATTGTCCTGCTGTTTCTGTGTATTGTTGTCGTAATAGCGAGTGTGTTTTAGGTGAACCCAAACAGGCAGCTGACGCTTGTGTTCTGGTTCTGGAAGCTTGCATGTGAGAAGGCTCCTCCAGTAAGAGCTTAACTTGAGTTGTGAACACTGAGAGCCCTTGTTTCACTTGTTTTGTCACGTTCATTCGCTCACATCAAGATGTCTGTGTATAAACGGCAGGAGCACAAATATTTTACTTTGGAAGGCCTGCTATGCACATGGTAACAGGCACTGTACTCAGAAATGCCTTCTATCTGTTGAAAACTAATGCATCTATCTCATAGTTTAATGCAGTGTTGTGCATTAGTATTCTGTCTTCAACAATTAACTGTGCGTTTTCAAAGTGCTGCCGCTAGTCAAGATGCATTTTTTTTTTATTGAAGAACTTATAGACTTGAAACCTTGATTTCTGGTGCTTTTTTATATGTTTTGTACCTGCAGTTTAGTGCACCATTCGGTGTGCATTTTTTATACTTTGTGTGTTCTTTTGTGTGTGTGTCCCTGAAAAAATATGGAGGCTGTATAATATAATTTACACTGTTTAAGTCAGTATAAGTTTAGTCATTATTGTTAGTTTATCATTTTTCTCAGAGAGGTCTCTGGTGTCCTTTTTCCACTAAAATAATCTGGTGACTCTTTTTATATCCTTTGTGTTATCCGTTCTACTTGTCCTTGTTATTGCTCTAGCATATTGTTTTGAGTGTATTTTTGTACTAGAGCCCGTGAAGTATTCTGTGGCTGACTGCTGATTCTGATTCCTATGCATTTCGACTCTGTCAAGTCGTTCTCAACCGCCTGTTGGTTGCTCACTGCATTGCCTCATGTGGACTCATCTGTGTTTCTAAGGGTCACATGCTTGTGTCCGTAGGAGTGCTCAGGGAAATTCCCTGTGTGCATTGTTTGTTGAATAGTGATGCTATAGAAAACCAGTACCCTGTGTCTCCAGGTTTGGCAATGGTGCTCTGGCTTTATGGCAGTCGGATGGGAAGTGTGGGAATACCGCACTCGCAAAAATATACAGTGACTTGATCGTTAATTCCAACAGCTTTTAAAAGCTTCGTGCTTATGGCTTCTTTTTCACTGAAATTTAATAACATTGCATTTTCGGTCTGCATCATCAAAACGCTTAGTGTTCTTTCTTGCATTAAAAAATGCTTTTTTTTAAGCTTTGCTGTATGTGCACCTTTTTATAGGAAAAACAAGCCATTTAAAATATGTGAACTGGTTTCACTGCCTGTCCTACTACTACTAAAAGTCGAAATGAAACAAATAGCTATGTTAGGGGTTATTGAGGGAAATTCAAGTGAAAAACTAGCACCAGTAAGGACAAAAACCTTTTTCAAAAGTTGTAATAAAAATGGAAGTTACTGTGAGGCAAGTCTTGCGAGGGGAAGCAGGTGTGTGTATAATAGTTAGGTATAAAAAGAACTTCGCGATATAATCAGAACTGTGCTCCATATAGGAGATGTGATCATTTCTTCTATTCCATGCATCAAGCCGTGATGAACTCAAAATGCTGGAGTAAGATTTGCATAACACTAGTCTTTCAGTGTCGTGCAAATAATGAAGGCATACTTGCGCAGTAGGGTATGCAGGTCTGTGCACGTTGGCATTGAAGTGATGCCATTATGAAGGAAAAAGAAACGGAAGCGCAAACTGGTCAAACAGCCTGATCTATTGCACTCTTATATGAACTGTACGCCCTCTATGGCTTAATTTTGCCCAAAAATAGTCGTTGATCTCACATAGGTTTCTGTTCTTTAACACTCCGCACTTTATACTTTCCTCGTAGGAACGCCATGCACTTTTCAGTGGCCCATTGTGTTCCTGCCAGGAAAGTGCTCGGCGCACGCCATTAAAACAGAAATGCGCACATCAGTAATGATGATCTATATTGTTGGGAACAAATGACACACAAAAGGGGTGTGCAATTTTTAAATAAACAGTGTAGTACTGTGATTTGTACTTCTGGACCAGGCTGCAAGTGTACTCAGACTCACAAGGGATGCTTTGCTGTGTTGGCTCACTTATCTGCTAAACCATTCTACTTAAAACCCACAACTAGAGTTGCATTATACATTTCATTTCCTTAAGTCATCAAGTCTCGCCTTTCATCGCATTTAAGCAAATGTGGTATTCGAAACTCCAGTGAAGTGTATTTTGCTGATTGAGCATTCGGCATAGAACCTTGTGTATTCAGTGTGTGTATTCAGATGGCACTGTATTCTAGAAGCCCTGGAACATTCACACCTGTATTTATGCAACTGGCTTCATATAGCCTGCATGTTTGGACTGTGCTTGTCCTTGTTGCTGGAAGGAGGGCTTTTGCCCAGTAGAAGTGCCTGTACTGAATTTCGTGCCCTTGTGGGGAAGCTTAAGTTGGATTAAGAAGTGACCACAACCACTGCACAAGTTGTGCACTCTCCGCAGCCCAGAACACCTCATTCACTGCTCCTGTCGCTTCCTTGTGTACACTGCAAAACAGCAGCAGTGCGCATAATGCAGCCAGATGCACACGCCAGCCTTTTGCCATGAAATCTACCAAACAGCTCACTGCCGAAGTTCCCTGCAAGGCTCGCTTTGCTGTAAAAACAAAAAAAAGCTTAGAAAAATGAAACAGCTGCTGCATTTGTTTGATGATCAGTGATAATTAGTACAGTGTAAATGCAAGGGGTGCTAGTTGGCGCAACTATTACTGTTGAGATTACTTGTTGCACGCATATGCTCCCCCAAAATGTAGACATGCTGAAAGCAGTCTGTAGTGCTCCAGAAGGGACACAATGGCCACCTGCCTGAAAGAGGTTGTCACGAAAGAGGCATAGGGGCAGGAAGGAAGAGAACTGCACCAGCAGGGGAATTGGAGAGAAAAAGGAGCAGTCTAGAATGCACCCCGAAGCTCAAATGCAGGTCTTAGAAAGCATGCAATGTTTAAAAATAAGTAAACAAAGAAAAGACTTAGAAATGCAGCTGTTCAGTGTCTGGCAAGCTTTCTTTAAAAACGTAAGGGGAAGGAGCACTTTCATGACAGTGGGCGAGGTTATGTTGCGTGGAGTGATGGCGAGCTTATGTATTCGGTGGCTGCGGTGAGTGCACAAGAACAGCGCGTCCTGAGTCGTTGCCCTGTGCAAGGTTGCATGGACACTTTGGGTCCACCTTGAGGCACCCGCAGAAGTGATGACAGAGCCAGATATATTTTCGCTTTTTTTTTTTCTTCAAAGAGAAGTGTGCCGCTAGGTCTTCTGGCGTGTCTGATGAAACTGTTAAGTCCTTTGAAATGTAAGTGCTCATGTTCCAGCTAATTATTTTGTTAGCGTTCTAAAGAATATGCTCAGTGCAACTTTTTTTTTTTTTTTTTTACTGTAACCGGAGGGACAGTCTTACCTTCTGCATTTTCATGCTGTTCTATGCTTTCATGTATAAGGAACGCTAGCAAAGTAGTCCAGTAATTTCAGTGTGTGAAATCAAACTGTGCTACAAAGCTGTTAGTCATGGACACATATTTCTTGAAATAAAGATAATTATGTAACTTCATTTATGTGTTTGAGCACAAGCATTTCACGTATTAGGACCACTGGGTGTCAACAAAGCAGCCTGATTTGCGAGCTATGCTGCTGCTTCCAAGTGCACACGAATATTGGGTCCATATTTTTTAGCATTCTATTTCATTCTCCATTCTTTATTTCTTATCATCCACTGTGCTTAGTGCTTGACTCTGGCAATAACAGTGCCACATTGGCTTTTGAGCCAACTACAAAGGACTGAAAGGGACACTAAAGTGAAAAATTATTTCTTCTGGATCAGCAAATTGCCGTTCTACAACACCAAAAACACAACTCTTACAACGATAAGACGTTTGGTAAGCCAGAAAAAGCGAAAGAACGAAATATGGGTGGCGATGCCTACTTAAGTTCCTGCACCTGGGGGCTGTGACATCTTTGATTTTGGTGGCATCTTCTAGGGCCTACTAATTATATATAGCGGTACAGATTGAGTACAATGTGTTTTGAAGGAACCAAATATTAAACATGGCAACTTTCGAGAACCTTTATTCAGCCAACGTGGCCCAAATGCAAAAACATACTTTGGAATCCCTGATGTCACGCTGGCATACCGGCACTGGGGTTTCGGCACGAAATTCAAATACTCATTTTCTCATCTAATAATCAAAAAATTTTTTTGAAATGACTGCCTGAAGGGTTCTCAAACAATGCTTCATTAGTCTAAACTGATTTATTGTTTCGCTTTATGTCCCTTTAAAGCATTGAAATGGATTCTTACCAATGAGTACACAGGACTGACCCTTATTGGTCTCATTTATTGCGCACTAATGTTTTATCTCTTTTTGTTGTGAACCAATTCACCCAAGAAAATGTTTTACTATGACAGTGAAATTCATCAGGTTTGGTTTTCTGCATCAGCTTGTAATGCAGTATTAGTGCACAAATGTTCACATGCTACTAATGCTTGCTGTGGTGTGAGACACCTATATCAAATAGTATATGGAATCGGACAGAGATCATGGGAAACGTTTCGGGTCATAGATTAACGAAAGCTTGCACAAAGGATGATAAGGTTGAGCTTTGAAGAACGTTTTCAGGCAGGGCCTTCCAGTCATGAATGGTTCGGGGGAAAAACGACTGCTTAAATAAAGTGGTATGCTGTGAATACACGTCTAACCAAAATGAATGTGATGAACACATTGGGCACCGGCTACAAGGCGTAATGTACAATTTTTATCTAGTTTTACATGCTCCCAATAAAATAAATATAACATTTTGAGCCTTTCTTGATATGAGCCTCTCTCGATAAAAGAGCGCTAACTGATGTATGACGGCAGTTGGAATTAAAAATAAACCTGACTGATTTCCACTGTACCGTTTCAATAATATTTATGCTTGCTGGGGTGTAAGGGTCCCACACAGAAGTAGCATACTCTAACAATGGTCTGATAAAAGTCTTCTATGCTAGTATTTTATACTACTTGTAGATTTAGCCAAGGTTCTCCTCAAGTATCCTGGCTTCTTCATGGCTTTTTTTTTTTTTAATGTGAGCTACATGGCTATTCCACCAAAGGTCCGACGTAATTACTAAACGAAGGTATTTATATTCTGTAACAGAGGATAAGTTATGGCCATTAATGCTGTATACAAAGGGTAACGGCTGCTTTTTGCGTGTAATTATTGATACTGTTTTTCTTAGGTTAATGCTCATTCGCCACTCTTAGCACCATGTCACTATTTCTGATAAAGATGGATTTAGGATCCACTGATCTGCCTCACTGAATTTCATGATAAAGTATGCAGTCATCTGCAAACAGCCGAATTTTAACTGGTATATTATTCACTATATCATTGATAAAAACTAGAAAGCACAGAGGGCCCAAGACTAATCCCTGTGGGATTCCAGATTGCACATCGGATAAGTCTGATTTCACATCATTAACAACAACTGTCTGTCGCCTGCCCGTAAGATAGGCCTCAATCCAGTGAAGTACGTAGTTGGTCGTTTTTGAGAATAGGTTCTAACTTTGATAATAACTTTTGGTGGGACACACGGTCGAAGGCTTTCTCAAAACCCAAGAATACCATGTCAATTTGGCCTTGACCGTCTAGTTGCTGCCGCGATTTCATGCACTGTTTCTAATAGTTGTGTTACGGTGGATTTACCACGACGGAAGCCATGCTGTCGCGCGTCGCTGAGGCCATTACTTTCAATGAAGACTGAGATGTGCTTAAATATTATGTGTTCTATCAGTTTTGACGAAGTACAAAGTAGGGAGAAAGGACGGTAAGAGGAGAGCAATGAATGGTCATCTGATTTAGGGATGGGAATTATTTTTGCATGTTTCCAATCACGTGGGACTTCTGCACAAGAAAGTGATTTATTATAACTAATGTAAAGATATTTGGCACACCATTCGACGTATCTCACCAAAAAAGCATTACCCAATCAAGATCAAGAAGCAAGGACAGTACACTTGCTTCGTTTACGTCGAGATCACCGATGGGTGGAATATCATTTAAAACAGCTATGCGCGGTGTCTTTCCATCATCATTCGTGAACACAGAGCAAAAATACTTAAGTGCATTCGCAATTTTCAGTTTATCTGTCAGTATGAAACCATCCACACAAATATCGGACACGTGGTTTGTATTTGGCAATAAGTACTGCCAGAACTTATCTGGGGATGACAAAAGAAAGTTTTTTAAAGCAACATTTTGATAAGAGTCTTTAGCTTTCGAAATACCAGTTTTAAGCTGTAGACGCACATTGGTTAGCTTTTCAATTAGGGTTGTGCTTTGAGGGTCGTGCTTTATGTTGCTTTCTTACTTACTTTAGTTTTCGTCCAAGTCGTACGAGGTCTCTTGTCATCCATGGATTCATTTCAGATACAATTTTCCGCTTTTTGGGCACAGAAGTGTCGATACAATTGTGAACAAGTTCTTAAAAGAAAGACCATTAATTGTCAACAGACACAACGTGAGATTCTGAAAGAGATGCAAATTCAGAAAATTTATTTTCTTAGGCATCAAGTATGTCGACATTGCTAGCGCGGAAGAAGTCGGGAATCAAGTACTGGTTTTAAAGGGTTTGAATCTGAAATTTAGCTCTAGTGTTAGGCATATCATTCTATGATCCGAAATTCCCTGGAATATGTCGACACTCAGATTATGATTGAGGACCTGGTCGTTTACAAGAAAGAGATCTAATGTGTTTTGTGTGTGAGTCGGTTGTTTTACCAGTTGAGTCAAAGCATGGAAAAGAATGATGTCAGTTTAAAGGCTCTGCTGCCGCGCAAAGGGCATCAGGGAAATCAGTTTACCAGTACACTGACGGGACATTGAAATCACCAGCAAGCAAGCAAGATATTCTTGTAATGTATGCCGGTTGTACACAAAAATTCATTCAGAGCATCGAAAAATACGTCGCAATGTGGTGGGCGATAAAAATCACCGATTATAAAATGGAAGTTGTCCAAAAACATTTTTGCAATGACGCATTCAGTGTCGGCAAAATCAGGTAACCTTTGTACTTCAAAACAGTCTTGAAACAACAAAGCGACTCCGCCTCTGCGGGAATCTCAATTTTTCCTGTACGTTTTGTACCCTGGTGGCAGTATCTCGAACTCCAGGATACCAGAGTGCAAACAAGTTTCAGTTATCATTACCTGTGACTCATGCACCACTGCAATGCTTTGCAAGTCGGAAAGTTTGTTTACAATGCTGCAAGCGTTTAGATTAGGGCAATGGAAGCTTTTTTTTCAGTGCCCGAAGAAGTTCACTATTTCTTCCTAGGTTTTTTGATGGGTGCTAGAACAGGAATTCTTTTCATTTCAGTAGAATCTTAGGCATACATTTCTCCGTTCGTAACGATTTTGTCGTGTACAAGCCTCACTTTTTCGCCACCCTTTCTGATATTTGCAGTGCTTTCCCATAGGTGCCTTCTTATTTGCCTAGTTTCTGCGGAAAAGTCTTCTGCAATGGAGATTTCTTTTCCTTTTAGCTTAGAGCAGTTTCTGAGTACTTTAATCTTTTCACGATGGTCAATTAGTTTGAGCACAACTGACCTATTTTTGTTTCGCTTCTTTTGTCCGATTCTGTGAATTCTTTAGACTGTTGAAACCTTTACCCCGAGCATATTCTGAAATATTTCGGAAACCACATAATTTGTTAGTGATGAAATGTTTCATCAGTACGTTCCGGTAAACCGAACACGACAAGATTATTGCACCTGCTCCTGTCCTCAAGGTTGATCAATGTACATTTCATGATATTTATAGTTGTCTCATAGCTAGAAATTTCAGCCATAAGTTCTGTAAATGCTAGTGTGGAATTTCCTACCTTAGATTCGATAGTGTCAAGTCTTGCTTGCATAGTCTTTTGACCATCAGGTATTTGATGCAACAGTTCCTCTGTGCTCAGCCCGAGGTTCAATTCTATGTCACCGCACAGCATGAGCAATGAAAATGCAACCAACGTCTTGCACAAGTTAACACAACCCGTTTAGACAAGTCGGGTACATCAGCTGGACGAACCAATGTTTGCTAGTTTTGATAGTCGAATAGCTCTCACTAACCTGCACAAAATACAGAAATGGGTTCATGCTTGTTGGGGAGCCGCTGACGTGCCCACTGAGGAAGCTGTTGTGCATCCCATTTCTTATAGTCGTCGGCTCCGATGACATCTAACTGGGGGGCGGATGCTCCTAGTCACAGCTGCTGCCGAGGTAACAAAGAAGCCCATCTGCGCAGGCACTTCCAGTGGTGTCTACCGATCCGATGATGCCCTTTTCTGTTACTGTAGATGCGCCGGTCAGTCCAGCCGAGCCGAAAAGTGCAATCTGCACAAAATACAGAAATGGGTTCATGCTTGTTGGGGAGCCGCTGATGTGCCCAAGGAGAGCATAGGGGAAGTTATCAGTAGTTTGAATTAAAATGTAGAAATAATAAATTAAAGCGAACAAAATAGGACAAAAACAATGCATATATATAATAATAAATTAAAGCGAACAAAATAGGACACAAACAATGCACAACCTTCGCACTACGTGAAGATTATGGTTTCAGTTGCTACCAGTTGCCACCATGGGCCCGAGCACATGGGGGTTGGACTCTCCCACGTTTAACCATGCGTGGCTTAGCCGTGTCCGGGCAAAAGGAGATGCTGGAGGTTGAGCCAGTGCCGAGTGTTTTGGCCTTTAAGGCCCCTCGGCAAAAGCAATACATCCCCTTGGCTCGGGTTCATCTAGACAGCACCTCCGGACTAACCCATCCAGGGGAAATCGATTGTTGCTTTTTCCTGTTCTCTTCTCCAATCTTCGTCTTTATCTCTCAGTTTCAACCTTCCCGTTTTGTTCTCACTTCCTTTTACTTCCAATTTTTCCAGGCAGCAAGGTTTAACCTGGTGTAGCTTATCGTACCTTGGGTATATTATGTTAGGTTATAGTAGTAGCTATATATAGCTGGGCGTCTGCGATTCCTTCAGGTCTTGTAGCATCCCTTTGTTGGGCTCGGTGGTGGGCGGCTGGCATAATTGCCAAAATAAAATGAACTCTTTATGGCTTTAAGCTCTTTTCCTTGACTGTCTGATCGCTCTTTTTCGAAAAGAGGGCACATTGATGATTCTCTAAGCTTTTTCATGCGACACCAAGATGTCTACCCAAATACCATGTCCTTCACTGTGAAAACACTGAAAAGACTGCAAGAACACTTATTTATAATTTATAAGTCACTAAGTTATAGTAGCGAAGTATCTCACTAAAAAAACCATAGTGAAAACTTGTTAAACCACAGTTGGCCGGAGCTCGGAAGAAGTACGTAAACTGTTAACAGGGTGTCTACCAACCGGGAAAACCGGGAAAACCGGGAATTCTCAGGGAATTTGAACAGTCTGGAAAAACTCAGGGAAAACTCAGGGAATTTGTGCTTCTATCAGGGAAAATTAGCTGTAACTTTATTGAAAGGGAACGAAAGTCGTGATAATGCTGGCTCCAGTAACAGAGGAATCGCAACGAATCATTATTGACGCCGTGTCATCGGCACGATGTATTGCCAGAGTAGTTAACGACCGATTTTCTAGACGCCCGATTTTTCGGACATGCCCGATAATTTGCACGGTTTTGCGGCACCACCACGTACTCCATATAGTCAATGTATATTGCCCCGACTGCAGGTCTGAAATGGCATTAATCAAAGCTGCCACCGCCGCTATTTTGATTATCTCGTCGCCTCGAACCGGCACTCTCGCAGGCAAATCCGCAAATCCGTAACCACCACCGCGGCAACGTCAGGCCTAGCTGCTTCTATGTTCGCTGTTAAGCTTCTCGCCGTGCGGTGCCGTGTTTTTCATTGAAAGAATTCGCCGCTATCACCAATGGCACCGACTCCGCCTTTGTAATCCTAGCGATTGGCTTTGAAGCTCGCAGAGCACAGCGCGTTGCGTAATGCCAGTCTGCGAAAGTTAGCTTCGCCTCGGTACACTAGTGTTAGGCGGTGAAGCATAACAAGCGTGGGAAGGGGGCAATTGTCGCGGGACACAGTATACATTACTTAATTACACATGCGTGCACGTCGTCTTCTGTCACAGTACAAGCGCTGATATGCCTAAAAAGCGTACTGGCAGGCCTTCAGAGCTTTTTGAGACGTGCCTGTGGTAATTTTAGCCCTTAAAGGCAGTTAAAGACATGCATTCATTTTTTTCAGACTGCCCGTTTTTTTCAATTTTTTTTTTTTGCGGCCCCTCGGAAGTCCGAGAAATCAAATGTTGACTGTACAACTGACCAAGAGGATGCTTCAGATGATCCATGTGGTGAAAGCGTGGTAGAAGGAGGATGAGAACAGAAAGGACCGACGCACTGAGGAATTAACGGGAAAGGAAGGGTGCCGCCACCTTTTTGAAGGAGCTTGAGCAAAAAAAATCTAAGTGATGGCTGATGCTGAGACACAGGTGTCCCTCATCCAAACCAAAATAAATTGTTTACGCAGTGAAACCCAACACTGAGATGTTGTGTACGGGCTGAGAGTATGTCAGGACAGTTGAGGTTGACTTCCCAGCTGCTGAGAGAGAACCTTAGTTGTGGCAAAGTTCAGGACCTCATACAGATGAGCTTGCTATCAGTTGATAGAAATAGCTGATATTAAAAAAATATTTACTTATGTATGCATCTCCTTTTCATTCGTATTTGAAAATGTTCGACTCAATTTGAAATGGGCTTTACCATTTCTTTCGCTGTGCATTTTACTAACACCTTCCTTCTGTTTTCTTTTTAAATAAAATATATATAACTCCTTACTATTCAAACTGGATTAAGTCATTTTTTTGTTTCAGCATGCTTACTAGAGAGTGACAGCATCGGGCAACGTGGTGTCAGCCTGTCTTGACATAAAACAAAGATCTGACTCATTCAGGGAATTTCGCAAAGGTGCTCAGGGAAAACCTGGAAAACTCAGGGAATTTGGAAATGTCAACTTGGTAGACACCCTGGTTAACCAAAACTGTTTAACCAAAATTGCATAAGATCGCCCACTTACCTGTTGAAAACGGAACTCAGAGAGAGTGCGATGAAAGGAGAAAAGAAACATGCAGTATTTATTCACTTCGCGTGACAAAAGTGTTATTTTCGTTTGATACCGCCGCAGCCTAGCACGACGACAGAAGCCTCAAACTTACTGAAGCTGCGTGCCAGCTTTTCAGCCTGCCCCCTCTTCTCGGCATACACTCGCATGGCAGATTTCTTGTTGGCGTTACATATTCTCCATGCAAGCACGCAGTAGTGCGGCAGAAGTCCCAGGGTGCCTTTTTCATTGCTGGGTGCCGTAGTTCGGAATACTTTTCGTTTGGAATACTTACGTTATCGTGCCCTGTTCTTGTCGCGACGATTGCATTCATGAGGCTGACGTAACGCACAGCTTCTGCCACTGTCGGGCCTGAATTGCCCGTGCTGTCGCTTTCCGTGTCGTCCTCATCACTGTCGCTAGTCCACACTTCGGCAACAACAGAGGCAATGATGGCAAAAAGTCGAACCTCGTAGCCGACATCTCTTCGTGGTCGCTGCAGCACTGCTGAGCAACTTTTTCGCATTCCAAATGCCACACACCGTAGTCAACAGCAGACCCCTGTCGTGTGCCAGCGCCAACTTTTCATGTCACGTTCGACAGCGTGAACAATATCTAATTTTTCTTCTATGCTGAGCTCCCGGCGTCTTTTTTATTCCAGCTTTGGCATGACGCAATTCCTCGTTTGCACAACACCACAGCACTCTCTGCCATGGTGCCGAAATGAAGTTGATGTGCTTTCATGCTCAAATGCGCAGGTCGGCTGGACTGTTGTTTCGATCTCTGAGGCTTGTTGTTCTGCTGGGCCGCCTGATGGAGACAACGCACTGCCGTGTTTGCACGGCGAAAAGTGGAAATGCTATGTTTCAACCGATATGTATGCAATAAGCTGTTACGGTTTATGCAGATACAAAACACATTATGTTCAATGGCCGCTGAGTCAGGGATTTAACTTTACTACTTTTAAAACGAAACTACTGCTTCTTAAGCGGGTATGGTTTAACGAGGTTTTACTGTATGTCCCGGTTACAAGATCACGAAATGGGCCGCTGGTGATCTCTTGCTGGAAATCCATGAGAAACATGAGCACCAGAAATTGTCAGAACTTGTTGAACTCTGAAACACACCAATCACAGTAAGCCCACACCATTCTCTGAACAGCACACGAGAACTAATATCCGAACAAGACCTGTTAGATTTGACCAAAACTGAGCTCCTTGAGGGATAAAAGGAGTAACATGTTATGAAGGTCAAACGAATTAAGATCGAACGAGACAACAAGGAAATCCCAACTAAACACCTCATCTCGACTTTCTGTACCAGCATACTACGTGCATATATCGGAACAGGCTATGCAAAGATCCATGTTAGACCATACATACCTAACCCACGTCGCTGCTTCCAATGCCAACGATTCGGCCACAGCTCTTGGAGCTGCCAAGACCCCCTCACCTGTGCAAAGTTCACTTCTCACAAACGGCCTGTAGGATAACTGTGATAACACACCTCACTGCACAAACTGCGATGGTGGCCACCCAGCATACTCTAGGTCTTGGGAGAAGGAGAAGGAGGTAATAACCCTGAAAATAAAAAATATTTTTTTTAAAGAGGCACGCAAGCGACTCATTTGTACATGGAACTTCGTGTGCCGAAGTGTCGCGACAGGGGGCAGTGGCACAATGGTTCTTGGCGATCGTCTGCACCACACCGAGTGGAACGGCAGTAGTGCCATCCCTTCCACAGCAGAAGCAGCCTGTACTGCTCTGCCACCTACCAAGAAGAGCCAGCAGGCCTTCGGGCCTGCGAGGCGCTCTGCTTGGTCAGAGGTGCCTAAAATACCCGGGAGTGCCCCGCGCAAGCGGGCATCCAGTGCATCGGTGGAGGATACATCAACTGCATCAACGTCTCAGACGCGAAAGATCGGCACAGCTCCCTGGAGGGCACCATGAAAGACAAACCCGGCATCACAGGGCCTGAAACAGACCCGCTGGGCTAACATGGTTTTCCACTCTTAAATTCACAGCAATAAACACCATCACTGTGGCTGCACAAATATATTGGAATGTGAGAGGTCTCCTCCACAATCTCGATGATGTCAAAGAACTGCTACATAAACATGATCCAAAGTTGCTGTGTGTTCAAGAGACACATCTAAATTCTACTCACAAAAGCGTTCTTGTGCAATACGTCATCTTCCGAAAGGACCATAATGAGACTTGCGCCTCGTCCAGCGGTGTAGCGATTGTTGCGGACAAGTCTGTTGCTTGTCAACATGTAGCCCTTTAGACACCCCTTGAGGCAGTGTCACTGCACGCAGTTCTTTTTAATTATTTGGTTACTGTCTGTTCCATATACACACCACCTAACTTTCAACTCAGAAAAGCAGATTTTTATGACCTCATAGATTAACTGCCAGAACCCTACATATCAGTGGGTGATTTTAGTGCTCACAACACTTTGTGGAGAGACTCCTGTTGTGATACGAGAGGTTGACTCGAGGAAAATTTTCTTCTGACCTCTGGTGCATGTCTGTGTAATAAGAAGAAGCCCACTTGCTACAACTTCCAATACAATTTGTATACATCGATATATCTTGCAGTTGGCTCTGCCTCTTTTCTCCCTGACCTGGAATGGAATGTCATCAACAATACTTTTGGAAATGACCACTTTCCTGTAACTTTAAACTTAATAACGCAGGATGACAACCCTCCCCATATTCCTCGATAGAAGTTAGCTTCGGCTGGCTGGGAGCATTTTAGAAAATAAATTATTTACCACAAGATTTTATAAACAATTTTAGTATAGATGATGCTGTAGCATATTTTACCACTTTTATTATCGATGCACAGGGTGTCTACCAACCGGGAAAACCGGGAAAACCGGGAATTCTCAGGGAATTTGAACAGTCTGGAAAAACTCAGGGAAAACTCAGGGAATTTGTGCTTCTATCAGGGAAAATTAGCTCTAACTTTATTGAAAGGGAACGAAAGTCGTGTTGATGCTGGCTCCAGTAACAGATGAATCGCAACGAATCGTCATTGACGCCGTGTCATCGGCACGATGTATTGCCAGAGTAGTTAACGACCGATTTTCTAGACGCCCGATTTTTCGGACATGCCCGATAATTTGCACGGTTTTGCGGCACCACCACGTACTCCATATAGTCAATGTATATTGCCCTGACTGCAGGTCTGAAATGGCATTAATCAAAGCCGCCACCGCCGCTATTTTGATTATCTCGCCGCCTCGAACCGGCACTCTCGCAGGCAGATCCGCTGGCAGCCGTAACCACGACCGCGGCAACGTTAGGCCTAGCTGCTTCTATGTTCGCTATTAAGCTTCTTGCCGAGCGGTGCCGTGTTTTTCATTGAAATAATTCGCCGCTATCACCAATGGCACCGACTCCGCCTTTGTAATCCTCGCGATTGGCTTTGAAGCTCGCAGAGCACAGCGTGTTGCGTAATGCCAGTCTCCGAAAGTTAGCTTCGCCTCAGTACACTAGTGTTAGGCGGTGAAGCATAACAAGCGTGGGAAGGGGGCAATTGTCACGGGACACAGTATGTATTCCTTAATTACACATGCGTGCACCCCGTCTCCTGTCACAGTACAAGACCTGATATGCCTAATAAGCGTACTGGCAGGCCTTCAGAGCTTTTTCAGATCTGCCTGTGGTAATTTTAGCCCTTAAAGGCAGTTAAAGACATGCATTAATTTTTTTCAGACTGTCCGTTTTTTTTTCGTTTTTTTTTGCGGCCCCTCGGAATTCTGAAAAATGAAATGTTGACTGTACAACTGACCAAGGGGATGCTTCAGATAATCCATGTGGTGAAAGCGTGGTAGTAGGAGGATGAGAACAGAAAGGACCGACGCACTGAGGAATTAACGGGAAAGGAAAGGTGCCGCCGCCTTTTTGAAGGAGCTTGAGCTAAAAAAAAACTAAGTGTTGGCTGACGCTGAGACACAGGTGTCCCTCATCCAAACCAAAATAAATTGTTTAAGCAGTGAAACCCAACACTGAGATGTTGTGTACAGGCTGAGAGTACGTCAGGACAGTTGAGGTTGACTTCCCAGCTGCTGAGAGAGAACCTTAGTTGTGACAAAGTTCAGGTCCTCATACAGATTAACTTGCTATCAGTTGATAGAAATAGCTGACATTAAAAAAATATTTACTTATGTATGCATCTCCTTTTCATTCGTATTTGAAAATGTTCAACTCAATTTGGGAATGAGCTTTACCATTTCTTTCGCTGTGCATTTTACTAACACCTTCCTTCTGTTTTCTTTTTAAATAAAATAGATATTACTCCTTACTATTCAAACTGGATTAAGTCATTTTTTTGTTTCAGCATGCTTACTAGAGAGTGACAGCATCGGGCAATGTGGTGTCAGCCTGTCTTGACATAAAACAAAGTTCTGGCTCATTCAGGGAATTTCGCAAAGGTGCTCAGGGAAAACCTGGAAAACTCAGGGAATTTGGAAATGTCAACTTGGTAGACACCCTGTTAAGAGATTTTTTGGACGTGCTCGTGGCAATTTTAGCCCTTAAGGGCAGTTAAAGACAGGCATTCATTTTTTTCGGACTGCCCGATTTTTCGGATGTTTTTTGCGGCCCCATGGGAGTCTGAAAAATCGGACGTTGACTGTACAACTGACAAAGAAGATCCTTCAAATGATCCATGGGGTGAGCACATGGCAGAAGGAGGATGAGAACAGAAAGGACCGACTCACTGAGGAATTAAGGGGAAAGGAAACAAGCCGTAGCCTTTTTGAAGGAACTTGAGCTCAATAAACAAAGTGTTGGCTGACGCCGAGATGCAGGTATCCCTCATACAAACAAAAATGAACTCTTTAAAGCAGTGAAACCCAACACTGAGATGTTGTGTACGGGCTGAGAGTATGTCAGGTCAGTTGAGGTTGACTTCCAAGCTGCTGAGAGAGAATGTTAGTTGTGACAAAATTCAGGCCTCATACCGATGAGTTTGCTATCAGTTGATAGAAATAGCCCATATTCAAAAATATTTACTTATGTATGCATCTCCTTTTCATTCATATTTGAATATGTTCGACTCAATTTGGAATGGGATTTATCATTTCTTTCGCTGTGTATTTTCCTAACACCTTCGTTCTGTTTTCTTTTTACATAAAATAGATATTACTCCTTACTATTCAAACTGGATTAAGCCATCTTTTTGTTTCAACGTGCTTACTAGAGAGTGACAGCATCGGGCAACATGGTGTCAGCCTGTCTTGACATAAAAGAAAGTTCTGGCTCATTCAGGGAATTTTGCAAAGGTGCTTAGGGAAAACCTGGAAAACTCATGGAATTTAGAAATGTCAACTTCGTAGACACCCTGTAGATTTCAAGTCTTTTAATATCTCTGCAAAGACGTAAAGAAACCCTGTAGTTAATGATCCATTCTCGTTTCTCTGCACTACGTATGCATCTAATCAACATGTCATTTTATGCTGGGAGCCCAACCATAGAGGAGTTGGGGGTAATATGCTTGCAGATGGAATTGCTACGTCCACAACAACGAAAACCAGTGAATCTTCTGTAGCTATTCCTGCAACAGATTTGAAGACATTTTTACAGAAAAAGCTCATACAATATAGGTGATCCATTTGGGACAAAGAAACCTCGAATAAGCTCCATTGAATCAAGCCATGTTTAAGTAATTGGCCACCAATAACAAAGGCGCGACGAACTGATGCCCTGTTTTGTTGATTGAGACTAGGGCACACATAGGGGACTCATTCTTACCTATTGACTAGCGGTGAACCTCCCATTTGTGGTAGGTGTGGCAAGCGGCTGACTGTTCTCCGTGTCTTGCTGGAGTGCCAGGAAACAGAAGCTGAGCTAAGCAAGCACTTTCCTGCAGCTTATCAACAGCATACTCTTCTCCATCTAGCAATGTTTCTTGGCACAGAATTGTTTTTGAGAACCAAAGCTATCTTAAATTTCTTGAATGAATTTGTGTTACATGTAATTAGCCCACAGGATTCGTAACACATCTTCCCACCAAACGCTTCTGCTGCAATAGCAGAGTTTTGTAGAGCATGCGCCTTCAGGCTCTTACATTTGAGGGCCTCAACAAGGCAGTAGTGCTACTGATGTTGATGATTTTCAGTATATCAATTTATTCAAACCATATCTCTCATGTCAGTAGCACACCTCACCAGGCATCGTCATTCGTTTAACACATACATTTTACTAACTTTACAGTGATAGTTTCTAGGCCTCTATACAGCTACACCATATTGACACATGAACTTGTTTATCTTTTATGGGTAAGCGCTTTTAACATCTAAGAAATGTTATCACTCAGCGCAGGATGTGTCCACATGTATCGGAAGTTTCTAGAATGTTATCGATGCTTCTATCAGCTGTCTGTTGTTGCCGAACCTTGTGTAATCTGATTGCATGTATGCACGACGCGAATGGTGTAGAACTTTGTGGAAGGCACGCGGGTCCCAGCGGTTACTCTGGAACATTCAGTGACTGATCTATAAAAGCCGATGCGCTTGACCCGCTGATCAGATTCTGACGATCGCCGACTGTGTTCGCCGTTGTCACCGTTCTTTAAGTGTAGCCTGCTTTTGTGGGCACAGGTTCGCCCAATAAAACTTAGTTTCGTCTTTCACAGTATTGCTACTGTGTTCTTCATACGTCACTCCATGTGACAATATCTATAAATTTACCATTTGTCATTGACCACATCATCGACTACATCAGACCATTGATTGGCGCTCTTATCCATTATTGGCACATGCGCCATAAAGCCACATTACATCATCATCATCACCACCGATTGCCACCATCTCTGTAACAATTACTACCAATTTTGCTACGGTTATGCAGCAGCCCAGGTCTGCACAGTGGTTTCCCATGTATCTAGAACGACCCAACATAGTGAACTGTGTGCTAAAAATTAGCTAGAGTTGCTTTGAAATGCTGCACACCCTGACAACACAAGACACTGGAAACATATTAATGCCGGCTTATACAAGGCAGAGAGGAGGAAAGCAGCTTGGCTGTGCAAGAGGCCGCAGCACTGATAGGATATTTACTTTCTTACTGGCCATATGAAAAAGGTCTATAGCACTGATACTGATGCCTAGATTTTTCTTTCGGGCAAATCCAACAACGCCTTCACTTACAGCTTCATCAGCCGACTGCCAGTTTCAGTGAAAAATATGTTGAAATACTGAGGTGCATGGCATGGCATTCCCAGAAAATGCTTCTACTATTGAAGTGTGCTCCACATTTTGAGTATTTAGGTTTACGTTGTAATCTCTAGAACTTATGCTTAATGTTTTCTGTGAGGAGTGTACCAGTTTGTGCTTTCTTTCGAATACTACTTGGCCTCTCGTTAGTATTTTGGATGGACTTGGGAGAGTGGTATAGTCGTCTCACAGCTTTTCTTGAGTATAGTTATGTTCTTTCCAAATATGGGCCATAAGCTGTTGACCGTGAGATAGAGGGATCCGGGTAATTGTATTCTTGGGCCACCACACTTACTTTGAAATGGCTCTCAATAATCGTCTTGGTTATCAGTGAGTCTTGTGTTGTGGTATAGTTGAGTAGTATGCAGCGCTGTTTTGCCATTTAACGTCCACTGTTTTCACCCTGATCCAAGAATGAACCAACACCAACTCGCCCAACTTTCGATACTACTGCAAAATCAGTAATTGCCTTTATTGAAGCCTGTTTCAATTGCTGTTGCTGGCTTAAGCACATGAAATGTGTAAGTAAAAAACACCACTTCACTGTGTAAAAGGCATGACTTTTTTCAGACACTGCTGGATGACCTTAGCCAAAAAAAGTACCGCCATACAATTATTGTGTACCACTAGTTCACAAGAAGTATAAAAATTTCTCATTGCATCTCTTTAGCAAAAATGTTGTCAACACATTTCCTAGCTTACGTTTCTTTCACAAGGTATTAAAAGCATTAGTTGAAATGTAGTGCCGGTGTCCGTGTGTTTTCTGTTTGCCCATCAGTCCTTGTGCTGTGCTAGGGCAGTGCAATGCAGCCAGTCGTGTGAGAACCTGGCAAGACTGCAGAAATACAAATATGGGCGACCCAGCACTGAACACACGTGCGATCAAAACAACAACGGGCACACTGTCTATCCACTGTTCAGAAAGCAACAACATGATTTGGTGCCACTGCCCTCTGAGCATTAGGTGCTGACTGGTGCTCTTTTACTGTCTTTCAGGAAGCCACCTGCTCGGCCCAAGACGTGCTCGAAGAGCGAGGCCTGGTACACGTTGCTGTCACCGTACAGGAGCTCTTTCGGGTTGCCAGTCGCAACAAGCACTGACCCTTCTAGTCCCACACTTCAGCCCCCCCCGTCATGCAGTGTGATTTTGCACCATCAACCCACCTCCTGTCTACGTTGTGTAAGCCAGTCTCAGCCAATGACGAAACAAGAAAACAAGATTGAGGGAAGCACAGACAGAGCAGCGAAGCACTTAGCAGTGCATTTGAAAACGGTGTGTGTAGTTACCGGCACTGTGATATGAAGTTATATACCAAATGCTTACATAGGAGTATTATCTATACAGAGCTCTTCCAGCCAGACTGCTGACACATTTGGTGCTGACATTTTGCATAGAGATGACCTTTTGTGGTGCATGCAGTTTAATAGGTTGTTGGGCAGATCTCACTTGTGTTGTGCAGAATAAACTAGAAGTCTTCATGACCTGCACTGATGCTGGTCAAGAAAGTGCCAGTTTCGCTGCAATGTAAGGGTGGTGCCACTTGTTTTTGGGTAAAATGAAATGCACAACTTGTTTTTTTTTTTCTTTTTTACAGCGAGAGATGGCAACGTCATAATAATTCTGCTAATTCTACACTTTCTTTTTTGGGAGATGTCACCACAGGCATGTACCAATAATTTATTCTGGGCAGTCATGTGGTGCACTGAAACATTGTACCAAACTGCGTGCGCCACAAAATGCTACCTCTCTGCAAGATTTGAACATGAATGAGCCAGCAGTATACACAGAAATGTCACATGCTACCAAGTGCTCCTATACTTAAGTGCATTTGGCGGACTCGTGTCAGCATGCGATGAAACAGCCCAACAGTAACATGGTTGGTATGTGCAGTAACAAGGCTGTTGTGTGTAACGACATCACTTGTGTCGCTTTGACTTTGCTGCGATTTAAACTTGGGCAACATTTCCTAAGTGCTTTTTTTGTGTGTGCTGTATGCTGCTTCTGATATTGAGGGGCACAATTAAGAAGCATGCAACCTTCATTTGATATTGAAACAGTTTGTTTAAGTTCAGTTTAATTACCTTTAACTGAACAAAATTGGCATAGTGAAAGCCGTTATAAAAGTGGATTTCATTTTACTCTTTACAATGGTCACAAAGTGCCCTACGGATGCAAGTGATCTTGTGCTACCTTGTTGCTGTGTTGCTTTGTTTCTGGGCTGTGATTAAGTATGCAACTGTGTTGCCAAAGCAATGTACTTAACGGATTACGTTAGGAAAGAGTAGTTTCTGAGGGAAAATTATTCCCTCGACTCAAGAGTTCATTCTTATTTATGCAATGCGTGCACATCAACCCACACACTTGTTTGTACTCATGTACTTACTTTTTAGTGTGAGAAAGTGTTCTTAGAGGTCTTTTAGTAGTTTATATTGTACAAATGACCTTTTGGTCATACACAACTACACCCTGCCAAGGGCACCTTGTCATGGCACATCACATATACAAATGCTGGGTTAATTGTGGCAAGGCTCATTTATCAAAGCCTTGTTCTGTTTTGCCAGCTGCAAAGTGAGTTTTTGGAAAGTAAGACAGCCAGCTAGAAATGATACATTGTTTTTTGGTCACTAAGCTTGCCTAGCAAGCTTGCTAGCCATGACTCGGTGACTGACGACAAGCAGCCGTCAGCCACCTGGTGAATATCCTTATCCCAGTTGAACCTTCTTAAGCCAATTTTTAATGCTCCTTCCTAAGCCTTTTCTGGAAAGCCAAAGCATGAGTGCTCACTTTATTGGTGTAGTATGGGCTGCAACCTGTAGCCTATTGCTGCAAGCATGATCTCTTTGTGCAAGCCTGCCTATAGGTTGATGTACCCAGTGTCTGTTCGACGTTGCATTGCTACTTCATACCCTCCATGTTCCTCATGACCATGATTTATCACATCGCTCGGCATCAATGAAAGGCATCACGTACATTGGTGCCAGAACACCCATTTTGTATTGTCCTGCTACAAGCCTTATTGCTATTATTTCTTGCCAATATTTGCTTTTGATGGCAACCCACTAGGTTACTGAGAGCTTTCTGCATCTTTGCAGATGTCATAGCTGGCACTTTCATGCTGTCTGCCAAAACAAAAAGTATTTGAATCCATTTTATACCGATTTTCCTACCATCTTCTTTTGGCCGGGAGGTCTTGAGCCATTTATTTGTGTTCAAACACAGCAGGAGCTGTAGTGTTGACTCAAAATGGGCATAAAAGCTTAACAAACTTGGCTGTCTGTTCACTTAAAAGAAATGCTCATTGTCTGCATGGAACGGTGTGTTTTAATGTGTTACACTTAGTCATGAATGTCACAAGCTGCAGTGGAAGCTGCATTTGCTTTAAACTGACGAGCTTGAAAAGTCATGGTTGCCCACATTTCTATCTGTATTTGGGTGGCTTTGAACAATTTTTTTTTTATACAACATTTACGTGCAAGTTGTGGGAGAGAAAAGACATAAAACATCTTTTAATAAAATATGTTTTTCCCCTTTGAAGAAACTTTGCCTGATGTGTGCATTGTTGTGCCATCTAGATTACCTACACTATCTTTAAGAGAAGGAAGGCAGGGCTCAGAGCTACAGGTGAACATATCCTTGCTAAGGATTGCGACGAAAAAAATGTTCCACCCAAACCTTCGAGCTTGTCTTGTTTCAGTCATATCAGTGATAAGAGCTAGACAAGTTGGTTATGCAGGCCTAAGTCATACTATGATGGAAAATAGTACGCTTTATAATAATAATATTAACACTTCATACTACATTAAAGGACACTACTAGTGAAATAGTATGCATGAGGTGTCTGCGCACGCGACTTTGGATCACTGTGTAGACAATGTCATTCTGTTGCCTAACGTATATCTCCTCCATTTACCTGGTTGATGTCAACTAATCAAATATAGTAGTACCTCATTCATATGTGCTAATGCAAGAAAGAGCGTACAATCCATAGTCACTTGAAAATTTGGCAGACTGAACTGTTGTTGATATCTTCATAATGCGAAGTATTGTGTGAATCGTTGCAGCATGAGGTGTTGGCACACGCCAGGCTAGTGAACCCCGAGACACGCGTTGTCTTACCAAGCTTATGCTTGCGTTCTCTGAATTCAGCTTGGGTCAGCAGCTTTTTAGGTCGGGCCATCTTGCGGGAAGTTTTTACTTGCCCACTCGATGAGAATCGTTGTGGCACGAAATGCTGACACATGTTGAGCTGATAGGGCCCGAGCACCCCTAGACACGCTTTGTCATTTTATTGTTCCATAGTGTTTTAAGACGGCGACAGCAAACTAAAGCAAAATTGAGGTGGTGGGTGACACCAGTATACGGTGCCGCCAGAGTGAAACATGACGCTCACCTAGCACCGCCTGAAGCAAGCAATGGTGGCGCGTTTGGTTACCACCTAGTATGCTGTGCTCGAGTACGCTTCCAATGGCACCATACCACAGGCACTGTGAAACAGATAGGTGAAGATGCTTATCGCAGTAAGCTTGGCGGTAACTGCTGTGAATTTGACATTCAGCGACCCATGAGATGTGCTAGAAGAGGAAACTGAGTGCATGCCAGCATTTTCTCGTGACACGGGTGGGAGAGTGCTGTGGGGAAGCTGCCGTGACGGGTGTCACTGCTCTCAATTGCACATGCTTGGCACCTTTTCTTATTCACACATGATCTGGTGGCAGGAAAACACATCATATAATCGCAGTTTGACAATGTACTTAACATTCGTGCCAAAAGATAGTCTTTTCCAGGTGCCTATTAACCGGTAAGAAGAAATGCCTAGTAGTTGCAGTGGTTCATTTTTTTGTGTTCTCAATCGCAAGCCTTGACACCAGGAAATTGTATAAAACAGGATCATATTAGCGAGCTTATACTTAATTGGTACCATGCTGCTCAAGGCGAGCAAGCAAGATAACTTTTTTCTTTTCTTTAAAATGAAAATAAAAATAAGAGACGTAGTCACCTTATAATGGTGACAGCTACTCCTTTTCTCATAGCGGAAACAACAATATAAAAAAATATGTAGGAAAATGAAAAGAAATCGCTTCATATGGTCAGAAATCCACAGCACAGTCCTATATGCCCATGAACATAACAGTATAAAAGTCAAATGCAAGTTGCACCACAATGAGTTCATAAACAAAGTCATAAACACACACACAAACGCCGTGATGTAGACTCCGATGAGCATATACACAGATCAATCAATCAATCAATCAACCATTTATTTCAGTATCAAATACACTTGGTGGGTACAGACAAAAAGCCATTCATCAGGCTTGACGAGGTCTGCACCCACGAATACTGGCAGACGCCCATAACAAATACAGCAAGCCAACATAAATAAACCAAACAGTGTACTGAAGTCAAGTGTATATTTTTTTTTACGGTCTTAAATCAGCTGCCATTGTCATAAATACTAGTAAAAGAAGCAAAGCAACAAATGATTGTGTAGAAATAAATAATAAAATAAGAAAGAAATGCGCTTGAACACACGACAGGGTCACATGAGTACATGAATACTGCTTGAGATTACACATACTATTGCGAAAGCAAAAAGCACCGATAAATATAATGTCACAGCAAAGCAAATAAGACAATTAGGTGTGGCATAGTGTTATATTTGGAACTCTGGATTATTAAGCAGCGCAGGTATCTGGTATTTTAACATCTGAGTGCCGTACTTTGTACGTGTTCTAGGCATCGTCCAAAGCTCACGCATGAGGAATTACACAGTGTTAAAATAATTCATGCACAGAAAAAAAGAATGTATAACACGTAACATACAAGCACTAGTAATTACAAATAATAAGAACGTTATAGTAACATCGTGTGATTATTCAGTGCAATACCTAGTATGTAGTTGTTAAGAATGCCTGTGTCTTCATAAATATGTTCAATTGCATTCAATGTTTTTCACTGTGCTATTTTCAATGGCCATGGGCCCAGCAATTTTGTGAGTGAGAAAGACCGGTGAGGATCAGTGAAGTGTAGTTCTCGTTCTAGCTGCCGTCTTTGCGTCTCGTATATGGGGCATTCGAGGAGTAGATGGCGAACATCCTCATCGTCGTGGCCACAGGGGCAAGCCGGGCAAGGAGCCTGTTTGATAAGATATAGGAAATGTTTGGTGTAATCTGTCCCAAGACGCAGTCAATGAATTAGTGTCTCGGTACCTTTAGAAAGTTGTACATCCAGCTGGTATTTGAGTTGAGGGTCCACTTCGTAAAGAATTGATTCCTAAGTGTTTTCATTAAACCATGTTGACATACACAAGTCTTTCTTTAGTACTCTCAATATCCGTTTTGTGTCCATTGGTGATAAAGGGATGAGTTGAATTCCTGCATCTTTATGGGCCGATTTCGCCAATGAGTCCGCTAGCTTGTTGCCTGCTATACCAGCATGGCCCGGGATCCACTGTAATATTGCTTCATGTTTCCTTTCATTAACGTGAGTTAAACTGTTCAGTACTGCATATGTTAATTGTGCATGTGGTTGGCTGTCATCTATATCTTCAAGACATGGTAAAGCCAATAAGGAGTCCATGCAAATTACCCACTTTGTTGGTGTCTCATATCTTTTGATAAAATGAGTGGCTTGGAGAATGGCCACTAATTCCGCTATTGTTGGTGACTACGTGTGTCCTAGTTGATAAGCATACTCTACCTCTAAGGATGGTATAACATAAGCTGCAGTCGCACTTTATTTGATTACAAAACCACCCTTGTAGACGTGTATAGATTCCTGGTACTTGTCAGATAGGTAATGTAACAATAATTTTTTTTTGCTGCTAATGTGGAAATGTCGCTTTTATTTTTAAGCCCTTCGATTGACGTTTCTATTTTCAGTGCTTGCAGAAGCTATGGTGGGTAGCAGAGGTCTGATTGCCAAAAAAGGGATCGTGGGAGTCGTGATTTATTCTCTTGAAACATGGCGTACGTGTATCTGTGCCCCCAGACGGTTCTCTATCAGAGAGAGAAGGAGGTGTGCAGAATGCTGAGTAGAAATTCTGAAGAGATGTCGGCATGTTTCCAGGCTGCAAATCACTGTGAAATGCGGTTACCGCGCTTCTGCAATAGTAAGGTGACTGGACGTAGCTTGCAGGGACTCCTAGGCACACTCGTAAACTCTGAGCCTGCAACAGCTGTAGCTGATAGAGGGGCGTCGCAGGTAATTTGTGCAATATAGGGAAGGAGTAAGCAATTTTCTGACGCACAAGTGCTGAGTGGACGCGAAGTAGGGATGCAGTTGTTCCATCCCACTTCGTGCCTGCGATTCTGCGGAGAACATTTATAACACAACTAATTTAATCCTCCAGTGCGGTCAAATTATGAGTCCATTGAAGCTGGTGGTCTAAAATCAGGCCGAGAAAATGTTGAGAAAACTATGTTTCTGAACCAGCTCGATCTCATGGCCATCTGTTGAAAGACCAAAATTTCTAGCCTTTGTTCTTGTGAAAGGCAGAACCACTGATTTGGCATAGGATATCTTCATGCCCCGTTTTCTTAAATAATCACCTATTGCGTTCAAAGCTTCCTGCAGCCGATGCTTGACAACTTCTAGAGACTTATTTGATGTTCATATACAAATGTCAACATCATACATAGATATGTTTGTCTGCTGGAAGTACTGCTGGTAAACCTGCTATTGCTGCATTGAAGAGAAGTGGACTTAATAGACTTCCTTGCGGAACTCCTTTGTTTAGGTTGTATGCGTTGCTTTGTCCGTAATTTGTATTCATATATATCTTTCTGTCTTTCAAGAAGTTGGCGATCCATTTGAGAACTCGACCATGCACGCCGAGAGTTGATAGTCCAAGCAGAACATGAAGGTGACTGACCGAGTCAAAGGCCTTCTTAATATCAATAAACAGCAACAGCAATGTTCCTACAGCTAATCTCGTGGTCAGCAAACGTTACCAAGTAAAAGATGCAGTCCATTGTACATCTACGTTTTCTGAAGCCAGCCACTCGATCTCGTGGACAACTGCTGGATTCTATCCACCATTGCAGTCTATTATTGATCATTTTTTCCATCACCTTGGAAACCCAGCTCGTTAAACTAACAGGACGGATAGAGTCAAGCAGGGTGTCTGTCAACCGGGAAAACCGGGAATTCTCAGGGATTTTGAATAGTCTGGAAATACTCAGGGAAAACTCGGGGAACTTGTGCTTGTATCAGGCAAAATTGGGTGTAATTTTTTTTGAAGGAGAACGAAAGTCGTAACAGAGAGGAATCGTGAAGAAACTACTTTGACGCCGTGTCGTCAGCTGGAGGAGTTGCCAGTGTACGGTGAACGACTGGCTTTCCGGATGCCCGTTAATTCGAACTGCTCCGTGGCACCATCACCTACCCCATAGATTCAGTGTATAAGAACATCTGAAATTCCGGACGCAAAAACCCTTCGCCGTCAGATTTTGCGGACTTTTCGTAATGACCGCAGGTCCAAAATCGCATTAATAAAAGCCACCGCCGCCGCCTCGAACCGGTGCTCTCGCATGCAGATCTGCTAGCAGCAGTAGCCACCACCGCGGCAACGCTAGGCCTAGCTGCTTCGACGTTCGCTACCAAGCTTCTTGCTGTTCAACGCCGTGTTTTTTATTAAAACAATTCGCCGCTGTCAGCAATGTCATCGACTCCGCCTTTGTCATCCTCGTAATTGTCTTTGGATCTCGTAAAGCAGGTTGCATAATACTGGTTTCCGAAAGTCAGCTTTCCCTTATTACAGTAGTGCTACGCAGTGAAGCATAACAAGTGTGGAAAGGGTCAGTTGTCTCGGCGCACAGTATGTATTAAGGCGGAAGCATTTAATGGCTCATTGTCAAGGTCATCTGCCGTTAGAAGAAACGGTCACAGCTTTCCGGTCTCCTTATTGGTCTCCGCTGTGTCGTGACGTCACTGTCGCTAGGCGCAGGTGTGCGCCTCCTGGTTGGCTCACGTACATGACGTCACTGTCGTCAAGTGCGGGTGTCTGGGTGGTTTGGCGCCGCGCGGGATGACACTCCACATCAGCACGCATGGCGGCCGTGTGTTCGACAGTTCGCCCTGACATCACTGTCGTCAGGCGCTTGAGGTGGCCTCCCGATTGGGTGCTGTCTGGCCTGACGTTACTGTCGCTAGGCGTGCGCGGCGACCGTCTGCTTGGATGTTGTGTGGCGGAGTTTACTTTGCAGTATTGTGGGAAGGACGCCTCTTCTTGCCAAACCAGTGTCTACCAACACGTGATGTGCAGCAGCCGCTGAACGCAAGCAGCGCTCAAGAGAGGCTGAGCGTATGCGTCGCGTGCATCAGGGCGGCGAGGCACGTCGGACACCACAGAGTCCAGGGACGCGACGGGCCAACGCAAGAGAGGCCATGCATTTGATGCGACTCGCGGAATCTCCGGGTACCAAGGCAAATGAAACTCGGAAGCACCATGACCGCCATCTTGCCGCGGCAAGCCATAGACATAGGCGTAAACAACGTTGCAGGCATTTAATAAATAAACAAACGTTCACATAACAGTTTACGAGTTGTGTGCCTCCATGGTGTTTCCAACGCAACAAATCGCCATTGGCAATGGTGTCAGGCTTCCGCCGTTTCACACTGTAGTCTCGACAAAGTGCATTTCGTTTTTTCCCCCTTAATTATACACGCATCCCACGAAACACAGAACCTCTTAAAAACTTCTTGAAACGGCTACAAACGGCTATAGACGTCTTGGTCTATGATAAGACTGAAAATAGAATTTCTTCTAAACATAACCTCAGCACTTGGAATATGCTAGTATATATTCTGTCTGTGGCAAAACCCACTACAGGTGTCACTAGAGTCTGTTTTGGTAAACGCATTCAGAATGTCTAACTCAAGAACTTTTCTAGATCTTTTTGTCTAAAAGTGCATAAAATGCCAAACGACGTGTTAAATGTGCGGTTACCGTCGGCCGTCGGCGTTAGCGAATAAAAGACGCCTCAGACAAATCGAACTCGTTCGAAGCAACATAAGTTAATTGGCTTTAATATTAAATAATTTCACACCAGAACTTCAACAATGAAGGGCGTGTTATTTTTTCCATACGGGACGCGCACACGACGCCTGGAAACCATTCTATGCTCGCGCAGCAGGTATTTACAGCAGCAGGAGCGAAATGTCGGTGTTGCACAGCGGTGTCACAGAGCCTCCGCGCTGCGACCACTTCGGCGGCACAATCCAAATTTGTCGGACATCTCATTCTGTGCTGAAAACACTGGGAGGCAGGAAGTTTGAAAAAACGATGAGGATAGCAATAGGGGCTTGTTGGTACGGCATATCTTATTTTGTTATAGCGCAAGCTTGACGAGGACAAAAGAAGGCACATCAGACACACACAGCGCTACTTTCAACAACAGGTTTATTTCTCGTTCTCGTCGCTATATATACACCCTCGACCCGTCATACACCACGTGTAACATTTTTGGAAAAATAAACAAAAGATATAAACTGGGAACCACGTGCCGTTAGGTTTAGCACGGAAGCAGGTACATCCATTGACAATTTTTTAGAATTACTTAGGTTTTATTTGTCATTACGTTTATCGAGAACAAAGGTACCCTGTATCTGCAGTAACAAGAAGTGTGTATAGGTTCTTGCCTAGCACCAGTGCTAAGTAATCTCTTTTTTGCCAAACTTGACAGAGACCTGTCACAGCGCCTTCACGAATTTAAGGTTGTAAAAGTTTTTAGATATGTTGACGACTTTTTAGTTTTAATTGACTGTTCATCTGCTTGTTTTACTAATGAATGTGCTCCTGTTTTTACCACTATTCGTGACTGTCTAAATCCACTAGAAGGGACCTTTGAAATGCCATGTGACGGGAGGATTAGATTCCTTGACATTAAGTTTGTGCTCACCGATAACGAAACCTGCTGGTGTTACGAACCTAGGGCAAGTAAGCCACTTTTACCGTTTCATTCCGCGCATACAAAGCTTGTGAAGAGGGGAATCGCGAAGATGTGTTTCATCGAAGCACTGAAAAAATCATGCCAACACCTAATGTACGATAGCTTCGAACGGCAAGCCTCGCGTTTAAGCTGCGCTGGTTACCCGAGCCACGTGCTTGTGTCAGTCGCAGAAGGACTGCTTAAGAAGGCGCAGCAAAGCAGTTCGGAGCAGGTGCACGTGTCGAGCACTGACATGAACAAAGGAAAGGTTGCCGTCATCCCCTACATACACTTCTGGAAGGAGCGGCATTAACGTTGTGTTTTCGGCACCAAAAAAAGTTGGTCAGCCTCTGTAAAACCACAAGGCCGGAAAGAATCCCACGTAGCGCATGCGAAAAAGAACATAAAAACAAATTCGTTGATTGCATCGCCGGCGTGGTATACCGTATTCCTCTCAGCTGTGGACAATCCTACATCGTTCAAACAGGTAGATGCATAAATGACAGGCTACGAGAACATAGTAACAAAGTTAACAACGTGGCCGCTGACGGCTTTCTTGCCATCCATTGCCAGAGATGCAAGTGCAGACCAATATTTAAAGAAACAGTGATCATGAGTAGAAGCAGGTGTGAAATGACGCGCTTGATAATAGAAGCCAGACACATAGCAACATTCGGCGATGTATGCGTCAGTAAAACTTCCATTTCATTATCATCAAAAGAGCTGAATTATCTTTGTTCGCGTTGAACGTGTACATGTCTTTGAATATGTGAATCAAAAAACTGCCTACGTGTGGTTCCCAGTTTATATCTTTTGTTTATTTTTCCAAAAATGTTACACGTGGTGTATGGCAGGTCGAGGGTGTATATATAGCGACGAGAACGAGAAATAAACCTGTTGTTGAAAGTAGCGCTGTGTGTGTCTGATGTGCCTTCTTTTGTCCTCGTCAAGCTTGCGCTATAACAAAATAAAATTGAAAAAACGGCCACTGCCGGCCGTGGGTTCGTTATCCAGTTGTGCGTCATTCTAAGCCGTTCTGTACATTTATACTGGATATTAACTGGAGTCATTTAGCTGTGCTGATGCTGAGTGCCGTGTGTTTTGCATCAGTGCTTCGTGACATCGGCTGTATTGCGTGTTTTCGCCGACGGCTTACTACCACAATGGCGGGATCTGCGTTCGCCGCCTTCGTGTCTCGGTGCGCCTTTGTACGTCGCACGTTCGGATAACACTTTTTCCGGTAAGTGAAATACATTGCGCTTCGTTTTTCGTCAACAATGTGAATATATTTAGGTGTTACCCGCGGCAATTCTTGATATATGGGCTCTTCTGCCCTGCGAGTTTTCGTAATTACTTTTATACGAGGGTTCTGCTTGTGTTCAGCCGTTCAGCACTACCGCGCTCACGACTTCCGCAACAACAGTCAGAACTTTGCCCTGCTTGTTAGCCTGTGGTTAACGTAGCACGAGCCAACCGAAAGGAGTGCATTCGAAGACGACGCGCTGGCTGTAATGCTGAACCAGACTGAACTCACCTTATTTTGTGTCCTTTTGTACTTACGTGTGCGCGCGTGTGTCAGTGACTATGCAGTTTGTAGCTATCCCACTTTATAGCAAAACAAAAAATATAACTGTTATTTCATCTATACAATTCCAAATTAAATCGCCTGCTGATATACAAATTTCACTTGTTTTGTTCTAAATAAGCAGCAAAACCTTTAACCTAGTAGGTGCTTCATCTGGGAGTGAAATCACAACAGCTTGGCATTTATTATTGAATGACTGTGACTGAGTCACCTTATTTGTAATTGCAAATCTGCCTTTCAACTTACTTGATGCTATCTTATTTTGTCCCTTTCACTCTATAGACGGCTGGACATCCTTCTTGTACCTTGGCGCTAGCTGGATGGACCTCATGATCAGTGTAAGCCAATGTACTGTACCCTCTCTGGTCCTCCCAGTGCTTTTTTATGTGGGTTAAGGCCAGGGAGCGCTTCGTGGTAAAATAGCTAGTTGGTGTCTCACCAACGGCCATTTTTTTGCACTGGTCCATTATAAGCTGCCACTATTATAACCAATTTCTCAGTGCCAGTGTACATACACAGTTCTACTAATAATTAGTTTCCCTAAGCCTTACAAAATTTACCTGTAGGTAGTCATTGCTATGTAAGAACTCGCAAATTAACTCTGCTGTTTCATAGAAGTATTCCATACATGAGTAAACATTTTCTACAACAGTGTACATTACACCTTGCTTCCCTAACGCACAAATGTATTCAAGCCAGTATTTGATTAGTTTGGTGTTCTAAATGTTTTCTCTGTGATTTAGTTTCTTTACAGGAACTTATTGTACAGCATCAGCAAGCAGTCTAATTTAAGATTTATGTGTGCTGTAAAAGGTGTGATTTGCCGCTAGAATTGATAAAACATGGGCCAAGGCTTCCATACAAGGACAAACTCCAATTTTTCTCGACCACCATCAGCACTTGGCTGGCGCTTGCAAAATGAATCACATCAAGTAGCTTGTGCCAGACTGTTTTTTAACCTTATTGTGAGGAGATCACAAAGTGACCTGTGGAGGTGCCTGCGTCTGAGATATAGATTGCACTGCAACATATGTGCGTGTAGAACAGGCATGATGCTGAGGGTTCCAGCAGTTTGCAGAGGTGCTTTTAAAATTTTGTCATGACTGCAATTTTACCTGTGCTGTTTTTTATCACCTATTTCAATAATATCATTGGAGGTGTCATCAGAATTTATCGATCTATTTGCCCTGGCCCATTAGCCTGCCACATTTGCCTTTTCACTAGGTGGGCAATTATTCTGCATGGACCATTACTTGAATACACCTTTTTGTGTGCAGTGGCTTCTCAGTTGCAAGTCAGCATAGATGCTCAGAATTACCTGAGGCTATAGATACACTGATAATTTGCCACCTATACGAATCACTTTGCACTTTCTCATGCAAACAGCATGTTAACACTTCCAAGATACTTTCAACTTTGTATGACGCATCATCCAAGGTGTTGCGTCATTTGTGTGAGGTATTGCCCGAAGCCAATTAGAGTCACTTGAAGATATATCAACAAAAGTGATTGATCCTGCTAGGAGTGTTGCTTTAGAACACTACATTATCACCAGTCCTCCTTTGCATGCTACCTGCTTACTCTGTACTGTGTCATGTTTAAGTTTGAAAGAAAGGCAACAGCTAGGCAGTGCAAAATGCCAAACTTGCTTTTAGTTCAACAATATAAGACGCTGTTTGACTTTTTAATTAAGTTAGTACATCATTTACCTGCAGAGTGAATTACTGTTTTAAACTGATTATATTTTGCAGGAAGCTTCTCAGACTTGTTTGACAGGTTGATAAGTGGCTTTTTAGCCACAAAACACCATACAATAATTTAAAGGCTGACTTTGACTCTGCTATGCAACTTAATGACTATATGCCAGGAACAAGGTCTCTGAGTTGGGGCGCTGGCTAACACTCCCAGCGTTCTACAAGGACACATAAATACCCAAGAAAGTGGATGGGAAAACGACGCCGCTGTAGCTCAATTGGTAGAGCATAGCATGCGAAATGCGAAGGTTGTGGGTTCAGTTCCCACCTGCGGTAAGGTACGTGTTTTTTCATCCACTTTAATTTCCATTAATTTATCGTTTTTTATTTAATTTATTAAGCACAAGTAATTTCCCCTATGTTGTCCTTGGTGTCAGTGTTTGTTGGCTTCTTATGATAGGAAATATAGTAGTCATTTTAAACATCATCGCATACATACCTTAAGATACCCTAATTTAAGAGAAAGGAGTGCTTAAATTTATTTTTAATGTGAGCCAAACTTCTTACTTAGCACATATTGCTAATTGAAGTTCCAATTTCAACATTCCCATTTCCTCCGTTGCCCTTTTTTCCTGTTCTGTGCAGGTATTGCTTGCCTATGTCTACAAGAACCATCACGGGTGGCCTGTGACAGCAAGCTTTTGTGGGCAGCCAGTCCTCTCCTACGAAGGCTGGCCTACTCTGGCAGTGGCGGCAATCATCTTCAAGATTTATCGATGATCACCTTTGCTGATATTTGTCACTCTTCTTAATTACACTTTCTGCATCTTTTCCAATCTACTAGGTAATAAAGTACGAATATGTGACATGGTGTGAAGTTGATGCCTTGCTGCATTTTCCCTTGCAATCACCTTTTATGCATGACAAGCTCATCATACAATTTATGAAAAAAATAACAGCATATTATGATTTATCTTTCAGTTCTTATAACATGCAACGTACAAGGAATTCACTAATGGATGGTATGCCGAAAAACTGGCCATTATTTCTACGTGATGCTGTGCAAGCATGTGGCGTTACCTTACAAGAGGCACCCAGAAAGTAAGTTACAATTTACTTTTAAATGAAGCATGGACATCCGAAAAAATATATTTATATTGCTTGTTAGAGTGGTTTGCAGAGTGTTTTTCCAGATGTGTACTATCCTTTATTTCTTAACTCCTTGCAGCACAGTGTTCTGTTTCGTGTATGCTGGTGTAAGGCTATTGTGCCCCCTGTAGCTGAAACCAGGATGTAATTTTTGCCTGAACTGCAGCATCACAGACAAAATTTTTCTTTGCTAGAAACTATTTCAATTTGGTGGAGACCCAGCAGGGCGAAATTTTGTCAATAATGACGTGTTTCACGCAGAGATGTTCTTGTTTAGGTCAATGAGTGAACATTGGAATTATATCAGCATACAATACAGATCTTGTTTGATTTGCAAAATAATTCTGACAGGTGGCATTCAATTGATTGGTCTAATTAAAAAGAACAAATTGACCAATGAGGCTGTACTACACTATTCCCATGGTTCACATCTGGAAAAACTACCACTGCATCACTCTATCCGACAATATAAACTTTTTTTTTCTGATGTCCATGCCTCGTTTAAAATAAATTGTAACTGTGGGCAAACGTCGTGTTACTGTAAAAGCTGCCGCAAAAATTTGGGGAATGTCTAATAAAAGTCTTCAGTTGTTCTTGTCAAGCTGTCCATTAGCCAACTTTTAGCGTAACGTTAGCAGGGCTTACTGAAGTACTTCTAGACGTCCATGGCTACAAAATGTCTTGATCAAGGCAGCTACAAGGCTTTTGAATAAGCCGTTGAAGACATCTTTTAGATATCAAATAGCTGCTTGTGTGTTTCGTGGGATGCACCCGCCATCTCCTGTCACAGTACGAGCATAGAATAAAGAACCAACTTAGAGAAGGGAAACTGTACCTTTCGCAGTGGTTAGAAAATAAGCAGCAGCAGCAGCACATGAAACTTACTTAGGTGGACGCCAGATGACGTTGCTCAATCCGGAAGCGGAGTACACTTTTTTTTTAGAACAAAATCCAATATGGCCGCTTTTCGCCGGTCGCGTACGCTGGTCTATCTTCCACCATGGCTGGTACGCGCCGTGCTTGTCCTGCCGGCCATGCGACATGCCTCAATGCCTTCGCTGCCGCATAGCTGGTGCGTTCTAATTGCCAAGAGCCTCTACTGACGCCCATAGAAACAAGCCACAAGTGAGTGAACAGAACGTGCGACTTTATTGGCAGAAGACAAGCAGTGTACATTCTCGTGCAATAGCAGAAATAAAATTTGCATGTCGAGATACGCTGGAATCATTGACGCGAGCTCGTAAACGGCTCACCGTCGTCGTCGCACGTGGTGGTCAGGTTAACGAGCGACAACCAGCAGCGGAAACAGATTGGACAGTGTGCCACCTGTTTGCAGCGACAGTCGCCGTTAAAAATGCCCAAATCGCATTGCGAAGCAATCGGGTGACACAGGCATCTGCTGCTGCAGCCTACACAGCGACATGGACTACCCCGGATTTTAGCCGTTCACTCCTTTCCAACTTGCACGTTTCTTTTCTTTCGGGGACCGCTAATGTGTGGCTCACACTTGGTGTCTCACATTGTCTCAATATGGACAAGTCGCTTTATTCGTGGGCATCGCCTTCATCAGCTACTTTTGCGGGCCTTTCCAACCATGTGGCTATCAACTTCATACGCATCGGACTATGTAAGCACATATGCTGGTCTCCGTTCATGCCTAATCGCGGCCGAGAAAGGCCAGAGGCACAATTTGCCCATGGCTGCAGCAGGAAAGGGCGAACGGGGAGCACGAATCACGGTGCATGAAAATTGGGAGTCTATGTCGCTGTGCAGGCTGCAGGAGCGAATGCTTACTTCGAGAGACTGCTTTCCAATGCAACTGACCAGGCCGTACGCCACATTCGAGAAACATAACACCGCGATCATAACCAAGTAAGATAACATCGAAATTAAACAGCAATCAATCACCACATAAGGTTCAGACAATACATTATACATTGGCAACGAACCATATGGCAACAGTGAGCATTCACATACACGGGTCTCCTAGGGTACATTCAGCCGCCTTCCTACAGGCGTAGTGCCTGCCTTCGTCGCACGATTAGTAACGAGCGACAACCAGCAGCAGAAAGAGATTGGACAGAGTGTCCCACCTGTTTGCAGCGACAGTCGCTGTTAAAGATGAGCAACTTGCAGTGCGAAGCAATCGGGTGCCGCAGGCATCTGCTGCCGCAGCCTACACAGCGACATGGACTACCCATCATTTTAGCATTGACTCCTTTCCAACCTGCATGTTTCTTTTCTTTCGGAGGCCGCTATTGTGTGGCTCACACTTGGTGTCCCACATTGTCTCAATATGGACAAGTCGCTTTCGTGGGCATCCCTTCATCAGCCACTTTTGCGGGCTTTTCCGCCCAATTTCATGCACGTCCGATCATGTAAGCACGTATTCTGGTCTCCGTTCGTGCTTAATCGCAGCTGAGAAAGGCCAGAGGCACAATTTGCCCATGGCTGCAGCAGGAAAGGGTGAACGGGGAGCACAAATCACGTGTGTGTAAATTTCCGGGTCTCTATGTCGCTGTGCAGACTGCAGGAGCAAATGCTTACTTCTAGAGACTGCTTCCCAGGGCAACCAACCAGGCCGCAATATTCGAAAAAGATAACACTGCAACCGTAACCAAGTGACATAACAGCAAGACTAAACAGCAATCAGTCACCGCATGAGGTTCAGACAATACATTATACATTGGCTACGAACCATCTCACAGGCATAATGCTTGCCTTTGTCGCATGTGGTGGTCTGGTAACGTGCGACAACCAGCGGTACAAACAGATTGGACAGAGCCTCGCACCTATTTGAACCAACAGTTGCCGTTGAAGATGAGCAACTTCCATTGCGAAGCAATCAGGTGACGCAGGCATCTGCTGCCGCAACCAAAACAGCGACATGGACTACCCGGCATTTTAGCGTTAACTCTTTTCCAACCTGCACAATAATTTTCTTTCGAGGGCCGCTAATGTGTGGCTCACACTTTGTGTCCCACTTTGTCTAAATGTGGACAAGTCGCTTTTGTGGGCATCACCTTCGGCAGCCATTTTTGCGGGCCTTTCCACCCATACAGCTACCAACTTATACACTTCGAACCATGTAAGCACATATGCTGGTCTCCGTTTTGAGCAAATCATGGCCGAGGTAGGCCACAAGCACAATTTGCCCATAGCTGCAGCAGGTAAGAAGGAACGGGGAGTACCAGTTACGGTGTGTGTATACTGGGAGTCTATGTCGCTTTGCAGACTGCAGGAGCAAATGCTTACCTCGGGGGACTGCTTACCAATGCAACTGAATAGGCACCCACATCCGAGAAACGTAACACAGTTACCACAATCAAGTGGGGCAGCAAAACCAGATTCTGCAATCAATCACTTCATTGTAGCTTGCGCAAGGACCCAAGCTATCGAGGAAGAAGAGCAATCATCAACGAGACTAGGATTAGGGAAAATGAGAAAGCGTGCATTCAAGAGAGAAGCCACTCTGCTCTGCAGGCATTCAAGGATAAAAACATCAATAAAAGTAAAATGGTGCATAGCACATGGTGTATAGGTTAATGCAAGACACATGCCGATGCTGCATCAGCTATTTCAGGAGAGGAATTGTGCATGACAACATACACTAGAAGATACTGCTACAGATATGTTAGGCTACTAGACAGTGACTGGTATAAAGTATCAGCGAAGAATCGGTTGACCTTTATGTTTGAATGAGGATGAATGATCTCTAACAAAAATGGGCAATGAGAAAGCTTGCATTTATAGAAGAAAAATTACACTTGGCACAAACGGAATTGACATGGCTAGGAAGCTGATTAAGGGCAAACTGACGGAATCTGATCTTTTGGCCAGCGTCGTCCATGTTTGGGCGGATGTTGCAGGTGCATCTGAAGACGAAGAATTTCTAGAAAGTCCTTATTGAGTTACCTGGATGACTCAGCCAAATGTCTGTGCTGGTGGAATGGTGGCTGAAGCTCTTTTCAGTCTTAACACGTTCCTCTGCAGACTTGATATCTCATCCACATTCTTCTGCATGCGCTTCTTTGTTCGTGGTGTAAAAGCCTTACAAATTCGGCTCCAGCCACTTCCTGTTGGTGCAGATAGGAGCTCCTGTGATGACCAAGATGTGCTTGGGATAGACTCTGCTGGGGCAGAACGGTGACACATGAGATAATAATAATAATACTTTATTCCACAAAGTCACAAAAAAGCAGCGTACAAAACAGGCCTGCCAAAGCCACACAGGGCTTGAGCGGCAGTGCCTGGCAGGCATCGGAACAAGCAATTATTCAATTGACATGTACTTTTCACATTTAAAGTAGTATATGAGAAAAAATAAAAAAGCAAAAAAACTAATGATTTCCTGAGGCGACTAGTCAATTTGCCTGAGTGCCTTTTTTAACTTCTATTTTGTTCAAGCGCGCAAGGCAGTTTGAGACAATTTGTTAAAATATACAGGAACATAGTAGTCTCGTATTCTCCTGCCATATCTTGTACAACGCCTGGGTACGAGGTAAAGATTCTTAGGCCGCAAACAACGTGAGGGAACGTACTTCACCCTGAAATTACTTTCCCAGAAGTGTTTTAGCACAACAGTTTCCAGCAGTAGTTGAGTAAAGTCTGGCATAAATAAGGTTTTCAAAACATCACTTTTCTCATGAAGATTTAAATCATAACTGATGTTCTTTAGTATAGAACGGAGAATAGAGTTGACCCTAGTTTGCCAACGAATTGCACAATGACCATAAACAGTTATGCCGTACCTTAATACACTATAACACAACGCATGTACCACAACTTTTCGAACAGAGAGGGGCATATAATATCTCAAACTGTAAAGCACACAAGATACCGCACGAAGTCGTTTGCATACATAATCTAAGTGGGAGTTCCAGGAAAGATCACTGTCAAAGTACAAACCGAGGTATTTTACAGAAGTCACATAATCTAAAGGTTTACACAGACATGGAGAACACATTGAATTGTGTAGTACAAATGGGTAATCAATGTCTATTTTTTTCAGAGGATTGTGAAAACAAATAAGTTTTGTCTTTGACGTATTAATATTGATTAAGTTAGCACAAAACCAGTCCATAGCCTTAGTAGCCATTGCTTGTAAGGCGGTAATAGCATGCCTAAAGTTTGTTGATTGAGCTATAATAATAATATAATATTTGGGGTTTTACGTGCCAAAACCACTTTCTGATTATGAGGCACGCCGTAGTGGAGGACTCCGGAAATTTTGACCACCTGGGGTTCTTTAACGTGCACCTAAATCTAAGCACACGGGTGTTTTCGCATTTCGCCCCCATCGAAATGCGGCCGCCGTGGCCGGGATTCGATCTCGCGACCTCGTCCTCAGCAGCCCAACACCATAGCCACTGAGCAACCACGGCGGGTTGATTGAGCTATAATGACAGTATCATCTGCATACTGATACAATCCTACAGGTATCATATCAGCAAGGTCATTCACATAAATATTATATAACAGTGGACTGAGTATAGACCCCTGGGGGACACCAGATTTTATTAGAAGGAAATCACTTTTAGCCAGCCCTAGTGAAACCTGCTGGCGCCTGTGATGCAGATAGTTTTCCAGAAGCGTCAGGAATGTGCCACGAAATCCTAATATTGAAAGCTTGGTTAATACAATACCATGACTCACGCTATCGACTGATTGATTGATTGAAAACTTTATTGTTCCACCGAGCTGGGGTGCCCCCCTCTTAACCTACACGTAGGTAGGGGAGGAGGACGAAGCAGTCCCCGCACGTTGAGGACGGTGAGTCTTCACGGCCTCAACGGCCAGGCGGATTGCTCGACGCTGGTCGTCTTCAGCCTCGCTCTGGAGCAAGGCCTCCCAGGCTTCTCTACTGACAATGTTTTCCTTGGCCCCTGGGGAGCCAGCACACTCCCATATTATATGGTCTAGCGTACCTTTTTGCTTACAAATTTTGCAGAGGGCGTCGTTATAGTCCCTCGTCTGTGTTAAGTAGATCCAATGTGGTGATGTATAATTGTTTCCCTGGAGGCGTCGCCAAATGCGAGCGTCCTCCAGAGAGAGAGACCGATGCGGAGGCGGAAAGATTCTTCTTTCGGCTTTGTAGTGATCGACAATTTCCCTGTACGTGATCATGCCATCTTTTATCCCTGGAACTGGCTGCTCTAGAGTTGCCCGGTGGTAGAGTGCTCGGGCGAGCTCATGAGCGGCTTCGTTGCCTGGGACTTCTTCATGGGCTGGTACACAAATAAAGGTTATGTCCCTCCTGGGAGGGTTTTTGAGTAGAATGTGGAGGGCTTCTTCCGAGATTCTCCCTTTGTTAAAATTTCGGATAGCTAATTTGTTATCGCATAATATTACTCCCGCTTTTGTTCCCGCACAAGCGAGCGCTACTGCAACCTCCTCGGCTGCACAGGCGTCCCTCGTGCACGTGGAGCACGCTATCTTAACGGACCCGTCGCCATCAACCACCGTCGATACCGCAGCCCCGTCTCTGCCGCAAGCGGCGTCCACGTACGCTACGTTATGCGCCGGTGTGTCTTTAAGTTTATTTACTAGAGCCTTAGCCCTGTGAGCTCTCCTCTCTTTGTTGTAGATAGGATGCATATTTTTAGGTAGGGGCGCGATTCGGAAGCGCTTACGCACGTCCAACGGAATGTCTTTTTTGTTAGTCGGGGCACCCCTGTCACAAGAAGGAATAGGAAGTGCTCTCGCCCTTCCTATTCAACATAGCGATGAGGGGTCTCCCAGCGGAACTCAATAAGATTAAATCGATTAAATTTAGCATGTACGCGGATGATATCAACATATGGGTTAACAGTGGGAGTGACGCAGCCATCGAACTTAAACTACAGATAGCGGCGCATATGGTGGAAGAGTACGCGGCCAGCAGAGGCTTGGCGTGCTCGCCACAGAAATCGGAGCTGTTAATCATTGAGCCAAAACATCAAAGGAGACACGCTGGAAGCAGCAGACCCATCACTGTTTTCGTAAACGGAAATGAGTTTCCCAAGGTGGAGGAAATAAGAATTCTGGGCATGTATATCCAGAGAAATGGATGCAACCTCACGACAATCAAAAAGCTAGAAGGATACGCGGCTCAGGTAACGGGGATCTTTAGGAGAATTTCACTCAAAGGCAGGGGCCTCAAAGAGAACAGCCTCCTCAGACTCATGCAAGCCTTCATTACCAGCCGTATAGCGTATGCCACACCGTATCTTGTGTTTAGACGAGAAGAAAAGGATAAAATAGATGCGATCATTAGGAAGAGCGTTAAGAGAGCCCTAGGGCTCCCAGACTCGACCTCGACAGACCTCATCCTCAAAATGGGGGTACACAACACGCTAGTTGAACTCACTGAGGCAGTATACGAGTGTCTCAGTTGGAAAGATTAGGCCAGTCTAAAACAGGGAGAAAAATCATGGAATGGGTAGGAATTCAATGTCACGCTATCGAAAGCTTTGCTGACGTCAAGGAGGACGGCACATACGATCTGATTACGTTCGAAAGACAAGTTCAACCCGTCAGAGAGATCTTCAAGAAGCGATTGGGTACCTTTTCCAGGGATGAAACCATACTGGGAAGAGGATAAAATCCCGTGTTTATCCAAGAAACTTGTCATTGTTAGTAATAAATGTTTTTCCAATACTTGAGATAAGCAGGGCAACACAGAAATTGGGCGATAGTTTTCTGTTCTATTATGTGCTCCTCCCTTATGAAGTGGAATTACTACAGCAGTTTTCATATTTAATGGGACTGTACCACTGGAAATGATATTGTTAAAAAGCGACAGCAACACATCCTTGATGACACCAAGGATGGCACGCAGGTCACTTAGGTGAATTCAATCTATACCTGGTGATTTATTACACTTTAGGCTAAAGATAAGTGACCTAAGTTCGTCTTCGGCCAGTAAAGGCAAGTGAGCGGACTCCAATGTACTATTATGCAAATTACACGACGGTGGAAGCGGTGATGCATTACCCGACACTCGAGAGAATGAAGTATTAAAATCATTAGCAAGACTACGGTCATTAGTTCCAAAAGAAGCGAAATCACATTCGCGATTTCGGTGCTTATTAGCACCTCTAAGGTTATTTATTAAGGACCATGTTTTTCTGGTGTCTGTCCGAGCGGATTTAAATTCATTCCGTATATGCATTCGCTTGGCGCGACGAATCATCGCATTTGCCCTATTTCTGGCTTCTTTGAATTTTGATCGCATCGCTTCAGAGGCGGGGTAACGTTTAGTTTGCGCCAAGAGGTCTTTTTCTTTTAATGCAGCCAGAATTTCTGAAGTCATCCATTTATTTTCCTTGTTACGCTGTTTGACGAGTACGATGCGTGTGGCTGCCTTCTTAAGCCGGTGTAATACCTCAACGAGCCTGTCGTAGATATCGGCTGGTGCAACACTTTTTAAAAACGCGTCCCAGTCATAGTTTGGTACTAGAGTGTAGAAGGTTTTGGAATCACAGATGGAAACTTCTTTCTTAATGGAGGCCACCGAGGAGACAGATAAGCTAGATTGCCGAGTCAACGAGCAACAAACGAAGTAATGATCGGAAAGTTTTGTTTCCACAACCGCAGATTGCAAGATCAAAGCTGGAGCACGAATGTTTGTGGTCAATGCAGGAAGCGGTAAGCCGGCCAGATAGGTATTCTTCACGCGTTGCTTTTTGAACAGTAGTCTGCAGTCCCCATTTCGACAACGTATCAAGATAATCTGCGACCAAGCCAACTGCAGGGCGTAATATATCGATATTGATGTCGCCTATCAGGCAAACGTAATCTTCGTGTGACTGAGTCGAGAGTGCTTGATCGAGTTCGGCTAAGAACAATCGACCGTTGAAACAAGGAGGCCGATAAATAGCGAACACAACCAATGACAAAGTAGGCGTATTTAGTCGGAGGGCAATAACTTCAGCGTGGTGAAAGCTAAAACTTAGCTTTGTTACGATCAAAGTATCTCTAACAAATACTGCAACTCCTCCACCCCGTTGTATTTGGCGCGTGTAGGAATACAACCTGTAACCAGGTAACGTGTAATGCTTCAGGCTGTCTGCTGTGGCATTCATTTCTGTTATTACAAAGACATCATAGTCGGAACGAGTAGATGCCGTGACTGCACAAAATTCATCCCAGTGTTTTCGAACGCTGCGAATGTTAACATGTGAGGCACGAAAAGCATCACCTTTGCAAGTATTGAAAAACTTCGAAACTTCTACAAAATTATTGCAAGTCAGAGAGCCAGTGTCTGCCATCTTAGCTTATCTTATCCAGGTCCGACTCCTTCTCTACACGGATGAGAGATGCGCCCTCACATTTCTTGGCGAAAATCTTGCCATTCCTTGTCCAAATGAACTTGAAGCCCTTTTCCCCCCATTTCAGACGAGCCAGTCTGAACAGATCCTTGTTGTGGCGCGTCAAATTTTCATTGAAATAAAGCCGCGGCAAAGACCGTGCTTGAACCAAGCCCGAGAGACCCCTTCTTGCTATAAACCATTTGTCTTTTGTTGCAACATCGCAAGTCTGGACCAGTATGGGCGGAATGGAATCCGTTCTGCTGGGCAGGCAATGTATAGTAGAGATCATATTAGGTGTAAAGTCTGTTATACTTAAATGCTGGGCCAACTCACCCATAAAAGACCTCAAATTCTCATTAGGCGTGAGCGGTAGCCCATGCAATTGAAAATTGCACTTCCTACTATATTGTTCGAGATCATTTACAGATTAGCCAAACTCGTGTGTGTTTTCTATTATGTTCGAACTAATTATACTGAACCATAAATATGAACAAACATTCATATCTGCTGCAAACAGCAAGCCAATACAGCATAAATCAAACATATTTATTTCTGAAACGTGTGTTGTTTACCTTGTAGTAGTAGCCAACGTCCACACAACGACCTTGTTGTAGCAGGCAGCAGCTTCTGTTTAGTGCGTGGAGTGTGTTGCTTTATACTGGTGCCGTCCTCATTACTGCATGTCTGGAACAGAAATTTTGACTGAATCAGAAATTTAAAAAGCAAAATTTTGCAATATGAAATGCAAAAAGGTGTGACATATATATTGTAATGGTTTGCGACTGCAGAACACATGCAAATGTACACTGTCTGTTCTAGGGTGCTTAAGCAGCATGTTAAATAAATATTGCTATTGTCCATAAAATTGATGTTTGCCTAACTACAATGCATGTCAACAGCTTAAGTATTATTAAGATCACAAATGAGAACATTTGTGCGTTCATTTACACACTAGGAGAGATCACACCGCATGGTTCCACAAGCCAACGCCTCCTTTAAAAAGATGCCTGCCGCGTGCGCCGAAAACCTGCTGCCCTTATCTTTCCCCTTTTCCTCCTTTTTACTCTAAGCGGTAGCTAGCGATCGTTGCGGTGGTCGCTTGCAACACATGCGCGCATGCGCACTTCACCGCATGGCAGTGCGGCCGTCGCGGCCGCCGCTGCCGCCGTGATACCACACCGCTAGACACCATGCCATCTGACCTTTGGTTCCCGTCGAGTCCTGATTGTACCCCTGATTTATAGCAAACAACCGCATTTCCAAAAGTAAGTCCTGGAACCATTACACCTTTCCACATACCTCGGAGGACCTCGTACCTATTGTATCCCCATAGCGCTCTGTGCTTCATTATCGCTGCATTTCTCTTCCCCTTTACTGTTATGGTTTTTTCCTGTGTTTCCATATATCCATTGCCTTCGTTTATCCATATACCAAGGTATTTATATTCTGTTACCCGAGGTATTTCTTGGCCCTGTATCTCCACTGTCTGTTCACTGTTTTCATTGAATACCATAACACCTGATTTTCTAACACTAAACTTCAAGCCTAAATCGTTGCCTTCCTGTCCACAGATATTAGCCAGACGTTGCAAATCACTTTGCTTGTTAGCTAGCAACACAATTTCATCCGCATAAAATAAACCTGGGAGTTGCTGCTCTATTACTGTACCCGCCTGTTTGTATGAGAGATTAAACCCGATATTACTTCCTTCTGGCGCCCTCTCCATCCTCACCATGTACATCATAAACAACAGCGGGGATAAAGGGCACCCCTGCCTCAGTCCCTTGTTGATATGAACTTTCTCCTCGCTCCTCATCCCTTCCCATTCAACGCAAACGGTATTTTCTAGGTAAATCTCTCTCAAAAGCTGTATACAATCGTTACCTAAGCCTTCCCCTTCCAGGATGTCCCACAGTATGTTGCGGTCCACGTTGTCGTAGGCTTCTGTAATGTCTAAAAAGGCCATATACAACGGTCTGCTTTCTGCTTTTGATATTTCAATACACTGAGTAAGAACAAACAAGTTGTCATCCAAACGCCTACCTTTTCTGAAACCATTCTGAACCTCTCCTAAAATGCCATTATTCTCTGTCCATGCTTGAAGCTTTAATTTGATTGCCTGCATTGCTAGCCTGTATATTACCGATGTAATGGTCAACGGTCTATACGAGTGAACTCTGTCTTTCTCCCCCTTTCCTTTATAAATCAAATTCATTCTACTTTGTCGCCAGCTGTCTGGTATTCGTCTATCTTTTAAAGTTCTTTGCACTGCTTTCACCAGAGCTTCCTTACTTTTTGGTCCTAGTTCATTTATCAGCCTCGTCTAGCCCTGTGGCTGTACGCTTAGGAATTTTCTCTTCCGCTTTCTTCCAGTTTAAATTTGTTAGCACCAGCTGCTTTTCCCCTTGGGTCTCTTTCATGCTCTTTTTTTTCAACATGTATAACCTCGTCATTGCCTTGGAAAGATTCGGCTGTTGCTTTTCGGATGTAATTTATTGCCGCTTCTCCTTCGAGTCTGTTTTCATCTTCTTCTAGGATATGTTGTTGTATTGTTGTTGACTTACTGCCTAATAATTTTATGTGCTTCCAAAATATTCTAGGTGCGGCCTTCTGTTTCTCACGTATTTCTGACAACCAACGTTCACTTTCACCTTTTAATTTTGCTTGCACCATTATTTGAACCCTAGACTTTTTCTCCCGGTATATTTCCCATTTACTGGTTACTTCATCCTGTGGCAACTGCGCCTTCTTTGCCTGCCTGTGGTCTCGAGATGCTTTCTGTCGTTCGGCGATCGCTTCTCGTATCTCCTTGTTCCACCAGCTTTTCGGTTTCTTTTTTCCTTTCCAACGAACATGTTGGTTCTCTTTCCGTATTTCTGACTTTATTACACTTATAAGCTCACCATATTCCCACTCTTTACTTGGCCATTTGCCAAGTTTTTCCTCAACTCTAGTGACTGTATTTGCTATTTGTTCAGCGTTCAGATTTGGACTGGCCATTTTGCTCTCCTTGCTCTCTTTCCCAACTACATATACCATTTTCAATATGATGCGTTTATGGTCACTCCCTATGCTGTTAAACCCTTCCTCATCGATGACCATTTCTCTCAACTTATCATGAATTCCTTCTGTCATCAGACAGTAATCAATGGTCGATTGCCGGTTTCCCACTTCCCACGTGATCTGTCCTTCACACTTAGGCCCTGTATTCACGATCACGAGGTTATTTTGCTCACAAAGGTCCAGCATTGACTTCCCGTTATTGTCGGTATAGCCATCTAAATCCTGTATGTGGGCATTCATGTCACCTAACAGGACAACTTCAGCACCACTCCCGAAACCCTTAATATCAGCGCTTATGCATTCCACTAACTCTTTATTTTTCTCTGTGCAATTTTTTCCGGTCCACAAATACGTAACGCCCAGCCAAGTTTCTTTCCCACTTATTGTACCTGATAACCAGAGATGCTCTTGACATTGTGAATTTACTCTTTTCCATTTGGCTCCCTGATGGATGAGCGTTCCGACTCCCCTTCCCTTTCTTTCCGACTTAGTTCTGTTGCACCCTTCCCAAACATAATTGTCAATAACTGGTGGCTCTTCTGAGTCTCTAAGGTGCGTTTCTGTAGCCGCATACACCCCTATTTGTTCTCTGTGTAACTGCTCCTCAATCTCTGCCCACTTTTCCTTTCTTCTGCCGCCCTGCATGCTTATGTAACCTATTGCATGGCGAGCTCTTTTTCTTGTTTTCCTCCTTTTTCTATTATCGACGGCGATGCTCTTCTGATGTTCCCCTAGGGGGCCTTCTTCATTACTATCTACTCTGACCTCCTGAGCGCCCGCGGGCCCCCTAAAAAAGCAACAGCGCGACCACCAAGTCGCCAGCCCACTTCTCGTGCTAGCCTGTAATTGAAGTGGATCCCGTCTCGTTTAAAACCACCGCAACTTCTCACTTCCCTGTTTACTTCGACAACCTCGAAGCCTTTCTCTCGGCTCATTTTCCATATTGCCTCATTGGCAGCCACTACGGCTCTTTGTACGTGACTGTCACGCACAGGCACCTCCGGCACCGCGCACACCACGATCTGCACCTGAGGGGATAGCTCACGCAAGTCGTCCACCCCCTTCGCCAAGCGCTGGGCTAGTCCTGGCCCTTTCCTGTTTAGGACGTCATTTAGCCCACCTGCTACTATGACAAGGTTGCGCACGTGGGCATTTTCCGCGAGCTTTTCTTTTGTTCGCTCCATGACAGAACCTAGTGTGCGCCCTGGAAATGTCCCTACCGCCACTCTTTTGTCGCCTTTCACCCTCTTCACAATTGCTTTTGAGCACCCAGCCAGGTTTGAATCGCCTGCAATAATCACCCTCTCACACTCTCCTACCTCTCCCTGCTTCCCTTTGTCATTTTCCGCGTGATTCGGACTCGACAAGGGGCATTGTCCCCTCGGCTCCTGCTTTTTCCGCATAGCGGCCTCAAGGTAGGTGCTGCTCTTTCCAGCTAACCCATCATTACCCTGCCTGCGTTCCGCGTATTTCTCTGACCCTCCCGCGCCTGTCGCGTCGAGGGTCTGCGTTTCATTGTCACGCACATTCTCGGTCACAATGGCGGACCTGTTCAGCTTTTCCTCGGCTGCTTTCAGTCTCTTTTCAACTACCTTCCGTGCCTCACTCTCCATGTTTAGCTCATTTTTGAGCTCTTGCACCTGTTCGAGAAGCTCTTCCTGGAAACTCTCCATTTTCTGCATGGGACGGAGATAGGGACGTAAGTGGCGCCATCTCTTGACAACTGACCGCAACTCAAGGTGCGATGGCTACAATGGGTAAGCGAGCGACGCCGCAGGCATCTTTCTAGAGGAGGCGTTGCACAAGCAAATGCATGAAAGTCATGAAGCTATTAGGAATTATGCATTATTTTTCTGCACGAACGTGATGCACCGCTTCACTACTGCGAAAATAAATGCCCTACGATAAACCAAACTGAACAGCAAGAACATTTGGAACCAACAAGTACGAAATATGGGTGAATTATCATGCTTGCAGCTGTTTAATACATTAAATTCTGTACTTTCACTTAATTTTACCAAAGGATTATTCGGTTTTCTGGATGAAAGAAGTTGCCGGCGGACTCGAAAAAAAAGTTTAATATGTATATTGATAAGGCTACGGAGTCACGTACGACCACGGTTACAATAAGATGAAAAATGAGACGCGCGTTCCGATATGGCTCTTTCTTTCCTGGCTGTGTGTGTATAACGACAGCCTCGCAAATAAAGGTTTATTTAGGAAACAGCAACTGAGATCCTGACTGCCCATATGTCATGCAGGATCTAGTTCGTTAACTTGTGCCCCCCTGGAAGGTAATGAGATGGATATTATATTACGATAGAAGTAGCGGTGTTATCTTCCGTTATTGCCGTTGTCAGCCGCAGCAAAATCCAGCTCCCGTTTCGATGCAGACGTGTTCCGAATAAAACCCCTCAATTTTTCAAAAGTAGCGCCATTCTTAGATCTTTCCGCCACCCCACTCACCCTGGCGCGTCCTCCTCCACGCCTCCTGTTGCCCCAGCCTCCTCCGCTTCGCTATTGGCCAATCTGTGTCACGTGGCAGCAGGTGCCGCGCTTTTGTATATATTTTTCTTTCCAGCGCGGAGCAGGCGCCGCGTTTTTGTAATTTTTTCTTTCCAGCGCGCGCCGACCTCCATTGCTGGGCCTGCGCGACGAAAGTACGGCAGGCGGACTCACTGAGTGCGTTGGCGTAATAGAACGTGCAGGGCCGAGAACTTAATTGCGATGCCATGCTGCTGCGGCTTCGGTTGCCGCAAGAGACACAGCGAGGGCAAAAAGCTTTTTGCTTTGCCGTCCGGCGGGCGCAACGCAAAAAGAAGTGTGCATTCGCAGTATTGAGCGGGCTGACTTCGAGGAATTGGCAAAAAACGCACGGCTTAGTGAATTAAGGGCCACGGCTACTCACAACCTCTTATTTTGAGCCTAGTTCACGCCTACCGCTTCGAAAAAGTGTGTGTTCATGCTCTGCGTGGTTTCTAGCGCGTTGTTTGACTTTTTTTTTCGAATGTGCTCTCTTTGTTTCATGTAGTTTCGTCTTGCGGTGAAATGCACGCATCTGCAGCTGGCCTGTTACATAAAAGCGACTTTATTCAGGGTGTGTTTTGAGCTCCACCAGAAGTTTGCACATTCTCGACGCTTTTGCAAGGCTCACTATGAATTACGATGCAGTCTTTTAGCATCGAATGTACGCCCGCATGTATTGATTTGATTTGTGGTGATTAAGGTTTTTAACGTTCCGAAGCGACTAAAGCTAGGATGGAGGCCGTAGTGGATGGCTCCGGATAACTTTATCTAGATCGCCTGGGGATGTTTAACGTGCACTTTGATCGTAGAGTCGTTCGTGGGCCGGTAAATTCCTCGTTGGCGTTTCATAATACTCGCGCGCTAGCGCTGCTTTAGAAGTTGGCGCCTCGGCGCAATTGTATTTCTTCAATAAATTTTATTCACTAGTTGTAACAACTTGTCATTATTTCGTATTATTGACGGCGCCTCTAGGGCACCAAAGTGGCAACCGGAACACCAAAGCTAGAACCAGGGATGGGGCTCGCCGAAGCCTGTGCATGCCAAGGGGGTATAAGATTGCGGAGAGCCAATTTTGTATGCGAACACTCCCTGCGACGCCTGCATTAGTGTAACGTTACGTGCTCTTGAGAGACCTCCGTTAGCCATTACATGTGCTCTCCTAGAGCAGTACTTGTAAAAAAAAACAATATGTCGTCACGATTACCAAAGCACCCCGCAATGAAAAAAACGGCCCTGTTGCCAGGCATTGCTGACCGCACACAGCCGGAATCTCTCACGCGCCGACCGAACAAAAGTGTCCTGTAAGTACGTGAATGAACCTACGAAACCACGTACACATACTTTCACGCTGTCAACACCTGAAACTTTCGTAATTACACGCGTGTTTGAGTACACCGCGTGCTTGCGTCGTGTTTCAGCAACACGAACTCTCAACGTCGCGCGCTTTACGCCTTAAATACGCCTTGAATAATGGTCGTTTTCTCTATTTCTTCCGCAATTCCAGCACGAAATTCTAAAGGCCAGTTACCGACTGACGAAGAAAGATCTCGATTGAAAAAACTGCTCCGCAGGGCTCGAACGAACTTTTCTGCGGATTTCCTCCCGTAGCGTGTTAGTTGTCGTCTGCTACGGCAGGCCCGCCACCAGCGGCGCCACCATCGAGGCCGCGCCGAGCGGAGGAGGAGGGAAGCGAATGGCGCTACTTTGGGAGAATGAGGGGCTTTAGTTCCGAATGGCCCACGACCGAAACCTAACTTCCGGGCTTACATGTCCGCTTGCAAACACGTAACTTCACCCCAAGTTAAATAAAGCGAGACATCGAAGCGCAAGAAACTAGTTTTAGAAACAAAGAAGCAACCAGTCTGAGTGTACGAACGAATGAATCCGTGCCGCCGTGCACTTGAAAATACCGGTAAACTGTTATTACAGCGTTGCGTGTTTGCGCTTGGTGTTGTCAAAGAGTGAGTGCGTGGCTGTTATGTTCGTGTGCCTGTCATTGCGAGAACTATGCGGCGGCGGTGAAAAAATGCCGAAGCTGAGACAGTGCAAGGAGAGGACCTGCTTTGTGCCGTTGTGTGGAAGCGGTTACCGCTCGAACAAAGGACGTGTATCCTTGTTCACTCTACCATCTGATACGAAGCGGCAGCAGAATGGGCAAGAATGATCAGGAGAACGGACAGAAGGCCGGCACCAACTGCTGCGGTTTGTAAAAAACAGTTCGAAAACAGCTTAGTCGAGCGCGCGTTCTCTATCACCGTGAATGACGTTGTCCACGAGATTCCCCGCGATAAAACACGCCCACGGTGGAAGTATTCTTCCATCGTGACCACGCCTGAAACCCTAAGCTATACCTACGATATTTACTGAGTTTGCTAAGCATTCAGCTTACTTTTCCTGAGTACCAGTGAAAAAAAAATGAAAAAACGAGCAGTAGTTCTTTGATCTACTAGACTGCAGGTTATGTTGCACGATAGATTACTGCCCAAAATTCTTGACCACATTGTGCAGGCTTCCTTTGCGTAAGTAAAGCTGAAGCTAGTACAGACGCTGCTTCATTATTGCACTTCCCATTTTGACAATGGAGGCCTTGCTTGTCTATCTTAGCCAGACGTCAACCGCTGTGAAGGCCGGGGAAGATGCTTTTACTGTGTTCTTCAGCAAAAACAAGTTACATGTAGCGAGTATAGCTGATTTTTCAGGTCAGCTGCAGACAGCTGTCCTTTCCTCAACCAGGGTGCCTAGAGCATGAAAAACCAGCTTTTGACAGCAGTTGCAAAGTTCTTTGTTTTCTTGAGGTTTCGTTTTTTTTTGTAAAAGGCATCAACAAAGAGAGAGAGAGAGACAAGAAACTTTATTATAAAGTGAAAGGATTTATGTGGTTGGGGCCCTCAGTCCAGGGCCCCAATGGCTGTCGCTACCGCTCGTGCTCGTCGTATCAGGGCCAGCCAGACCCGAGGCTCGGAGCGACGGAGGATCGCCTCCCACTGCGCATATGTTGGTTGGGGGGATTGTAGAAGAGGGATATCCTTAGGTGGTTTTTGGCACTCAATCGTGACGTGGAACGTCGTCGGTGGTGCACCGCACCCTGGGCAGGTGGTGGGATATAAGGTTGGGGAGAGCTTGTTGAGAAAGAGGAGGTTCGGATACGAGTTGGTTTGAAGCCGTCTCAGGGACACGGCTTCATCCCGGGAGAAGGAACTGGGAGGCCCTAGGGTGATATTGCAAGCGCCCTAGTCTGTAAAAGTCTAGAGTGTCCCGGTATGTGTTGGGCAAATTCTGGGAGGCTTGATATGGGTTGCTCGCCTCACTGCCAGGTGCCCGGCAGGTTAGCTCTCGGGCAGCCGCATGAGCGCGGTCATTGCCCGACAGTGAGGCATGACCAGGTGTCCAAATCAGCCTGATGCGTGGTACTGAGGGATCTGGAATGGCGGGGAGCTTACGTGTGCTGGTGAGAGCGCGATTGGCTTCCTGAGGTATATGACCCCTGAGGTAGGCTCGACATGCGTCTTGTGAGTCTGTAATGATGATGTGGTCGTGTTTTGGTGATCTTTTCATGTGACCGACGATGTGGTTGAAAGCGAGTGCTATGGCCAACGTCTCCCCTGTGAGCGTAGCCTCGGTTTGGACGCTACACGAGGTGAGGACATTACCTTGATCGTCCGCCACCACCGACACTTGTCTTTCTTTGTTTCTGGTCGCAAGAGCACAGTGGGCAGCGTCGGTATAATAGACGGTGCCCTCCGGCTGGGCGTTGAGGAGTTTCCGAAGGTATCTGACACGTGCATCCGGGCGACCATTATGATGCTCTGGATGCATATTGCGCGGTATGGGCGCTATGGTGAGTAAGGTTCGGATGTTTGATGGGACTGGGACATGCTCTCGCGTAGAGGGTGAATGCTGTGGGTAGCCCAGCCGTGCGAGCAAATGCCTGCCTGTAGGGGTCAGTCTCAATCGCTCGAGTTGTGCCATTCTGTGCGCTTCGATGTGTTCCTCGATGGTATTGTGTACCCCGAGAGCAAGTAGTCGTTCCGTGGAAGCATATACAGGAATTACGAGTGCTTGTTTAACGGCTCTTCTAATAATTGTGTTTATACGGTTGGCCTGAAATAGCGTCAGGTTGTGGTATGGGAGGTGATAGGTTAGCCGGCTGATAATGCATGCCTTGACCAACCGCAGCATATCGGCTTCCTTGAGACCTGAGCGGCGGTTACTAACGCGCCTCATCATACAGATGATTTGCTCGCACTGTCGACCAAGGATATCTACAGTGAAGTGAGCTTTGGCATTGGATTGTAGGTGATAACCAAGGATTCTGACCTTTTGTGCAGTGGGAATTGGTATGCCTTGTATTCTCACTTCAATCACTGGAATTGGCGTTTCATAGCTGCTTCCCGGTCGGATTAGTAATAGTTCTGATTTATTTGGAGCACATTCGAGGTTTCCAGTCGCGAGGTACGCCTGCACTATATCCACCGCCTTCTGTAGGCGGTCCTGAATGTCTCCATCCGAGCCGGTGCACGTCCAGAGAGTCAAATCGTCAGCATATATCGCGTGGTATAGCCCCTCAACCTTCTCCAGTAACTGGGGTAGTCTCGCCATAGCTATGTTGAATAGCGTCGGCGAGAGCACCGACCCCTGAGGTGTCCCCGCTCCAATAACTTTAATGTCTGTTGACCGATATGGGCCCATTCCCACTGTGGCTACACGGTCCTTGAGAAAGGCTCGCACGTAATTGTACATACGGGAGCCACAGTGGGAGTGGGCCAGGTTCTCAAGGATGAGACCATGGGAAACGTTATCGAAAGCTCCTTTGACATCAAACGCCAAAAGCGCTCTCGTCTGAGCCCTGATTGGGGGGGGGGGGGGTCTACGAGATCCTCTTTTATCTGAAGAAGAACATCGTGAGCGGACAAATGGGGGCGAAATCCAAAGTGTGTGTGGGAAAAGAAATTTTGCATCTCCAAGAAAGGTTGAAGCCGTTTTAGGATTACATACTCAAGCAGCTTTCCGATGCACTATGTGAGGGAAATCGGCCGTAAATTTTGGATCGACAGGGGTTTTCCGGGCTTGAGCATGAAAGTGATCTCGGCACGTCGCCATTCTAGAGGAAGAGTGCCGGCGTGCCCGTGCTGATTGTACATAGCACAGAGCGTTTCCAGGTCCTCATCCGGGAGATTTCGCAGTAGAGTATAACGTATCCCGTCCTCTCCAGGTGCGGTGTTCCTATGAATGTCTGCGAGTGCGGCTTTGATTTCTTGGACAGTTATGTCAGTGCCTAGCGGGTCACTTTCTTCTCTATACGGATAGTCCGGATAGCTTGGCTTAGAGCCACGGGAGAGATACCTTTGTTCAAGGTCCTTCAGGAGCTGGTCTCCGTCTCCTCCGTACTGGTGGAGGAAATTTTGAAGCTGCCGGTTTTTATGGGATTTTGTGTTTGTCGGATTGATTAGCGACCGAAGGATTGCCCACGTTCTCGCGGTGCCCAGCGTACCACTTAGCTTACCACAAAACGTTTGCCAGTTAGCACTGGTTAGCTGGTCTGCGTATTCCTGGGCTGCTCTCGTAATTTGGGATATTCTGGAGCGCAATTTTCGATTGAACTTTTGCCGCTTCCATCGCTTCGTGAGACCTCGGTGCGCGTCCCACAGATGTAGGAGATGCGGATCAACCTCGGGGGTCTCTGTCGTCGTGGTTATGCGGCTAGTCGTTTTGTTTAGATCATTGCGTAAAACACTGAGCCAACTGGCATAATTTTTGGGGCTTTCATCTCCTGTGGCTCGATCCTTACGGATTACGCGAAGTTTGGTCCAATTTGTAATGCAAATTTTCTTTTCAGGGCGTTTGTAACTTGTGTGATTGATGCGGATGATGAGAATGTGGTGATCGCTACCCAGCGTCTCGCCAGTGTTCTGCCACTCGCCCTGGACCCCCCTCGTGAAAGTGAGATCTGGGCAAGTGTCTCTCTCACCCGCCGCGGTTGCTCAGTGGCTATGGTGTTAGGCTGCTGAGCACGAGGTCGCGGGATCGAATCCAGGCGACGGCGGCCGCATTTCGATGGGGGCGAAATGCGAGAACACCCGTGTACTTAGATTTAGGTGCACGTTAAAGAACCCCAGGTGGTCGAAATTTCCGGAGTCCCCCTCTACGGCGTGCCTCATAATCAGAAAGTGGTTTTGGCACGTAAAACCCCATATATTATTATTATTAAGTGTCTCTCTCGACGCTATTTCCCTGGCGACTAGGCTGGGTATGATCTGTTATGAGGGTGAATCGGTGATTATGTGTGAGGTCCCAAAGCCGGGTGCCCTTTGGTGTGTTACTGCGATAGCCCCAGGCCACGTGTGCGGCATTGAAGTCACCGCACACTACGGACACCGGGCCCAACTTGATGAGTTCCAAGAGTAGATACTGAAAATTGTCCCACCGAGCTCGAGGTGCACTGTATACATTTAAGGTGTACAGGCTATTTTGTCTCGTGTCCGCGGGGACAACCTCGATGATTTGATGAGGGATATCTGACGTGAGAGTCAGTATGGGTATAGGTGAGTTTCCTGGACACAAGCGCGCACACTTTCGCCTCGTCCGAGCCCCTAATGGCCTCGTAGCCACTGATAGTTACAAGGGTGGCGCCCGGCTCTTGGAGAAGTATGATGTCCGGCGGTTCTGACGATGCGGCAACGTACTGTTGCAGCGAGCCCCGTTTAGAACGGTACCCCCTGCAATTCCATTGCCACATCGTCAGTCCCGCTGTTCTATTTTGCATTTGCATTGCAGGCGCCATCATTCTGTAGCTGGGCTGGGCGAACGTACGGGTGAGCGCGCTCGCTTGTCGCTAGTGACGGCGCTGAGGTTGGTGTAGCGCGTGCGACTAGTGAAGATGAGGAGGAGGATGATTTAGGGGGAAGGGGTTGTGCCGTGAGCTCTCTCACGCTCTGCATGAGTTCGTTAGTAATTTCATGCAGCATTGGTTTCAGGACGGTTGTTTGGAAGTCTACAAAGGCGCCTCGGATCATTTCCTTAACCTCCGTGAGAATGCTTTCTCGCATCTCCCGTATAGCTCGGTGCAATTCTCGTCGAAGCTCCTGCTGGAGATCGCGGCACAATGCAGTTGTGGACTGGGGAGGGATCTTCGCGCGAGGCGCCTGGGATTGGGATTGAGTTTGTGGTAGGGACTGAGGTTCGGATGAGTGTGAGGGAGATTTACGCAGTGAAGGCGGCGGGCCCTCCGCCCAACTTACCCCTTTAGGTCCGGCTGGCCCTTCGGGCGCTGCTAATGGTAGCTGTTGCGGTAGTGGTGGCGGCTTCTTCTTGGCCGGTGGTGGTGCCACTGGTGGTGGTGACGAGGGTGGTGGTGACGACGGTGGTGATGAGGATGATGGCGGTACCCGCTCGCGGTTCTTAGAACACTCGCAGGGGCCTCGGCTCCGAGATCGTGACCGGGATCGGGACCGAGATCGGGAGCGGGACCACGATCGGCTTCGTCGCTCTCTAGATTGGGCCAGAGGACGATGCTGTTGCCGTTTTTGTTTCTCGAGTTCCTGGCGCACTCGTTGCTTGTTGGGTGGCTTTCGTGCCCGGCCCGGACAGCTGGGATCGGTTGTCGGATGATCCCCTTTGCAAGTCAGGCACCGGGGCTGGCACTGGTGAGGTTCGGTGGTGGATGGGTTTTCAGTCCCACATGTGGTGCAGCGCTTGATGCTTGGCGTGGGGCAGACGTCCGCACGGTGGCCCACTGTGAGGCATACGCTGCATACCTGGGCCCTCGGGGTGTGTATGTAGCACGGTACTCGGCCCCATAATACCTAACGTAGCGCGGTAACCTGAGGCCAGCAAATGTTATGATGGCCGTGGTTGTTCGCCCCATCATGCGAGCATGGAGGATTTCCACCCCAGGTGCCAACAGGTGGTCTAAAAGTTCGGTTGATGTAGTCCCTGTGTCGGGACCCGTGATGATTCCTTTGGAGGAATTATCGGGGGAGGCGATGTATGTTGAGATGGGGTAGAGATGCGGGCCAAGTGCAAGCGATGTCATCTTGTTAAGGCTGGTCGCTATTCTTTCACTTGGCGTGCTGATGAGGGCGATGTTTTGGGCACGTTGAACACGTAGGTGAAGTTCGTCGACCTCTTGTTCCTTGAGGCGCGCCTCGATGCCGACGGCGCGAGTCAGAGTGTGGCGAGGCCACTCACCGAATGTGAGACCGTTTCTCGGGCGCAGGATGACTTTAAAATCGTCAATGGGCAGAGGTGGCGGCCTCTGGGGTCGTCGTGGTACAGTTTGGTTCGAGTGCTGCGTCTCTTGGCGGCGGGCTGCTGGGTCAGACTTATCGTCGGCGCGGCGTCTCCGCCGGCCGCGAGCGGTGAGCCATGATCCATCCGCCGGGTCTTCTGGATATCCTTCTGTTGCTGGATCGTCGCCGTTGGTAACTTCCACATCCATGATCATGGTCAACGGGTTTTCGTGGTGTTGGACAAGGTCGGCAGTCCCTGGACGCCGATCCTGACCACGCTGAGGCTTCAACAAAGAGAGGGAAGCGCAAAGGCAACGGCAGAAGCTCCTGAAACTGCGTCACTGCGCGATCTATTCATGTATGTGTGCATTATATCATCTAGGGCTGTCTTATATGCCTGCGATTGACTGTTGTTACGCATGAACAAAATCTTTGTTACGCTTAAATGAAATATCTGTTTCCTATTTTTGTTCACGTATATCAGACATAAAAAGAAATCTGCACGTATTTACCAGGTATAAAAAAAATGTATATTACACGGAACACCACGTGCAGTCCATTTTACAGGCATTTTTTTTCCTTATTATCCTATCCTCGGGGCCCAATGGGAATTATGAGGAGATGGGTACATGGTTTACAAACCATTAAAAACATTCAAACCTATGAGGACAACAATAAGATAGTAAGCAGAAATAGCAGCAAATAAAATAAAAAGAAAGAACACAGAAATTCAAGTCATTTCAAAAGATGATCGGTTACAGCGGTTTTGAATGGTTATGCATTAATATAACAGTAACGTAACCTTAGAATTCCTTTACTTTATTAGAATGAAAAATGTAACCTGAAACGTACCCTTAAAAAATTACGCTGCCATCATCGCTAGAATAAGAAAACAAGTGTCCTTAGCTATCGCCGAAGATATACACGTACGAAGGCGAAAGCCTTGTAAAGCCTACTCTAATTCACTCTAATCCTTAATTAATACACCTTAATCCCTCTAATTCAGCCTTATCCCCTTAATTCAATCACTATAATGAATAATTAAAGTTGCTAATCATTTAGCATCTCCTATACACGGCTGGACATGCTTTGGTTCGTTTCTGGCCTTCCTTGGATCGTGTGATATGTTCTGTATCTCGCAACACGGCCTTGGAAGATGGAGATCAAGGCATTTGCCTTAGAAATTACGTTTTCTCTTCGCCAGCATAGAAACACATCAGGTTCCCCGCTCGAAGCCCAGCTGAGCTAGCACACGCTTTTCACGCAAGCGACAAGCGCTAGAGAAGCCTGTTGTAGTCGAAACAAACCCTGATTTATAAATCAGCTGCCCACATTTGAACTGTACTGCTGCTACAGCTTAATAAAAACAAAAAGCGCAGCAGCCCGCTTGCCGATGCTGTGGAAACACGGCGGGGTACGAAGACCGGATGGTGCCGCGGCACCCACCTGCTCTGCAGCGCCCCTAGTGGCAGCCGCCGGCATTCATTGCATTTGGTGCCACCCGAGAGGCCGCGGACGGCACACTAGCCAGTATATTCTAGGCACTATTGTTGAAACTAACGTAAGCATCCCAAAATGATTCCACTACCACGGCCGCTCAATGGAACGCACTTGGTGCGGCCCGTCGTGTCGGCCGAGAGGCGTGACGCGCCTAGTTCCCATCGGCACCGCCGCAGCGCCACTGCTCCGGGACAGTTGCGGGTGGAGAGCCGTGCTCTCCGCCCGCCGCGGCCGTGCGGTCAGCGCTTGATTTGTTCCGATAAAGAGCTGTGTAGCGGTGTTTCACAATATGTGAATGGCAATGTCTACTGGCGATTTTCTACTGATAGCAGTACGACAGCATCACTGCAGCTGTCAGCGACAGTTTGAGTCGGAAGTCACCTATGTTAGGTGCGATTCTTCGAGCGTTCGACACACACGAAGCCGGTTATTCGCTATATTAACTTGTTACATATAATTAGTTGGTTAGCATAAAAATGCCCGTTTTAAGAAGTGCGAACTCTGATCAGTCTGGTCCACAATTAGAGCCGATGATTAACGCTGTTTTACGTTTCTGGACATGCAGAAATGTACTGCATTATAGTTCAGCCGGTTCGCGGGTATATGCGGGAAATATTTTGCAAATGGGCACTACTAGCCTACATCAATGGTCGGAAAGAAAACAATAAAGCCAGAAGTCAGTAGGTTGAGTCCAGTTTTTCTTTTCATTTCAAAGTTCATGTACACATAATCTGAAAGCGTTACAAGCGCAGAACTTTCCTCGAGAGAGGTTTATAGGTAAGCACAATTTTTTCCACTGTCGAATTCAGGCTGCTAGCCCAGTTCGTCAACAATGGTCTTATGAGCTTGCTCAAAAATACTCTGCAGAGGTCCTCAGCTGTCTCACGTCTGAGCACTTCATGACCTTGGTGACGAAGGTGCATACAAGCTTACACAGGCCAACTGCTTCTATTGTTGGGTACCTTAGCCATCCATCATCAACGTTGCGGATCAATCTATAAATTGCTGCAGCTGGCCTCGCTGCTTGAAAAAGGAGTTTGCAGGAATTACAAGCCACCTGAAGAATAGCATAACAATTTAGCTTGAAAAACGGCACTAAAAGAACATATCTATTATATTCGTAATGAAATCAACCAGATATATTTCAACATATATATATATATATATATATATATATATATATATATATATATATATATATATATATATATATATATATATATATATAAACGAGAAGAAAGGGGGTTAATCGAGGGACCCGATAATTAATAGTCATATAATGAGAAGCCAACAATGTTGTTGGCTTCTCATTATATGACTATATATATATATATATATATATAAATTGTGTGTGTCTGTGAATTAGTTGCTTAAACAAAGGACAAAAGAATGCACGCCTAAATCCAATTTTTTTAACTTGTAAAACAACTACCTTTTCCTCACATGCACGTGCAACGTAGCCAGCGAGGTATGCAATTGGTGCTAACTCTATATCAGCTACTAGCTCACTCCACATAGTGATGAATTCAAGCTCACTCGAGAGCTCACTGGCTGCAGATGAGATGGCAGCTGGCAAGACTAGTTTCACCATCCTGAATGGGAAGCTTCACGGTTGTTTTCGCCAAACATGGCGAAACCATGTTCTTCTACCATGCTGCCCGCCGTTGAGGATCGCACGGAAATTCATGATATCGGATCGTCGGATCTTTCCTTGCGTTGGTGCTGCACAGCGGCACACAGCAGTTGTGCGGCATGGTACTGTCTGTGCTAACGTCTGTTCACACCATACACGATCACACACGTGCGCCGATCCAGTAGGGCAGTCGTATATAATACAAAAAAAAACCGCTGCGACGCATGAGACCCACTGGCTCTGCGGCCCTCGGACGCTCTTCCGCCTGCAAAGCGTCCCGGAGCAGTGGCGCCCCGATGGCGGAAACTGTAAACTCTCGCATCACACCCTCGCCCAGTAAAACCGGCGCGACGCGACGGGCCGCACGAAGTGCGTTTTCATTGAGCGGCCGTGCCACTACGCTTGTTTTGTTAGCAGAGGCGCGCGGTCGATTTTTTCGCCCTCTGATGCCATTTGTTGAACTTGAGAGTGTGCTAACCATAGAGTTTCTCACTACATTACCTAGAGGGAAATCTGGCGCTGCTGCGCTGTGGTTTGCATGGGAATGCCGGTATATTGCGACTTCGGATTGGCATCGTTCTCGTAGAGACAGGACACCTTGAAGACGCGCTTGGCAAGTACCGTTCCGTCTGTCACAATGATTCATTTTCTACTAGAACAGCACGTGAAAAGCTGTTTTAGCTTTATTATTACGCGAAAACATGTTTCGTTTAACTATGAGAACTTGTTATTGTGTGTACGACTACCTGTTACGTAATAAGTATCAGCGGGCCGCTAAAGTTGGAGGACAGACAAAAAGGTTCGCGCTCGCTTTGAAACAGTTGGTCGTCTGTTCTTGCTTTTCTTCGCTTGGTCATGCATTGTGTGTGAGTAAAGAAGTAATGTGTGTGAATGGAAACATTTTATGAAGATTTTACTTTGAGAACGCGTTATTTGCGTAGCCATATCTACGTTTTAGACGAAGCCTCTTACAACACCAGCCAACACGAGCCTCGCAGACACATATCCCGTCATTCCCATGACGGCACGGTGCCCTCTTAAGAAACTCCCATAGACGGTGGCGCGAGATTACCTTCTAGGTGTTGAGAAACTCTATGGCGCCAGATTTCCTCTAGGTAATGTAGTGGGAAACTCTATGGCCGGCGGTGCTGAAGCACAGATGGATGGATGTTATGAGCGTCCGCTTTGGAACGGGGCGGTGGGGTGCGCCACCAAACTCTTGCTAATATAGTGCCTAATGGTATTTAACTTTTGTAGGGCCGCGCGGATTTCTGACTCCGTGAGTTCCTCGTCTAATTTTGCGTTTGTATTCCCGTTGTAGCTAGGATAGATGCAAGGGGGTGCCTGTTTTAAGTATTTCTGCTGTAATTCATTGAGAAATTCATCTTCTGTACCCTCATATGCGTGTATTAACTTATTAATGGCTTGCATGTGATTTTTCTTGTTATTGTCATGGTCAAGCAGGACAAGACTCTCAGGAACCTGGATGATGAATCGATAGCCAAATTAACAGAATACATAAACGAGTGTTGGGTAAAGGGAGAAGTGCCAGCTCAATGGAAGAAAGCGACGATAACGCTTATTCCAAAACCTGGTAAGAAGCTTGAGATTGACAACCTCAGACCAATCTCCCTAACATCCTGCGTCGGAAAATTAATGGAACATGTAATTTTAAACAGAGTAGACAACTTCTTAGAGGATAATAACGTATACCCAGATACAATGATAGGATTTCGCAAAAATCTTTCGACACAAGATGCGATGCTCCAACTTCAGCATCAGATAATCGATTATAACACGCGCTCGACAAGGGCCATCTTGGGCCTTGATCTTAAAAAAGCTTTCGATAATGCCAACCACGCAACCATATTGGAAAACATCGAACGAATAGGACTAGGGCAACGGACGTATAACTACATCAAGAGCTTCCTATCAGATAGGAAAGCAGTCATCTCCGTCGGAGGGCTCAAGTCGCCCGAGATCGACATAGGGGCGGCCGGCACGCCGCAAGGCGCTGTCATCTCGCCGATGCTGTTTAATCTCGTCTTGATGGGACTCCCCGAAAAATTAAAACACATAGAGTCCCTGAATCACACAATCTACGCGGACGATATTACTATCTGGACCTGTGATGGCAGCGACGGATCAATAGAACAACGACTCCAGACTGCAATTAACACAGTAGAGGAACACCTCATAGGAACAGGCCTCACATGCTCTGCAGACAAATCTGAACTTCTATTGTACCGCCCCACACTTGGAGGCAGGCCTCCCAGAGGATACGACAGAAACAAGGCTCATGAGGAAATCAAGCTACACACCAAGAACGGGCGGAATATCCGAATAGTCAACCAGCTCAAAGTGCTGGGTCTGGTAATCGAGAACAAAGGCACAAATAGGGAAACCGTAATGAAGTTAGACACAAAGGTAACAAACACCATGAGATTAATCAAACGAATTACTAACAAGCACCAAGGTATGAAGGAAGAAAGTATCATACGGCTGATACAATCATTCGGAATCAGTCAGATCACATACATAGCAGCCTTCCACAATTGGTTTGTAGCTGAAAAGCGTAAAATTAACAACATGATAAAAAAAGCTTACAAACTAGCGCTAGGGATTCCCATCAGTACGAGCACGGATCTCTTGCTAAAGTTAGGACTCCACAACACACTGGACGAACTCATAGAAGCACAACAAACATCTCAAGCAGAGCGACTAACCAAAACCAAAACGGGACGGCATATACTAAGCAAACTAGGAATGAATTATCACAATCTATACGGGGAAAAGATGACGATAACGAGAGAAATTCGTGACAAACTCCTAGTACCAAATATACCCAAGAACATGCATCCAGGTTACAACGACGGCAGACGCAAGAGTAGAGCAGAGAAAATTATCCGAAGCTTTGGGTCAGACGACAGAGCAACCTTCGTAGACGCGGCTGAATACCCAGACAGAAATAGCTATGTAGCAGTAATCGTAGATCACATCCAAAAACCCCTTACAAGAGTATCAGTTAATACCAAACATTCCGAGACCGCAGAGGAGGTAGCCATTGCACTAGCATTGGTCTCCACGAATGCTCAGTACATCATTAGCGATTCTCAAGCGGCCATTAGAAATTATGCAAAAGGTAGGATCTCTCCTGAGGCATGGCATATCATCAGAGTCAATGAAGCAAAGTTCTCCAATGCAGAGAAGAACGGCAGGCAATTGATCTGGTTCCCAGCGCATACGACTCCAGACATTCCCGCAGTCAACCTCAACGAGGCAGCACACCGCGAAGCTCGAGGTCTTACTCGCCGAGCTGAGCAAAGAGTGACTTCCATCGGTCAGGAGAACGCGGAGGAGGAAATCTGGAGAGAAAAAGACATATTAACAAGATTTAGTGACATTACCAAATTCTATCAAAATCGGAGGCGAGTATTACCACCGCCTCACACTAAACTGAACAGAGCTGAGTCCGTTACTTGGAGGCGACTACAAACAGAAACTTATACGAGTCCCGTTCAACTAAAAACTTTCTACGAGAGCGATATGTGCAAGCTATGCAAGTCTGTTAGAGCCACCCTTCAACACATGTTGTGGGGATGTGAAATATATCAAAATAAAATGGCAGTCTCCCCAGAAAATCTACAGGCGCGGTGGTCGGCCGTGCTGCTCAGCTCAGAACTCCAAGACCAACTTTGGGCCGTCCAGCGAGCCAAAGAAGCCACACAGGAGCAGCAGCTCCCAGTGGCCATCTAGGCGGCCCCAGTCCCGGGCCTCTCAATCGCCGGATTCCAAATAAAGTTATCGCATCGCATCGCATCGCAGTGCCTAATGTCCGATCTAGGTTAAAAAAGAAAAAAAAACACTGAAATTCCACAATCAAATTTTCTGACTCCCTATTTCGAAGTTTGCTTTCGTATGTCACTATTTTTTGTTGTTTCCCTACTTTTCCTCCACCAATCTTTCAATCGCCTCTTATGACGGTTTTCACTGTTCGATCTGGAGCGGCCGCCGAAATCCTAGAGCGAGCGCTCGGGTTTCACAAATCCGAACCGGCTAGCGGAGCGCAAAAACGCTCCGCGTAGGATCACACAGGAAGTCTGCGTACGCGTGACACAAACCGGTTCCGGAAACCATGCCCAACTTCCGCTCTGTACGTTTTCACGGCAACTAAAGTCGCCGTCCCCCGTGCGTAAATTGACCGCGGTAGTCGCAGAGTCCGTCATTTGCATGTCGCGCCCACAAGGATTGTGCTTGGATAACGTGCATATAAGGCTTCGTACAGCACCTGCGTCACCTCGTAATCACTGTCGTCCGAGCTCTCATCGCTAAACGGGAGCTCTGCCGCAGCACCGAATGCAAAGCATGGCAGGTATACGTTCGGCGGTAGGTTCTGGCGTTTGTTTTCGCGGTCGTGCGGTCTGTTTAGTATGACGTGCGTCTTCTACGAGGTAAACGGTTCTGTGAGACGTGCTGAAGTGGTTTAAGGCATCATCGCCGGGGTATCTGCTGGCGTTGAGGTGGACATACGGATCACGCAGCGCGATGTGTGCGCGCATATTTGAGCCTACGATCAGCGTCGGAGATCAATTGTGTATTTCCGAATGTTCCAATCACTAATGTGACGTTATTGCAGCATTATCCTCTATTTCTAAGCTGCGGTTCAGGGGCCATGAAACATACGCGACGATCGTAACAGTGTAGGTACCGTTCTGCTACGATAGGAGCTGTGTTGTTATACTTTGACAAGCGTTCAAACTGTTCGCTGCAGGTTACATTACGTGACTACTTGGTTGGATGGATGAGGTTCCCACCCATGAATAAAATAGTTTGGGCTAGTAATAGCAGCATACCTTACAGTCTGAATTAAGCTTGTCCAGCAAAGCGACCGTTTACGAACTGCGCGAGTGTACTAAGCAGTAGCTAGGTGCTGGATTACAGATATATTTGTTTTATTTAGCGCATGGTCCAAGCATACGGCATCAGCGGTTATATATTTACAAACGTTGGGCGGCGTTAGCCCGTTTCCTCTTGCTTTCTTTGAGAAAGAGGATGATAACCGAATTTGGAATGGAGTGAAGTGTTCGTTGGTGGGAAGTGAATACAACAAATTTTGTTTTAGACGGGTTTATCAGTAGCTGGTTAGTTTGGCACCACTCCATCAGGCTGTGTAAGTCGCTAATAAGGTTAGATACTAAGGTTGTGATACATTTATTGGAATTAATAATAGTAGTATCATCTGCATAAAGTATACATTTCGAAAAGGAAAGGCAGTTAGGCAGATCATTCACGTATAATAAAAACAAAAGCGGACCCAATATGGAACCCTGGGGCACACCAATATTATTGAACATGGTTTTGGAATGAACGGCTGAAATGGTTACTACTTGCATTCTGTCTGTTAAGTAATTTTGTAGTAACAAGAGCACTGGGCCGGTGATTCCCAATGATTCAAGCTTACTAAATAAGATGCGGTAATTTATTTTCTCAAACGCTTTGCTTAAATCTACAAACACTGACGCTGCATAATTCCCTTCATCGATAGCTAGCTTTAGTTGATCGGTTAGAGCAACGAGAGCCAGTTCGGTCGAGTAACCCGAGCGAAAGCCGTATTGGAATGGTGAGAGAATGTTAAAGTTTGTAAGGTAATTAGTTAAACGTTTTTCTATTAGCTTTTCGATTACCTTTCTAAAGAATGGTAATACACAGATGGGGCGATAATTGGAAATTAAAGAGCGGTCACCTTTCTTAAAAATTGGGGTGATCTTGCCTTGTTTTAGCTCTTGTGGGAAACTGCCTTATTTAAACATGACGTTGATTATGTCTGCAAGGACATCACTTATTAGGGGTGCAATTAATTTTATATGGGAAGGGTGTAATTTATCGATGCCGGCGCCGGTTATTTTCATGTTGTTTATAATGTTTAGAACTTCCTGAGATGTAGTTGGAAATAAAAAGAAAGAATGTGGCAGGCGCTGGGGCGCGGGATTGTCATGCGCAGGTGGCTGTAGCTCGCTGCTAAAGAAGAAATCAGCAAACGCATCAGCTATTTCTTTGGCGGTCTTGTATACCCTACCCTGATATGCAATTTCCGTTATAGCTTCGCGATTATTTGCCCTGTTTAAGAAGGAGTTAACAATTTCCCATTTCTTTTTTACGTTTTTACCCCATTCAAAAATTTTCCTTTCGTACCATGTTTTTTTAGCTTTTTTCAATGTGGCAGAAAGCTGATTAGAAAACTTTTTGTACCGGATGGCTAAATTCTTGGTAAATGGTTGTCGTTTGGTTTTCTTATAAAGATTATCCTTTTTGCGCATTAAAGCTAAGAGCTTATCTGTTATCCATGGATTTTGAGGGGACGCGTACTTCTTCTTGCATTTAACTTGAACGGAATGACGATCAACACATGACTTAAGCATAGAGATAAACAGTGCAAATGCTTTTTGTGGATCATTTGTAGAAAAGATGGGGGACCAGTCAAGGTTCGACACGGCGTCAAGGAATGATTGTTTGTCTAATATAAACTTCGTGTACGTGATTTTTTCGGAGCCATGAGTATAGTGAAAATTTAGAAATATAGGATAGTGATCAGTTATGTCGGTCATCATAACACCTGCGTCTGGTGGATATGCCAAATTTGATAATGCATGGTCAATTAATGTACCTATGGGGTGGTTAGCACATCGTGTCGGTATCTTAAATAAACATTCGTTACCAAAGCTGTTAAAACAATCAGAATAATGTAAAGCATTAGTAGACGTACTATCAGCGAGGTTAATGTTGATGTCGCCTATAATTATTACATTTTTGTTTTCATCTGCTAGCAGTCCCATGACTTTATGGAGAGCAGTACAGAAGTCTATTGCTGATGACGAGGGTGAACGACATATGCAACCAATTATTAGGTCTTTGTTGTCTATGTTGAGGAAGTCATTTTTAAGTTCAATCCAAACGTCTTCACAATTAGTTACATTACGTTTAAGATCGTTCCTTCCGTCGTAGGTAATATTTGAATAGATGTACAGCGCTGCGCCACCATGGTTGCTGAACGGACGATTGGAGTATTCAGGAACAAAACTAGAAAAACAGAAAAGGTGTTTATCGTGGTCGCTCTACCAAGTTTCAGATACTCCGATGACTGAAAATGGGAAGGTGAATGAAGAAACGAGATCGGAGAATTCATCGAAGTGCTTGCGCAGACTGCGCGCATTCAAGTGCAAGACAGATCGCTGATGATTTGAAAGAAGATTGTTTAACTGGTTAGCTGTGAGATAGGTCGAAATTGTGAGGCTTGCCTACGGGACAGGCGTGGCGCAAAGGTGGGTTATCGTTAGGTTGAAAACGTTTTGGAAGGGTCCCGGGGCTTTCGCCGGTTGGTTAATGTGTCTGCGCCCACGTTGAGTACGCGTCGGTTGTGCGGTTCGTGGATCGCGAATCATTATTAATGGCGTCTTCGGGACAGCGTGTCGTTCTTTGGCCATGTAGCACTCAATGACTACTGGGGGAGCAGGCCTGAGTGCGCTGTTTTGCAAACAGTGCTGCCGATAAAGGCACGCTGAGTTCCGTTTGACGGCGCGGCTGCCTTGGAATTTGCCACTGATTTCTACACTTGGACATCACTTTTTGTACTCCTTATTACACATTAGTTAGACGTTTCGCATATTCAAAAAGTCTTCTAGCGCAGCCTTCTCGTCGGATTTATTGAAGCGGTGCACTTGTTTACATCGACATCTACAGCCGCAGGTCGTTGTTATCCTCAAATATTGTGGAAAAGGTCCATGGCTGATATGAAATAGTGTCAAAATGTAGCAAAACATGCATATCTGCCTTCTTTTAATTTAATGTAACACACTTCTTGTTTTTCTAGTTATTCGCGCATAAACAGTGTTTTCGTAATTTATTTTCATTTTACATCGCTTGCACCAATTGGTGGTTGATTCTAGTGCTGAATCTAATTTTAATTGGTCCTCATGACACGAGATTTTAGAGTATATTGCCGCGAATCTTTGCAGTGTTTGCTCACTCTTCAAGTCTGCCGCCACGCTGGTCGCTTCGCCGCCGGGTAATTCAGGGCATTGTGGGCGCAAGTCAGCCCAATAAACAGTCTCCTTTCGGCGAACTTTTCTCTGTTCTCATCGCCCCTGCGACTGCCGTCACCACTACGTGACAATATTAAGCAATCATCTGCAAATAAACGAACCATTATCTTATCATTAAGGCCATTTATCATGTCATTGATATCACATAGAAAAAATACAGGCCCTAACACAGACCCTTGACGGACACCTGATGTTACTTTTAGAATTTTTGATTTGTTTCCTTTCACTTCCACGTACTGCGATCTGTTAGTAAAGTATGAAAGAACCCACTTAACTATATTTAAATTAACTCCGATATCAAGTAGTTTACCAATCAAATACGAGTGTGAAACATGGTAGAAGGCTTTTGATAAATCTAGGCAGATTCCGTCCACCTGACCTGTTTCATTAATTACCTGAGCAAAATCGTGTACTGTTTCTGCAAGCTGGGTAATAGTGGACAATCGGCTCCTAAATCCGTGCTGTTTAGAAATAAATAAGTTCGAGCTTTCGATATAGTTAAACAAGCTTTTTGATAGGATATGCTCGAACATCTTGCAGCAAGCACATGTAATTGAAATGGGTCTGTAATTTCGAACTCTATGTTTGTCCCCAGTTTTATGAACCGGCACGACTCGCGCCATTAACCAATCATTTGGTAAATTGTTCTGTTCAAGAGACGCACGGAAAATTATCAGCAAATACTTCGCGATCCATTCAGCATATCGTATCAAGAATTCATTAGGGATGCCATCTGGGCCAGGAGACATTTTCGTGTCTAGACCTAAAAGAAGCGAAAGTATGCCTTCTACAGTTAAGGTAATGGCTGGCATGTCTGAACGAGAATTAGTCATTTTGGGTCTTATTTCTGTAAGCAATTGTAGAGGAGGGTCTAACACGGAATGGAAAAATTCGTTGTATATATTGTAATGAAGAAGAAGAGCACAAGGACAAGGCCAGCCAGATCGTCAGTTCCGTGCCTGCAGTGCAACCAGTTGGCCAGCCGGATCGCCAGTGCTTAGCACGAGCGTGAGCCGTTCGGGCAACCAGCTGTTCCTGCTTTGCGTGACCTTCCTTCTCGATTACGAACAGACGCTACCAACTGAACTGTTCAAACACTCCATTACAATTGGTGGAAGGTGCGGGATATTCAAGAACATCTACGCCCTTGAACTCCGGTCTCGGGCTCTGCCTCTCCCCAGCCTACGTCGCCGCCACCCTCCGTTGCCTGCTCTGGCGCTGTCCCGCAACGCCATCCAGCGGTTTTCAGCGGTGCGGATGAGCAGGACGTCAATGACTGGTTGTCTACATACGAACGGGTGACCTTGCACAATCGATGGGACGATACCGCCAAGTTAAATGCCGTCATCTTCTACCTTACGGGAGTGGCTCTCCTGTCGTTTAAAAATCACGAAGCCGACTTTCAGTCCTGGTCCGCGTTCAAGGCCAGTTTCGCTGAAGTTTTCGGTCGCCCCGCCGTCCACAAGTTGCGCGCCGAGCAGCGGTTACGAGCGCGAGCGCAACAACCCGGTGAAACATTCACCTGTTACATCGAAGAGGTTCTCGACCTGTGCAAACGTGTGGATGCTTCTATGCCCGAAAATGAGAAATTAAAGCACATTTTGAAGGGCATCGCCGATGACATTTTTCAAATGTTGATCGCCAAGAGTCCGCGCACCGTAGCAGAGCTCATAAACTTGTGCCAAAGCTACGACGAGTTGAGAAGGCAACGCGATTTGACCAGGCGCCCCTCAGTGGCTGACGAGGCCCTCTCTTCCATGACCGTCCTCCCTGATCGCTCCCCCCTGCTCACACAAATCCAAGCTTTCGTGCGGGAGGAAATTGCACGTCAGCTCTCTCTAATGCCCTTTGCTGAGCTACCCCAACAGCAGCCGCTGCCGTCACAGCCTCCTACATAGCTCGCCCCTACGCTCCGGCGGGTTATTGAAGAGCAAGTTGCTGAGGCCCTACCTATGCAGCATCAGCAGTACCCTGTCGCCGCGCCACTTACCTACGCAACCGTTGCCGCGCAGCCTCAAGTTGCTGAGGCTCTACCAATGCAGCATCAGCTGTACCCCGGCGCCGCGCCACCTACTTACGCATCCGTCGCCGCGCAGCCTCCTCGTCAACCACTCGTAGCGCTACATCCACGGCCGCTACCACCCGTTCGTCATCCCGTTCATCGACCTGCTCCTGCGTTTGCTTATCCTTGGCGCACACAAGACAACAGGCCCATCTGTTATGCCTGCGGTATTCCCGGCCATGTTGCACGACTCTGCCGCCGCCGCATGCTGCACTCTGATGGGTTGGTGCAGTCGCCTCCCTACGCCGACGTGCAACCTTTTCAAGACACTTATCTTAGTCGGCAGTAGAACAGGCCACCAGCCGAGCGCCCGGTCCTTCCACGTCGTTCGCCTTCCCCGCGTCGCCGCTCGTTATCCCCCTTGCGTCTCCGCCCTTCACCCACGCTAGAGGAAAACTAAGCGCCGCAGTTCAGGAGGCAAGAACTTCGTCGCCATCGATCTGTACAAGTCCTCCATTGTTGCCTTCGAACGTTGTCGATCTAACTGTGGACGGCCTCCCTACCGTTGCGCTAATTCATACTGGAGCAGCCGTGTCTGTCCTAAACGAAAGCCTCTCTCGAGGACAGTCTCATTAGACTTATGCACGCATTTGTATTGTGTCACTTTACTTATGTGGCGGCCATGCACAAGTGGAAACCATCGGAGAAGGAGAAGCTTGACACGCAGATTAGGAAGATCACGAAGAAAGTGTTGGGAGTGCCAATGTGCACCAGCACCGACCGACTTCTCCAGCTGAGAATTCATAATACCTTTGATGAGATAGCTGAGGCTCAGGAGAGGACGCAGATGGTGCGTCTCTCTACGACTAGCACAGGTCGGCAGATTCTGAGAGAGTTAGGTGTTCCTCAGGAGAAGATTTCGCAGCTTCATGTCGGTATTCCCGTGAAGGTCCGTAATCGGTATCACGTCAAGCCTATTCCCAGGAACATCCATCCGGAGTGAAATGTTGGTAGAAGAAAGGCAAGGGGAGCTTGCCTACTGAGATTCATTCGTGATGAGAATCAGAAGGTTGGCTTCGTCGATGCTTCTTTTAACGAGGAGAGAAAGGTGTTTACCATAGTTGTCGTGGACAATGAGGCCAGTCTCGTTAACGCTGCTACCGTTCGGACTGATAGGCCAGAGGTCGCGGAGCAAGCGGCTATTGCGCTCGCCCTGGTTGACAGGCGCAGGCCTTTTGTATATAGCGATTCAAAGTCGGCCGTTAGGGCCTTTGAGAAGGGCTCGGTGGCTAAGGTTGCTTTCAAAATTATGCAGACATGCGAGATCTCTCAACACTACTTATGTTGGTTCCCTGCTCACCTTGGTATGATCGAGGGAGCCCCTCCGAATCTCAATGAGTCCGCTCATGAGGCAGAGCGAGATCTTACCCTCCGCTCTGCCCCGCGCAACGGCGTGGCGGTACTACCCGAGAATAGACACTCCCCTTCCACATACAATGAAATCACGAAGTATTACCTTCTTAATCGCAGGGTTTACAGTTTTCCGCATCCTAAACTAAACAGGGCTCAGGCACTTACATTACGCTTACTACAGACTGGTACTTATCCTTGCCCACGGAGACTGAACATGTTTTATCCAGAGACGTATACAGAGCCTTATTGCCAAGATTGTGGTGCTTTAGCCACGCTCGAACACATGCTCTGGTCTTGCGAAAGAATTGAAGACTCGGCGATCAAGGATGCGTCCAGGTGGGAGGCTGCACTTCGCAGCCCGGACCTGAATGAACAATTCTGGGCTGTCCAGCAGGCTCACGATGTGGCCGTGAGGCTTGGCCTTCCGGTCCCGACATGGGAGCGGCCCGCTTAGTGATTAATTATCTCTACTTGCAGGACCAAATAAAATTTTCCTTCCTTCCTTCTCGCACCTTACGAAAAGTTACGACGCCACTTTCTGGGTTTTCTCTTCGCACAGCAAGCGCCCAGCCAGTGCAGCCTTCAGCAGCATGCACAGCTAGAGTTGTTATTCGGGGCGTTCTCTATATTGTGGAGTTTGTGGTTCTTCAGTCCTGCTCTCACGACGTGATACTTGGGTGGGACTTTCTTTCGCGAAATAACGCCATCATCAATTGTGCACGTGCTGAAGTCGAATTATCGCCTCTGTGTGACGTACCACTCGTCGGCGCCACATCTCTTGCCGCTAAGCTAGTCCTTCGGGAAGACATCACCATACCGCCGTACTCGTCTGCCGTTGTTCCCGTCTTCTGTGGCGCTGTCTCTGGAGGCACTGTCCTCTTCACTCCTTCGGAACTCTTCATAACCCGCAAAGATGTTCCCCTCCTTTTCGCCACGCTTGACATTTCAGCCGGACTCAGCGCCATCGTTGTCTGCAGTCCGCTTCCAACAGCCCTGACGGCTCTTTTATTTACAAATACTGCTGTCTCAGTTTCTGAGACATAGCAGGAGTGAGTACAGAATAATAATAATAAAAAATACAATTTCAAGTACTTTTAACCAAATTCAACAGAATACTAGAAAACATTACCAGAATACATAATTACGCAATTCTTTTTCAAAATCCTCAGTACCGAGTCTGCGCAGAGACCCATCAAGTTTATTCCATAAATCCACCGTCCGCGGAAAAAAAGAAAACTTAAAAGAATCAATATTCGACCTGAAGAGCACAATGTTCAGGGGATCAGATCGTCGAGTACAGCGTGCAGAAGCTGCAACAAAAGAAATCGGCGCCAGAACACTCAAGCCGGTGTGAACTATCTTATGAAGAAGGATAACGCGATCAGAATTGCGGTGAAGCACTTGGCCATGTTCAGCCTCTTGATGGCATGTTTATAACCGACGTGCCGGATGCTTCGTATACAGAGCTCACTGACTTCTGTGCACTTTCCACTTCTGCTCCGCCATCAGCTGACTTATTCACACCTTTCATTGCCGATGACCTTACTACCGAGCAGCGCTCCCAGCTTCTTCACCTGCTTGCCCAGTTCCGTTCTTCTTTTGATGTCGCTCAGCCTACTCTGGGTCGCACGTCAACCGTCAGCCACCACATCGACACTGGCTCCAACGCGCCATTGCGGCAGCGCCCGTACCGCGTATCCGCCAAGGAACGTCAGGTGATCAGTGAGCACGTGGACGACATGCTTCAGCGCGGCGTCATTCGACCTTCCAATAGCCAGTGGGCATCGCCGGTGGTTCTCGTCACAAAAAATATGGTTCTATTCGGTTCTGCGTCGATCATCGCCGTCTCAATAAGATAACGCGCAAAGACGTCTACCCTCTACCGCGCATTGACGACGCTCCGGACAGCTTGCAAGGCGCTAAATTCTTCTCTTCGTTGGATTTACGCTCGGGCTACTGGCAGGTCCCGATGCCAGCAGTTGATCGCCCTAAAACTGCATTCATTACGCCAGATGGTTTATGCGAATTTAATGTGATGCCATTTGGCCTATGCAATGCACCTGCTACCTTTGAACGAATGATGGACAATATCTTGCGCGGCCTAAAATGGAGCACGTGTTTGTGCTATCTCGACGACATCGTTGTGTTCGCCCCTGATTTCAGCACGCATCTTCTTCGCCTTAGGCAAGTGTTGACGTCCTTGACCAACGCAGGCCTGCAACTGAACCTGAAAAAGTGCCAGTTCGCCGCGCGCAAGCTCATGATTCTAGGTCACGTCGTATCACAAGACGGCATTTGCCCTGATCCATCAAAACTTCGCGCCGTGGGAGAATTTCCGAAACTAAAGACACTCAAAGAACTCCGCGCCTTCATCGGCCTCTGTTCTTACTTCAGGCGCTTTGTTCGCAATTTTGCTTTGATAATTTCACCTCTGACACAACTCTTAAGTGGCGCCAACGACCTTTCCTCCTGGTCTCCTGCAGGCGACACCGCGTTCCTGGCCTTACGCCGTCTCCTGAGGTCTCCGCCTATACTGCGACACTACGACCCCACCGCCCCAACTGAAGTGCATACCGATGCCAGTGGTATTGGCCTTGGCGCTGTCCTTGCGCAGCGCAAGTCTGGCTACTCCGAGTACGTCGTTGCTTACGCCAGTCGTGCGCTGACCAAAGCGGAACGCAATTGCAGCGTCACAGAAAAAGAATGCCTGGCCATCGTTTGGGCACTCGGGAAGTTTCGCCTCTATGTATACGGCAGGCCTTTCAATGTGGTTACTGACCATCACGCCCTTTGTTGGTTATCCTCTTTAAAAGACCCGTCTGGACGCCTTGCCCGCTGGGCTCTGCGCATTCAAGAATACGACATACACGTCATATACCGCTCAGGTCGCAAGCACACTGACGCTGACGCTCTGTCCCGCTCTACGCTGCCAGCCGACACGGCCTCCCTCTCCACCATTAAGGCGGTATATCCTCGGTCGACATCGACACCTTCGCATGAGAACAGCGCAAGGATCCTTGGGTGGCCTCTCTTCTGGATCTCCTTTCTGGCTCGCCTGCATCTCCCATCTCCCGCTCCCTGTGTCGCCAGGCTGCCCACTTCGCTGTGCGGGATAACCTCTTGCATCGACGCAACTACCAGCCCAACGGTCGCAAGTGGCTCCAGGTTATCCCCAAGACTTTGCGTTCCGACATGTGCGCGTCTTTCCATACTGACCCACAATGTGCAAACGCAAGCATTTTGAAGACGTATGACCGCCTGCGGCAACGGTACTACTGGCGAGGAATGTTTCCTTTTGTCCAAAAGTTCGTCCGCTCGTGCCCGCAATGCCAACGCCGCAAATCTCCGCCTCATCTAGCCCACGCTTTATTACAGCCGCTTCCGTGCCCTGCTCGTGCCTTCGACCGTGTGGGAATTGACCTGTACGGGCCGCTACCGCTAACACCCGCTGGCAAACGATAGATTATTGTCGCTGTAGATCACCTTACACGCTATGCTGAAACCGCTGCTCTCCCTGCAGCGACCGCCAGTGACGTTGCATCCTTTCTGCTCCATCGTTTCATTCTTCGTCATGGCCCACCTCGGGAGCTGCTGAGTGATAGAGGCCGTGTGTTTTTGTCGCAAGTGGTTGAAGCACTGCTTGCTCAATGCCGCATAGTTCACCGGACCACCACGGCGTACCATCCTCAAACTAACGGGCTTACGGAGCGTTTCAATCGCACCCTAGGTGATATGCTCGCCATGTACGTTTCATCGGAGCATACAAACTGGGACATCATCCTCCCATTTGTCACATACGCATATAATACGGCTACACAAAGTACTACAGGATTTTCTCCATACTTGCTTCTCTACGGTCGCGATCCTTCCCATACCATCGATACGGTTTTGCCTTATACACCCGACGCGTCAGAGTGTGCTCCCGTTTCAGCCGTCGCCCGATACGCCGAGGAATGCCGTCAATTTGCCCGAAAGTTCACCTCCGCCGACCAACAACGACAAAAAGCCAATCGTGATGGCGACGCTACGAATCCGAACTTCGCTCCCGGCACACTTGTCTTGCTGTCCGTGCCTGCTACCACGTCTGGACTTTCGACAAAACTTCTCTCGCAGTATGATGGACCATACCGCATCGTCGAACGCACCTCTCCGGTCAACTATGTCATAGAGCCGGCTACACCGACATCCGACAAGCGCCGCCGTGAACGGGATGTTGTTCACGTTCACCGCCTGAAAGAATTCTACGACCCGCTCGTCTCCACGTCGTAAGTCGCCAGGATGGCTCCGCTTTTGCACCGGGGGTAATTGTAATGAACAAGAAGAGCACAAGGACAAGGCCAGCCAGATCGTCAGTTCCGTGCCTGCAGTGCAACCAGTTGGCCAGCCGGATCGCCAGTGCTTAGCACGAGCGTGAGCCGTTCGGGCAACCAGCTGTTCCTGCTCTGCGTGACCTTCCTTCTCGATTACGAACAGACGCTACCAACTGAACTGTTCAAACACTCCATTACAATATCAACAATTAGCGCAAAGTCTGTAATTATACATTCATTGCTGGTAACATACCTCACATCCTCCCGTGATAGAGCAAAGTGACGCCAAAAACGCTGTGGCGAATCTTTCATAAACCGTGATAAAGTGTGGCAATAGTAATGTTTTTCCGCGGTAGATAATTTTTCCTTTAGTATTATCGAAAGATCTCGCATCTCATTATGATCTTTATTTTTAATTTTCTTTCTACGTTTAAATTTCCGCTTTAACTGAATGATTTCTCGGTTCACCCAAGGATTTCGCTTTTTCACTTTCTTTATCTTCATTGGAACATAGTTATGCAAATAGTAATTGACATTACGTATAAACTTATGCCACAACGTATTGACCTCAGCTGCTTCATCAAACGTCTCCAATGCCATCTCTAGGTAATATAGGATACTGGCATCATCTGCTGCAGCAAAATTTCTTACGTGTATTGCATATCTCTGTGAAGCTTGACTGGCAACACTTTTTTTATGCACAGTAGGACAAGTTTGTGGTCTGAAAGTCCGTCGTGAACAGAAACGGCATAATCAGTAATCCTGCTATCAATAAATACAAGGTCAAGCACTGACTGGGTGGTTGGTCCAATTCTAGTTGCCTCATTAACAACCTGCGTAAGATCTCTGCGAAATGCCATGTCCAATAAAGCATCACAGTGTTTCAAGTCTGCCTAACCAGTCTGCCGCACATGCCAACGAATATCTGGCAGGTTAAAATCATCTGCTATAATGAGACGCGTGTTTTCAGAAACAGCGCCAATTACGCAAGTAGAGCCACACAGCATTGTTCTACACCAAATACTTTCCTTATCGAGACATTCGCGTATCATCACAAGCTCAATATCTTTTTTATGAACAATCGCTACGCCACCACCACGAGTTTCACGATCCTTGCGGCTAATTTGATAAGAGGGAGTATTATATCGCTGTCGCCTATGTTCGAGCGCAACCAAGTTTCAGTCACAATGGCAATATCGGGGTTACACAGAAAGAGAAGGTGTTCAAATTCAGTGGTTTTGTTCACTAGGCTGCGAGCATTAATATTTATTAGAGTGCAATCTCGAGTTTTGTGTCCAGAGTGTCATTCAGGCTCACGTGCAGTTGTGTTTTTTTTGCTTGTTTTTATTCTACAAGACTGCGCATCGTTCCGAGCATACAACTCGTTGTAATAAAGCAGGCGGCGCAGCATCTCCAGGGCACCCAAGGGGTAGCGGGGACACCAGAGCTGCTAGCAGGGCGGCCCGTGGGACCAACCCGCGAAGCCACGCGCTGATGTCACTCGCAGCGGTCCGCGTCACACACATACCGCTCTTGTTCCTGCTGCCCGAATGGTGCGTCGTGGCCGCCGTTTGCGTGCGCCGGTAACGACGCAAATAAAGAAAAAAAAATGAAAGGAACTGATAACTTTGTAATCTAGAAATCCGCGGTATCAAATGATTTTGGAGCGCATCAACATCGGCTGTTTTATCCTTTCCGCCACTCAACGTATGGCTGCAGCGGCGTGTGGCCATTTTTCGACGACTGAGAGAGTCCACATGGTTATTGCATAAGTGAACGCGAATAGAAACCTAACTTTAGCCGCGCGTCTGTATGCTTCACGACACCCCGGTCATCGCGTGCCCTCGCTTCCTACGTTCAAAACGGTGTTCAACCGCTTTCGCACCACCGCAGCGGCACATCGTGAAATAACGAGACGTTACAATATCCTGAGCGAAGATATTGAGACCGGCGTCTTAGCCTACGTCAACTGGAAGCCACAGGCGAGCGTAAGAGAAATCGCTGATGCATGTCAAGGCAATGTAGCTTCAGTTTGGAGAGTGTTGTCGAAACATGTTTTACCCATATCACCTATCTATACATCAGGGACTCACGGACAGCGACTTCCAGCGGAGGCTGGACTTATGCAACTGGCGCCTCATCCAGCGTGGCCAAGATGAAAATTTTCTGCAGGATGTTCGCAGTGTGTTCAATATTTTGTTCTCGTTTCCTAGGTTTAAGCGAAAAACGCTCACTCCTAACTTTAAAGCACCAACAGCTCCATCATCAACGACTTCAGCGCTCATTTACGCAAATAGTTATTTTTTCAAGAAATGGCAGAAGGATACCATATTTAGAGGTCGTGTCGCTGACAATACGGGCCGACACCACATATTGACGAAAGGGCATCACACTGCCGATGCACGCGGCAGGTTACTGAATGAAGAAAACAGGAATTACGACTGTTTTTCTGTTCTTGCAACTTATACACAGAACACAAGGCACCTGCCACCATGGCATATATTTTTTGACAACAGCGACACACAACGACGGACTGATATACTTTTTAAAGGAGATTATGTTTCATTGCAGAAGCGCAGGGAGCGCCGCGCGTATACCACGGCCACGTACTGTAGCCGCGCTCATTTTCCTCGAGCAATATGGCCGCCGCCTGCTTCACGCGCTCCCGTAGGCGTCGGCTGGGACTGGTACTCGAGAATTTTAAGTATATAACCTCCTTGCATAGAAACGACAGCATAATTGCTAATATATTGTTGGCTTGGATATGTTTAGCGCGATGCATAAGACGGAACCCTGTCTTCTAACGCGTTCTTATGTTTGCGTTGGCGTCTCTGTCTTGAAGGGACACGCACCGTAACATGCTGCAATGGTGCTTACGTTGAGCGTACGTAAGGGGAGAAACGCTGTTCTAAAATGTTTGTTCTCTAACTTGTGCAGTAAAGCCTTGTCTATAGTATTCCCGCAATAGTAAGAGTCACGAGTATGGCACCAGTAACCGCATGCGTCACGGTATGGTGGTAACTTGTCGCGACAGCGTAGTTGTAATCCACAGACCCTGCCACTAAGGAATACGCGGCTAGGTATGGCTGATGAATAAGTAATTGCCAAGGTTGGTTTTCAGTAAACGTTTATTATCAAGAACGGCGGGTACTTATACCACAGCAGAGGACGGATGCTTGGCGGTGACTCCAATCATTTACTCGCTACATCACACATCTATACTGGTACTCAACTGTTTCGACAAACTCTCGCTTATATTCTCTCGACCCTAGACTTTGACTTCGCCTGCCACCCGGACTCTAGCTTTCCCTCTCGTTCACCCTCGCTCCTTTCCCAATGTGCTGAGACGTGCTTCCACCAATGCTAATTGCTTCCCCATTTTCTCAATAAATGAAGGCATTCATTCATTCATTCCTAAGTTGCTGCAGAGAATAGCGTGTCTTCATCTCCATAACAACCCTGTCTCTCACCTGGACTCTCCCATCGCAAAACAATCTTGCTGTGTTGCAAATGGCTGGGCGTCGCAAATACAATTTCCTAGGAATGGCCAGCAGCGCCGGGTGCAATTTTAGGCGGGTGAAGAGACAGTATAGAGCACCTTCTTTGCCACTTCAATGCTTAACGCTCTGCTCCGTGAGCTATACTATTAGCCGCTAGGACGAAGTACGGAATGAAACCTAGATGGGCTGGTCGCAGGCAGCTCTTTTCGGATTCATGATGCGTCGATATAAAATATACGTTTCTTATCTAAGCCTAAATAAGAGAGATAGAGGCGAGGTGAGTAACGGTAGCTCATTGGTTTGGACTAATGACGCCCTTCACGAAGCATTTCCGTCGTATGCGTGTTTGCGAACGGGAGTGAAAGGCAGGAAGGTAACACGTCTCCGTGAAATTAAACATTCGGAATAACTCCTTGTTTGACGTTAGACATGTGTCAAGGGCCCACGATACGAACCACCTGGTGTTGGGCTGCTGAGCACGAGGTCGCGGGATCGAATCTAGGCTACAGCGGCCTCATTTCAATGGGGGCGAAATTCGAAAACACTCGTGTGCTTAGATTTAAGTGCATGTTAAAGAACCATAGATGGTCAAAATTTCCGGAGTCCTCCACTACGACATGCCTCATAAACAGAAAGTGGTTTTGGCACGTAAAACCCTATAATTTAGTTTTTACGTACCACCTGCAAGTCGGTGTTAGCTTCCAAAGCGGGAACTCAGATGACACGTTGTCAAGCGGATATGCTTTTAATTATCATAAGGATATCTTTATTGAAATTCCTTACCATGAGGTGAAGGCCGACTAATAAGCATTTAAATTTTCTGTGTTATTAAGACCTCCTGGCCCCCTAAATTAAAAAGTGAGTTATGAAAAATAAGTTGTTGTGGTAAATGTATAAACACAAAAACCCATCAAAAGACCTAGTCAATTTCCCAGTATTCAATCAATGAAGATGTAGCACGTCTGTACTGTCACGTTGTAGTGACGTGAAGTACAAAGCACTTCCAAAATAGTGAGTCACGAATATAACTCATTATAAAGTGAGCTTGCGCTGGGAAACACTCAAAGCACAACGATGGCTGCGCGCATAGTGCTTCCTCTGAATACGATCTACGGATCAAGGCATCGGTTGATAAGATTGGAATCCCCGTACATTGCAGTGCAATCTCGGGTACTCGAATGTGAAGAATGTACGCCAGTATTCGCTTCGCGCGCGCAATCTCATAACATAACGCTCTTTCGCGATTGAATCCGTGACAACATACTGGATATTAGAAAGACATGCAGGCGCGTCTTGAGTTAACTGATAACTTTGGAACTGCTGGTTAGACGCTGAAAGAAGCCCCCCCCCCCCCCCCCCCCCCTTAGAAGAAAGAATACAGTTGCTTTCAATATTAGCTGAAACATAGTGCTGGTGGTATAAAAAGGGCCTCCAACACTGCACAGCGGCGCCGATTGACATACAGGAAATTCAAGACCGAACCACTTTACAATTACTGGTATTTATCAAACCAGCATATCGTGGTTTAATGTAGCCCTGTATTCCACGGGCCAGTTCCACCACGGGTACTGTGTCGGAGCTCATATTACATGTCAGCATTATTTGGCACAAAATCAAAGCATTTTTTTTTAGATCTTAACATTAGACAGCCAAAATACATGCAGCAAAACCCTCACCTTAATATTTCAGTACTTTTCGTTCTAACGTACATATCCGTGCTGATCCATATGTTACAAAGTGCTTAAAATGCACCCAATGCTTTCCTCCAGGAAGCTGTTTTTATTCCTTATGATGCCAGGAAACCGAGTCTGATGCCACCAACGCTCAGAAACCTAATCGGGAGCGCGCACAATGTTCTCACACACCTTGTGGGATGTACCGTAGCGCTGAGGTGCTTCTTGTATAATGTAGGAGAACTGGTTATAAAGGCAGAAGTGCACGCTTGGGCACATGTGCTTAAGTTCATGAAGTTGATTTGCGCCAAGATAACCTGTCCAAGCTTTCACATTTGCTTTATAGAAGCCTACAGGACTACCAATATGCCGGCCGCTTTTAACTGCACCAAACAAACCTATTAAACGAATTCCAGTATTTGTGACATCATTTTATCATTCGAGTGTTCATATTGGTAACCTCTGGATGCGGAGTAAGTTGAAAAGCGTGCGTAATTTACCAAGTTACGTTAATTAAATTTTCAGTAATTGATCTCAGGTGGCTAAAGAAAATGAGCAGTGTCCCAGATAGCCAGACACATTCATTAGGTGTGCATAATATGGTACACCTTGGAGGTTCAGTACGTCCATTAGATATCCAGATATATCCAGAAAACGTTGCATGGATATACTATACATCGTGGCAAACAACGTTCTTAGACATACTTCAGTTGCGCAGCTCCGCTCGGGAGATGGCCGAAGTGGTGGTCACGCGATCTAGCGGCGCTGAGATCGCGTCTTTCGTCACTTTTTGTTTCGTTTTTGATAGAAGTTGCTCCATTTCTGGTAGATTTCCGGTTTCAATTTTGAGAAGTAGTTATTTCACAGTTATTAATTTTGAACCTCTTTGTGAAAATTTGTCATATCTGAGCTAGGTATTGTAAATGCGTTTCTGGTAATGAACTTGAAACATGACTTCTGCTTTCACTTCTGGTTTCATGTTGGTTGCGCTGCATCGTCTGCCGTTATCCTTCTCCGTTTTGCAGGTGTTGTGTGATGCGTCGTGATTTGCTCTCTTGAAAAACTTCTTAAAGAAGCGTTTCCGCGTCTCATGACAGCAAGAAGTTCCCTATGCCATGCTGTTTTGCCCCCGGCTGCACCAGCCGCCTAAGACACGATGCCGCTGGTCACCATGTTTTCGCACCACCGCAAGACGCTGGAGAGTTTAAAAGTTGGGAACGCATGCTACACCGAAAAGACAAACGCCTCACAAACAAATCAAAAGTGTGTGAACTCCACTTTAAGGACGACGACATTTTGAAATACTACGAGCATGTTATGGGTAACAAAGAAATATTGATTCCTCGTGGGAAATGGATGCTTGTTCCCGGCACACTTCTTCGGCTCTTTCCTGGGCTGCCTGAGCACATCTCAAAGCCAAAAAATGTGAAGCGAAAGCGACGTCCACCAAAAGAACGAGCGCAAGTGCCGGCAAGTGCATCGGGCGAAGCTTGTAGTGATAGCGCTTCAACTTAATCCAAACCTGCTGTTGGGCTTGGAAGAAGGAACTTGAGAAATATGCGCTACACACTTGGTGCTCAACGAGCTCACGAACGTGACACTGCCTTCTGCGCTCTGGAAGTTCGAAATTGTTGAGGACGACGCAACACAGAAGCGATGCGGAAAATTTTATATGAGGCAACTGGTAGCCAGGCATCTGCGAGTAATGAAAACTGGTACTTGCTGCATAAACGGCTACAGCAAAATTCGCAAGAGGCTATTTCGAGCTGTGACTAGCATTGCAAGTGTGGAAAGAATCCTGAGAAGCAGAGAGCTTGAACATGCGTGCGGGCGTGAAAGCAGGCCAGCGTGACACGGTGACATCAGATATAATATGCACCACAAACAGTGCAATGTACTTACAAAGCAACTAGTCTGCGCGCGTTGTCTCCCTCTACAGGAAAACTTCGCCTGAGCATTAAGGCTCCGAACGCAACGCTCAAGCGATATCAGAAACTACGCAATGTGAAGAAGAGGCTGCTTAGGCGGCTGCTGCGCATCAAAAGCAAAAGAATGAAATTTTGCCTCTGAAGAAGGCTTTCTGAAATGTCCGATAACAGAATCGAGGAAGCGTTGGCCGAACTTCCTTGCATTTATGACATCGTTTAAACAGTTGAAAGCAAAGTCTCCGTGTGGCGCGCGGTACAATGCGGACTGGCTTCTGAGCCCTCGAGCATATAAGCTTCTGACATGAATATGCTGCCCTTGCCCTCTCTGAGCCGTCTCACACAAATTCTGAAAGGAATACCATGCAAGTAAGGTTTCAATCCTCTCTGCATGGAAGCTATTGGAAAACAGCTGGGCAACAGAGCAGATGGGAAGAAATTCGGCAGACTGATTTTGGATGAAATTAAGTTACGCCAGGCGTACAATTTCAACAAGTCAACCTTCAAACTTGATGGTTTTGTGGACTACGGTGGTATTTCAAATGAAGGAACTGACCAACTTGCAGATCATGCGCTCGTGCTGATGTTCGTACCACTTCTGGAAAGCTGGGTGCAACCGATTGCCACCTAGCTTTGCCACGAAAGGTGGTGCGCCTGGAAGGATTTTAGCAGACCTGGTGTTGCAGAATGTAATGCAATTGCATAAACATGGTGCTACGGTGATCGCCGTAGTCAGTGACGGAGCTGGGAACAATCGCTCGATGTGACAGCAGATGGGAATCAGCGGTAGTGTAACCTCACCTTCTCACAAGATTCCATATACATGCCTGAGCGCGCGTACCTTTATTTCCTGTGTGATGTGCCACATGCCTGAAGTGTGTACGCAACCATTTGCTCAAGCACAAATATGGACAGGTGAGCTAGCGTAGTTTATTTCATATATGACCTGTGCTGATTGGCGTTGATAACTCGCTGACAGAGCAGGTGCAAGCAGCCAGAAAGAGGGCAAAATTGCTTTGAGCAAAAGTAGCTCAAAATTACTTTTTTGTGCACAAAGTAAATAAAAAGTGTCACTGTGTTTGTTGTTTGTTTTGTTCGTCAAAAAGAAAATAAATTAAGCTTTGACATAAATATGTTCATAGTATTTAACTTCGTCCTTCTCACTCCTCACAGATCACTTCCAACTCATTTGCACGTCCCATAATATCCGCGGACAACTATAAAAAATACATGTGTCAATTAAATTTATTAGGCGAAGAAGCGTTGACGGCGGTGGATCAATTCACCACAGCGTTGTCTCAAGCGACTGCTGGGCGAGATGCGTTAATGGCCCTACGTCTGCACAGGCGCTCGCCGTCTTTAATGAATACACATCTTAAGAATAAGCAGCAAAAAACAAAGCGCCCAGTGAAGTGAGCACCGTGGCGCTATTATAGGGAAAAAGTTGGTTGAAAAGCGGAATCTCAGTGCACGACCTCTCATTTGCGGTGTAGTTGCAGCTTCTAAAGACTAGCTAGACATGTCATTCAAAGGTCCTTGGCATAAAATATTGTTCGGGCAGCCAAAACACAGTCGTCAAAGAGCGAACAGCACAGGCCAGTTGGGGAAAACGACCCACCGCAGAGATGACATCGCAGGAGTAGACGATGCGCGCTGCGTAAGAGATATGTCACTGCAGCGCCGGTAGTGCACAGACACCGTGAAGTCCCCGTTACTTACGCGCGGCAGGTTTGTCACAAAACTCAGACTGCGTATCTAAACTACATTTACCGACGGATAAGCGCCTACAGGCCTGTTGGTGCAAACGACGCGTCGCAGCAGGAGCAGACAACGCGCGGCGCATGACGAAAGACGCGACTGCAGCGCCGGTAGTTTCAGTGACACCCGTTTCGGCCACGTCGGCCAATGGGGTCGCATAGGGAGCTGCGAAACTGAAGTATGTCTAAGAACGTTGGTCGCAAATGCATCCGGAACATGTAAGTAGTACATTGTGGGGATGTCAGCGCTGAATATATGGAACATCTAATAGACGTGCACATCCTGTAGATGTATTTATTACATCTAGTGGATATACGTATTAACCATACTTACGTCCATAGGACATCCATTGTACTATTTTGGTCGTTTCTTCTATTTGTCATGCATGCATGTACTGGGCCTGTTCGATTTGTAATCCCAGACTGCTACAGACTGCTCCAGATGCTATTACAGCCAGTGAACGTTGGTGTACGCAGCTTCTCGGACAGTCCTGGACTGCTTGGGACAACAAATCAAAGTGCCACTATTACTAAGCGAAGAGAAACTCAAATTGTCCCCACAATCCTTTCTATTGTGAAACCTCTTATTGGTATCAATCGTTAGACAAGTACGTAATTGTGTATGCAATATATGCAGTGAAATACAATGGCAGACTGCAGACATTACAGACAAACTATTAATAGAAGCACACAATGAAAGACTGGCTCTGTAACTTGTAAATAAAATAACTGTTAAATATATAACAAAACAACCTCTTGAATTAAAGCTGAAAGGTAGTTATCCTAAGAACCAATAAAAAAGAAATAACATTTCAGGTGCTTGAAAAAAACACTTAAGGTTAAAAAACGAACAGCACAGGAAGGGCACTAGCCTTAAGCTAATTTTACAGCATGTAAAAGTTACAGTCAGGCTGCGTGGGAACAGGTGTTCATTGTTGCACATGCGCACATGTGGCAGCACTTTTGTCCCGAGAGAATGCAGAATTCATGCAGGATACTGAATCGAAAAAAAGAAGACGATAAATGCCCGAACACCCTAGAAACTGCCGTTAAGTCACTTTCACCAGACCAAGGGGTGCTCGTGCATTTATGACTTCTTTGATGCAGGAACTTTATGAACTATTAAAAAATATTTTTTTTTTCCATTTGTGCTTTTGGAGGACACCTGTGCTGCCAAGTGAGCACATCTGTGTTACGTTTCGCCTATGACGCGCGGTGTAGCCGGCGCGAATTCAACGGACGCCGGGGCTTCGTTCAAAGCGGCGGACATTTTGGCCCGTTCGGAGCGGCCGCGACGCATCCCCGGCGAGCGCGTCCCGGCATGTTCAGTGCCACGTGTCTTTGTGTGTGCGTGTGTGTGTGTGTGCCCACGCTTGTCAAACCGCGGCAGCCGGGGAGAGGAGCTCCCCCAGTGTGAAGCGAGGAGGTCTGACCGGCGCCGGCCCGTCTGATGCGTCACCTCCTTGTTCCAACGTGTCTCTCAGTCCGTCCGTCGCCGCTGTCACGTGGTGTCATCTCGTGACCTTCCTTCTTGCCCGCGACCCCAAGAGTATAAGAGCAGCTGCCCCCGGACGCCAGGAGAGAGGCTCCGATTTCTGCTGTTGAGTAACGTGCTCTCCCGTCTCTCTACTTCGGTCGACCTGACCGCCCGCTCTTTGCGATGCTAGAATAAACAAGTTGTTCTGTTAGCAGTCGCCTCATGCTTTGCTGGGACCTTCGGATGCTTCCAGTGTGCCCCAGGCCGCCAGGCCAACGCTACCCTTGGGGCTTGCGACCCATTTGCAACAACGGGCGCCAACGGTCCGATTGCAATAACGGGTGTCAGCACTGAGGTTCCGACAGCTGGTGGCAGCGCTGAGATTCCAACAGCCGGTGCCATCGGTGCGGATCAAACATCTGGTTGCCAGCGGTGGGATCGCGACAACGGAGGCCAGCGGCGAAGATATGCGGTTGCCTGTATGCTGAGCAGCACAACGACCATCCGGGAGCAGTGCAACGAGCCCTGTGTGATGACTGGTTGCCTGCAGCGGAACGACTGCGCTGAATTCTTGGCTGCGAGGTTTGGTGAGGGCGGGACTTTCTTCTTCTGAGTTTTGCCAGGCTTTTGTTAGTGTCAGAAACAGAGCTGGTAATTGTGGTTGTCGTTGCTGCCGGGTTAGTTGCGGCAAGACAATAGTAGGCAGTAGAGAAAGCAGCATTCAGAGCAGCCATGGATTTGAAGTCGTTGCGCAAACCGAAATTGTTGGAGCTTGCAAGAGAGTTGGGTCTGGATGTCTCAGACAAACTCAGAAAACCAGAACTGCTAAGGGCTATTCTTGAGTTAGAAGCTGAGGATGACGAGCTGTCGGAATGCCTTGAGACCATTGAGGAAAGGGCAAAAAGACAGGAGCGTGAACGTAAAGAACAGATAGAACGAGAGCAACAAGAGAAAGAAAAAGAGCGAGAGCAACAAGAGAAAAAAGAAGAGCGCGACCGTCAACACGCTTTAGAAATGAAGCGTCTCGAGGTAGAGATGGAACGCGCTCGTAATGGAAATCAGGCACACGGTGCAGGAGAACGAGTATTGTTCAAAATGACTTGAAGCTTGGAGAGGACATTGGTTTGTTCCTGGTTAACTTTGAGCGAACGTGCGAGAAGCAGGGGTTCTCTCGGGAAACGTGGCCACAGCGCTTGCTCACTTTGTTACCCGGCGAGGCGGCCGACGTAGTCGCTCGCTTGGATAGAGAGGAGGCAGAGGATTTCGACAAAGTGAAATCGAGTCTGCTAAAAAAGTACAGGCTGTCCGCGGAGGCGTTCCGTCGGAAGTTTCGAGAAAATGAGAAAGGCAAAAGTGAGTCATATACAGAGTTTGCCTACAGGCTAATGTCAAACATGCAGGAGTGGCTCAAAGAAGAGAAAGCGTTTGGTGACCACGAGAAAGTTCTGCAGTGTTTCGGGCTAGAACAGTTTTATAGTCGGTTACCTGAGAACGTGCGGTACTGGGTCTTGGATAGGCCAGACGTTAGTACGGTGGCTAGAGCCGCTGAGCTAGCCGAAGAGTTTGTGACGCGTCAGGCTCGCGGAGCTAAGGACGGTCAAAAGGGTGAATTTGGCTCCAAGTTTGAGAGGCCGAAGTTCACGCCCATGAGAGCAAAGGGGGACACACGTAGTGCGGATGCGAGTGAAAGCAGTCCGACGGAACGTAAGGAGACGGCGGCAACCGAAGCCGAACGCAGAAAGCGGTTCGAGGCGAGGCAAGCGCGCGTGTGTTATACGTGCCAGAAGCCGGGTCACTTTTCGGCGCAGTGTCCAGAAACAAAAACAAAAGTTGTGTTTTTGTCATTATGCAGCACTGACGAGAACATGAAGCTTCTCGAGCCTTACATGCGAGACCTCCTCGTAAACGGGAAAGAGTGCCGAGTGCTTCGCGATTCCGCAGCTACGATGGATGTAGTTCACCCCTCTTACGTAGAACCCGATATGTTCACGGGCGAGTGCGCATGGATCAAGCAAGCCGTGGAAGCTCATAGCGTGTGTCTGCCCGTAGCAAAAGTGCTTATTGAAGGTCCTTTCGGAGCACTTGAGACGGAGGCGGCAGTGTCATCTATGCTGCCCCCCCAGTACCCGTACCTATTTTCGAACAGGTCCGATCACCTCCTGCGCGAGAAGGGGCTTTTGTTTGGTGAGGCTAGCGTTCAGGCCTTAACCAGATCGAAGGTTCGGGAGCTCGCTGCAAAGGCGGTAGTTGTGGGGCCGACGTTGTCGAACGATGAGAAAGGGTCAGAGGCGCAGCAAGCTGATATTCAGAGCACGCCCGAACTGAATAAAATTGAGCCTGTAGCGTTAAAGGCACCTGATACTGGAGAGGAAATGCCCGATGCGGGAAAGCTAGAAGAGCTATCTGCTGATTTGCTCATAGCGCCTACGTCAGACGGACTTAATAGGTTGCTAAAAGTCAGCCGGTCGGCTTTGATAGCCGAGCAAAAGAAGGATGGCAGTCTAGAAAACATACGCTGCATTGTCAAGGAAGGTGTCGCCAAGAAAAATGCTCGCTTTGTGGAAAGAGGTGGGGTCCTGTACCGGAAGTATCTAGACCGCAGGGGAGTGGAGTTCGATCAGCTGATCGTGCCTCAGTGCTATCGTCAGGATCTGTTGCGCTTGTCGCATGGGGGTTCGTGGTCCGGACACCTAGGAGTTAAGAAAACTAAGGACCGTCTCTTGCAAGAGTACTATTGGCCAGGGTGTTTTCGGGATGTAGACCACTTTGTGAAGACATGCGACACCTGTCAGCGGGTCGGCAAACCAGGGGACAAATCGAGGGCGCCGTTGAAGTTGGTACCTATCATTACGGAGCCTTTTAGACGGCTCGTTATTGATACAGTGGGACCTCTGCCGGTAACAGCCACGGGGTACAGACACATTTTGACTGTGATCTGCCCAGCTACAAAGTTCCCTGAAGCAGTGCCGCTTAAAGAACTCAGCTCAGTTGAGATAGTCAATGCACTACTGTCCATATTTGCGCGAGTTGGTTTTCCTGCGGAAATCCAATCAGATCAGGGCACAGTGTTTACTAGCGCTTTGACGACAGCCTTTCTCGAAAGGTGCGGGGTAAGGCTGTTACACAGCTCAGTGTACCACCCCCAGTCGAATTCCGTTCAGAAGCTCCACTCCGTCATGAAGCGCGTGTTGAGAGCATTGTGGTTTGAACAGCAAACTGACTGGGAGCTGTTTCTGCCTGGGGTGAGGTTTGCAGTAAGGACCGCGCCGCATGTGGCTACGGGGTTTTCGCCAGCTGAGCTAGTGTACGGTCGCTCGCTGCGATATCCGCTTCGCATGTTTCGAGACGGATCACTGCCCTCTCCAAAGGCTGCAGACTATCTGTTTCACAAATGGCCGCCTCCTGCGCTGGAGCCTTGCTGTGCAACAACAATCTTTTGAGGTGCGTTACAAAAAGGGGAGTCTCAACGGTAACGCCGATGGCTTAAGTCGAAGCCCCTAACGTGGGAATCAGCCTCAAAATTGTTTGTTATTGATGTTTTTCTTCCTGAGGCAGGATTTTTAACATATTGCTTTTGTGTAGTGTTTCAAAGTGATAATGTGCTTTCTAGTGCAATTTTCCGATTTGTGGACGCGTTCTGAGTGCTGCTAGACTACTGTAAGGAACTAGGCAGTAGTATTAAAGGGGGAAAGAGCCTGGCATGGCTTAGTGAGGGTTGTGCCGTGCTTGCTGACTGAGCGGCTGAGTTTCGGCGTAGTTCTAACGCTTGCTGAGAACGAGAGAAAAATGAGAACTCTCCCGAAGTCACTTTGCAGTGTCCTCTGTGAACCTGAACGTGAGAACGAGGCCTTCTCGGTGCGCTGCGCTCAAGAAACGCCGAGGGACGACCGACCTCGGTTATGAGCATCATCGAGCGACATCCCTCCGGACAGCGGATGCAGTCCCCTGACCATCGGGATCTCCTTCCCCCGGCGGGGCGGTCTGTTACGTTTCGCCTATGACGCGCGGTGTAGCCGGCGCGAATTCGACGGACGCCGGGGCTTCGTTCAAAGCGGTGGACATTTTGGCCCGTTCGGAGCGGCCGCGACGCATCCCCGGCGAGCGCGTCCCGGCATGTTCAGTGCCACGTGTCTTTGTGTGTGCGTGTGTGTGTGTGTGCCCACGCTTGTCAAACCGCGGCAGCCGGGGAGAGGAGCTCCCCCAGTGTGAAGCGAGGAGGTCTGACCGGCGCCGGCCCGTCTGATGCGTCACCTCCTTGTTCCAACGTGTCTCTCAGTCCGTCCGTCGCCGCTGTCACGTGGTGTCATCTCGTGACCTTCCTTCTTGCCCGCGACCCCAAGAGTATAAGAGCAGCTGCCCCCGGACGCCAGGAGAGAGGCTCCGATTTCTGCTGTTGAGTAACGTGCTCTCCCGTCTCTCTACTTCGGTCGACCTGACCGCCCGCTCTTTGCAATGCTAGAATAAACAAGTTGTTCTGTTAGCAGTCGCCTCATGCTTTGCTGGGACCTTCGGATGCTTCCAGTGTGCCCCAGGCCGCCAGGCCAACGCTACCCTTGGGGCTTGCGACCCATTTGCAACAACGGGCGCCAACGGTCCGATTGCAATAACGGGTGTCAGCACTGAGGTTCCGACAGCTGGTGGCAGCGCTGAGATTCCAATAGCCGGTGCCATCGGTGCGGATCAAACATCTGCAATGATCAGAAACTTCTCTTCGTTCCTATGCAACCTGTAGCTGTAATTTTCTATGTAGTGAAATTGGTTGAAAAGCAGCGCCCTTCCTGTCCTGTAGTCCTTGCTGAACCTAAGTGTTTCCTTCTGCAAGCACTAAACATGTCAGAAATGTTGAAGTGATTATGTTACAATGCGCAAAATCTTTAGGTTCAGCCTAGTAGCTTACTAGGCTGACCCGCTACACGTAAAGAAACATAAAAAAATTTAAAGTAGTTTAATGACCCGCTGGATGGTGATGCGTGTGGCTGAGTATGTGCTGTCCTAGATCACTCTGTCAACGAGCCTGCTTGCTGGCTTGAACATCCTAAATAAGAAAAAAAATACACATACAAACTATACTGCTGTATGAACAGAACTGAATACACAAGGCTGCACATAACAAGTAGCTTATGATGCCTAACTAGCTTTTCATACCTACAAAATTTAGTAATTACGTTAGACATGTGAAATTCCCGAGCTGAAACCTGTGGCTATGGGATTTATTTTACAGTGGAACCAGAACAAAACCACTGAATAAGATGAAGGCAGTGACAAAGAAACTTGTTCTTAGAAAACAATCAAGTTTTGTTAACATGTACAAGAAGGTAGAGTGCTCAAGGGCACAGGTTTGTGCCCTTGAGCACCCCTGTAACCTTGTGCCCACAGGCTTGTGCTTGTGCCCCACGCTAGAGCGTGAAACTGGAAAACCGCACTTCCAAAACTGTATGCAGGAACTTAATATGAGGCAGACAGAAGAGCAAATAAATGCACAAAGAGGTCCTTTAGCTTTACAGACATCTTTTACATGAATATCCAGTGTTTGCAGTCCACATGAGTGAGAAATTATGCACATGAAATGCAACCTAAGCAGGATGAGTGCTACAATATTAAAGGAGCCCTGAAACATTTTTCTAACATAGTAAGAAAACGCTGCCAATCAGTTAGTATTGAGGCTTCTGTGAACATGTGAGCCAAATATAATTGCCCTGCAGGGAATTTACAATCTCGTGTCAAAAGCAATGGAAAATTGCTTACTCTCGCTTCCTCAATGTCATCATGCAGCGTCATTGCAAGCAGCTGGACCTACAACAGCCACAGCGGTTTTGTGATTGCAAGAAAATTCTCAGTAATACAATTATTGCTCATTCAAACAAATAAATATAAAATGCATATGCTTGCAATCTCAGAAAGACAGAAACACTATTTAATTTTTGTACCGCCAGACTAAACTTGACAGGTTCACGTTGCTGTGTCTGGCTGCGCGTGGCTTCCCCGATGAAAAGCACAGCGTAGATGCCGCAGCCTACTGTAGGGTGCCACCACGAGCCATCTTATATTCAACCATTGGGTGGGCCTAGCTGGGCATTGCCCTCTTGTGCCGCCATCTCCCCTGTGTAGCTTCCAGCACGCTATGAGAAATGGGAGAGAAATCCACTGATAGTATCATAACTACGTCCAACTTTGCTTGTGCTTAAAGGATTAAAAAGTTAGGAGGTAGGAGATTCATGGGGCGACATAATTTAATATCTATGTCACTGAATGATTATTAGAAGTGTTTTAGGGCCCCTTAAACTGAACATGATGTGCACCAGCAAGATGAGAATGGAGGAAACTTGAAAATCAGTCTTATAGATTAGGCTCAACAGTGCTCCATAGAAATACGGTGGGTCTATGAGCAGCCACATTGCCAAGCCTCAGTGTGATGCAATATGTGCAGACAGACATTTTCTACTTTACACACTGATACTTAAAATTAAATTACTGTGTTGTACATCTGTCACAATGGACTAAGAATGCTAGATTAAAAATGTGCATTCTGGCTACCATTTTGGAAGAATCCCGATCTCTAGCAGGAGCATGACGAAGTCACTCCATGATGGCCGTTTCTACAACATAGTCGCTGCACTTGTGAACCTCCTTCACAGTTGCTGCAATAGGAATGAGATGAGCTACCGCATAACGCAATCTCAGCAATTCTGATTAGGGTAACATGTGCTTCATTGCACAACTGAATGGGGTTTATTGATACAGACTGCATGAGAAGACGGGGGACCTACACCTAAATTGAGTTACCATACCCAGTAAAGGGCTGAAGAATTGACTTAACAGCATCACTAAAGAATGAGCAGGCAATTAAACATCCAACAATGTATACTGATTGTATTCTGTCAGTAGTTCATGCGATTCTAACACACACCTCTGTCCCATGAAAATGGGTCTGAAAATCGCTTTATGTCACAAATGTATACAAAAACCGGACCTATATTAGCAATAGCTTATGTCAGAGGCGATGCCAACCTTATTCTGTTACCATTGTAATTAACATAACAAGTTTCTGGGTAAGCTGGAAGCTCACTTTCATCACCAAAGCTCATTCAAATGGGAAGGTATTTTACATGTTATGCAAGTCAGAAAATCCTGCGCCAAATTTTTTCTTATTTCAGGCATCTGCGTGTACTGCAGAAAGAAATGACAAAGCTGTCAGTTGAAGCATGGGTCACCAATTTATTCACAACTTATATTTCGCATCTACTGAACTCCACAACGATCGCAATGAACTGAGAGAAGATGTGGTACATAACACAGATGAACAGTTGTACCAGAGAGAGCGATTTCGCACTATTTTACTTTTTTAACATTGAACATGCAATAGAACTCCGTACAGATTAGGTTTGGGACACATTACAACCAAGTAAATACGATTTTTCATGAGGTCGTCTCACCTACAGTAGCTACAGTCGACGCCATAGCAGAGGGCTGTATTTTAGTCCTCTAACGTGCACCGCTAGTGAATTACAAAAAGTGCTTTTGTCTTCATCGCTCAATGAAATGTGACCATCAGTCCAAGACTCGGACCTGTGACTTGACGCTTCGCAGCAGAAGCAACCACAGATTAAATGCAGTTAAGCTATTAAGCTATGAAATATTTCTGCTGCACAATGTTTGCTTTATTTGAAAACTTTTGCTGGCACGATACTTACCGACAATGCACTCTGGGAGCTTAAATATGTTCAAAGCATTTTTTCCTTTTTTTCCCATTCCCCGAGAATGTGGCTACCAAGCTGTTCGACATTAGGATCCTGAAAATTCTTCGTGTGCACGACTCTGGACTGCTGCCTCCTACACTGATGAGCTCCTTAACCTGCGTGTTTAGAAAAAAAGTATGAATGCTGGGCTTAGCCAAATACAATAAACCCCTGTTAGGTAGCCCGGGGCACAATTCTACTGAACAATCTTTCTTTGGTCTTGAATTTCTCTTCCCTCTAAAAATTTACATTGGTTCACACAGATCAACTTTAATTCTAAAGGCTCTTTCGTCAAAGTGGTTGCCTGTAACAGATTAAGACAGAATAAAGGCTATTTCGGTAGCCTAAACAACACAGTAAACTGCAAAACTAGATTTGCCTTGCATACTATGTTTGCGTTCGGGCACTGAATTCCGAAATTATTTCTTATCAACAGTCGGTTTAAGACCACCAATCAAAGCGTCCATACAAGCACATCCACTGTTAGCAGGAACATAGGAGCCCGTGACGTTACTCCGTGGAGTGCCCTACCACTGTTGCCTCAAGTTTGGCAGCGAAGGGGCAGTCGAAGCAATTGACGAAAAGCCTGGCAAGTTGTTTGCCAAGGCTTTACGAGGTGCCAGACGTCGCACTTTGCAAAGTAATGCCATAGGCTCCCATGTTTTTTCTAGCAGTGTGTATATCATTAAAAAGAGCTGCTGGATACAGCTTAGGAGCTCCTATACTTAAAACACTATTCATCAATAAATGACAAATTAAAGGTAGAGAGCCCTACAGGGATACATGACTGCAAATCTGACAATTTCAAAATTAATTTAAGGTGTGTAGGATACACTTAGAAAGTGCACTGAGCCATGTTTAATTTACCTATCAAGAAAACAGACATACTCAGAATACCACAAACAATTGACTCGCCAAAGCTTCCTTGGCAGAACCGCTCAAGTTGCCATCAAACTGCTGAAAGTCCTCCACGTCATTGAAAGGCTCCGAGACAACCGTGGTGTCTGTGCAGGTCGTCTGCTTGTTCAATCTGCTTTCGATGGCTACCAGCAACTCCCCATGCTGTTGTTGCACAATCCTCAATGCAGCCAGCCATGCGAGTACCTCACGTTGAATATCTGAAACATGAAGGCAGATGAATGGCTAGAGGGTAATATGTGCATCATAACCAGAGGCAAAAATGGGTTCCAAATTAGAGTTGGGAATTTATTGAAATGAGCAAGACGACAGAGCTTAGTCTTTTGAGTGAAGCCATATAACTGACCTTGAAAAAACCTGCGCAGGTGTGGTCTCGCTAGGTAACCACAACGACTGCATTAGAAAACTCCGAAACAGCACATAAGAGGGCACAGTAATGAGAATTGTGGGATGTAAGTGTGCACAGGACAGACCAACTGCTATAAGCTCGCATCCAGTTCCTGCTAATTACCCAAGATGAAGGCAAACTGACAATCTATGTTGTATATCACTTTAGCCAATGACATGCCCAGAAGCAACAGAGTCCTTAAGCAACTCTTCAACACAAGAATAATGCATGCTACAAGCACACTACCTTACCTGCAAGAGGCAGCAGTTTTGTCACCCGCTTTAGTTGCTCCTGATTGGCAGCAAGAGGCACAACACTCTTCTCTAAAAAAGAAGACATATCAAGGCTGGCAACAAATGAAGTAATGGAAACTGCATTTAAAATGAGGAAATTTTGACAAAGCTAGGCTAACCACTAAATTGTAGTTGCGGCTATCACGGTGGCTCTGCTAACGATGTTCCACTGTTAAGCATGTTGCAGACAGGATCAATTAACTTTTTTGCTAAAATGACCACAAGTGAATAAAAGGTGAATGCTCACATGACAAAATTCCGGCACATGTACCCGAAATTTTTCTGGGTTGCTCTACTGCATGTGATGGCTCATCTATAGGTCTGAAGCACTAGGCCTAGCAGTTACTAGCACTCTCAGCTCCTATTCTTTCTGAATATTTTTATTCACACTGCCACAACACTTGTGCGCATAACCTCTAACCAAGCACAAAAGTTGTTTAATTCCTTGCATCACCAAACTGCCTTAGTCACAAGCCTTGTCCATGCTTTGTGTAAAAGCATCTGTTGAAAATGTTAATTTAAAAAAGTTTTTAACTTTGCTAAAGAAAATAAGCACACATAGAATGAGGCACTAACTTAGGATTCACTCGCCTAGTAATATCGGCTACGGCCATCAAGATCACTACAGTACTTCAACAAACGTGTTGATTGCAATTCACATGCTGAAAAGGAGATTCGTTGTAGGTTTATTTCTGAGATAAGGTGTTTGCTGTAGCTTCTGCTACTTTATAAGTGCCCATAAAGAATCCAAAGGTTTGTCATGTTTTCCTGCAGTTTTCTTGTTGATCATAAAGCCATCAAGCGTGTGCACGCCTTCTTGGCAATAGCAAGCGACAGTACCAATTGCTACGTCTCTAAAATAATTAAATGCAACATATGTAAAGTGCAATTACCAGAACAATCTTCTGAACTGACCGACTGCAACTCACAATCCTGAAAATGGGGGGAGGGGGGAGATAGGCATACAAAACAAAATTCAAACTAATATACCAACATGTTCAGCTTTATGCACTACATACCTTCTTCAGCTTGATCCATGTAAGTAGTACCTGCAAGAATACTTTCACTTAGTTTAAGACGACAAAAATAGATGTTGATGTAATACCTGTCCTTGAAGCTTCTGGGAAGTTTGGTCGTGGCTCCGGTACATCTTCATAGTACCCACTTGGTTAGTTGATTTTTCTCTTTTTACTCTCCTGTCCGGACTCGACATCAGAAAAGAACTGGAACCTGTCAAGCTTTCTCCGTCCATCTTCATATCTTGCTATAACACACGAGAGCCATATTCATTTTTTACCGTTCACAACGGCATTATTTAAACTAGACAACACAAGTCTTAAATCGTACCGTATCTTCCTTTCACAAAAACTCTGAACAGTTTCCAATTTCCTGCGGGTCTCTGACGCTTCCTGATAAGCATGGTCTTGTTCCCAGGGCCAGGTGGCCACAGACATTGGTCCCCTTTAACCATTAGGGATGGGACTAGCTCAACAGTTCCTTCGTCGATGAAGTGGACAAGGCACCACGCCATCTGGAAATCGGGCTGGTGAAATTAAAACACGGAAAATGATTGTAGTTGCCAGTGTAGAGGTCGCCACAGTTCAGCCCCGTTTGTTAGGCTGCCACCAGAGTGTGGCGCCCCCTGTGACCTGTGTGTGTCTCTATATATATGTTTGGGCCCAATAAAGAAGGGGCATTCTTTTTTCGTCCAAGCAAGATGCCGTACGTTTCGGTCCGTCCCTGCGTGCTCGTGCCCCGCGCGGCACCAACCACGCGACATGGTGTCAGAAGTGGCCGGATAACGCCCCCCTGCCTTAGCCCTCACCTCATAGGAAGGCACCAAGATGTCCCTCGAGACCGGTGAGCCGCCGAAACTGTACGGCGTCAACTTCCAGCCGCCGGCACCGTTCGACTTCGCGAACCCGCTAACGTGGGCGACATGGCTCAGCCGCTACGAAGACTACGCAGCGGTCTCAGGACTGACGCAAGCGTCGGAAGACATGCAGGTACGCTCGCTACTGTACTGCATGGGCCCGGAGGCCCGCCCGCTTCTCAAGACCTTTTCGCTCGACGCCCAGTCGCTCGCTTCATACCAAGCCGTTGCCACCCGCTTCACTGAGCACTTCGTGCACCCGGCAAACGAGCTTTACGAATCGTCACGGTTCCACAGACGTATTCAGCTTCCCGACGAAAGCGTCGGCACGTACTACGCAGAACTGCGCAGGATGGTTAAGCGCTGTAACTATCCGTCTGCTGCTGTCGAGGAAAGGCTCGTACGCGACCGGTTCGTCGTCGGCCTCCGCGACTCCCGTCTCTCGGACCAGCTGTGCCGGAACGCGAAGTTGACACTAGAGAACGCTTGGACACAAGCCCGTCAATCCGAAGACACCGACAGGGAAAAGGCGTTGCCCCAGAACCGCACCGAGCACTCCCGCGAGCTCAACCTCGACGCCGCAAAAGCTAACAAGTTCCCCTCTCGCCGCCGCTCCGCCGCTAAGCCTCGTTCGCCGCAGCCGCTAGCAGAGCGCTCACGCGAGCCGTCCACATGTGAATTCTGCGGCCGCGCGCCTCATCGACGTTCAGACTGCCCGGCCCGTCGCTCCACCTGCAACTTCTGCAAAAAGAAAGGCCACTTTGCCGAAGTATGCCGCTCGCGGAAGTTCAAGCAGTACAAGCTCAGCTCCGTTCACCTGCACGCCGTCGCGACGCCCGCCTCGGCAAAGTTCGTCGACGTCACCGTTGATGACTACACAGCGCAGTTCAAGGTCGACTCCGGAGCCGAAGTATCTGCTGTTCCCAGCGATTTTCCTACCTTGCCTGCCAAACGCGACCAAGTCGACACTCTGCTCACTGGCCCGGGAGGACAGCCACTGCACGTGCTGGGCTCGTATGTGGCACGACTTCAGTGGCAAGGGAAAACAAGCTGTCAGCGCCTCTACGTGATCCAGTCTCTCACTGTGCCTCTTCTGGGACTGCCAGCGCTCCAAGCCCTCCAAGTAGTTCGGTTTCTTGATCAACTCAAGACTTCAGAAGCGACGCTGCACGCCGAGCTCTTCAATGAATTGGGCACCCTCAAGGACGAATACAACATCCGGTTGAAACCCGATGTCGTACCTTTCTCGCTAAGCGTACTTCGCAGTATCCCCATCCCGCTGCTCGAGATCGTCCGCCGCGAGCTGGACAAATTGGAAAGCGCAGGCGTGATCCGTAGGGTCGACAAGCCAACACCATGGTGCTCGGGTCTCGTCGTCGTCCGGAAAGGCGATGGTTCCTACCACCTCTGCGTCGACTTAACACAACTCAACAAGGTCGTCCTTCGTGAAAGACATATTCTGCCAACTGTCGAGCAAGTCCTTGGCATCCTCGGCGATGCAACAGTTTTTTCGAAGCTGGACGCGACCGCAAGCTTCCACCAGGTGAAGCTCTCCGAAGACTTCCAAGAGCTTACGACATTCATAACCTTATATGGCCGATACTGCTTCCGCCGGCTCCCCTTTGGCATCACCTCCGCACCAGAGTACTTCCAAAAGCAGATGGCAAGAATCCTGGAGGGCCAAGAAGGAGTCACCAATATGATAGACGATATTTTGGTTTTTGGACGCACCCGCCAGGAACATGACGTCAGACTGAGCCAGGTGCTATCTCGCCTTGCAAAAGCAGGTATCACATTGAACCAGGACAAGTGCCGTTTTGGGGTACCCGAGGTCTCCTTCCTCGGAGTTGTCGTCTCAGCACACGGCATCAGGCCAGATCCGGGCAAGATCGAAGCAGTCAAAGCCATGGAAGCTCCAACGGACGTCGCCTGCGTTAGAAGACTGCTCGGAATGGTGAACCATCTTGTCAGATTCTTGCCACACATCTCGGACGTCACAGCCCCCACAGAGCGTTACTGAACAAGTCTGCGAGTTGGGTGTGGCAGCACGAGTAAAAGGCAGCATTCGAGAAAATCAAGGAACTCTTGACGTCAGACAGGTGCATGGCCAAGTACCACCCGTCGTACGCCACTACGGTGTCTGCAGACGCAAGCTGATTCGGACTCGGCGCAGTTTTGGTACAGACGCAACCCTCAGGAGAGCGCTGACCAGTCGCGTTCGCTTCGAGATCAATGACCGATACCGAGCAGCGTTACAGCCAGACTGAAAAAAAAGCTTTGGCAACGACGTGGGCTATCCAAAGGTTCGACGAGCTCGTCCGTGGCATCCCCTTCGACGTCGAGACTGACCACCTGCCACTCGTTTCACTTCTGGGCAAGACGGAACTGGACGTGTTGCCGCCTCGTATTCAGAGACTACGGCTGAAGACCATGCGATACCAGTTCCGTATGCGGCACGTGCCAGGAAAGCTGCTAGCCACAGCTGATACGTTGTCGCGCATCATCTACGAGCCACCCACTCCTCTAGACACTATCTAATTTTTTGCAGCACAGGTAGTCGGCTGCACGTCAGAAGTCTTGCCACTCAGCCCTAAAGATGTGGGACAGGTACAAGAGTCCTATGGTGAGTGCAAAGCCCTCGCTTCCTACTGCCAGAATGGTTGGCCTATAAAGACCACGATACCACTGCACCTCTCAAAGTACGCCTCGGTGGCAGACGAGCTCTCTGTCTGCGACAGTGTTCTGCTGAAAGGCGCCCGGATAGTCATCCCATCGTCCCTTCGGCCAGCGGTCTTGACGCTGTTGCATGAAAGTCATCAGGGCATCAACAGGACCAAAGCCCTAGCTCGCGAGTCGGTTTGGTGGCCCGGTATCACGACAGACATCGCCTCTCTCGTTGCCAACTGTGAACAATGCGCTTCCACCAGCGTGAACTTTGCCGAGCCCCTGCTATCCATGGCCCTACCTGAACGTCCCTGGGAATTCCTTGGAATGGACTTGTTCCACCTCAACGGCCAGACGTTTATCCTGGTGGTGGACTATTACTCAAGGTTCCCTGAGGTGGTGACCCTGAGGAGCACGGCAGCTCAGGCAGTCATTGACGCTCTCAAATCCATCTTTGCCCGCAATGGAATCCCGCAAGAAGTCGGGTCAGACAATGGCCCACCGTTCTCGTCGCAAGAGTTCGCGGCGTTTGCAGCGTCATACGGCTTTAACCACAGGACCAACAATCCACACTACGCTCAATCGAACGGAGAGGCGGAGATGATGGTGCGTACTATCAAGGACCTGTTTCGCAAGTCAAAGGATGCTTATCTGGCTCTGCTCAGCTATAGGATACTCCAGGAGTCAACGGCTTTAGTCCAGCCCAGCTGTTGATGGGACGTCAACTCAGAACCAGAGTCCCAAAGCAAGGCTCCCAGCTATGTCCCAACTGGCCCCCAATGAAAGAAGTCGTCACCAAGGATGCGACTTACAAGCCCTCACCTCATAGGCCGACAACTACAACAGGCATCATGGAGCTCGAGACTTACTGCCACTCCAAACAGGACAGCGTGTCTGGGTGCGACCTGATCCTCAGGCTACGGTCCTCAGTCCGGGGCAAAGACCAAGAAGCTACGTGGTCGAAACGGCGCGAGGTGGCACCCTACAGCGCAACCGGCGTCACCTAGTGCCTTTTGGGCCTACAGCCTCCGGAGAGAAACCACCACCACTGCAGCAAGTTCGCTGTCAGGAGCCTCGGCCTGCCAACATCGTGGAATCAACGGTCCCCCTCGCACAGTCTGTGCAACAGTCCCCTGCAGCCAGGGACCGCAGTGACGGTGTGACACGAACACGTTACGGCCGGCCTATTGTTCCGCCGCGCCGTTTGAAGTTGTGAAACTTCGGACGTGTTTGGCTTCCTGAATCTCTCCCGTCTAACCTCCAATGCTTCAAAGGGGGGAGATGTAGAGGTCGCCACAGTTCAGCCCCGTTTGTTAGGCTGCCACCAGAGTGTGGCGCCCCCTGTGACCTGTGTCTGTCTCTCTATATATGTTCGGTCCCAATAAAGAAGGGGCATTCCCTTTTCATCTAAGCAAGAGGCCGTACGTTTCGGTCCGTCCCTGCGTGCTCGTGCCCCGCGCGGCACCAACCACGCGACAGCCAGAATGAAATGCCAGGACCTTTCAAGCCCGTCTTGCAGATTTGGGTGACATGCTCATTGGATGCACATCAAATGAAAGAGACATGAAACATTATTTATTCTAATGCAATGTTCATTCTCTTTGGTAAGGAAACACTTGAAATCTCTCAGGAGTATGTTTTCCCCAATAAGTGAAAGAAAAGCAGCTAAGCATCTGTCCTGTCCATTTCACCCCTCTTCCTTCTTACAATTTTTCCATCCATCACAACGTTCACTATTCAAAGGGATGCCACTGAAAGCCTTTTTCTCGGAAGAAATCCACTATAAAAACTGCGAAGAAGTGAAATCCCAGGCAAGTAACTGTAAAAACAAATACTTATGAGAGGCTGCAAAAAACAAGGAATGAAGCTGGCAAGACTAAAATGAACCTTTCAGAAACAAAACATTTAAGCCAGTGAAACAAGGGCAGATATATTTCCTCTGTATACAGTGACTATACTGGGTGCTTCTGCAACATTACGAACTAAAAAAGCACTTATCCTTGAGCAAAATCCTTGAGCAAAATCCTTGAGCAAAATCCTTGAGCAAAATCCTTGAGCAAAATCCTTGAAGCAAAATCCTTGAGCTGCATTACCAAAACATGCAGACATTATTTGCATGAAACTTTCAAATGCATAATCAACTAATTCACAAACATTTATCAGGTTTTTAGGTAATAACTTAGACATATTGCAATTCATAAATTGTGACCGGGGGGAGATCGGAAAGTTGGATCCACTTGGAACCAATTGTCAAGATGATACTAGTTTTGACACTATTTACTTCCCAAAGTTCATGAATACATTGACAGTCGTTTCTTTGTGCTGCAGAGTATAAAGCGTTTCCTTAGAATTTTGTAACGGCACTACAAGTTTGATGGTGCATTTTTTGAAAATGACGTCCACACAACTATTTTATTGGATGTGCCTTTCAGTCTCATCAGCTACAATTTATTAATTGCAGCGTGCTGCAAGGTACTAGATAAAGCAATTGTGCAAATTTCTTAGTCAATTGCACTTTTAGATTTCTTCTGTATTGTATATCTGTTCAAGAAGACCAGTTTAAGGACTCGAGTTGTAGTGTTATCTTATACAGACATTTTTTTGATTGCGGAAATAATTTGTAGTAACAGCTGGTATAATTAAATACGACATGTTATTACAGTTCTTTCCATTCTGAAATTTTGTTCAGAAAATGTATTTTTACTGTCTTTTGGCGGATAAGTCTCCAGGTCAAGCTTTTACCAGCCTTTGCGGTGCAATTTTCACAACTTTAGCTAAAAATGAAATCGGCTGTGTTACCACAATTCATACTCTGCTCCACTGTCACTGTTATGTGGTTCAACACAGAATTTAAAGCATTCAAAATGCAAGAGTGCAATGCCGTACAATGACAAGATTATGCAAGACTTGGAAGAATGTATTTGGTATATAACACAAATACTTTAATAGGATCCACAGTTCTAATGATTCATAAAAACAAGACAGAATCCACATATGTGTGTGAATCGGTGGCAAGTGAAGATTTTATCGAAATGTCTACACTTCTCTGTAGCTTAATGCACCTCCTCCAATGTACTTGCCCCATTTTGTTTACTATTTCCATACTCTGCTATTTCTTTTCCAGCCTTTCTTCACTTCTCTGTAGCCAAGCTCTTCAATTTGTATCGCATACTGCACTTCTTGCCTGTTGTTCTGCTCTATTATGTGAGCAACCATCACTTCTAATGGCACATATTCACCCATTCTGGGGGATTAGTCAAGAATGCTCAGAACCCAGTGGCACAAGACCAGATGCTCAAGTCTGTTTGGCTGCAGCAAATAGTTAGTGGCATATACCCAGTAGCACAAGTTGTATACATGGCAAGCCAGCATCCACCAATGTAGGAGGAAGACACAGAAACCTTCGTTTAAAAAAATTTCGACACGAACTCATTATCACAGTGCGAAGGCTGCAAGAATCTAGGCCAGAGCCCACCTCAAATGTCCGTACCTCAAACCCACCCCATGCACATCTACTTCGGTTTTGTAGCAGTTTCTTGGTTGATCCGGTCTGGTGAAAAGCAAATCCCAGAAAAGCAATCTGTTGTACTTTTTTTCAGTGTACATCATCATCATCATCATCATCATCATCATCATCATCATCAACCTGGTTACGCCCACTGCAGGGCAAAGGCATCTCCCATACTTCTCCAACAACCCGGGTCATGTACTAATTGTGCCCATGCCGTCCCTGCAAACTTCTTAATCTCATCCGCTCACCTAACTTTCTGCCGCCCCCTGCTACGCTTCCCTTCCCTTGGAATCCAGTCCGTAACCCTTAAAGACCATCGGTTATCTTCCCTCCTCATTACATGTCCTGCCCATGCCCATTTCTTTTTCTTGATTTCAACTAAGATGTCATTAACTCGCGTTTGTTCCCTCACCCAATCGGCTCTTTTCTTATCCCTTAACGTTACACCTATCATTCTTTTTTCCATAGCTCGTTGCATCTTCCTTAATTTGAGTAGAACCCTTTTCGTAAGCCTCCAGGTTTCTGCCCCGTAGGTGAGTACTGGTAAGACACAGCTATTATACACTTTTCTCTTGAGGGATAATGGCAACCTGCTGTTCATGATCTGAGAATGCCTGCCAAACCCACCCCAGCCCATTCTTGTTCTTCTGATTGTTTCCGTCTCATGATCCGGATCCGCCGTCACTACCTGTCCTAAGTAGATGTATTACCTTACGACTTCCACTGCCTCACTGCCTATTGTAAATTGCTGTTCTCTTCCGGGACTGTTAAACATTACTTTAGTTTTCTGCAGATAAATTTTTAGACCCACTCTTCTGCTTTGGCTCTCCAGGTCAGTGAGCATGCATTGCTATTGGGCCCCTGAGTTACTAAGCAAGGCAATATCATCAGCGAATCGCAAGTTACTAAGGTATTCTCCATTAACTCTTATCCCCAATTCTTTCAAATCCAGGTCTCTGAATACCTCCTGTAAGCACGCTGTGAATAGCATTGGAGAGATCATATCTCCCTGCCTGACGCCTTTCTTTGTAGGGATTTTGCTGCTTTCTTTATGGAGGACTACGATGGCTGTGGAGCCGATATAGACATTGTTCAGTATATTTACATACGGCTCGTCTATACCCTGATTCCGCAATGCCTCCATGACTGCTGAGGTTTCGACTGAATCAAACGCTTTCTCGTAATCAATGAAAGCTATATATAAGGGTTGGTTATATTCCGCACATTTCTCTATCACCTGAGTGATAGTGTGAATATGATCTATTGTTGAGTAGCCTTTACGGAATCCTCCCTGGTCCTTTGCTTGACAGAAATCTAAGGTGTTCATCATTCTATTTGCGATGACCTTAGTAAATACTTTGTAGGCAACAGACAGTAAGCTGATCGGTCTATAATTTTTCAAGTCTTTGGCGTCTTTTTTCTTATGGGTTAGGATTATGTTAGCGTTCTTCCAAGATTCCGGTACGTTCGAGGTCATGAGGCATTGCGTATACAGGGTGGCCAGTTTCTCTAGAACAATCTGCCCACCATCCTTCAACAAATCTGCTGTTACCTGATCCTCCCCAGCTGCCTTCCCCCTTTGCATATCTCCCAAGGCTTTCTTTACTTCTTCCGGCGTTAGCTGTGGGATTTCGAATTCTTCTAGACTATTTTCTCTTCCATTATCGTCGTGGGTGCCACTGGTACTGTATAAATCTCGATAGAACTTCTCAGCCGCTTGAATTATCTCATCCATATTAGTAATAATATTGCCGGCTTTGTCTCTTAACGCATACATCTGATTCTTGCCAATTCCTAGTTTCTTCTTTACTGTTTTTAGGCTTCCTCCGTTCCTGAGAGCATGTTCAATTCTATTCATATTATACTTCCTTATGTCAGCTGTCTTACGCTTGTCGATTAACTTCGAAAGTTCTGCCAGTACTATTCTTGCTGTAGGGTTAGAGGCATTCATACATTGCCGTTTCTTGATCAGATCTTTCGTCTCCTGCGGTAGCTTACTGGCATCCTGTCTAACGGAGTTACCACCGACTTCCATTGCACACTCCTTAATGATGCCCACAAGATTGTCGTTCATTGCGTCAACACTAAGGTCCTCTTCCTGAGTTAAAGCCGAATACCTGTTCTGTAGCTTGATCTGGAATTCCTCTATTTTCCCTCTTACCGCTAATTCATTGATCGGCTTCTTATGTACCAGTTTCTTCCTCTCCCTCCTCAGGTCTAGGCTAATTCGAGTTCTTACCATCCTGTGATCACTACAGCGCACCTTGCCGAGCACGTCCACATCTTTTATGATGCCAGGGTTAGCGCAGAGTATGAAGTCTATTTCGTTTCTAGTCTCGCCGTTCGGGCTCCTCCACGTCCACTTTCGGCTATCCCGCTTGCGGAGAAGGTATACATTATCCTCATATTATTCTGTTCCGCAAACTCTACTAATAACTCTCCCCTGCTATTCCTAGTGCCTATGCCATATTCCCCCATTGCCTTGTCTCCAGCCTGCTTCTTGCCTACCTTGGCATTGAAGTCGCCTATCAGTATAGTGTATTTTGTTTTCACTGTACCCAACGCCGCTTCCACGTCTTCATAGAAGCTTTCGAATTCCTGGTCATCATGACTGGATGTAGGGGCGTAGACCTGCACAAGCTTAATTTTGTACCTCTTATTAAGTTTCACAAGAAGACATGTCACCCTCTCGTTAACGCTATAGAATTCCTGTATGTTACCAGCTATATTCTTCTTAATCAGGAATCCGACTCCTTGTTCTCGTCTCTCCGCTAAGCCCCTCCAATAGCACTCCAATAGCACTGCTAGACTCGCCTCACTAGATAACGTTCTAGCGTTAATCGTTGCCAGGTTCATATTCCAATGGCGGGCTGTCCGGAGCCAGTGATTCTTAGCACTCTCTGCTGCGTCGCAGGTCTGATCGCCGCCGTGGTCAGTTGCTTCGCAGCTGTTGGGGACCGAAGGCCGGGGTTTGATTGTTTTGTTCATATAGGAAGTTGTGGCCAACTACTGCACCCGGGTGGCCAATCCTGCTCTGGTAAGGGAGTGCGTTACCGGTTCTGGTCTTCGGGATCAGGCCACACTCCAGGCCTGTTTATGCAATTTGATCAACACGAGGATTTTTTCTTTAATCCGGTGGAAAATTGCCGGCACCGGGATTCGAACCACGGACTTCTTGCACGCGAGGCGGGTGTTCTACCTCTACGCCACCACTGCACCTCAGTTTACAAAAAATGCTAAACCCTACGTATGAGTCAATGCAACAAACTCAAGGTTACTTACAAAGAAAATAAAGTTGGGGATGCGACACAGCATTGACATAATTATAAAGTAAAAACCAAGTCCTTCTGGCTGTATCAACAAGCAAAGTATATTTACACTGACAAATTACAAGTACAATGGAATACCAGAGAACGTCACATTTCTCCCTTCAGCTAAAAGCGCACTTTTTCAAGCTTCAACGAGCTTTTCTATAAGCCTGTAAGAATTTCGGGACATTTTTATGCAAGTAGCAGCATTGTAATACTTGAGACACCAGCATAACAGGTTTCCATGCTTAACACTGCATAAATTACAAGGAACCAAGATAAAGAAATGTATGACACAAAACACCTAGGTTGTGTACAAGAGCAGCATGACAACAAATTAGTCTTTATATGGTAGCTTCACTAACTTTACACTCTCAATAGGCCAACAGTCTCTAGAGGAGAGCTTGTTCACAACAGCAATATCAAGTCTTTTTGAATGCAGTGGCTTGGTATAAAGTGTTTGCACGTCGCAAAACTTTCTACCACTTATGCGTGGATACCCATCGGATTTCCTGTGAGCTAAAGCTTCAATGACTATTATGTCATTGTTTACCTGACAGCAGCTGTCTTTAACGTTTGTGCTCAAAGTGAACGTTGGAAACCTGACTACCCTATAGTTTGGGGACTTGCAGTCTGGTGGAATGCTACCGTCATCATGGCTGCCCAAAAGCACAAAACCGTCTTGTCAATTGTTTGCAAGCTTTCTCAAGCTGGTGTGCACGCCTTTCTTCTAGCCTCTTGTGGATCTGGCTGAGTGCACAGCCATGTTTCCGAAGAAGGTTGTTCATTACCTGCATATTGTCCTCAAATGGAAATGCAGAGAATGACTCAACTGTGCCATAAAGACTGGAATCTGAAGCAAGGTGCAACAAGCAGTGAACGTTGTACGAGACATCTTGTTCCCCATAGGGACTAGAAAAACCTTTCACGAAGTGTTTTAGAAGAGTTTCTGCATAGCCAGCGTGTTTCTGGCAGCTCGAAGGAGTACTTAGAATGGCGGCTGCCACATGCAATGTCAAGAAATTTGAAAACACATCCTCTGGCAATGTCTTTCTTAAGATTAGTGGGCCAGAGTAAAGAAGAAGGGTTCGGTATTCTGTAGCGTTCCAACGATCCTTTTCTTCAAGCGCCTTTGGTTTTCTGACGAACTCCACTGGAACATGCTCTTATAGAGCAGCACGTTTTGCAGATATATCTTTTCGATCTGCAGGACGAAGTCTCACTCTCAGTAGCCCTGCAAGCCAAAAGTGCACAAGTTTCCGTACAGCTCCAAGGTAGACCAAATGCATTGGATCCAACGGCACACTGCTGATACAGTCAAGAGGAAGCTGTGTAAGCACAGATGCACCCTGATGGTGTTCTGGGTCAGTCTGGCTCCGAAATGACTGATCAGTCCTCAGCGAAGAAACTTCAGTGGGAAAAAACATCTCTCCTAAACTGCCTTCAGCTGTACACTTTGGGCAAACCGAGTAAATGCTATATCCTTTTGTCTTGGAGATGAAGGCACGGGCTGGAGCATCGCAAATAAAGTTCTTTATTTCAACTTTAAATGATTTGCCAGATACTGATATTCCTTTCTCAAATAATGCTTTCATCTCATCAAGAAAAGGCTGAAGGAATGCATCAGCGCAGTCGGGCTTTCCAGAGCCTGCGAATGCACCAGCTATGAAAGGACCAAGGGCATTACCAGGCATACCATCTAGATGCGCAAGGCACTGAATTGGCCATAACTGCAGCCTTGAGCTTTTAGCTAGTGGCAACCCATCAATGTTGACAGACAAGCTAACCACCACCGACCCACGTTGAGAATCATGCAAGACGTCTCTTAATACTTTCTCGACACCAAAGTGGTAGCACTGATCAGGAGGACATACAAGAATTCCAGAAGCACTTGCAGATGTGCGAGGTGTTTTCAGCAGTGTTCTAGCATCCTTTGGCAAGTTGCAAAAACAATGATGAGATTTCAGGAGAGCCAAAAAAGAATTCAGCGACGAATGAGGGATGTTGTCTTTGAGAGCCCATTTCGGCAGCTCAGAAGCAAATTCACCACTTGCACTCATGTCCTTTTCAACCATACTGAACATGGATGGCTCACATACATCTGCATCGACTGCATGTGTGCTTGCTACATCTATGTCGCTGTATTCACTTGTACTTGGCTCTTCCAAAGGTAACACGAGCTGAAAATTAGTACCACGCGAAGAGCCCGAAGTGCTGCATCACACGTGCCACTCGCCAATCTTAAGCTATCATCAGGTGTCTCGCACTCATCAAACAGAGATCCGGCAACGTGACAGATATGGCGAAAAGCCACCTTACGTGCTTCCTGTGAGTACTGAGATGTCTCCGGATTGGCGACTTGCGACTCTTCAGAAATAGTTTCGCCCCGTCTTTCGAAAATGGCATCGACTTCTGTTTTTGCTCTATTTCGAACACTGCGCTTATTACCGACTTTCGGCATGGCAGAAAACTCAAACCTCGATCTAAAGCAGCTTACACGATACAAGAGTGCTTAAGACATGGAAAAGCAAATCCAAAATTGGGGACGTCAAAACGGAAAACAGCACAACAAAGCGCGCCAACTGCAGATATTGAAGTCCAGCTGTGCACCAGACCTGCAGACCACGCGAAGCGCTCATTAGCGACAGGTTAACGAAAGTAAATTATTTAAATTAGCTGCACGTTAAGCAAATTTAAAAAAGAAAAATACCGGCGAACATACCTTCAGCTTTCCAACGATTGGTTACCGGACACCGCAGGTGCAGCACGCCAAATGTGCGCGCTCCGGAATGTCGTACGTTAACTCCTACAGCAAAAGGCACATCAATGAAGACGAGAGAAAACAACGAAAATATAAACCGGCGAACATACCTTGCGCAGCCGCGCCCGTTACGTGCGTTATGCACCAGCTCCTGGTGCATAACGCGCGAGGAGATAGAGGAGCACCAGGAGGAGCAAAACAGGAGCACTCATTAACGGCGCGATAAAAAATAAAATGCCGACCACACGTTTTGACAGCCTAGTACAGTTGGCACTCAGCACACGCTGCAGACGTCGTGCGCCCGGCGAGCACGTCCCAAGCGGCTAGGCGCAAAAGGTAGGGCACGAAACAGTCCCTGAAATTATCAACCGCTTTGACGGTACACGAAATTGTAGGAAACTGGCGCGTCAGGGCAATTTGTATTCATATCGGGAGGCTCATGTCAGCGATCGCCGCGACCTCTTCCAAGGCCTAATGAAAATGTTGCTGATTTGACTTCGCAGAAATGCGCAATAATAGTCCGTAGGTAATTGTAATTTCGATGTTTTTTTAACATTTCTTATCAAATTATTGAAATAGGTTCAATGACTGATGTACGTATACGTACCGGATGGGGCATCAAAAAAAGTTCCGGTGCGTTGCGGTTCCGTTTTTTGTTTCAACCAATCATCGTTTTAACCAAGTTATAATGCTATAAACGTATTGCAGTGAAAAGAAGTCAGCTTGTTCTGTCTAGTTTCACAATGGCAGAACCATATTATGCCGTATGACACCAAAAACATCTCCACGCCCCAGTGAGGGCTCCCCACCGTGTAACAAAACTCATCTCGAAGGCTCTGCATTTGCAGACTGCAAGCATTTGTTTAAAGCGAAAAACATCATGGAGGCCATATTTTATTGTAAATAGAGCACGGTTTGCTTCAAATGCAAATCTCACAGGCCACGTTTTTTTTTTTTTGCATTATGCAGGCGCCGAAAGCAATCACAATAGATAAAAATTCAAGAAAAGTAAGTCATGGCCGTCATATTTTAATATGCCAGCCGCGATAAAAAGGCAATGTGTTTTTGGGTACTACGCCGTTTCTACAGGCGAGGAAAATGAATTGCAGGAGCCGGAAACGCGCACATTTGTTAATTTCGTGCTTTAATCTCAGATGCAGATGTTTGTTGCGCATGTTCTATTTTATTTAAAATGTTGGTTAAAGTAAGACGTGCTAACTACCAGATAGATGCATAACGTGATAGGAGACTGAATGCGGCGTTGTCCACGACAAAAGCATGATCCAAGAGACCGCTTTAACTGCATTTCGAAGATTACATACATATTTCAGCCTTATGCGTGGCATACCATGCACGTCTAAAATACAAGCTTTATATAAAACTTCGCGCAGTGTAAGTCAGAAGTACTGTTTTTAGAGATGTTCTATGCACATGAAAATTTTTGTCCACAGTGCGTCTAATGAAGGAACAACATGGATGTTCAATAGACATCCAAAACATTGATGCCATTGTACGTTCCTTAGAAGTATGCAAAAGGATGCCCATAGCACATCCAATTTATTGCTGGATGTTTGGATCAATCCGGTACATCTGCTGGATGTTTGTGATAATCTGGGGTGGAGCCCGTCCTCGAGCCGAGCGAAGAAATTTTGATTAAACATGCTGCTGTAAGATCCATGCCAATGAAATTCTCGAAGTAAACGCTCTTGGAAAGCCTAACGGACGCAGAAAAACAACATCTGTGAAGTCACAGAAAGAACAGCGCACCGGACACAAAGGAGGAACCACACACACACTGCGCTAACAACTTGAAGCACTGTTCTTTCTGTGATAACGAACCAACTAGCTCGTCAGTCAATCCTTGCAAACATTCAAGCTGTTTTTTTAGGCAAGCAGCGCCAATATAGCTGCGAACGTGTGCCGCCGAAAGCTTGCTTTGTGGCAGAAGCGATGCATGAAGCAATGATGGTGCAGATTTAGGGTGTCGCTGGCATCAAGACAATGCGCTGCCGTTGAGGGAAGGAATATAATGAAAATGAACAGCTTGGTAGCTGCTCACGGAGCTGTGTCGATGCTGACGGTACCATCGTGACGAAATATGGGGCGGCGATATTGACGGCCGAGACGTTTTTTTAAAGCTTTAGTGGCCACAAACTTGCGATTTCGCCGTGGCCATGCTCGAAGGAGGCACATGACGTCACACCGCGTTCCTCGTCACACCGTGTTCTTCGTCGTTGCGTTCGCCTCCACTCGCTTCGCCAGATGCGTCGCAAGCCTGATAACATGTCGGAGGATTGAAAAGGACAGCTCGGGTGCGCCGCAACCTCAGTTGAGGCGGCAGTATGGACGGTGACAATTCTGATAAGGAGGCGTGGAATCGACATCGGAATGAGATAAAGAGGAATCGAATCGCGCAGGAAACAGACGAACAGCGCGCCGAACGACTGGCTAAACGCCGCAACATAGCTAGACAACCATTCTAAGCTGGACTTGCAGTCAAGATTAACTAAGGCTAACCATGCTATGCCTTAGCTTTCGCTACGTATATCCTGACATAGCCGAGCTAAGCCACTGCCAATTTTTTTCACCTTTCTTTTTCTTTTTCGGCGAAGCCGTTAAGAGGAAGCTTTAGCTCGGGCCTAACTCCGATGACGTGGCCTATTCAAATAGATTTAAAACAACGCAGAAACGCTTTTCTGAGATAATCCCTGGACCAATTTTCACGAAATTTGTTGGATTTGAGAGAAAATTAAATTATAGCGACTGTTAGAAGTGGAATTTCTATTAGGGCCTGTATTTGGTCAAAGAATTAATTCGAAAGTGTGAAACAAATAGAAGCACAAAGTTTACAAATAGATAGCTCAGCATGAACAGCAGCTATCGTGGTTCTGTAAACGGCATCCATTAGATCATTCCTCATCATCATCAGCTCGTTTTATGTCCACTGCGGGACGAAGGCATCTCTCTGCGGTCCCTAATTACCCCAGTCCTGCGCCAAACGATTCCAACTAGCTCCTGCGAATTTCCTAATTTCATCGCTCCACCTTGTCTTCTGCCGTCCTAGACTGCGTTTCCCTTCTCCTGGTACCCATTCTGTTACCCTAATTGTCCAAGGGTTATCTAAATGGCGCATTACATGACCTGCCCAACTTCATTATTTTTCTCCTAATCTCAATTAGAATATCGGTTATACCCGTTTGCTCTCTGATCCACAACGCTTTCTTTCTGCCTCTAAACGTTATGCCTAGCAATATTCATCCCATCGCTCTTTACGCGGTCTTTAACTTAGTCTCAAGCTTCTTTGTCAGTCTTCAAGTCACTGCCCCCCCCCCCCAGCACTGGTAAAATGCACTGATTGTACACTTTCTTTTCCTTAGATTATTCAAAGTGTACAAATTTGATATGTCGATTTATATCTTACGTGTATTCGTTACGTTGTGTACAAGGGTTCTGCAAAATCTGTATTTCCATTTTACTAAATTTTTTAGATTCATGTGTAACATATCAAATTTGTCCGCTTTATAGCACTATTGGATTCAATGCCCATAACTGTGATATCATTTTTATCGGAGAGGTACAGAGTTGTAAACTTGATAGTCTCGTTTTTTTGAAAATTTGCGATTTTTGCCAATTTCTAATAAAAAATTACGAATAAATCAAAAATTCGAAACCAACAGTCACTAGAGGTTCAGTTTTTCTTTTAAGTGCAACAAACCTCGTGAAATTTTCTGCGCACAAGAAAACATACACACGCTTTCCTACGTCCTTAATGTAAGCTACATCGTGTTTTCCTATAGGTTCGAAGGCGTAAATACTTAAAATAGAGAAATAAAGTGTGCTTTTCTCAACTTATTTTTGGCGCCGCTAGGTGGCGTCACGTCGCAGAAGCGTGCGTCTTCTAGACGGCTAGAAACTCGTTCCATTAAGGCCGACCCACACGACGGACCAAGTGCGCGAGCCACTCGGTCACGTGATGTGACGTCACGGCCCGGCGCACAGCACATCCACACGGCAGACCGCCCTCGCAGACGGCAGAGCAGGCCAACCAGCTACACTCTCTGCCAGAGTGTTATCATTGTTATCATTCCGGCTCGACTCCCACAAAGGCGGGAACTGCTCAACGAGGTATACAAAATGAAAAAAACCTCCTCGTCACTCCAAGAGGACACGGTACTTAAAAAATATATCTGCTGCACGCACGTGTGGGCGAAACGGCGGACATGAAACGACTGGCTTGACTGGCTTTTGCTTAGCCGAAAACTAGATTGAATTTGGCTGAAGACACTCTGTTGCCGGACAACATTCGTTGGCTACGCCAAAATCGCTGCAGTTTGCATGCGGTCTGCCGCCAAAACGTAAGCGGGAAAAGCCTCGGCGATTTGTTGGACCGCGAGGGCCGTGGTCTTGCGCGGGCCAGCGGCGGTACGCACGAACTGGTGACGTCCTATCACGTGATCCGTGGACCGCGGTCCAAAAGATCAACTTGGTCCGCCGTGTGGATCGGCCTTTATACGGCCTCGAAGCTGCCTCGGCTGTCTAGTTAGCTGTCTATGTAGACTGTCTCCGATGCTTGTCAGAATTGGAACACACCCATATACCGCCATTCCCATGACGGCAAAGGGCCCCTTAGGAAACTCCCATAGGCGGTGGCGCCAGATTTGCCTCTGGTATTATAGTGGGAAACTCTATGACGCACGCTATGCACGCACGTAGGCTTATGCGGGCTTGAATTTAATTATATATAATTATTTGTGCTGAAACAAACATTTTATTTCATTCTTCTTATTATTATTACCATTGCAATAAAATTGTTACGCTGAGCCTTTAGGTTGTTTAGAGTGCGATGCATCCCTTCTTTGCCAATGAACAGTGAAGTACAGACCCCGGCATGACGTTGACAGTAGTCCATATTGTCACAGTGACCACGTGAGGAAAGTTGCTGGCGACGTCGCCACCCATAATTTGTTATTGCTACTCTAAGCTCTTCTCAGGGCAACACTGGTCACTTTGATTCCGTACGTGTTGAATTTGCTCAGTCAGCGATTATTATCCCATGCATATTAATGTACCGTTAGACAATATAACAATCCGACCTGCATGACGCAACATGAAACGAACTCGAGGTAGACACTTTATTTTGTGCTTTTTGAGTCTGGCTTAAGACTTTTGTAACAATGTATGCGAAAAACGTCACAGGTGCACACTGTGAATAGCCGCGCACTGTCTTGTCAACTTACAATCTGCTGTGAGCAAAGCGCTTGTCACTCGATGGAGCAGATTTCTCGGTGTTATCGTCCTCGTCATAGGGACGCTGCAGATAATTCTTGATCTCCTCGAACATATTCCTGTAGTCTCTGGCATCTAGCCTAGCAGACAGTTCAACCTTGTCCCCTGCATAGAGCCTGCGATGCCAAAGGACGAGGTTCCACAGCGCCCGTTGGCCCATCGTGCGCTCCCAGTTGTTGTAGTTGTGCGCGAACGTGCAGCTGCCTTTGTAGATGCAGCTCGTCTTGGCCGGATCCCACTCGAACATCGCCTGGGTGTTGACGTGCCCGAGGCGCAGAAGCGCCGCCAGGCGACCAGAGAAATGCACGTCGTCCTGCAGACAGAAGCCCATCGCAGGAGTTGAGGGACGGACCGCCGCGCAGGACGTGTCATGAGTTGGCGGTGGAAATGTGACTATCGTTTATGTTGATGTTTTCTAGCATGTTGTCCGCGACTTAATTAAGAATTATCATTGTTTCTGGCACGGAAAGTTACAAAAATGCAGAAAGCCACCCAAACTGGTGATGAAACCTTGATGCTGCAGATGCGTGCAGTAAAAGAATTGTTGTACGTGTAGCATACTTGTCTTTATTTATTTAGTTACGTACTCTCAAGGCCCGAGGGCATTGCAGAGATGAGTGGTGAGTACACATGTAGTCGTTGGCAATCTTCTTGAAGTCAGTGGTGTTCCAGAAGGCAGCGATGGAGGCCGACTTTCCATTATGTAGGCATTAGCGCTTTCTGCTATGCGTATTACGGAATGAAAAAAAAAAGGTCACCCTAACCAGCGGCGCTGCCTTCACGGCAACGAGTGGAGTGGCAGAGCCACTCCCCTTCCCGACGGCCCTTCACGATCCTTACTTCCCCACGGGGCACGTGAGTGCTTTTGTACGAGCGCGAGCTTGCGAAAGAGTTCAGTGCCTCCTCCCTGGGAGGCAGAAAATGCCATCGACTAAATGGGCCGGAAATGGGTGCCAGCACTGGGTACGATGAAAGCACTACTGGCATATCCCACCACTTGCTACCATCGATGCGACGAGGAATGAGGTCGTCGATAGGTCGCTGCTGCCTATGCTAGACGCGTCTGCTAAGCGCACTTTTGTGCCTTGGGCGAGCTGCCGTTGTCTAAGCATCTTAAAAGAAAGACTTGGAAGCACGGCGTTGCGATCTGTCTCGTGCGGGTCGGACCGCGCTTCGCGGCTGCTTATTCCCACCAGTGCGGGCGTATAATCGCTATCGCGCTCACCTGTTCATGTCTCCAGTACGTCTTTAGCGTACGACTACATCCTCCCTGCAGATCGAAAAATTTCTACAAAAATTCCTTCCTGGAGTTCTCTGCGTTAACACTGTATGATTTGACACTCCGAGCAGGAAGTTTTACGCTGCAATGAAAAAACGGGTACCATAAAAATCGGTTGTCAATTCCTTCAACTATTTCAAGCGAAATGCATTCCTTTTAAAGAAAGAAATTATATTATTAAAAACTCTTTAGAAACACTTGAAAATGAGCCACTCAATCAAACGAAAAGAATTGGTAGAGATTACGATTTCACGTTGCCAATAAATGTGACGGCAAGACTAGAATGATTCTCACATGGTACTCTGCTACACGGTTATTGTTCATTGAAGACAGAGCAAAATCCACGCTTATGCTGATTTTGAGGACATTGTTTCAGTGTCTGCGACATCTAGAACGTCTACGTGCAACATGTGCATGCCCGCGTCCCTCTCGACACGACTACCATTGTGCTGCAGCGCCGCTTACGCGGCGGCAGGGAGGAAAGTTCCGCATTATTCTTGAGCTCGCCGCAGCTGTTGGTCACGCGGGAGGCCGGCGGGTGATGAGTGACGGGTTGCCACGGTGAGCAAGCAGAGTGGTTTGGAGGATGGGGCGGCGTAGGAATGAACCGAGAGGTAGCTGAATATGTGATTGACAGACTGAAACCCCCGGGCCAAAGTCTTAAACGCTAGATCGATCTTTGAGTTGGACCAGTGTTCACGTGTAGCTTTCGCGTGTTCGCGTGTTCGCGGTTAGATTTCGGTTCATCGTGGCAGGCTTGCAAGACCTCATGACGGAGGCACGTTGGGACGACAAGTAGGAGGTTGCTTCCGCTTGCAGAGATGTTCTTGTAGAGAACATCATTACGGAAGCAGAATGATGGCAAGCTTCTTGCAAATGTTTTGGGCGCGTTTGTAAGTCGGTCTTTTAAAATATCAATAAACGGAATCAGTTCACTGTCTTCCCGCTGCTTACAAGCAATCGTGGCCGTGTCTAGAACACCTATAAAAGCCATGTCTTCGTCATCTTCTGTGATTTCCTGCTCAATCGGTGACCTTGAAAGGTAGTCGGCGTCGGAGCGCTTTCGTCCAGACTTGTACATCATTTTCATATCGAATTTTTGAAGCCTTAGGCTCCAACGCGCTAGTCGACCGGGCGGATCCTTCAAGTTCGTCAGCCAGCAAAGTGAGTGATGATCGCTGACAACACTGAAGCAACTGCCATAGAGATATGGGCAAAAATTCATAGCTGCCCGTACCACCGCAAGACATTTCTTTTCTGTGGTTCACTAATTAGACTCTGCTTGCGTATGCAATGAATCTCTCGGCTGAGCCTTGCCACTGCACGAGCGCAGCGCCTAGACCTACGTTGCTAGCGTTAATATGAATCATGGTAGGAGCGTCCTTGTCAAAGTGAGCCAGTACAGGAGGTGTTTGTAGCAGCTATCTGAAATCATTAAACGCTGCTTATTCTTCTTCGCCCCATACGAAGGCAAGTTCTTCTCATCTAAGGCGCGTTAACGGTGAAGCTATATGTGAAAAATTGGCTAGAAATCTTCGGTAATACGAACACAGACCTAGGAAACGTCTCACGGCCTTCTTGCCCGTTTGCGTTGGAAACTTTGCAACGGCCGTGATATTATTTGTCGGGGTCAGGGGGCACGCCTTGATGACTCACAACATGACCTAAGAACTGGAGTTCCTCGAAACGAAAGTGACACTTTTCTGCTTTCAGTGTGAAGCCGGCGGACCGTATCCTTTGCAGAACCGCCAGCAGCCGTCTCAGGTGTCCCTCGAACGTTTCCGAAAAAACTATGACGTGAAGGCATGTCTGCCACTTCAGGCCTGACAGAACTATATCCATGAGACGCAAAAAGTTGCTGGGACTGAGCATAAACCTAAAGCCAGGACCTTGAATTCGTAAAGGCCATCAGGCGTTACGAAAGCAGTCTTTTCACTGTCTCTCTCGTCAACCTCGATTTGCCGATAGCCACTTTTGAGGCCCATCGACGAGAAGTAGCGGGCATGCCTGAGCCTGTAGAGAGAATCATCGATACGCGGTAATGGGTGTACGTCTTTCTTTGTCACCCGGTTCAGCTTACAGTAGTCGGCACAAAAACGTAGATTGCCGTCTTTCTTTTTGACCATCACTACCGGCGATGCCTACGGGCTTTTTGATGGTTGGATAACGTCGTCGTCGAGCATCTTCTTTACTTTCTTTTATTGCGACAGCGTGCCTTCTGGCATAAAGAATTATTTACACGTGTAGATACATGCCGGATTCTCGGAGGAAGTCCAGCAGTGTCGGGGGGTGGGTCTCCAAAATCCAACTGTCTACATCTGGTGGCCAACCTGAGGGTGGTCCACATCGAAGCAGGCGTTTCTGGCGGAGGACGTGTAGAGAGGGGCAAGTCCAGAGGAGGTGCCCAGCGTCCACCTCGGAGACAGGAGTGGGACAGAAGGGGCATGAATTGCTAACGAAGGCATGGTACTGTGCCGACTACGACCAGGTTACCGCAGGGGTAAGGGCCACACGGAGGCGTAACCTTCGTAGCAAGACCTCTTCCCCGCGCGCTATGCCGCCAGGGAGGTCGGTGCCACACAGTGGGAGAAGTGCTCGCATGGCGCGCTGAAGCTGTTCTTTTTCTGTGAAGACCCTTGTCTCCGGAGAGATGGGGGCTGATTGAAGTGAACGAGAAGTTTTGTTATGACTTGCTGCATCCACAAAGGCTTGTGTGGGATGTGCATTGTGACGTATCCATTTACACGTACTGTAACGGGTAATTGCTCAACTGTGTCTTGAATATCCTGTACCAAAAAAGCGGAATTCAGAACACGCCGCAGACAATGGATGGCAGCTGAGGAATCGCTGAAGATGTCAAGGTGCCCACTAGACGGCAAAAGGAGCGGACAGTGGATGGATATTGCGTCCCGGATTGCCAAGAGCTCCGCCATGTCGACGGCCAGGCAGGAGAGCAAGCATACCAGCAGGTTGCTATTTCTGCCAATATTTCCGGACAAGCGATAGCCGAAATTACGTGATCATCACTCACACTAGCGTCGACATACGCTACATGTCTGTGGGAAGAGCTCGCGCCCGTAGTTGATGAGCTTTTTGCTAATACGCTGGACTCACTAAGGTGGCCAACAGATCGTGTGTTTATGCGAGTCAGAGGCCGATTGTCCGTAACTTGCCGATAAAGCCACGGTGGTCGTGGCGGCCAGGAATCGCGGGGCATCACCATATCCCATATACTTCTCAAGAGCTGCGGCTTCAGAGATATCATGGCAATTTGCGGAACAAGCTTGGCGACACTGGTGAACCAGTCCGTGTAGCGTATTTAATTGCCTTTCGGCCTGCAGCACGTGAATGGGCGTAATTTCTGGGAGGCCCGTAATAACATGCATGGCTGCTCGATTGATAGATTCCATGTGGTCCCACTTTGCGCGTGTCATGTGGTGAAACTGGGCTTGGTATATCAACCTTGGCTGTAACACAGTACGTATGAGGAGGCGGGTGATGGTGGTTGTGGCACCACCTGACGTTTTAGAAATCCTGCGGATGAGTTGCAGCATTTGGGATACCTTCTGACGTGCTGTGTGAATCCAGGGGCCAGTGGAGCCGGAATCGTACCGGTCCAGGCGGAGGACTCGGAGTGAGCTAACGACTGGAATTCCGCTTCCGTGCAAAAAAAAAGAAAAAAAAAGACGGCAGGGGTGGTGTTAAACGCACGGCGAATATAAGTAGAGCCGTCTTTTGAGGCGACAACGTGGGTCCTACAAAAGACCACCTTTGATCTGTAAATGTAGGAGCGAGCTGTAACCTTGTGGCCTGAATTTGGAGAGAGGGGTGGACGGTCCAGACTGTGATGTCATTCGCATAAATGAGCGCGTGCAGGTCAGCAATGTCGCCCAATTGTCATTCCAATGGTAGGAGGCTAATGTAGCGAAGTATGGGGGCCAGCATTGACTGTTGCGGACACCGCGATGTGGCCGAAAGGATCCCACATTGTCTTTGTTGATGCGGGTGGCGAATTCACGAGATGCAAGAAAGGTGTGAATAAACTTGCATATTTGGGCGGGTAAGTGCATCCAGCGTAGCACTTCAACGAGGAAAGCATGGATGACCTGGTCGTATGCCTTGTGCACATCCATGCCGAGAATGGTCCTCACTCGGGTCGATCGACCACCAATCAAAACCATAGAGGATAAGTGACCTAGGCCATCATCTGCACCAAGGTGGGGGCGAAAGCCAACTTGCGACGAATGACCCCAGCGATGCACGTCTAGCCACCACTGGAGACGGTTAGTCACCATGCATTCCAACAATTTCCATAATGTACACATAAGAGAAATTGGTCGAAGATTTGATATGTTTTCATGAGGTTTGCCGGGCTTTGGGATGGCGATTATATTTACTTGCAGCCAGCGCTCCGGTACTTCTGGCAGTCATGCAGCGTTTAATGCGCTGAGAACAGCTTCCAAGGGGGCTCCTTCTAGGTTCTTAAACGCCTCATATGCCACGCCGCAAGGACCCGGGGCAATTTTCGATTTGGCTTGGTCTATTGCAGTGAGAAATTCAGCCACCGTGGACGGAGACTGCATCCCGGAGATAACATGAGCTGATGGGAGTGCCCCTGCATTCGGCGGAAGCGCAATTGCGGAGGAGACCACAGGCGATTGCGTATCATAACCGGGAACTAATACCTGCGCCATGCCAAATGCAAGGACCTCTGGGGTTTGGCCGGACGCGAGGCACGCGCTGGAACCCGGGTCAGGAGAGCGTCCACTAACTTCCATTGCTCGGAACGTTCTCCAAATTCAGGTGGTGCTCCTTGTTGGACCTAGCGAGGAACACCACGCCAACCAGCGCCGACGTGAGAGGCGGCGTTCGTGACGTCTAGCTGCGGCTGTCAGCTGGCGTTGGCGGTGGCGATAGAGTTGAGCCTCCACGGAATCTGGGTGTCGGCTGGCATGAACCTCTGCCTGGCGACGCTGTGCCCAAAGCTGTAGGAGTGGAAGACCTGGTGCCGGACGAAATTCCTCGACCGATGACGTTAAAGTGGCGGTTTTGACCTCCATTTGTAGCATTGGGATGGGGATGCATAGAGGGTCGAGAGCATCCCTTGCTAACGAAGCCCCCACGAAACGTGTCCCAGTCGATCACCCTATATTGGCGACGGAGGCGGTCGGTTTTCTGAGGGGCTAGGCCGAGCTGAATGGGATGATGATCACTCCTCCAGCAGTCCGGTTCCTGATGCCACATAAAGTTCTGATGGCCCAACCACTAGGCAAGGTCCGGTGAATATGGTGAATTCGTGGGTGGGTGCAGCGTCGTGTAGGCATGGATACGTCATTAATCGGACTAAAGTTGTTCTGGGTGAGAATATCAAGAATGAGACGTCCACGTTCACTGGACACAGAGTACCCCCACTCACGGTGAGGAGCACTGAAATCACAGGAGATGAGAATAGGACAGCCAGAATGATGCCGACGAAGCCAGGTAATCCACCCTAGACGAAGACGGGGTGCTTGTCCCGAATGGGGACGCACATAACACGACACAAGCACAATCGCACACTGAGAGAGTCAAGCACGCACGGCGATCTGGGATGGAAGGTTTTGCGTAGCTATTAAACCCCGAGATGCGAGGAAGAGAGTTCTGCTCCTGTAGGAGTAACGCCCAAGCTCGAAGTGAGCCCAAGTGAATGCGTTCTCGGAGCTCACCAACCTTGTTAGCAAGGGCCCGACGATTCCATTGGAATTACAGATGAAGGTGGGTTAGAGGCCATTGTGGCAGCCATCATAATAAGTGCTCTACAAGAGTGGCAGTTAGGGCCTGTAACTGTTGAACGACATAACGCAGAAGCGATGCCGGGTCGGAGGCAAGTTTAGGCACAGGTTCACGCATAGATGTAATGCCTGATGCCGGCACTGGTGGAGGACATTTATGAGGCGTTTGCGCCGCCGATGACCTATTTGTTGTCGACTAAGTGTTCGCAGTGACAAGGCGGTTGAGGCAATAGTTGAGTTTAGATGATTCCGTTGGCAGTCTTTCGATGCTGCGATTGATGCCATCGAATTCCTTTTGAAGTTCCTCCTGGGCCGTTGTTGTAGACGTACGGTGTCTGTGACGAGTGCGGCTAGTGACATCGCTGCAGGTTGCTTGAGGAGTAGGTACCCTCTTAGATGATGAAGGGTCATCGTCCTGGAAGGCTTCATCTTTTTCTGTTAGTGTAGCGAAGCGGTTGGATGACACCAACAGGTCCTGGGTATGTGGAGTAGGGCGAAAAGTGCGAACGCCGCGTTTACTTTTCTGAGCCTTACGCTTGGTTAGGCAAGCGCGATTCATCATTGAATGGCCATTGGATTTGCATAAACCACATTGGAAGGCTTGGGAGGTGTTTGGCTCATTTGTTTGCACCAGAGCCGGGTTAGGGCACGATGCACGCATGTGTCCTTGTTGTAGGCACTGGTAAAAGTATACTACGCTTGGGCGGTATGAATGAGGTCGAAGAACGCACCCATTGTAGATAAAGCGTTTGGGTGGGGTAGTGGGTCCTGAAACTGTTACCAAGCATGTGCGACCACGTCCTAGGTAACGGGCTAGCAGCACATGATGAATGTCACAAGTCAAAGTATCACGTAGGGTTTCCGGCGATTCGTCGGGATGGACCACGTACCGAGAGATGTCCATGCCAAAGAGCAGGTATGCTTGAACGGGCAAGACAACCATTAGGAAGGGTGATTGCTGCCAATGTGCACAGGGCACACACTTCCTCTAAGGACGGCACCCACACGGACACCGTGTTGGAGGCCCGGTGATATGTGTAGCCTGAGAAGCCCGTCGCGGTGACGCAGGAAGCGAGCGTCTTCTGAAGGGTCGTCGCAGGGATCTCTTCTATGTTGTAGCCTTCCCTTGGACGGATGGCAACTTTATACGACCCAAGGGGGCTGTCAGATGGGCGTACCGGAAGAGCGTCTGGATTGAGCAGACACGGACGCTTTTGGACAGGAGCAACTGATGAGGCAAGCGCGGGAGACGCGCCCGGGGATGCAGCGTTGCACGGAGACGCCGGTGTTCGCGGGTCGTCTACCTCGTCTTCCATCGTCTCTTCGTTGGTGGCGGTTACCGACTCAGCAGCAGGAATAGCCGCCTTAATATTCATAGCTAACTGCTGCCGCAGCCGCTCTTTCTTGCGTGGCGTTATTGCACCTTGGCGGTATAGCTGTCCAGGCGATGAGGCGGGTAAGCCTAAAGCATTCTGACTCATTTTAGGCGACGCTGTCTTGCCTCCGGGAGCATCCCGGGGACCGTCGATGGCTTGGTTGGGTGCCACAGGCGGACTGGCTAGGGTGTCTAGATAGTGAAGGTGTGATGACCGCGGCGCCCTTCCCATAGAGAGGGGTGATCCCCTTGCGCGTGACTGCCGCTAGGGCAATACAGAGCGCTGCGGCCCGGGGCGCCGTGTGCATTTCCGCGGAGACTGCGCAGAGAAGGCAGCGAGTCCGGCTAGACAGCGCCTGGGCGCCGGATGTTCACGGTGTGTTTTGCTGCAGATTGTTGCGTGTGCTGCTTATTTATAACTGCTGTGGGCTGACGAAGATGCCTTCAACTTCAAAGAAAAATACTCAGAGGTGGTGCTTCGTGCCAGGGTGCGATTCCGGTTATAAATCTTGTTCGGAAAAAGTGTCCCTTTTCCGTGCGCCGACTTGCCAAGAACTGTTTTTGAAGTGGGCGCATGCCATTCCAAGGGCCGACAAACCGCTACGTGTTTCAATACATTCCCCAAAGGCCCTCCTGAAGTAGTTAACCAAAAAGGTCGGCTTCAGATACCTGATGACGTCGCACCTGAGCCAAGACTGCCTTGGGCGCTCGTTTGGGATAGTACGGCAGGCAAGTGGTGCACATGATCACCCCACCCCGGCTCAGTTCATCCTTGTCATCAGGTACTTGTATATCTTTGGCTGTAAAAATAATTTTGCTGAACAGCTTCCTGTAATTTCAACATTTGCAGGTGCTTGAGCTTTTACAGTCTTGCAAAGAGCCCTAGAGGTGGAAGAGTGTCGCCAGGACTTCTGGACTCCCTTCTTTCTGCGGAAGAGGCACTCCTGGAAAATCAGAAACAAGATATGATGTATTACCCATGGAGGCTGTTGAAGTGGCCGTGGACCATGTGGACTATGTTGAAAAACAAAGCGATGCTCGCTTGGTATACTACATTGCAGGCTAAGTGGCCAGGAAGCGTGTGCTCTCAACTAGCTGTGCAGCATGCAGGGATGCCTGCCTTGTGCCGAGGGACTGTGTCCCAAAAGAACTCCCAGCTGATGCCTCCAAAGAGTGGGACTTGGGTGGGCTTCTCTATCCGTCGGAGTCATTGTATCGTCTGATTCAAGCTCTTGAAAGCAGGCTAACACATGAATTTAGCAGAAAGCGTCTGCATTCTAGAGCTGCCTTCAGCATACTCAAGAAAGCGAGTACAAATGTGCCACAAATTGGTTGTGTGGAGCATTGCCTGGCACTTACAGAATCGGTGGTCAGGTTTTTCTGCCTTACCAGAATCCACTTTCATTTGAAGAGCCTCAACCAGGAAATGGATGAGAAAAAAGGCAAAAGAACGAAGCCTTGCCTGATGTGAAACAAGCAGCAGAATTGGAAGTACATTCTGCTGTATGCAATAAAGTTTGCTCGTCCAGAAACATGTTGCTTTTGTTTATCTGGTTTTTGAATTGCAGTGAGAATGAAATGACTCCAGGACGTTGCACTACAAGGTATGTAATGGTTTAATGCTGATTTGGCAGGTGTAAACGAACTTAAACGCTTTCGTACGTAATAACGCCCACAACTAAAAAAAAAAAAACGGGTGGCGAAAATGAACATTCCGGGGGATCCTAGCAGTTATCGCGTTGACCTCGGAGAAGAATACGATTGCATATAAATCGCGCAAACAGCATTCTACGATAGATAAGCTCCCCGCTGATTTGGTGGCTTTAATAAGTAATTTCTAAGATGCGTGCTCGCTTTCTGCCAGCAGAAAACTCGGTTGTGTTACCCCGTATTCGAAAACCGCATGATAACCGTAGCGCAATACCATCTTTGCGATGTCTAAGGGACTGCAGTATCAGCTAAAATTTCTAAAGCTCAGTCAAATGCGTTTCCACTACAGCATTCCCTCTAAATACGCAGCGGACGGCCGCGCGTGCTGACGGCGCCCCTGACAGCAGCGCCGCCCCGCGGCATTCACGCGAACGGGGGTCAGGTTTTCCTGGCCGGTCATCACACCTCCCCTATCTAGACACCATAGACTGGCTACGAGGTGCAGCCAAAGGTGGCGGAATTTCACAGTTCCAAGGGAAAAAACACTTCAAACGCCGGAGCTGCACGAACGTATCATTTTGAAAAAAGGATATGTAGTTGGGAAAGAGAACAAGGAGTGCAAAATGGCCAGTCCAAATTTTGAACGCTCAAGAAATAACAAATATTGTCACTAGAGTTGAGGAAGAACTTGGCAAATGGCCAAGTAACGAGTGGGAATATAGTGAGCTTCTAAGTGTAATAACGACGAAAATACGAAAAGAGAAACAAATGTTCGTTAGAAAGGAAAAAAGAAACCGAAATGTTGGTGGAACAAGGAGATACGAGAAGCGATCGCTGAACGACAGAAAGTATCCGGAGAGTACAGGCAGGCAAAGAAAGCGCAGTTGACGCAGGATGAAGGAGCCAGTAAATGGGAAATGCACCGGGAAAAAGGTATATGGTTCAAATACTGGTTCAAGCAAAAATAAAAGGTGAAAGTGAACGTTGGTTGTCAGAAATATGTGAGAAAAAGAAGGCCGCACCTAGAATATTTTGGAACCACATAAAATTATTAGGCAGGAAGTCAACAACAATACAACGACATATCCTATAGAAACTAAAAAGGGAAGCGGCATTAAATTACATTCGAAAAATACTAGCCGAATCTTTTCAAGGCAATGAGGAGGTTGTACTTGAAGAAAAAAAAAGAGCATGAAAGAGAACCAGATGGAAAAGGAGCTGGTGCTGAGAAATTTCAACTGGAGGAAAGCCGAAGAGAAAGTGCTTAAGCGCACAGCCACAGGGCTAGACGAGGTTCACGTTAGGCTGATTAATGAACTAGGAACAAAAGGCAAGGAAGCTGTGGTGAAAGCAGTTGAAAAAACTTTAAAAGATAGACTAAGGCCAGACAGTTGACGACAAAGTAGAATTAATTTAACTTGTGCAGGTAAGGAGGAGAAAGATAGAATTCACTCCGATAGACCGTTGACCGTTACATCGCTAATATACAGGCTAGCAAAGCAAGGCAATCGAATTAAAGCTGCAAGCATGGGCAGAGAATAATGGTATTTTGGAAAAACTTCAGCATGGCTTCAGAATAGGTAGGTGTTTGGACCATAACTTATTTGTTCTTACTCAGTGTATTGAAATATCAAGAGTAGAAAGCAGAGCGTTATATGTGGCATTTTTAGACATTACAGGCGCGTATGACAACGTAGACTGCAACATTTTGTGGGATATTCTGAAAGTGGAAGGCTTAGGTGACGATTGACTGCAGCTTTTGAGAGAGATTTACCTAGAAAATACCGTTCGCGTTGAATAGAAAGGGATGAAGAGCGAGGAGTAAGAAGAAATCAACCAGGGACTGAGGCAGGGGCGCCCTTTATCCCCACAGCTGTTTATGGTGTACATGGTTGGGACAGAGAGGGCGCTAGGAGGAAGTAATATTGGGTTTTATCTCCCTTACGAACAGGCGGGTACAGTAGTAGAGCAGCAGCTTCCAGGTTCCTTTAAGGCGGACGACGTTGTGTTGCTAGCTAACAAGCAAAGTGATATGCAACGTCCGGCTAATATCTGTGGAGAGGAGGGTGAGAATTTAGGTTTGAAGTTTAGTGTTAAAAAATCATTTGTTATGGTATTCAATGAAAACAGTGAACAGACAGTGGCAATACAGGGCCGGGAAATACCTCGTATATAAGAATATAAATGCCTTGGTATATGAATAAATGAAGGCAATAGATATATGGAAACACAGGAAAAAACGATAAAAGTAAAGCGGAAGAGAATTGCGGCAGTAATGAAGCACAGAGCGCTATGGGTACACAATAGGTACGAGGTTCTCCGGGGCATGTGGAAAGGTGGAATGATTCCAGGACTTACCTTTAGAAATGCTGTTATTTGCTTGAAATCAGGGGTACAAGCAGGACTCGGTGGGAACCAAAGGTCAGTGGGTCGCCTCGCATTGGGCGCCCACGGGAAGACTACAAATGAAGCTGTGCAGGGTGATATGGGCTGGACTAGTTTTGACGTGAGGGAAGTTCGCAGTAAAATTGAATATGAAGAACGACTGAGGAATATGGAAGAAAGTAAATGGGCTTGGAGGGTGTTGAGGTATCTGTACAAGAAAAACATTGATTCACAGTGGAGAAAAAGAACTAGGAAGCTTACCAGCAAGAATGCGACTGTAGGGTAAGCAATACATCAAGAAAGAACGTCAAGTGGAAAGTCACAGAGGCTGAAATAATCTCATAGGTGGCGGCAATAGAAAATAAATCTGCCACGAGTCCACGAAACCTGCCACGAGTTTTGCCACTTAAGCAAAAACGAAATCAGGAAAGAAGCAATTTATGATAACTCCAAGGGAAGCTCACTACTTTTTGAAGCGACATCAGGAGGCCTTAGAACACCCACCGATAAAGGAAGATATAAGAAGGAAGAAGCAGCACGTCCTTGCTGCGGTAAAGCTAGCGAAATGATGCAGCAGATTTTATTACAATGTGAAGACATCTGGCCAGCGGATGATTTAGGCACCACTGGCCTCCTTGAAACCCTTGGGTTTAGCCAAACCAGGGGGAAAGTGTGTCCACAGTAGAGATTAGTAAGAAGCGATTGGAAGATTGGTGGAAGAAAAGTAGGGAAACGACACAAAAATGGAGACGTACAAAAGCAAAGTTCACAATAGGGGGTCAAGAAATTTCGTTGTGGGAGTTCACGGTGTTTTTTTTTTGTTTTAACCTATGTAAGACATTAAACAGTATAATAGCAAGAGCTTGGTGGCGCAACCCACCACCCCGTTCCAAAGGGGACGCTAATAACCAGTGGCGTAGCAACAGGGGGGGCCGGGGGGCCGTGGGCCCCGGGTGCAAGGGGCCAGTGTGGGGGGGGGGGGGTGTCATACACGTTTGAAGACACTCCTCTTTCCCCCGGCTACACCCGGGAGGGGAGGGGGGTGACAGAAGACCTATGGGCCCCGGGTGCCAGACGACCTAGCTACGCCACTGCTCATAACATCTATCCATCCATTCGACGCCAATTCACAGTGGAGGAAAACAACTAGGAAGCTTACTAGCAAGTATGCGGCCTGTAGGGTGAGCAATACAGCAACAAAGAACGTCAAGCGGAAAGTCAGAGAGGTTGAAATATTCTCATGGGTGGCGACGATTGAAAAGAAACCTGCTATCACTAACTACTTAAAGGGACCCTGAAACGATTTTGTACAAACGTACCGAGTCGTTAGAGCATGTCCTTGTGGTTATTAAGTGACGCATCTAAATGCTCCGCTTAAAGCGTGTAATTTATTATTAGGTTTTAGAAATGTATATCACTGCCGATCGCAGCACATCGCTCGACTGAATTTTAAGCCACCCCTACCCATTTTACGTCATTTACCCCTATGACGTTACTAGGGCGACCTATCCGATTGGCTGCCCAGGGCGCGTGATGAGTAATTTTCCCAACTTTAGGGTGAACAAATGTTGTTCGTAACAGTTGGAATGTTAGTTAATTTGTTTTTATAAAAAATGTAACAGATAGCGAATGCACAAGAACAATTTCTCACTGCTCTTAAGCACTTCCGGCACACAGCAAGCGTCGTCTACTTGTGTTACAAAGTGATCCATTTTGACGTGAGCTCCGCGGTCAGAGTCGGTCTCAGTCTTTTCGCCAGCACCATGATTCGACGTTATACAGACTGGCAATATTTCAAGCTGCGACATCGTGTCCCTCTGCATGGCAGCAGATGAGCGGACTGGCTGCAGCGCATCGATCATCCGCTATCCGATGGGCGCCAGGATTTGCGCTTTTGCTGCCTTCACTTTGCACCAGAGGATTGCTACCGCAATAGCGTTTCGCGAGTCCGGTATTCGGGTAAGCGCCAAAGCAAGGGGCCAGGGCCTGAGCGTTTGACCGTGCCGTTTCACGGGATGAGCAGAAGCGCAAATGTGAATGATCTGCACGGTGCAGCCACTTAGTGGCACAGAGTCCAACCACACACTCTAGAAGTAACGAAATTAATTTTTCTTTGCTGCTGGTGTAAATATTTCGCAGGAGTGTATCGTTATCAGATTGTCCTTGTAAATGTTTAAAATGTTTTAGAGTTGGTTAGAGCAATATTAGCGCTTTGTTTGGCTGGTTAAGTTCTGCGCCAACAGCTGGTTGGATTGTACAGACCAATCAGGCCGCTCACGGACGTCTACGCTAATGTTCCTTCATCAGCTTGAGGTTATGCCTCCAGCCATCCGTCGAAGCGTCCAGCTAGCCTGTGGTAACCGGAATACCAGTTACGTTCGGCGCTGAGACAGAATGCTCGCAACGCACGCTGCTACGATAGCTCTCGCTTGGGGTCGACTGCCCAGCAGCTGGCGGAGAGTTTGGAGGGGCTTCACGAGCTCGCTCCTAGAGAGCCGGAAGTCGACGACATGACGTGCCATCATGACGCAGAGCCAGTGAAGGCGGAGCTTAGCCCCGATCACACGGCGAACGAGTTGAGGGGAAAATGCATGACTATGGCGGAGGGTAACTTGTAATCGTTCCGTAGCTCCCTTATATGAGATCCTTCACACAAATTGTGGTGCGAATGATTAACTGCACCCGAGGCTTCTCCAAATTTGTCCGAACCCTTTCAGGGGCCCTTTAAGAGGTAAAAACGAAATCAGGCCAGGGGTGACCATCCGATGAATGACT